>NC_056678.1:33962305-34624493 GCF_018350195.1 Panthera tigris
AAAGTCACCTCTCCATGGGGTCAGTGGAGGCTGTTAGAAGCCTGCTTGCTGGGCTTCTCAGCTGGAACCCATGGTTGCTGAAATAGCTTTGTGTTCGATTGAGTTGGAACCCTCTAATCCTGCCCTTCTGCCTGAGGGGAATCGCAGGCACATTTAGCCTTATTCCCAAGCCAGGAATATTCCTTGAGACATATGAATTCCTAATGTTTTTTTGATTTCTCAAATATTTAGTTTTGAATGAAATTTTTGAATTTTAATGCTAGAAGAAGTCTTGGAGAGATCATTTAGTCCTTCCCGAGTCTTTTATTCGCAGGAACTGAGAGCCAGAGAAATAGGAGCCTTTGTCCGAAATCACACAGCTCGTGACAGCACTTGAATTGGAATCTGGAGCTTTGAATACACAGCTAACGCTCCCAGGCAGATGCAGTGAAGGAGAACTTACTATTAAACAAGGAACTAAATATAGATGTACTTTTTTTTTCATTCTAGGGGAGTCACAGAATTTACCTCAGGGTGAAATTTATTCTTTTGTTTAGAAACACATTTTAATTTTTTTAAAAAAAATTGGTCATAAAAGGCACAGCCTTGGGTCTTATCTGAAAAGGGGAAGTTAAGTGGACTGTATAAAACTACATAATAAAGAAGTGCATTCTCTCAGGGTCTGGAGGGATTGTTTTGATGTGTTGCGATTGGGGAGAGCGATGGGGTAGATTTCCTCCGGAGGAGAGTTCTGGTGGGTTCTTTGCTTGAAGATAGAAGGGAGGATGGATCAGATGAGTATAATTTGGCTGTGGCTTCTGCAGACCTGGCCAATCTGGGGGGGGGGGGCAATGGCCCCCTTGCAAAGGAGGGGGTTCTAGAATGTCGGATGTTGCCCTGATATTATCCTCATTAGCCCTCAATGGCAGGTTTGTTTCACCACGGAGCATAGTGTTAAGGGTGGAATGGATACAATGTATGGGCTTCTGTGCAGTGAGGAGGAGAGACCTTCCTAGCATCTCTCTCCCTGGAGACTTGGAGGCTAGAAGTGAGAGCAGCATCATAGGAGGAGAGAACTGCATCCCAGGATTCTAGTAACTAACAAGCAAGTGGAGGCATTAACGAAAGCAGGGAGGGATGGCCACCAGCCAGGCAGCAACAGTGGGACCCAGACTCAACACTAAGCCAAACTTACTGGGGGGAGGGTACTGTTTCAGGGGTAGTGCACGTGCCAGGAAAGGTAGGAGACTCTAGATTCTGCTTTAAGAAATAAGAAATTGTGTGGGTAATGGGCATGAGGGTGACCCCGGCTTTGAATACTTGGGTCAGCCATTTAACTCTACCGGACTTCACTGTCCTCATGCTAAAAGATGTTCATCTTTATTCTTCAGAGTCCCTGTTCTGACTCAACGTGATAATATTAATGTGTTATAGAACAAACCCATTCTTATTCAGCTCTCTTTATATTTCTGCCTCACGGGCGATCTCAACCCCAACCCCAGTCCGTGCCGTTTCCATGTAATCATTCCTTTCCCTGTATGCTCTGGATCCCATACTTAGCTCAGCCGCGAGATCGTTCCAAAAAGCAGACGAGCAAAGGGGTTGTGGTGTAGAGGGGAATCCGGGGCCACTCCTCCCCAGGAAGCCAACCTTTCTTTCCTTGAATCTCCCTTTTTTATTTGGGGTTTCAGAATGAAAGACCGAGGAGCTGAAATCTCACCTCTTCTGCATTTTGAGTTAAGATTCCAGAGATATCCAGAGTGGGGAAGGAGCCATGAAGAAAAGTAAAGCCGTTTCAGTCACCAGATACTTGCCTCGGGTCAAAAAGCAGTAGGGATAGCAAAAGAGACGGAGAGGAAAAGCAGGAGTCGGAGAGGGTCCGAACCTCTTTTGCTGGAAGCTTTCTGGAGCTTGTGGGAAAACACAATATGTATTTTGAGCTGTGTACATCTCATTTCACTGTTTAAAGGAAAATAGCAGGCCCAGGCCACAAGGGGCCCAGATAGAGACAGGGGGCCTTGGGGTACACACACACTCAATACTGTGACCTTCTCAAATATAAACATTCCAGGGATGAATAGTTTATGACTTCTGCTGGTGCCTGAGATCGCTTCATAAGTGAATGAATTAGATTTGGCCACAGTAAATACCAACTGTAAGAAATTTGCAAGGCCAGCAAAGGAAAAACAAGGCAGTGGAAGTTTCTGGTTGTCCTTATAAGAAACATGAATGTTTTCCATTTGTAGCCCCTGTAATATATATTAATTTTCATGCTGTAGTTTGGGTCTAAAGAAAGCAAAGGATTCTTACTCTCTGTGGCTGATGCTGCAGATTGTCTGTATATGATCCCTCTTTTCTTAATAATTCAACTCTGACTCCGTATAGGGTGGCGGGGAGCCTACTTGTTTCCCAGCCCCTGCTTGCATGTAGGGGATGGCTGAAGGGAACAGTGCTGGCCAGAGAGATGTGAATCAAAGTCACCTTCTGGAAGGGTCCCGGGAGGGGTACAGATTCATCTCATTCTCACATTTCCTCCCTTATTTGTTCTTCTACCGTCTTCTAGAATTGAAGCCAGGACACTGTGACCGTGTGACCTCATGTGACCACGAGGATGACAGATGATCACAGGGCAGGCTGAGCAGAAGCACAAGGCAGCCGGTCTCTGCCGGTGTCTTTGAGCTACTGCGCTAATCGTCACCAGCCTACCTCTGGACTTCCTTTTGCACCAAAAAAAGCAACCCCTCAACCGCTTTTGTGAATTTGTCTGTTGAAGCCAAAAGCAAGCCTCACTGATAGAATGGCAATTTTTACTTTCAAGATGCATATGGGGAGGGATGAAGGAAGTAACCACCATGGCACGTTCGCAGTGATCGCCTCTGAGGGGTGCCTCGGGCTATCACACTGGTGGCCAGGATTCTCCTTGGATCTGGGCACCCTCAGGCCCAGAGGGTGAGAAAGACTGCCTCCTTCTGGAATTAGAGACGCAAGTTGAATGTAGACCTCCCAGATCACCTCCAGGATAAGATGGTCTATAAGACACGGGAGAGAATCCAAGCTCATGCAGGTGGGCTAAAAACCTTGAGCTGAAAGCTTGCCCATCGTCTATGGGAAAACTTCAGAAAGATAGTCACACCTGTCTCATGGAAGCTTCAAGAGCATTTTTAGGTATTTTCATGCTAAGCATTCAGTAGTCACTCCACCAAATTTGGTGAGGTAAAGTGGAATTCAGAAGTCTGTTTAGAATTGTCCAGACATTTTGGCAAATCATAGATGTGTGTGTGTGTGTGTGTGTGTGTGTGTGTGTGTGTATCAGATATATCAGATGAGACCAGGCCACTGAAGGCTTAAGGATATATGATTACTGAAAAAACGTGAACCAAAACTCCATTCTAACAGGGTCAAGTGCCGCGCCTGTGCTGACATTAACTGTTCTTCCTACAGGGCACAGTTGCCATTAGGTTGGTAAAGCCTAAGTGACATCTCTACCTTTACCCAGCAGAAGGTGACTCATGTTTAATTTTATAAGTCGTGTCAAATTTGAGAGAGCACAGAGAGCAGTTGTGTAAAGTGAATCAAAGCCCCTTCTCTAGTTCGTTTAATTCCAAGTGATCTATCTGCTTTGTAAATTTTTAACTCTTACAGCTCAGCTTTCCTTAAAAGGGGCATGCTCCTGGCTATTATTGGTAGCCTTTGAGAACGGACAGAGCAGCCCCATAGAACACCAAGGAAACTCCCAGCAGTTGAGCAGTCAAGAGAGCCATTTGTTGGTAAAAGAAACAAAAGTAATTGTGCAAAGCTTTTATGAGCTTTTTGAAACAGTCTGGAAGGTGATGATCTTTCCGACGGCTAAGCTCGGCCTGAATGACAAGGAGAAGGTAAATACACTAACAAATTGTTCTCTAAATGTGTTTGTGAGGTGACTTTTTTTTTTTTTCCCAAGGAAGCATACTGGAGATAAAATGAGATGACCTTTTAATGTGCGGCTCCCAGTCAAGTTATTATGAGTTGCATTATAACAAACACCACCAGGAGTAGTGTCCCCAGGCAACCTCCCTGATGTTGCCCCCCCAAATTAATTTGTAGATCGGATGGGGACCCACTAGAAAGGGCAGCCATCACCTGAACAACCCCCATT
The DNA here is from genome assembly GCF_018350195.1 of Panthera tigris. NCBI lineage: Eukaryota > Metazoa > Chordata > Mammalia > Carnivora > Felidae > Panthera > Panthera tigris. The sequence goes on from NC_056678.1 coordinate 33,966,420, forward strand.
CTCCAAGATCTTCACACACACACACACACACACGCACGCACACGCACACACAGAAAGGAATGAAAATTGATTTTCGATGTTTTGGCAGCCACGGGAGACCCTCGTCCCTCCAGCAGCATTTCCCATAGAAGACATTACTTATCAGAGCTGGTCGGCATCAGCAATCTCTCAGATAAATAATTTATAGGGGGAACTAATAAAATAATGGAGTACTTCAGGGGATGGTAATGAGCAGGCAGAAGCAGGGCCTCCTGGGGACACTTTTGGGAGGAGGCATGGATCTACAGCCTGGGTGCATTGCGGGTCTTTGCTTTAGCTCTCCGCTGGCCCCACTCCCTGCCCCCCACCCCCACCCCCACACAATGTCATCTCTTATTGTATTTTCCTGTACTTGAAACTCATGTAAATGCTCCTCATATTTCAATAGCCCGCTCCACTCTTTCCTTTTGGTATCGCCTCTCCTGCCCTAAGGTCTCTTTCCTTCAAATGTTCATAGTATTTGTCTTTCTGTGATTTGTCTCATAAGCCACGGATACAGCCACATGTTACCCCTTGTATTGCAATTTTATTTATGTTTTGGAGTGTAATTAGACTCTAAGCTCTCTGCAGGAAGGGCACGTTGAATAGTTTCTGAATTCCCAACAGTGTATATAGCACATTGCTTCATATCTACCAGTTGCCTATGTTTGCTGACTCACCTCCGGTTCCACAATCCTTTCAACGAATTGTTCCTTATGGTGTGTGAATCTAACAGTTGGGGAAGGGTCTAAATGTATTGGATTTGGGTGGCAATTTGGAAAAGCAAGGATTTTTGTTTTGTTCTGTTTTTTGAAGAAGTATACAAAGGATGCCCAAGAAACAAAAAATATCAGATTATTCTGGAGGAAATTAGCAAAGAACACAGGAGACTCCGATTGGCAGTCAATTAAACAAAAATTGTCCTTTCGAGAAAGAAGTCTTTGTTCCAACTTGCCCTCGGGCCAATGGAATGGCATCAAAGAGAAAGGGCCTTAAAGGCAGGAAGGAGACAATGGGACCCACCCAAGTGGAGCTTCAATGTGGCCCCCAAGGAGGGCTGGCTCCTTTGTTTGATGCTATCTGAATCCTTCCTTAATACCTATGGGTCTTCTTTGCACAGCAGGGATCTGTCACAGATTCATCCTTTCTAAGAAGCAGTTATAAACCTTTTTTTCTTTTTCTTTTATTTATTTTAAATTATTTTTTAATGTTTATTTAATTTTGAGAGAGAGAGAGCACGAGCACAAGCAGGGGAGGGGGACAGAGAGAGAGGGAGACACAGAATGAAGAGCAGGCTCCAGCTTTGAGCTGTCAGCGCAGGGGCGCTCAAACTCACGAACTGTGTGATCATGACCTGAGCCAAAGTTGGACACTTAACTGACAGAACCATCTAGGTGCCCCCATAAACCATACTTTCTTACAGCCCTGAGCCGGCCTCCCTCCCCATTTCCCCATAGTCTTTTCTTGTTCAGGAAATCCTGAGGTCTTGGGTAGCAGCCAGTTCTCTGATGCCTCAGGTTCTCCTATGTTCTCTCTCTCTGTGATACTTTAGACTCACAGCCAAAAGCAAGTGCGCCTTTGAGCAGGGTAGTCATGATGGATTCTCTTGGAAGCGGGCATTTGAGCTGAAGCCTAGTGGATAAGAATAGCCAGCTAGGCAAGAGCAGGAGACTGGCTGAGTACCCAGGGAACACCGCTCAGTCTCCCCCCAACCCCCCCCCCCCCCACTGACCATTGGCTAACACAGGTGTATACTTGTGGGTAGGAGAGCATTGTCTTTTCTCCAGAGGTGATGGCGGGAGTGGGGGGTCTTCCAGGGTCAGAGCCCAGGAGAACTTTAGCTGGAGTGTTATGACCAATAACGAGTGATGATTTGAAATGGTTTTGGGGTGTATGAGATCCTTCAGGAGAAAGAAGGTCTTCAACAGTGCGGAAGCAAGGTAGGAAAAAGACCAGACGAAATGTGGGGAATGTATAGAGCAGCCCCAGTAGCTTAGCCAAGGATTCCCAGGTGTTCAGACACGAGTCTCTTTCTATCCTCACTTTGTGCATTGGATGCGTGTATTTTCCCGTGCTCTGTGCGTCTGTAGTAACTGAGAAAGTCAATGTTCACAGGAAAGGGCAGTGGGTAACCTATGAGTCGAGGGGCAGGGGGACTGCAGCCTATCAAGTTAAAGAGCACATCACCGCTGAGCTCCAGGAGATTCAGGAATCCTGCCTGGTGTTGTGATCATTTTTCAAGAGAAACTTGAAATAGCTGGATTTGCATGTGAAATTTACTTGTTTCCAAATGCTCACAACGAATAAGAAGAAACACTTTGTGGGCTGCAAAATACCCTGTGAGTCGCCTGTTACAATCCAGCTCAGGACTGAAGGTGAGAATAGGGCCTCACCATTATCTCCTCAACCCCACCAGTGTCAGGCACCTAGTTGTCTCAAATATGCATGGGGGGACAAACACCTGCATAGCCATTCTTTAACCACTGCCGTGCCTGGTTTATCCTAGCATATTTAGTCTTTGTCCGAAGTCTGACATCACGTCAACTTAACAAAAGAGCATCAGTGGAATGAATTTTCCCTCTTTTTTCGGAGGAAGAAATTCTAGTACCCGGTTTCTCTCAAACTCCATCACATCCCCAAGCCCTTCCAGGCCGTTCTGAGTCAGACTAAGCTTCCGAACGCATTCCAACATTTTCTTTCAAGCAGCCATGACCAAGTAGTTATTTTTTCCCCAGTCTGGCATCTCGCAGTGTTTTTATCAAACGTCTTATTAATTAACCTTAATTAATTAGAATTTAAGAGAGCTTTCCAAATCCACAGTAATGTAAAGCTGTCTTCTCTCCCTCGTAGGAAGATTCAGTAGAAAGTCCTGAATTCCCATTAAGAGCATAATATTCTCAAAGCATGTCTGTCATGAAGACTATGAAATTGTTCAAAGAGAAAATCAGGAGAAATTGTCTCTATCAAGTGGCACAAGGCTATTTAGATAGAATTACTTTGTCAAGCCAGCTTCAAGCTAAGTTATTCTTTTGTGAGATTTCTTTTTTTTTTTTGCTTTGCGTATTTTTTTTTTTTACCCCTTCCCCTCTCCCTGATTCTTGTAAAAAAAGAAAATCAATGTTTTCTGGAAGAACAGAGATGAGAGCCTTTGGAGAACTCCACCTCCTGTTTGCTGCAAAAACATTAATAAATGTCACCGGCAAAGTTGGGTACCAGGGGAAACTGGATGACCTCATGAATATATTTTCTAAAGAGCTTAAAATGTCCGTCTTGTATATTATTCATCCCTTAAAGAGTCTAAGAGCTATTGATTCCTTCGACTGCTGCAGAAAGCAATTTAAATGCACTGAAAGCTCTAAGTACGAATGTATAGACAGAGCAGTGCCTCTTCAAAGTGGCTTCTAAATGTCCCCTTTCTCAACGTGGAGAACTGCTCTGCGGTAAAGGATGCCCCATGGTAGGATAGTTGGTGTCATTGAGTCTATTACAGCCAAATAAAAAGAAATTAGTGCTGCTTTTCCTTACAATGATATTAGTGCCTAGCCCTGCTAAAATTTATCTGCTGATACAAATTGATTTTTATATTCATTAGTCACCATTTGTAGGTCTCCCCCCTGGGTTTCTAAAGAGGCCATCTTCTGACACCCTTCGTCATTTGGGTACTCATTTAGTTCTCCACCTGCAAGCCTTCAGTGATAGGTACGGTATTCCAGAATGGTACTTAGCATCCAAGTGACATAGACCGGAAGCTAGGGACAGAGATCCAGGTGTTATGGGATATTAAGTGATGCAGGCTTATCTCTGGCAAAGAACTTCTAGGTGATGCTGGATCACCTACTCTGCCTGTTCGTTGTGATTTCCCTGCCGATACAATGTTCTTTCCTTATCACTTGGGGGTAGTAGGAGGGTAACTAATGAATGTGCTCTGAGATTAGCAGTGTGCTTTGTCAAAATGAGGCAACTGTAGGTCTATGCCTATAATTTCCAGGCCAAAGAAAGAATATTAAATATTTTATCCTTTAGGAATTTCAAGGTGCTTTGAGGCTTCTGGTCTGGCTCTGATGTTTCCCCCTGAGAACCTTCAAAGGTTCTCCATCAGCTCTCAGCCAAGGAATAGGAAACTCCTTCTATTACCATTCCCTTATTCATACTGAGACATATTCGCAGGGCTGTACGACCAGGCCTGTCTTCTTGAGTGCCCAGTGACGAGAGGAATCAGAGACATCTCATACGACAGTGAGGGCAGTGCGGAGGGCAGGGCGCTAAGTCGGGACTCAGAAGTTCTGCTCCTTAGTTCCAGCTCTGCTGCTAACGAGCTGTGCAAACTTGGCCGAGTCATCGACCTCATGGAGTCTCAAGTTGACCTATCGGTAAAGTGGGGGTTATAATAACATAAGAGCGCCAGGATGAAAAACACTATGTGAAAGCGTTGTGTAAGCCACGAACAGAAAAACACTGTCACAAGATAGGTTAGTCCCAAACAAATCATCTTTTCCTTTGGGAACCGTTTCCTACTGGTCTCGTCTGGATCTGACTCACGGGCTCCATGATTCATCATTGATCTTGGCTGAAGCTCCTCTTCTAGGTTGTCCTCGTAAACACTCTCACTTCTGCCGGCTCTCTTCCTACCCCAATCTGAGTACGAAAACCCTTACAGGCAAATCTCTCCTTCAGCAGGTGGAAACCCTTTGGTTCTCTCCAGCTACCATTCCACCCAGGTAGATGCACCACCCATTCCGGCAAACATTAGCAACAACCCAGTTGTCGTTAAGATCCAATCCATTCCATTCCAGACACGTGGATGTGTCCTGCATTTGTAAAAATAGTCCTGAGTTAGTTGCCAGAGGGTTTTCCTCTGTACCCTTGTACCAGCCCGTTTGTCATTTAGTAGGTGTGTTTTCAGGAACCATGACTCTGCTGTCCTGCTATTTGCTGCACTTTTAACAGGTTGGACAGCAGCTGTACGCCCATGTGAGATCTCACAGGTGACATTGTCTGGCAGGGCAAAAGTCGCTCGGGTTCCCAAGAGTTCAGTGTCAAAAAAGGGCAATGCTTCTCTTTGTAAGAGGACCTCTAGTCTCCTGTTATACTCGTGGACACACACACAGCCCAGACTGACTTTGTTTTAGGTGATCAAGGTGTAGACAACTGTACGTTCAGTATCGGTCAGGCCCTGGGTGGGGCTCGGCAGGGATAAAACCATGACATTTGTCAGTCCGTCCTAGCATCCTGGTGATGTCAACCTCAAAAGATTTGGGATACCCCCGCATTATTTTACTTTCCTATGGATTATTTCATCAAAGCTCTTGAACTTGCATATTTCTTTCCGAGGCTCCTTCGCGTCCACGGAGTAACACCCGCTGAACTGCACTTCTGAAATGTGAGTCTGATCGTGTCGTTTCCCTTCTTAAGAACTCCAGTGGCTCTGTCACTCACATAACCCTTGGTGTTGCTTCCAGTGGCTCCCTGAGTTGGAGACCGAGTTGCGGATTTGCCACTAGGCCTTCCCGCTTCCTGTAAGAGACCACTTATTTTCATATCCCTGTGTTTCCTTATGCTTTTTTTTTCTGCGTCTGAAATGATCTTTTTCACCTTGTCCGATGACATAATCTTACTCATTCTTCAAAGCTCAGATCAAATGTCACCTCAGCTGTGGAGCCGAGAGATTCTTTTCTTTTATTACCACATACTTATGATAATGCAATCATGCCTATTTTTCTAAAGCTGTCCCTCTTCGGTTAAATTTTCCATCAAGGACAGAGTCACATTCTATTTATCCAGGTATTCTGAGGGCCTGGTTGAGTGCTTGGCACATGGTAGGCGCTCCACAAAGCTTTAGGAAAAGAAACAACGAGGAATCAGATATGGACAAACACTGAGTCTTTTACTGGTTCCAATATTATTATTATTTTTTAAAGATTCGAGAGTTAGCTCCTACTTCATACATACACACAGTATAGTCGGTAGATACTTCATGTGACACAGTTTTTTCACACTCTGTACTCTTTTAAAGGATTCGCCAACACATCCCCTCTCAACTTTTTTTTTTCTTTCCAGATGGTTCTAATCTTTCTGATTCATTTCCATATCTTGCATCCTGTTGATAATTTTAGTTGTTTTCTCTGGAGCTTTGCAGTATTATTTCATCTTTTATAAAATGAGGACAGGTTGGACAGCCTGAGCTGAATGCAGGATTCCAAGAGTGGAAGATTTATGGTTCGTACAAGGCAGCAGCAATGTTTTCTGCCTTATTACAATATCTTCTTGTCCCTGAAGGCCAAAGGCCCTCTTCAGGGAATGGTTCCAATGTCTCCTGAGTCCCCTTATCAAGTTCTAATGATCACTCAGAGCCCAGTGTCCTTTGAGTTTAGACCATCTTTTTTTTTTTTTTTTTTAAAGTCATTGTCTTATTCTTGCTCATGTGGAAATATACCTCCACCCTGTGACCTTCACTTGGGTTTTTCCTGACGTTTTTCAGAAGTACATCGCAGGAGTTTTCTTTTCCCCATATGAAGAAATTCTCTGTCATCTGCACACTTGGGGATTTCGCCAGATAGTCATCCTTCTACTTCATTAGCTAAACTTTTAAAGAAGAGTGATCAAGAGTCTAATATCTTGGTGATCCTACTATTAACATTTCATCACAGAATCCTCATTTACTTCAATCCTTTCATTCCTGGATCTATGCCATTTCTTTAGCTACGAAGAAAAAGGATCTCTTTAATTATGTGTTTTTAGACAAAAAAAATCACTTAGCATATAATTTAATCAAAGGCTTTTTGCAAGTGCAAATAATTGCATCTCTTAATTTTATTTTTACCAAGTTCAATTTCTTCATTCAGAAACACCACAAGGATCAGGTAGCTGGGCCAAGTGGGCTGAAGAGTAGGTCTAGCTGCTAGTGGTAGCCAGAAATACACTGCTCGATAGAAAGACCAGGTAAAAAGAAGAACAAGGAGAAGAAAAGGCATCTAGTGATGCTAGAGTTTGTAGAGGACAGAGAAAGGGAGTGAGTTTAGCAAAGGGGCAAGTAACGTTGGCTAAAGTCTGAGAAAGACAAAAGCCCAAGGCTGATGTAAACCAACTAGCAACCAAGGTTAGGAAGTAGATGTAGGTGGTGGAGAAGAGTTTACTTGGATAGCAGCTATTTATTTATTTTTAAAGTTTATTTGTTTATCTTGACAGAGAAAGAGAGACAGAGAGATAGCAAACAGAGAGTGAGAGACAGAATCCCAAGTGGGCTCTGTGCTGTCAGGGCAGAGCCCGAGGCAGGGCTTGAACTTACAAACTGTGAGATCTTGACCTGAGCTGAGATCAAGAGTCAGACGCTTAACTGACTGAGCCACCTAGGCACCCCAGATAATGGTTATCTTTGAAAGCTAGGATCTCATTTTTAAGGGTTTGCATCTTCCTTAAGTGCATGAATCTCTAAGGTTGACTTCTGAAAGTATAGGTTTCCGAGGTACGATTTTCCCCCCCACCAATACTGTGCCACTATATTTTAAATTTTCTTCGTTCACTGTTCAATGATTCTATCCTCTGTTATCCAGTCAACAGACACTTACTGGACACCTATAATTTTTAGATCCTTGCAGAAAACAAACAAGATGGAGAGAGTAGTGTTGTTCCCTGCCCTTAAGGACATCACAATCTAGCAGAGAGGGAGGATAAGACAAATAACCACAGAAGTTGAATATAAGATAGACTAGAATATGTGCTGTAAGAAAGGCAAAAACAAAGTGTTATATACACGGGCATCTCTGGTTAGAAAGTCTTTCCCAATATCACCAATCTCTGATTGTCAAAATAGGGCTTTTCTTTCCAAATTAGCTCAAATGCCACCTGTCCTATGAAGTCTTCTCTGACTGCCCCCCCCCCCAACCTTTTGCTGACAACTTCCTTGTGACATGGTGTGTGTTTGGAGAGTTATAAGGATTCTAATTCCCAATAATAACATGATGAGTTTATCTTGGATTTTTCTGAACAGTTAATTTTTTGTAACTGTATTTCTTTTTTCTTAATAGAACAAATTTAATATCTGTATGATTTCATCTTCAGACCCTGTCACTTATTAGGCCACATGCTCCAACCCTGACCTTTGGTTTCGACAATATAGTCACTTTGGCTAGAGTCAGAGATAAAGTGCATGTTCCCCTGAAATGACTGGTCTGCCATTTGTTTATGATTGACGCCCATACTGACTGATTGGGAAAAGTCTATTCTGACTGGTCGGTCGGAGCCCATGCCATGTAAGCTGTTAACTATTTTGAATATCACTCTAGGTGATAGGGCATTCATGGAAATGTGAATGGGGGTTCAGAAAAGTAGAAACGAATACCCTCGGTTAGGGAATTTTGGCTCCATATAGGGAAGGGCTCTATGATATCATCAGTAGTTTTATACATACCTGCTCAGATCAAATGATTCACTGATTTGCAAACTCAAAAGATCCTCTTATCAATCTAGACATTCTTTTGCATTTATGCATCTTGCATAAATACAAATTACAAGATCATACATACATCTTGCAACAAATACATATTGAGTACCCATGCGGCAGGGACTACTCACTGTTTACCCAAGTCGCCTTCTTATTCCTGGGCATCGCTATACATTTTTCTGCCTCTTTTGCAATTAGATGTGACCATATGGTTAGACTCTAATATGGTATGACTGGAATGGAGAGGCCCCTTGAAACTATGTGTTTAATAAGGCAGAGTAACCATCATCCTGGGCCATGAATAACTGTGTGGACCAGTGTGCCCTCCACTTTTATCTCGCCAATCTGGCACAGTTAGTGAGCAAAAAATAAATTTCTAAGCTATTAAGCCATTAAGTATTGGGATCTATCTGTTATTATAGCCTGGCTATATCAATCAGGATAAGCTAGGTTATGATTTTTTTTTTAACTCAGTGGTCTAAACTATAAATGTTTATTTCTTAATCATGTTAGTTAATCATTGAGGGTTTTCTGAGGGTTATTCTGCCATCTTGTTCTCACTTTGTCACTCTTTCTCTGGGGGCCAGCATCATGGAACAACCACTGTCTGGATCATGCTGGTCACTCTGAAGGAGAGAAAAGAATCCTGAAGAGTCTTTCATTAGCCATTAAACAAACATCCAGACAGTCCTACATGTCAGACTTGGCCATATGGCCCCAATCAAGGCCAGAAAAGACAAAGCTATTATGTGTCAAGAAGCTGCATAGGCAGAATTCAGAGAGTGTCATTAAAGACCACCACAGCAGCCTATCTAAAACAGCCTACTGTGCGCTAGGTACTATGGAACATGTTGGCATCTCAAGGTAAATCTGTCACAGTGCCAATTTTATGATTTTACAATGCATTGTCTTCTAAACCTATGGGTCGATACCACCTGTACCTGCCGATTTTCTGTAATATGTTTTAAGACAACAGCACATACATTATCAATTGACTACTGTATTCCTTTATCCCACCAAGAATATTTATTACATATTTATTCACTACCTATAACCGTCTTGGGAGCTGTGGGGTTTACAATGATGAAGTCGACATTAATCTTGCCCACAGAGAACGCAGAGTGTAGGAAATGTATTTATTACCATACTTCCAAGCTACCCCAGTAAATATGTCCCTGGCTGTCTTTTCAATAAAACTAAGGTTGGGGTTTCATTCTGTGGCTTTGCTCTCATCGTGTGGGAGTCAAGTGTTAAATTGGGAGAATGTTTAGGCTCTTGCCCAAGGCTCACGGAGAGATCCGCTAGTGATCTTCTATCATTTGGTTCTTGGGGCTTTGGCTCACTTGAGGTTCTGCGAACCACAGTCTACACACGGCATGGCCTCCACCAATATACCAGAGAAACGGAAGATAGGGACACAGACTGAAAGCAATGTGCTCTGCTCTAACTCATTCTTCTTCAGGGGTCCAGGCCCTACTTATTTTTGGAAACTTTTTTCAATTTACAAGTCTCTTGAAATGTAATAAAGTAGTGGTTTTCTACAGTGCAAGAGGAAAAAGAGGAAGGTGACCCAGGGAGGGGAGGGGCAGCCCAAGCAGGAAGCTACAGGCATTCCGTCTCAACTCCAACCAGAGCAGCCTCACTTTTGACTGTTTTATGTATTGAAATTCTACCAATGATCCTATTATTAGACATCTTAATTTCTTTAAAAAGATTAAGTGATCTAATAAGTGGCTATTCCAAAACATTGCAAGGAGCCCAAGAGAATTAACAAAGTCACCTTCCGCACAAATAACAGACCACGAAATCTGGAAGGGACTCAGAATCATCCAAATTCCTTGGAGACAGCAGCTTTGGTCTGTGTCTGGAAAGTGCAGAAGATCTCATTGAATATACCCCCTTCCCTCAAGGCCATGACTTCCCCAAAGGAAGAAGTTAGCCCAGTGCCTTGCATGCAGTAGATGATCAAAGAGTATCTGTCGAACAAACAAAGGAAAGAATCAGGGTTGACCTTCTTTGTCATGGGTAAGAAAAACAAAGCTCAGAGTGGTGAAGGTTTTGGCCCAAAGTCATACTCTAAAAGCGAAGGTAAAATTAGGAGAAGACTCTAGGGCTTTGCCCACTGGATCATGTCATGTTGACTCCTAAACAGTATTTAAACTTCCAAACTCAATCTTTCACTTCTTTGTTCTGTCTCCACAGCCATCCTAACGATGTAGCCAAGATAGCCAAAGTTCCGACACAAATGATCGATGGCCTTGTCTGTCTGCTACTTCTGTGAGTATGGGATGCGAACAAAGTATCTCTCTTTTACGCTCCATGATGCAGAATGTGTCTCACCCCTTCCTATCCCAGCCTCACCAAGGGCAGGGCACACTCAGAGACTGCCGAGCAATAGTATCTGAGGTGCTAAACAGAGGACAGGGCCTGGGAGGGGGGGGCAGTTTAAGAAGGACGAGTTATGTTAGGGTTGGGTTATTGCTGTCTCTTCCCCCTTTGTGCCTTCCTTTCTTTGCGTCACCGATGATGTTATTTCTGGGATTCCAGTTTCTCTTTTTAATTAAAAGGAGGAAAAATCCAGTCTTGTTCAAGAACAAGAGGGATGACTCAACGGGACTGCTCAGTGCCAAATGACTTCCTGTAATCACTTCTGTAACAGTGTTTCTTACAGAAGCAGGCCTTTGGACGCAGGGTGAGACTGCATCACCGGACGCCCACCTGCCCAAGTGGTTCACTCCGTAACCCAGCCCGGGGTTGTCTGGTGCATCTGCAGTCATGAACTCTGACCTGGGGAACCCAACCTGACCAAATCTTGTGGGTCTAGGAGCAGGGAGAGGGGAATAACTTAGTAGAGCTCACTGACTCCTTGCTCAAATCTTTCAGGTAATCTACATATTAGCCTTTTCAGGCACCAGAACATGCCCAAGGATCATTATTTTTAATAATGTAAATTAGCTTGAAACTCACCTGCTTTAACTCCTTTTTTATCACAGGTAAGAAAACCGAGACTGAAACCAATTTGGCAAATATTTATTGACCGCCCACTGTTTGTAAAGGACTGTGCTCAGCCTCTCTGGTCTAAATGACATTTTAAGGTCTCACAACTTATTGGGCAACAGAATTAAAAACTAAATGTCCTCACTCCCTTGCAAGCCTTTTTTCTTCCATCAAGTCTAAAGTTTGGGTTATTGCCCTAACTCTGTTGCTGGTCTAGAAATTCTAGACTGGTTTGTGATTGAGTATGAACATGTGGGATGTGTGTGTGTGTGTGTGTGTGTGTGTGTGTCTTTTAACCCTGGGCAAGTAGCTAGGAGAGATATTTAGCAATCCAACCTGATAGCAGGAAACACTGGAGGCAGCATGTGAGAGTTAGAAAAACACCTGCTTTGTGTTCAAACATAGTTACGAATCCTGGCCCTCCCACTTAATATGTGACCATGGCTCAGTTGCAGCATCATTTTGAGCTATACGTTCTTCATATGCAAATGTACAATAAAGTATATTTAATATTTACCTTAAAAGAATATATACAATATACAGAATTAATACAGTAACCGTATCTTTTACTGTCTGATGCTTTAACATCTTGGTTAAAGCCTTGCTGACCGTGGAGGGATTGTCCCTGTCAGGGTTAGATAGTTCCTACCACCTTCCATAGGCAAACCAACCAATTCAGAGCCCATACCCCTAACCACTTCCTTTACCAGCCTCTCACCTTCCACACTACTGTTCGTCTGGCCTAATCACTCCAGGGCCAGGTGCCAGACTAGCAGAGACAGCCCTTGTGATCCAGAACGTCTGAAATTATTTGAACTAGTCAATCTGAATCCTGCTTACCCTGCCTTGTCCATTCTTTCCTGTGGAAACAAGAATAAGGGCTCTTGCCTATGCTTTCTCCTCCTTCCTTTGCTTCTTGATCTTGGTTCCTCCCCTGTGGCCTCCCCCGCCATGGTTTGAGCCTCCGTCCTCCGTCCCCCCTGGGATCTGTGAGTAACAAATTACGTTTTCAATGACAACCCTCCAATCTGTTGGCCTCACTATACCTGAATAATAATAAAACCTATATTTTAAAACACAGTGTGCTTGATAAAGCACCTCGTCCACAAAGGTTCTTGATAAATTCCTTCATATGACATAATGTATTAATGGCCTGCTACGTGTGAAGTCCCTGGGTGCACAGATATGAATAATACGTAGTTCCCTCTCTCCAGGAACCTCATTGGGAATATGGAAAACAGCAACCTGCCAGAAGTGGGGTAGGTTGCGAAAATTTCTCTGTGGCAGATGGAGATGTAGGAGGCAGCAGAGGCATTAAGCAACCCACTTGGGGACACACAGCAGGATGGTGGGAAGGAGGACTCAAGTTCAGGCTCTTCTGACCACCAGCCCAGGATCTGGTTTTTAGCGGGATCCAGGATTTCTTCGAGTGCAGGAAGCTGGAGCTAGGGAGACGCAGAGCAAGCCTTGTTGCCCACAACAGCCGTCCTCTGTCTCTTTCTGCCACTCTAGGGGTTTGTTTCTGCAGTACTTAAGACAAAATATTCAGCTCTTCTTTGGCCTCCATTCCACATTCCATATTCATTTATTTTCAATAAACGTTGTCAGATTCCTTATTTTCCCCCCTAAAGCTTACAAATAAATTTTTTTCTGTCTTGCCTTTCTTGCCACATTTACATAAAAGCCACACTGAAAAATTTATAGCAGTAATGGAGGTCTCGGGGAAAACAAAACGCTCTGAGAACAAATGCTGCCTTAACCCTTTCCTGAGGAGCAGTGCTGGGCGGGCCGGGCCACGGAGCAGGACTTTACGTGGCAGGGAACACACTGAAGATGCTCATTTCACCGACGAGGCGCTAAAAACGGGGTCCATTTGGGGATCCTCGCGCCTTCAGTCACTAAATTCCTTAGACCGCGAAGGATACCATGGAAATAAAAGGGAATTCAATTGCTAAATTTGAAGCTGCTATATATATTCTATGCAAGTTTACTGTTTGGAAACACTGAAAGGATGGGATGTCGCTTAGGGCGGAATATGACTTTGTGAAAAGTCTGCATAGCAATATTTTATAAGGATTATCATTTGACCACTTTGGAACACAGTGCGTATAAAATAAACGACCAAATCATTTCTCCTTTCATCCAGTGAACATTTAATGTGCATCTACTAGGTGTGGGTCCCTCGGGATACAGAGAATTTAATGCATTCCTTGCCCACAAGGAGGACGTAGCCTAGTGTTCATTAATAGAAAAATTGGTCCTAACAAGCCAAATAAGTTAAATTAGTAAAAATCAAGTTTTTATTTTATACTGTAGCATACACATGAAAATACTTGGGCACAGGAGAATTAATTTCTGAATGCCTGGAAGTAAAAGGGATCTTTAATTTATGGCATGTTCAGCTGAGACGCGAAGATTTTGCAAACCCTCTGTGACGTAGGAAATAATGGCTTCAAACTCCTTGATCAAAATGATCACAGCTAACGTTAACAAATATGTATTGCCAATCCTTAGGATTTTCCAATCCAATCCTCCATTTTGCCCTCTTCACCTGCTGTTACCCAACCTCCAAAGCTTTGCCGCTGGGTTTTTCTATGTAATGGGATGAATTATCTAACCTCCCTAGAGATTAAGAGAGTTACTCCCACCTAAGGATAGGCTATGTGCCTAGAGTAGGGAGGCTTGAATGCGGTCCTTCCTGTTCCTTGTTGTAGATACATTCTGGTTCTACCTGGAGGCCTAGGCTGAGGATATGTTTCATCAGCTACGGGGAGTACCAAGGGGAGGGCAGCTGCGTATCTGGCAAGGCAACAAGTATATAAGGGGCACTAAACAGTCCTGGAAATGTGACCAGGGGGATAAATGGTATTTAACAGGACACCTTTTTGGGGTCGCATCAGATGCGGTTAGAAGGAGGATGGGGAAGGCACCCGGGATGAGCATAGACAAGAACCCGTAGGCACATCAGCCACACCTCCTTGAACATAGCACTTTTCTCTTCCCCGCTGGGTTATGCACCTTCTGGAACCAGACGTGAGTTACTCTAGCAACAGAAGCGAGGTTGACGGACCCCATCTTTGGGTCCATGTCTTCATTCTCTGCAGCAGAGCATTCAGATTCTCCTCTGTGCAAATGGCGGACAACTATCTGAAAATACGAGTCCCCATGTTTCAATCTACCCCCGACCGTAGATTGAATACTTGGGGCAAGTTAGTATTTCTGTGTCTTCAAGTCACCTGTGTTTGAACTTCACAATAATATCATAGTAATAGAATAATAAAAGTAGTAATCCTGGCGGTGGTGGTAGTAACTACTACCTGCTGATCTCTTCCTTTGTCTACTGCGAGGAGACTTGGAGTGAGAATTTGGGGTTTATGATGCCCCCAGCTCTGTCATTTATTCTGTTAGTTAACCTCTATCCACCTCAGTTTCCTCCTTTTCGAAGTGCAGATAATAATTTTACGCCACTTCATGAGGTTGACAGAAGGACTAATTGAGGTCGCGTGTGCGGTGTTCAGAATGTTCTGGGCATGTCATATCGCTACGTTACTTTATTTGTTATTACTATTTTATACATTCCTCACAATAGCCTCGAAAGGGAGGTGTTATTCCCATGACGTAGGTAAGAAACTCAAGCTCACGGAAGTTAAACAATTGGCTCAAGACCAAACTACTGATGAGGGCCAGAGCTGGGATTGGAACCCAGATCTCACCGATACCAAAGCTTCTCTGACACAGCATCCTGTCAGTGTTGTGTAGTCCTTGAATTCAGCAGTTCTGGGGGCTGAGCTGCCTGAATTCAAATAACAACCCCACCTCTTTTTGCTGTGTGATCCTGGGTGAGTTCCTTCACCTCTCTGTGCCTTACTTCTTTTGTGTCTAAAATGACATATGAAATCATGGCTTCTAACTCCTTGATCAAAACGATCACAGCTAAGATGTCAATGGTTAAGGCTTTCCGATCCATTCTTCCATTTTTCGTGTGTCTAATCCCAATCTCAGAGGGTTAAAGAGTGAATATACATGGGGTACCTTGCACAGTGCCTCGTACATGGTAAGTACTCAAGGTTTGTGATTTTCACTATTATTACCAAAGCCATTTATAAATTGAGAGCTTTTGTACAGGGGTACTATGTCCAATGTTTTTGTTAACCTTGTATCCTTTAAAGAAACACATTCACATTAGTTGACTTTTGTTAAGAGCATGTAAAACCTGGGTTTTGGATATTCTCTGCTACGCTATCTTTCTCGTTCTCAGAACGCGTTCAGACTTCCTTCTGCTCGCATGTCATGACCTCCTGCTCCTGCTGTCCGGTTTGTGAAGCCACAATGACCTCTGTTTCTTGAGGTTATAGGATGAATCTCGTCTTGCCCTTCAAATTCGTCTGTGGAAGCTCTAACCCCCAGTACCTCAGAATGTGACTCTATTTGAAGACAGGGCCTTTAAATTAAAATTAGGGGGTTGGGGGAGGCCCTAATCCAATTTGACTGGTGTCTTTATAAGAAGAGGCTGCTCATGCACAGAGGGGTGACCAGGTAAGGACGAAGCATTAAATGAGCAGCCATCTGTAAGCCAAGGAGAGGGGCCTTAGAGGAAACCCACCGGTCAGCACCTTGATCTTGAACTTCTAGCCTCCGGAACGGCAAGAAAATGAATTTTGGTTGTCTAAGCCACCAGTCTGTGGTTTTTTGTTACGGCAGCTCTAGGGATGAATATTCCTGGCCTCACGAATTTGCTCCGGCATAACTGCGACCCTCAGGTCCCCATATGAGCCATTCTACCCTGCTAATCTCAGCCTCATGCAGACTACACTCGGGTACGCATCACGAGTGTGGGCACAGACTTCTCCTCCACCTCCCCGCCTTGCTTATTCCCAGGACCCACAACACATGCTCCTTCCTCCGTCCTCTGAGCCTCCTTGTGGTGAAGACCTGGGCGTTGTACCAGTTTATGGTTCTCCCTTCCACAGTTGTGATACAGGAATGGGTTGCTACTGAAAGGCATGAATGCCTTACAGTCATCCATCATTAAAATAAACACAATGTAGCTTTGTTAGGAAGCCGAACAAAGTTCTGATTTTACTCCTGGTGATTGTTTTGATATTTGGAGGGAAAAAAGCAAATGGCTATTTTTTTTCTACCCTCATGTCACCTCCGATGTATTTTACGTGTTCTGGAATCCTGAGCACATGTGGATTTTGCCTGTCAAGTGATAAAGATTTGATAAGATGACTTCCGGCCGTCTCGTGGTCTCCCAGCTCTGGCATACGTGACCTGCTTCCTCGACCTTCTTCCCACCTTAGCCGCTTAGTCTGGGTTGACCTCCAAGCCACAGCACCTCCAAACCTCCTGCCTCAGTTCTCCCTGCTAGTTTGCTGCCGAGTTGCCGCTCCCCCTCTTGGTGGCAAAGTCCAGCGCGACAGGCATCGGCTCTGCTACTCATTCACCACAAGATTTTGCTTCTACACGCACCGTTTTCCCTTTTGTTCTGTAGAAATTTTGAGTCACTTTAGTGCCGTTGAGAGGTAGGGAGGTAGGAGAGAAAGCCAGAGCTTTGGAGTTTGAGGGGCTTAGCTTTGAATGCTGGCTTGCCTTCTCGACCGGGATCTTGAGCAATGCACGATCTTCTTGCGGCTCTTGTCACATATTATGACAATCTTAGTGGGATGAAACAACAGAAATTGATTCTCTCACGGTTCTGGAGGCTCAAAGTTTGAAATCGATGGGTCGGCAGAGCTTCACCTTCTACACGATCTGGGGGAGCATGCGTCCTTTGCCTCCTCCAACTTCTGGTGGCTGCTCGGCCTTCCTGAGCCTGTGGCCATATGACTCCAATCCCTGGCTCTGTGGTCACGTTACCTCTTCCTCTTTGCATGCATTCTCCTCTGTATGTCTATCTTATAAGGATACAAGTGCTTGCATTTAGGACCCATTGGGATAATCCAGAATTAAGCCTTCCCTCTCAAGGTCCTTACCATAAACTCATCTTTTCCCGTGCAAGATAATATTGACTCCTTTTCCATCTAAGGTAATGTTCACAGAGTCTGAGGTGTAGGACACGGACACGTATTTCTAGGAGCCACATTGAATTCACTTCAAGACAGCTACAGTGCCTCAGTTTTCTCATAGATAGAACAGGAATAGTAACAGCCACTTCACAGACTCCAAGTGAAGATGAACTCAAAGGCGTTTAGTAAATGCAGAGGCTCAGCAAAAATCCGTATCTCCGGGACCCCCCCCCCCCCGCCGCCCTCCTGGGTGTAAACTCTGCCAGCCCCCAAATGTCCCAGCCCCACTCCAGCTGTGTTTCAAGGAGTCTGTTACCTGCAGCCCCAGTCCCTCTTAGTTCTAGACCACACGCGGAGAGGCTGTGCCCAAGACAATGGCCTCCAGGAACAGCTGGCAACTCTAGGCTCATTTCCCCAGTGTCTAGGAATGGATTTGGTCTTTTTGTTAGTCCAGGAGCAATTGCAACATCAACTTTGTCTAACTAACCCATCCTCATCTCATCGACGCATCTTGGTCACTGTCTCATCATTCAGTGTCTGCAGTAGATTTTGACCAGGCCTGTTCCCTGCCGGTCTGTTTCACTGAGACCTGAGTCGGCTTCTCTGCGGCCTCCACCCTGCCCTGCAGGGACCTTGCACTCAGCCTCTTCCTTGCCTCACCCGCCTCCTCCCTCTGCATTCTCCCTGAGCCATTCTCCGACTTGTCCGTGGCCTCAGTACTCAAGCCATTGTCTGCCTCACCTCTTCAGTCTCTTTACATTCGAGCCATTCCCTGCCTTATTCCCTCTGCACTAAAGCCACGGCCTATGCTCCCTTGGTGGCACCATTCTCTTTCATCACTATCCCTTGGCACGTATAATTTATTTCCCTTGGAATGTACTCGCTGCCTGGTCTGCCTGACTACTCTTATTTTTCCTTGAAACTTATCATCAAGGTTTTACTTCCTACAGGATGTCTTCTCTTATTGGGGTAGATGTTCCTTCTCCATGCTTCCACCGTGGCTTTGATCCTCTATCATGCTTGGTTTTTTTTAGCATGACTCTCTCTCTTAGGAAGCTGCTTGAGGCTGAGGGTCTTATACCATTGGCCTCTCTCACAGTGCCTGAAGATATTAAGTACTCAAAGAAGGACTGCTGAATGGTCCTTATGTCAAGAACTATCATCTTCTTAAAGTCACGATGCTGAATTCTTTGAATTAGAACCTCTTTAACAGACAATGGGCCCCAATGGGGCTTTAAGGTATTAATTGAAGTTGTTTAGATCTCCAGATCCTCTCAAAGACCGTCTCTGCCTCTGTAGTCAGTTGTTTTTAAACCCATCTTGGGCCGAGCCAAACAGATTCCCAGGTCTATCCTCCTCCTTGGTAGAAGCTCTCAGGACATGCTGAAGTGGGTCTGTGATGAATTTGACAAGTGAAAACCTTTAGGAAGTGAAACTCCCCGATCTAGCTGAATGCACTCAGCTGGGAATAAACTTATTCACCGGGCTTTTCGAGAACCAGAAATGGATTTTATTTTAATTGTTATTACTGGCAATAACATGGTGCTTCACAGTTTACAAAAGTGCTTTGTCATCTATTATGTCAGTTAAACCTCATGTTAACCCTTGTGGGTAGGTATTAGTATTATTTTCTTTCTTTCCCTCCTTCTTTTCTCAAAAAGTACCAGGGTGAGAGATAATGGTAGCAGGGTTAGACTTAGGTTGGGATCTCATCTCTGTTGATTACTAGCTGTATGCCTTTGGAAAAATCCGTTAACTTCCTTGACCCTCAGGCTTCTTAAGTTGTAGGATATTTTAACCATATCAAATTGAAACCACCATTTGGCTCCATCGTTTAAACTTCAGAGATATTTCAGCCTTGCCGTAAAATTGAAACGGAAAAGAAAGAACGCTAATGAAAATGGGAAAAAATTACAAATGATTAAATTGTGCAATATGGAACATTGATCAAGGAATTAAATTGGCTTTAATGGAGTTCGCTGGAAAAATACTTTCTCACCAAAGTGTATTGATGTTAGCATAATTCTCATGAACATATTTGTATCTGAAATGTACTTGGGGGACAAAATGGGGTTGAAATTGGGAGCACACGTAACCTGGTCCCTGATGACCATAATAATAACTGTAATACTCATATTGAGCACTATTTCAAGTACTTTGCATGTAATATCATTTAATTATCCAAAAATCCAGGGGGAAGGGATGCCATGTGGCTCCCTTTTACAGAAATGGAACAAGGTCTGGCACATGTGACTCCGTGATCACCATGATTATTACCTCCCTGCCTCCGTGCTGACATATTATGGTTTCTCAATACCATCAGGATAAAATCCAAACTCTTTGTCAGAGCCTGTAAGACCCCTGCCTCATTTGTTACCTAAGCTTTTTTTTTTTTAATGTTTATTTATTTATTTTGAGAGAGAGAGAGAGAGAGAGAGAGATTAAGAGCACAAGCAGGGGTGGGGACAGAGGGAGAGGGAGAGAATCCCAAGCAGGCTCTCATCGTCTGCACAGAGCCTGGCGTGGGGCTCAATCTCATAAACTGTGAGATCATGGCCCGAGCCAAAGTCAAGAGTCGGATGCTTGACCGACTGACTCGCCCAGGCGCCCCCGTTCCCTAAACTTTTTACCATATTTTTCACTCTTTTCCTTGCTCATTCATACTTAGTTCTTGCAGTCCCTGCACGCAACAAGCATATTTCTGCCGTACGCCCCTTCTAGTCCTGTTTATGAAATGCTCTTTCCCTAGACAAGTGCTTGGCTCCCTCCATTCTTTATGCCTGTGACACCTGCCACGGAGCGTTTCTTGACACCTTTGTCTCAAGTAACCATTCCAAACTTGGCACCCTCTGCCTACTCTTATTTTTCCCCTTTCGCGGAACATGTGTGAAACTTTATTTCTGTGATTTTTTATTTATTATCTGTCTTCTTCACTAGAGTATTCAGTTGACCCTTGAACAACATGGGTTCGAATGGTACAGCTCCACATCCATGCAGATTATTGTTGTTGTTGTTGTTGTTTTGAGAAATACAGCAGTACTGTAAGTGTATTTTTTCTTAGGATTTTCTTAATAACCTTTTCTCTAATTACTTTATTGTAATAATGCAGCATACAATACATATAAAAAAATAAAATACATACAATGCATCCAATACATATAAAAAAATACACATATAAAAATGTGTTAATCAACTGTTCGCGGTATTGCTAAGGCTCCCGGTCAACAGTAGGCTATTAGCAGTTCAGTCTTTTGGGGGTCAAAAGTTGTATTTGGATTTCTGATTGTGGGGGGTTGGGGAGTAGGCTCCCCTAATCCCCACATTGTTCAAGGGCCAACTATAATTGCCACGAGGGAAGAGAACATCTCTATTTTGTTCATTGCTTTATCTCCAGTGTCCAAAACATTGTCTGTCACATAGTAGGCTCACAAATGATACCTGAATGAAGAGATAAATACAAATGAGGTCTTTGTATATAATCACATGTTTTTAAGTGCTTGACCTTTGCTTCTTATTCAAGTGGCTTGTCCAAGGAGCCCCAAGCAAGAGGTTTCTAAAGGGGACATACCAGAAATCAAGTCTCCCTGACCTCTCATCTCTACCCTGCCAATGGCACTGCCCATGCTTTCTGCTCTTCATGAAGAAGCTCTTTGCCCAAATCTCGTCCACACACTGGTCATTCTTCTTCCCTCCTTTCCTTTTGCTCCAACCTGCCACCCTAGGAATGACACAGTTAGTGTGCAATGACAAAACACAACGTCACTCCTGTGAAATTCCTTTCCTGGGCAGGGGTCATTGTGTTTTGTTTACTTAATGAATTTTTATGTTTGGATCATGGGAATAATTTCTGGGGCCTGTGGAACGTGTAAATAGCCTGCATCCTTGGAAGGAAGACTGAGGCAGGTAAGGCCTGGCCTCCCAGAGGGCCTGTCTATGGCATTGGTCCGTGCGCTGGCTATTTGCTGCTTTACAGATCGCTGAGGTCATTCCTATTGACAGGTGTGGCACGCCTCATGGATGTAGTATGTTCAGTCTCCCAGGCGGAAATTGATCTCAATTGAATGACCAGGAAGTTGGATTTACATTGCTTGCAAAAACAGCCACCTTTTCTCTTCAGATTAAAAAAAAAAAAAAAAAAAGGAGATAATGAGCAGGATGTGTCAATGTTCAGGGAGAGGGATGAAGGCAAGCGAGAAGAAAAAAAAATCAAATATTGATTAAAATCAAAGAAACATATTGAAAGCGAACAAAGGCCCTTTATTCTTCTGAGCAGGGGAAGAAATCAGAATTAAAAAAAAAAAACGGGTGGTAGCCTCGAGTTGGAGGGAAAGAGGCATGGTGGAATTGGAAAATAGCCTAGAGATCTTTACTTTGGAGTTTTGACATATTTATTTGTGTAAGTGAAATCGTAATGGAAAGAACAGAGAAGAAGAACAAAACAAAATTCCCCTGAATCAACACAAGAAACGGAGCCCAGGCCCCGAATAGGATTTTGGCTTTTAAGTTTGGAGTGTCAATCGGCATCTTTAAAAATTTCTCCTCTGACCTAGCCCAGAAGCTGTAACTTCTACATGAACCTGTGCCAGATTGATGGTCTCCACGTTCACGTTCACGGGAGCGACTCTCGGTCTCTGAACCATCTGCTAATACTTTTGTATCACAAACCTGCCACTGGGTGGGGCCAAGTGCAGAAAAACTGAAATCAAAGGAAAAGAGGGAGAAAGGTCTAAGGCAGTGCAGAGGGCTGGAGTGGCTACGTGGGAGCGACACCGGAGGGAACTAATAATGGATATGAGAAAAGAAGGCGGTTATAGATATGGATACAGATCGAGGGAAGGAAGCTGAAAGAAATGACAAGGTGGCAGAAGGAAAGACAGGGAGGAGAGGTATAGGTGGTCCGCTGAACCGACTATGTACAATCCTGCACATCTAGATTTCTTTTGATCTTTTGGAACTTTTAAAAATATACAATTGAATAAATTTGTAGTTGTTTTCTTTTGGCAAAGCCTCTTTTAAGAGGTTTTAAGGATCTCTATATCTTCTGTGTATGCTGCTGTTCATGTTTAAAAGCTCATCCAACATGTGACCGTTTTCTCAACGCAAAAAGGTATTATTTCTATTAAATGTCTCTCCTCTAAATTACGATTTGAGAATCATAGGGTAGATCTATTTTTAATTTTTTGAGGAACCTGCACACTGTTTTCCAGAGCGGCCGCACCAGTTTGCATTCCCACCAACAGTGCAAGAGGGTTCCAGTTTCTCCATATCCTCTCCAGCATCTATAGTCTCCTGATTTGTTCATTTTGGCCACTCTGACTGGCGTGAGGTGATATCTCAGTGTGGTTTTGATTTGTATTTCCCTGATGAGGAGTGACGTTGAGCATCTTTTCATGTGCCTGCTGGCCATCTGGATGTCTTCTTTAGAGAAGTGTCTATTCATGTCTTCTGCCCATTTCTTCACTGGATTGTTTTCGGTGTGGAGTTTGGTGAGTTGTTTACAGATTTTGGATACTAGCCCTTTGTCCGATAGGGTTCCAGTTTCTCCATATCCTCTCCAGCATCTATAGTCTCCTGATTTGTTCATTTTGGCCACTCTGACTGGCGTGAGGTGATATCTCAGTGTGGTTTTGATTTGTATTTCCCTGATGAGGAGTGACGTTGAGCATCTTTTCATGTGCCTGCTGGCCATCTGGATGTCTTCTTTAGAGAAGTGTCTATTCATGTCTTCTGCCCATTTCTTCACTGGATTGTTTTCGGTGTGGAGTTTGGTGAGTTGTTTACAGATTTTGGATACTAGCCCTTTGTCCGATATGTCATTTGCAAATATCTTTTCCCATTCCGTCAGTTGCCTTTTAGTTTCATTGATTGTTTCCTTTGCAGTGCAGAAGCTTTTGATCTTCATGAGGTCCCAATAGTTCATTTTTGCTTTTAATTCCTTTGTCTTTGGAGATGTGTCAAGTAAGAAATTGCTGCGGCTGAGGTCAGAGAGGTTTTTTTCCTGCTTTCTCCTCTAGCCAAATTATGGAAAGAGCTTAAATGTCCATCACCTGATGAATGGGTAAGAAGTTGTGTTTTATATACACAATGGAATACTAATTGGCAATGAGAAAGAATGAAATGTGGCCTTTTGTAGCAACGTGGATGGAACTGGAGAGTGTTATGCTAAGTGAAATAAGTCATACAGAGAAAGACAGATACCATATGTTTTCACTCTTATGTGGATCCTGAGAAACTTAACAGAAGACCATGGAGAAGGGGAAGGAAAAAACATAGAAAGGGAGGGAGCCAAACCATAAGAGACTCTTAAAAACTGAGAATAAACTGAGGGTTGATGGCGGGGGTGGGGGGGGTGGGAGGGAGAGGAAAGCGGGTGATGGGCATTGAGGAGGGCACCTGTTGTGATCAGCACTGGGTGTTGTATGGAAGCCAATTTGACAATAAATTTCATATTTAAAAAAAAAGATTTGAGAATCAATATACAACAGCTATATATTTTGGTGGCTTAACATACAAGTTTTTTGAGGGTTTTAATTTACATTCTAGTTAGTTAACATACAGTGTAATAATTTTGGGTGTAGAATTTAGTGATTTAACACTTACCTACAATACCCAGTGCCCTCCTTAATCCCCATCACCCATTTAACCCCCCCCTCCCCTCCCCCCCTGGTAACCATCAGCCTGTTCTCTATAGTTAAGAGTCTGTTTCTTGGTTTTCCTATGTTCATTTGTTTTGTTTCTTAAATTCTACACATAAGTGAAATCATATGGTGTTTGCCTTTCTCTGACTGACTTGTTTCGGTTAATATAATGCTCTCTAGCTCCATCCACATCATTGCAAATGGCAAGATTTCATTCTTTTTTGTGACTGAGTAATATTCCATTATATATATATATATATATATATGTGTATATATATACATATATATACATATATATATAC
Organism: Panthera tigris; assembly: GCF_018350195.1. Lineage (NCBI taxonomy): Eukaryota > Metazoa > Chordata > Mammalia > Carnivora > Felidae > Panthera > Panthera tigris. The sequence goes on from NC_056678.1 coordinate 33,990,823, forward strand.
ACACCCACACAACACACACACACACACACACACTACATCAAGATTATTTTTTAAAATAGTATTTTATTACTTTGAACTCCAGATTTGCATGACTCCCTTTGTTTGTTTGTTTGTCCTTACTAGTCCACACTGCCTAATATCTTCTAATACCTGCCACCAAGGTCATGTTTGCCGAGATATGAGGTCCGGGACACTTCCTAACATGTTTAATGTCTCAGAGGCGATAAGTGCTACGTGCCTCCATTTTAGAAAGATTTTATACATGTCACCATGTCAGCCCTAAAGGAAAAAAAATGACGAATTCATAACATTCAACTTGAGTTCTGTGTGGCTGTGTGTGGCATGAAAGGTCGTGTTGCATAGGCTTTGAGGCCTACCTTGGGCATGTCCACATTATTTCCACCCCCTCAATGAGAAAGGAGCCATTGGGCTTTATTTAGGTCATGTAACTATACCCCTTCTCCTATTCCAGGGGGTAGTTGCTTGGGCCACAGGTAGACTCTGTCTCAAGGACAGCCAGTATCCAGCATAATAAAAGGCCTCTAGTATTGCTTGGCATAGAGAGGGGCTGGGCCAATGAGATTCACTTCTTCCATATTTTGAATTGAGAAATATGGGATCCAACAGAGTTAGAGTTACAGGAGCCAGATGGGACCTAAACTATGAGGAAGCAGAAACAAAAAAAAGTATGGAGAAGTCATGAGGTAAGAAAAAGTAGAAAGAGTTGCATAAACAATGAGCAAGTCAGTAGGAGGAAAGGGAGCAAACGTACAGAAGAAAAAGGTATGACCAAAAGGAGGTTAGAGTGGGAGAGAGCCAAAGCATAAGAGACTCTTAAAAACTGAGAACAAATTGAGGGTTGATGGGGGGTGGGAGGGAGAGGAGGGTGGGTGATGGGTATTGAGGAGGGCACCTTTTGGGATGAGCACTGGGTGTTGTATGGAAACCAATCCGACAATAAATTTCATATATTGAAAAAAAAAATAAAAGGCGCCTTATTGGGGCACCTGGGTGGTTCAGTCGGTTAAAAAAAAAAAAAAAAAAGGTATGACAGAGTAGTCATGTGGCCTTTGAACAAGAAAGAGAGGAATTGACTCCGAGAATCACCTTGCTTCTGATAGAATGACAGAACCCATTTCAGATCTAGCCCACGTTTATAAATATAACTAGCACAAATCCCTTGCTTACTATCTTAAGGTGTTTCAGTGAACTTCTGTTCCATACAATCAAAAAGAAAAAAAAAAAAACCCACCACTACCAAAGTTAACCCAAATAAAACTGAAGTGATATGGGCAAAAGTTACAAGTCATTGCTTTCTGTCAAGTAGGAAATTTAGGCCTTAAATTTCAAGCATGTTTTGTGATAAGGAAACTGATTTCTGGGGCTGTGGATCCCATTGTGACTCACCGAATAATGATCAATTTGGACCAGTTAGCATCCAGGCAGGAAAGCCAAAACTAGTCCAGGGTTCTTCTAGGAAAGGGGATTTAAATTGAGGGACTCTGTTACAAAATTCCTGGGAGAATTAAAGATGCAAGAAGAGTGAGAAAGAGATTACCTAACAATGAGTAACAGCAGGGAACTCTTACCGCTCCTTGAGCTGGCGGAGTAGAACAGAACATGGGGTCACCCAGAGTTGGACATGCTGGTTATTGAGGCTGCTGGAGAATTCTCCGATGCTGCTGCTGTGGTTAGGACCTCTGGTGCCACTTTGCAGGGCCCCCAAAGCATGGACATCCCCCCAGCTTGTATCAAGGTAAGACTCTGTATGTATGTAGAACTTGCCCTCTTCGACAGGATTTTCTATGGAAGCATCAGCACCTGGTGCCTTGATGCTTAAAGACGATATAACTAGTTCAGAAAAGGCACCAAAGTTCCCTGTGCCAGATCTTCTCTGAGGATTAGAGCATTCCAATAATTTTGTCACCAATGGCCTGTATTGGATTCCTGCTGTTTTAAATATCCAAACTGGCTTCCCGGTTGGCTACACCTCGCAATTGATCATGGCTCAGCAGAAAGACGCAACTGGAGATTCACTGCCCTGGGAGAAAAATGTCCTCCCACTACCAAAAAGAGTGAAGATAAATACGGACGTACAGATTATTAACTCCAGTGGAGGAGACCTCTCTTTTGTAAACAAAATCTTCATTGAAAGACCCTCAATTTATGTTGGGTGATGAATAAATCTTCTTCCTTAAGCTATATCCTAGTAAGTATAGAGTAACATAACAGACATAAATAGAACGGACAGTGTGTAAATCATCCATAAACTTTTTTCAGGACCCATTGAGAAAAAAGAAGAAAACAGCTAACTAATGGGATGCTATGGAGGCCACGTTATGGAGGCGGCCGGTCTTTTGCTATGGCCGTTGTTGCTGGGATCATTCTATCTGAACCTAGGGGTCCCCGCACACCCACATCTACAGATGCTTCTGTGTACAGACGCTGACAGATTCATAATTGATTCTGCCTTCCAGTCTCCCCCAGTTCCTCAGAGTCTAACTGTAGTCTACACTGACAGAGTCTAAGTGTAAGCCACCTGGGAAATAAGTCTTAGAAAGGTAGGGTATAGGCTTATTTCCTACCACTGCATTATAAAGGAACTCAAAGAGGAGTAAGAATGGACATGAAAGGCAGCAAATAATCAACCCAAGAGATACACCAAAAAAATTCCTTGTAGTTACTGTTATGCCCAGAATTCGTGATCCCCAAAGACCACTAGGGAGCCGAGTCCGATGCAAAAGCAAAAGAGACTTTATTCGAGCTAGCTCGAGCTCAATCCCCTACCTGCACCGACGCAGCGGTGAGATACCAGGGAGAGAGAGCGAGTTTCAAAAGCACAAAGGTTTTATAGGGGTCTAGGGGCAGTTGGTGACGTAATGGCTGTGGCCTCAGCCGATTGGCTGGGGAAGGGTCATGGCCTCGGCCGATTGGCTGGGGAAGGGTCGGAGTCTTGTTACGCAGGTCTCTGGGCGTGTTTTGATCAGGAAGTTTGAACGGGTGAGCGGGAGGTTACTCAAGGGGAGGAGGCGAGGTCTGAGGTTTCTGCGATTTTCCCGGAAAAGGGGTCATGTCGGGGACATAGTCACTCAAGGTGGAGAACACAGAACGAGATGGAGTCGGCCGGCGGAGGCCCGCCCTTTCAGTTACAAGACATTGAACTTTGTGAATAGCTAGCTTTTCATTACAGCAGTCCACAACGTCATGCTGGTTTCCTATTCAAAAATCCCGGTGTCACCTATCATGGTACACATCCTCATGGGACCCAGGGCAAAGCCCATACCCAGCTCTGAGGGTGCACTCTGATGAGTCTAAGCCTGGTTCTGGGATCAGTTTTACCAGTGACAGGTCTATGGATACGTATGTGAGCCATTTCTGGTCAAGGGTAGTACATGAAAAAGTGATGGATGAGTTTTTTTCTAGTTCTTTGAGAGAGATGAGAGGCCAGTCTCTCTTTTGGCAGACATGGTCAAGAAAGCAAAGAGCGGTGCTCGCTACTTTGCAAGTGTGGGAGAAATTGGAATTAAAGTTACCCGTGTGGATGGCCACACAGAGATCTGGAAAGAACCAGAGTCCTTGAGGAAATCACTGGGCTACCAAATCCATCAATCGCAAGGTCCCCACCCTACGCCTACACCACTTTTATATGAATCAACGTATTTTCTTAGTGTTTAAACCAATTTAAGTTGTTGGATTTTTTATTACTTGCAGCTAAAATCCCCATAATACACACACATATATTCAAGGTTATTTTTATAACAGTGTCACTTTTCTGCTTTTTAATAAACTTTTGTGGGAGATACAGGGGCAAAATTATATCTAGAATGTTAAGAAGTATATGTAATAGCAAGTGCACTCATATGACGCCGGTCCATTATGCCTACTGCTGTGGTTAAAAAAATAAATATTATCCATATATTAAGACATTAAGACAGGGGGCACCTGGGTGGCTCAGTCGGTTGAGCATCCGACTTCGGCTCAGGTCATGATCTCTCAGTCCATGAGTTCGAGCCCCGCGTCGGGCTCTGTGCTGACAACTCAGAGCCTGGAGCCTGCTTCGGATTCTGTGTCTCCTTCTCTCTCCGCCCCTCCCCTGCTCAACGCTCTGTCTCTGTCTCTCAAAAATGAATAAATGTTAAAAAAAATTATAAGAAAAAAGACATTAAGAGAAGATGCAAAACCAATGTTAGGTGCGAGAACCTTTAACCAAGAGATGGACAGATTTGTGGCGTAGTTTCTTTGAGCTTCGTTACCATATGGGAGACAGATTCTTCCATCTAGAGGATGTAGCTAGGACAAAACTGACAAAAATGACATGGAGGCAGGTTTCAGTGCATTGAAAAGTAAACTTATAGTTTCAGGACTGTCTAAAAATGGACAGGGCTTCTTGTAGACCAGGAAACGAGTCCCTAGTCACTGGAGATGTTTAAGCAGAGATTGACCACTCTGGGACTGTTAGAGAGGATGTCATATTGGGGAAAGAGACTACAGAAGAGGCCATCTGAGGTCTTGCCAAGTCCAAGATAGAATGATGCAACATCACCGAGCCCATGAGAAAGCATTGCACCTAGTCAGTCTCCCTAAACGATGAATGGCCAACAGACAGCTCAGCTTTACGATCTCTAGTTGAGACTCCGTGGCATACTTCAGAAACAAGTATTTTGAGGGGGAGAAAGTTAAACCCTGACTAGGATGAGATTTTTAGTTGCTCCTGGGTGGCTCAGTCACTTAAGTGTCAGACTCTCGATTTTGGCTCAGGTCGTGATCTCACGGTGGTGGAATGGAGCCCTGCGCGTGGAACCTGCTTAAGATTCTCTCTCCCCCCTGGCCTTCTGCCCCTCCCGACCTGTAATCTCTCCCAGGAGTGACTGAAAGTCGGCACAAACCACTCCAAAGACAGTAGAGAGTGTGTGCAAAGCGTAGGCAAACTACTGTCCACACAGCTCACCCCGTGAGGCGTGCCTGGAAGTCAGCGCAAGTGCACAATTAAAATATCACAATGAGCCATAGACCCCAGTAGGTAGAGCTCCTTTGTCTAATGACCTTTTTCATCGTGTGATAACAAATACAATAGGCTGGCCTCATAAATCATACCTCCAGAAAACATCCACAGGGCAGACTGTGACACTGTTTGCATATTCAAATGTCACCCCGTTCATAAGAGGAAAGACAAAACACTTTTTTCTCTCTCAAAAATGTCAGCATAGCTGGATTAGAAAAGATAATTCGGAAGTACTTCTAGACAATAATTACCTCTGGCACCTATCTGCAGGGTACTTAATGAATGGGAAGAGGGATTTTTTTAATTTTTAAAAATTATGATTATTACAGTAATTAATCAGCTGCTCAGTGACAGCTTCCTTGAGGGGGAGAAAGTGCCTCAAAGGCCATCTTGCTTCTGTAGGGCACCTTGTTGATTTCACATCGCATATGCAAAACATATCCTATTATTATTAGCGACAAAAGTGCTTGTGGAAGTAGAATTAGCCTCAATTTCCTAAATAGTCAGGAAACTCACATTTTACAAGTGCAAGGAAAAAAAAAAATCCTAATCCCAAATGCCAGTTGGAAAAAAAAAAATGTTTCAGACTGGCTCAGCTCGGGTTGTTAAACCAATCTCTTACTCTTAATTACATGCAAAAGGTTCCCGGTTCTAATTATGGACCTTGGGGAAATAGCCCATCTCCCCAAACCAATAACGCCTCATGTTAACTTCAGCTCTTTTGTGTTTAATATCCTACCGCTGGATTTCAGCTTCCCTAGATGATCTGTAAATTTGGCTTTTTCGACTTCATTTTTCACCGTGCTGCTCAGAGCGGGGGCTAGGAGACCTCACTCTCCCCAGTGATTCTTTTATAACATTTCCTGCTACTCGAGTACAAAATTCTCTAATCTAAGCTATCTACATCAGAGGCAAGTTCTTCCCTGAAATTCTTTCCTCTGCTGCTCTCCTACCTTTCCTCCCGCTGCGCACAACCCTCCAGTTCCTGCATCAAAGGCCCCCGGAGTGCTGTGAATACAACGTTCTTGTGGGGGACTTCTCTGCAGAGGTGTGGAGGTGAGAGATGCTTCCGGAGGTCAACGGGCCAAGTGCCTTCTCATATGTGGACCCTGCTGAACAATCTGATGGCCAAGCATGAGCCGGCTAGACACTTCGAAGCAGAGACCGTCAGTACTAAACTTTAGAGAATGTTTAGTCCAGACCCCTCAGTTTTCAGATGAAGAGGCTGAGATTATAGGAAGGAATATAAAGGGACTTGTTCACACCACAGTAGGTGTGAGGAACCATGCCAGTAGGTCTCCAGACCCCATAGCTAGCGCTCGGGATTTATCGTCCAGACCCTCGACTCCTCTCTGTTCCACAATCCCCTCCTCCAGCTGAGAAAAGGTAAACTCACATGACCTGGGAGTTCACGACTCAGGCCCCCGGATCCTCCCCTCGTCTTTTCTGTTAAAGAATATTTGGGCTTCGTACATCTAAGTTCTTTCAACAGTGAAATGGGAATTATAATACTCACTCTTACCGTGTTATTTGTTAAAAGGGAGGAAAAGGGAAAGGGGTGGGGAACAAACCTGAAAGTGTCTTCGATGAGTGAAAAATGGAAAGGAATTACTTTCCATACATTTCGCAAGTACATCAGATCAGACCATCTCTAACATTTTAGAGAATATTTTTGGGTAAATCTCAGCCAAAGGTTTTCAGCAAAAAGGTGCTTTGAAATTAAAATGAGGATGAAATCTTGTAGCATGTGGATGTGTGCATACTTTCTAAAAAGGAAGTTGGGCTGTAACATTTTTGCACTTTTATTTATTTATTTTTGAGAGAGAGAGAGAGAGCATGAGGGGGGTGGGCAGAGAGAGAGGGAGACATAGAATCTGAAGCAGGCTCTGAGCTGTCAGCACAGAGCCCGACGTGGGGCTCGAACCCACAAACTGTGTGATTGTGACCTGAGCCGAAGTTGGACGCTCAACCGACTGAGCCACCCAGGCGCCCTTCATTTTTGTGCTTTAGATGGAGCTCGTATTTACTCTTTTCCACATAGCAGGTGCTCAGCTCAGCACATTTGAGTGAAATGAGTGAATGTTCTCTTTTTTTCATCACCCAACCAAATCCCACCCACCCCTCAAGTTTCATGTCAAGATTCACCACATGACTTCAGACCCGAGTGATTTTTTTCCTTTCTTTCCATTAATGTCCACTATGCCCCGAGTTATTGCTTTGCAACCTACAGGTAAGCTCTTGTTCATGGACAGTGGTCTATTGCAATCTGCCTCTTTGATGTGTGTTCCCGTCAGCATTCGGAGGAAGCCATAAGTACAGAAGCTCTGTGTTGTAGTTCTCTTATACACCCACAGCACCTGACACAGAGCTCATTTGTAAGCAGAATCACAGATGCTGGAATTCATGGACTGTTATTCACACTCCGGTCTTCTGTAACATGTGCCTATACACATACGGTAAAACCTTGGATTGCAAGTAACTTGCTCTGCGAGTGTTCTGCAAAAGAAGCAAAAACATTTATAACAAATATTAACCTGATAAACCAGTGGTATCTTGCAACACGAGTGGCACGAGAAGATGAACATCACGTGATCGCAAGCGAGTCAATGGTGTTTCTCTCCCTCGTGCTGCGGGATGGTGGGTGATCCTCTCCCATGCTTGGATGCTCGGTCTCAGGCCGCGGCGTTTGGCAGAAATCAGTGATGTTTCAGAATGCTGGAAGGTGCCCACAACTGATGCTACTGTATCTTTGTCATTTCAAAGCACCTATGGACAGTGCTGTCCTTCTCCATGTAAGAAGAGTAAGCTTAGGACTGCTTTGCTTTATTCTAGGCCAGGCTGCCTGCAGCTATAGACCCTTTCCTCTTCGGCCTTATTGCCAGTTACATTAAATACAGTACATGACAAAAGTTTATTAATACTCTAGTCAACATCCATTAGTGATAGTGAAAGTTGTCCTACGTAATAACCCTCCTCTCTCTTGTCTCCCTCATACCAGCCGCAAAGCTTTTCAAGGATAAGTGTAGGTCAGTTTGTTTATTTTTCTTTATATTTTTGTATTTTCTTTATTATTTTGTGTTATATTATGGCATTTTAATCATTTTTACATGAATATTTTTGGGTTGGGGGAAGAAGCATCTGAGTTTCCATTATTTCTTATGGGGAAATTCGCTTTTTTTTTTTTAAATCTAAAAACAAAAATTTTTAAAAATGTTTTATTTATTTTTGACAGAGAGAGAGAGACAGAGCATGAGCAGGGGAGGGTCAGAGAGAGAGAGAGAGACGCAGAATCCGAAGCAGGCTTCAGGCTCTGAGCCATCAGCACAGAGCCCTATGCGGGGTTCGAACTCACAGACCGCGAGATCATGACCTGAGCCGAAGTCGGACGCTCAACCGACTGAGCCACCCAGGAGCCCCGTGGGGGAAATTCGCTTTGATATACAAGTGCTTTGGATTACAAGCATGTTTGTGGAACGAATTGTGCTCACAAGCCAAGGTTTTACTGTACGTGGAATCTATGGGCTATAATTTGTGTTAAATGTTTGTTTGCCAACTCTTAGGTAGATAGGTGGCAGCTAACTGCTAAGAGATTTCTGTCCTTCCAGGGGCAGTATATCCCTAAGTCACAGATGAAATCACATATGAAACAGAGCCATGAAATCTATCTGATCAGAAATCCAAAGTTAGCGGATGAGAAATGGTTAAATAGAAGTGAGCAAACTGATGAATCTTCTGTGTAGAGACCAGGACACTTCTAGTTTATTCTAGAAAAGGTGGGAGAAGGATTCTAAGAACTAAATATAGATTATTTCTTCTTTGGATGGTTAAGAGTGTTTAATGGGAAAATTTAGCTTGGATTGGGGATAGAGGAATGATTTAAATCAATAGATTTGCAATGAGTGACTAAATCCAGAGGCAACAAAAGGAAAGACTGATTTTTTTTTTTTAAAGTTCGCATCACAAAACATACCATAAGCAAACTGCTACTTGGGCAAAAATATTTGCGACAGATAACACAGACAAGGAGATAATATCCCCATAAATAAATAATTTTTAAAATTGAAGAGAAAAGGACCAAAAACTTGATAGAGAAATGGAAAAAAAGGCACACAACGATGATTCACACAAAAGGTCCTCAAAAAATGAAAAAAATGTTCACGCTTACTCACAATAAATGACATACACATTAAAACAACTCGGAGAGGTTATTTCTCACCAAGCAGACTAGTAAAAATTAAAAAGAAAAAAAAAAGACAACACATTCTGCTAGTGAAACTATAGGAAAACAGGCACTCTCATTGTCTCTGGAGGAAAATTTTAGCTAAATTGTAACATTGGCTAAAATTTAGCTAACATGTAGCTAACAGAGTTACAAAGGCACTTGCTTTCTGGCCTACATTCCCATGGCTAGGAATTAACCTCTATTAATAGAAAAATACACATGCAGAAGGCTATTCACTGTAGCATTGTTGGCGACTACAAAATATGGAAAATGACCCATGTCCAGTCATAGAGTAGTGGTTGTAGAAACTCTCTTACATCCACACGTGAAGAGCTAACATGGCCATAAAAAAAATGCGAACGATCTCTATAGGGTGATATGAAATGAGTTCCAGGGCATGCTGGTAAGTAAAAAAGTAAAGCGTAAAAGAAAACGTATGGTATGCTACCTTTCTGTAGGAAAGAAGACGATATAAGTAAATGCACGTGTCTACTCATTTGTGCAAAAGAAATAAAAGAAAGATAATTCACAAATTAAGGAAATTGACTACTCGGTAGAAGGGAGAGGCAATGCGGAATGGGCGAAACGAAGGGATATTTTTTTTGGGGGGGGACTTTTTTTAAAAGTGGGATTGGGGTTACAGGAGTGACAAAGGAGTTTACTTCTCTAAGCATAACTTCTGGCTCTTAAAATCATGCTAATGCTTCATACACCCTTAAAATTTCATCCAAATAAACGGACCAACCAGGATGGGGATGAGGGACCCAAAATAGAACACACACAAAAATAACGAATTAACTTAATTCTATAAAGTCTATAGCAAACGGATAACAAAAGTGCACTGAAGAGGGCAGAGAAGAAAAGAAATGACTTGGGTAAGCAGTATCTTGACTGGATACTGTACGACTACAGGCAAAAAGAACTGTGCATAAATGCTGAATTTCATCAGCTAATTTCTTTCTTATTGGGATATGAGAATTTAATGATTCTAAAACAACTTTAAGAGTACACCAGAATCAATGACAGAAGTAAACATGCAGAATAAATGAGAGCCAGCTTGCTTGCCATTGGAGAAAGAAGTTACAAATAAAGGGAGAAAACGAAAATAAACTCCGTGGAAATGAATTGAAATCAGTCATCAGTATAAACCCGTGGTTAGTATGTGTAAACATATATATATATATATATATATATATATATATAGTACATATACATATATATAAGTATATATATATATAGTACATATACATATATATACAAGTATATATACATATATACACACACATATATCAACCCACATCCATATGCACACACACACAGATAAATACAGATGCTTGTGTCTATGTGGATTAGCATACATACATGCATATTTCCTGTTCCATCCACTGAGAAATTCTAGAAGCAAAGACACTCCAATCGCCATGAGCACACCTACTGATCAGATCTTTTCTAAACACCATTCTCTGAGAAATGTTTGATACCGGGTCTGGGGCAGGAAAAGAAAAAATCTGAGCTTGGGGCATCTTGGGACACCACAAAGTAAGAAGCGCTCAAATAAGAAAGGAGACTTTTCATAAAAGATAGTGAAAACAACTCGAAAGATCTCCTAATGACCAAAGTTGGAAATATTTCAGCATGAAAATAAATAATGACAGTGTTGGATTTTAACCAATAGGATAAAATCAATATCCGTAAGTCATAGTGACATAAGTATTTGAATAAATAAATAGCTGGGGAAAACCGACAGCTCTTTCTCGTACCAAAAATTCAATGAATACATGTAGAAGGAAATAAAATAGAAAAGCACCATTAGGCAAACACCAAAGTAATAATTGTTGTGAGCAAGATCCACTAATTGATGCTAAAAATAGTGGGAAGAAGTCTGAGGAAAAACAAGGCATTTTCACAATCTCTACGTATCTCCTACAGATGTTTGGTAATTGCAAAGGGGAAAAAAGGTCACTCTACAGAGGAAAAATCTAGCAGCACACCGTCTTGACCAGGTGATCAAGGTTAATATCACCAGTTACAAGACGTATCGACAAAATGGGGCCCTTGAGGAGATCATGGAATCATTTCTGTAGTATTCTTGCCAACACCATTGGGAAAATTTGTATACGATCTACAGTTTAGTTAATATTATTGAACCAGGGTTAACTTTCTGGAGTTAATAATTGTACTGCAGTTATATAAACAGTTAACCATAGGGGAAGCTGGAGGAAGGGTATGTGGAAATTTGCAACTTTTTTGTAAGACTAAATTGAATTCAAAACAAAAATATAAAAAAATATATATGTAATTGGTGCCTACATTTAGCCATCTACTCTAGTCTGGCCTCCAGTCTCATAGCCACCAAATTAGCTCCTAATCAGTTCTTGTACTTTCATAGTATCATTTGCTTGACTTTCTGGTTTTCCTCACACCCCGCCCCCCAACCTGCTCTCTGCTGTGTGTGTGTGTGTGTGTGTGTGTGTGAGTGTGTGTGTGTGTGTGTGTGTGTTGTTCTCTGTCTCCTTTGAAAATTCATTTTCCTCTACACAGACATTAAGTGTTCCAATTCCTTCACCTTTGATCATTTTTTTAAAATCTTACTCTACCCTTTTTTCTTAAGAAATCACATCCAAAGTTTCCATTACCATGTAAATCTAGAAGATTCACAATTTTTGTATCACCAGCCCAAATTTTGGGGGGAATGGGATGCAGTGGGGGATAGATCCTTATCTACACTTCTTGAGATCTGAATTTCTTGATGGCCCTTCAAACTTAGTATGTCAAGAACGAAGCTCATGACCTAGCACTCCCTCCCGCAGTGGTTTAAAATATGTCCACAACTTATTTGACACACCCTTCCAAAGTGGAGCCTGATTCTACTGTAAGTGTGGGTTGGACTTAGCAACTCACTGACGTAGAATAGAGAGAGAAATGACAGTGTGTGACTTCAGAGGCTAGGTCATAAAAAGCACTTCAGTTCCTTCTTTCTGTCTCTTGCTTGGATTACTTATGTCGGGGAAGACAGCTGTAAGGCCCCTCACGGAGAAGTCCACGTGGTAAGAAAGTGAGACCTCCAGCCATCTGCCACATGAGATAGTTTGTAAGTAGACTCTCCAGCCCCAGGCAAGCCTTCAGATGAATGCAGCCCTGACTACCATCTTGACTGCAACATCCTGAACCAAAATCCTCCAGCTTTTCCCAAATTCCTGATTTCTTAGAAATTGAGATAATAAATGTTTCTATTTTAAGCCGCTATGTTGGGGCCAACCTGTTATGCAATAACAGTCTACTCCCTCTTCCCACCTGTTGGAAGCTGAGCTATCCCAGCCTGAGTGGCAGCGCCCGGGCTGTGGACGGATTGGTGACTGCAGGGCGGCTCGCCGACAGTGAAGCTTCTTGTACTCCTGCTTTTACGTAATTTGGCCTTGTAAGTACCTGGGGTATTGTCTGTTGGGGAATTGCCCTCGGCAGGCCCTCTGGGAAAAGAACCATCAGGGAAGAAAATAAGGTTCCTCAAGAAATTGTGCGGCCTTGCGTTTAGCCCTTGCCATTCCCCATGGAGACTCCTCTACTTGCAAGAAGGATAGCCTCATGCATTTGCCAGCAAAGGCGGCCAACGAAGGAGAGACATATGGATCCGAAAGCCCCACTCCGGTAACTAAGGAGTGTATCTATGGACGCAGGTCACTCTGACCCCTAGGCCCACTTGGCCCCCAGGAGGCATTCCAGATGATGATTGAACCTAGTCGGTTAAGCTACAGAATTGGTTCCTAGGTGCATTGCCTCTCTGAGAATGTATAAGGCGTGGGTTCCTAAGGCCCTGTTAGCCCCCTCCTGGCACCTCGGACCCAGGTGAACACTTTTGTTCTTCAAAACCACGAATGGTTCAGGGAAACAACGAAGAGGTCACGTCCCTGTAGCTGTTCCACTTGAGGTGTTGAGAGATAAATGACCTTTCATGAGGCAAAGCAAATACTTTATAAATTATAGATAAACATAGATACATAATAAAAACAATAAAAGAAATTGATCAATAAGCAAAGGGCAGGAGGGAACGTTATGACAAAACAATCATGTTATTCCTTATTGGGTGATTATACAAAGGAACAATTTTAAAATTGGGTAATGTTAGAAAAACATAGGTGACGTATGTTACAAGAAAATCACTAGCATATATAATGCCACGTTTTACTGCAATAAATCGGCCAGTTCAACACACTGCTGTTGCCTGTGCCCATGACCTGAGCTGAAGTCGGTCACTTACCCAACCCACCCAGGCGCCCCCAGGATGATCTTTTCAAAAAACACTCACCGATCACCAGTTCTAAGCTGGAAGCACTAGCATGGGTCCCCAGACAGACAGAACTCTCCCAAAGGCAGGGACAACAAAGAGAGTGCAGCAAGAGGACAGTGTCTTCTCCTAAGCTTCTCATCATCTCCACCCTGAACAATGTCAAAGTGCACCATTTGAGGACGGGGAGAGTGGCCTTTGATCAATTTGATCGTTACAGCTGATTCGGAGCTGTGACGTGCGTGGCTCAAAAAAAAAAAAAAATCATACTCTCAAATTGTTTTTAAATGTAATACATGCTTATGTTTTACAAACTTGGAAACTGTGTACAGTTTTTAAAGAGCGGGAAAAATCACCTTTAATGCTACCGTACTGAAATTTTGGCTTATTTCTTTCAAACATTGCCCCCCCCCCCCATGCTCTTTCAACCTTATTAAGATTGTTCTGTATATTGATGTAATTTTCTATTCCACTTTTGGGCTTCAGGTTATAAGATTCTTTCCATATCATTAAAAACTCTATGCAAATATCATTTTGATAGCTGCTTCCCCGTCTATGATGTTAGAAATTTCGTTCTGAAATTCATCTTCTTGCCCAACACGAAAATGAATTATTTTCCTTTTGGGGCGGTGGGGGGGCAGTAGCAATGGTGGTAACGTTGGGGGTCTGCTTCCATGGTTTCATGACACTTGGAGGCTGCTGTTTAAATATTCAACCAAATTGTGTTTCTCGAGCTATGGCCTCAATCCAAAAGGGAGCAGCAAATCTGCTTGGTGATTCCAGCACTTTCTAACAATATTTACTCCTCGAGGCTTCCAAAGCTAACGCACTCTTGGTTTTCTAGTGGATAAGCCGATAATGCCTCTAGGATGTCGCTCAGGTCAGACGCCTTGAGAGAAGAAGAAGGGAAAGTCAAGGAGCCCCAGAGAAACGATGCTGAAGTATGCAAACACATGTGGCCCTCAGAAAACCCAAACCTAGCTGCCTGTCTTTTCATTAGAATGCGCAATGATTAGTAATCCATAATTTATGGCTCGAATTAATTCTTCCCTTTATCACGGAGAAAGACTCACCCAAGCATGCTACAATGACAAAGCTCGCAAACACTGCTCCCTTCAACCCCTGGATTTCCTGGCCGGGAAGTCATTTTGCAAAACCCATTAGGCTGGCAAAAGATCCAGAAAGACATGCCTCCCCCATTCTGCTTTATTTCATGAAGAAATGGAATGAAGAGAGAGAGAAAAAAAAAATCCGATTGTGTCATTTAACTGAGGCCACGTCTCCTTCAAGAGGATCCCTTTTGGGCCTGTAACTGCAGCCAAGGCACGTTCACGAAGAGCAGATATTCTACCAAAGCTTTGAGGCTGGTCCCAGGAGGAAGAGGAAACGGGGTCAGGAAATCAAGCGGCTCTCCCCAGCGTATCTCTGCATGTTACGCACCTTCCCAGTGCATCACTTGGATGGCCCCCAACCAGGACACTTTCTCTCTTGGAGCCTGCTGACCCCATCCAAGTGTGTCCAGAGCTTTGGGAACTTCGCCCAGGGTCTTCCCATAATCTGGCTGTAGCCCTAGGTAATGGGAGAGCGGACATTACCTCGTGACTAGGGCTGGGCCCAGCAGGATGCTAACCTGTAGTCTGCCTTTTTGGATGACTTGAAATGATAAATTTAAATTTAGTTCGCATTTATTGAGAATCTCCTCTATACCAGGGATTTATTAATTCATTTAGTGCTCACGACTCACTGAGGTAGGTGCCACTATTATAAATTAGAGCCGACATTCCAGACAGCAGAGCCCCTGTTTTGATTTCTACTATATCTCAGTATAGAACTCCCTTGGCATAGAGTAGGCGCTCAATGAATACTTGTTGCGTGAATACTCTTTTTTTTTTTTTTTTTTTTTTTTTTTTTGCACACGAGAAGCCTGAGGCACAGAGCTAGTAAGTGGCAAAGTAAAATTCAATCCTTTCCATTCTGGTTCCAGAGCTAATGCTGTTGAGTGTCAGTGGTGAATCCTTGACTGCTGCAGAAGTTTGATTTTATTTCCTTTTTAGCAGAGGGATAATCCTATTCAGTGTCCTCAAAATATTTTTGAGTTCAAGATGCAAGGTAGGTACCAGGTGTTAATTCCTCCCGGCATGGACTTGGAACATAAGACAGGTGCAGCCAGGGATTGACGACAATATTGCCACCAGTGTCACTCAAATGATCATGGCCTGCTTGCAGAGGAGACATCTATTTCTCTCCACCCTAAGCCCCTCCTGAATGTTCCGAGTCCCTTTCTTATGACAGGCCATGTCAACCTTCAGATGCCTCCACCCACAGGCGAAGGAAAATGACCCATTTCTGCAACCACAAGGACAGACGCCCTTTCCCACTGCCTCACCTTTGTTCCTTCGCCCTCTCAGGTTGGATTTGTTTTCATTTCTTTCTGATCTGCAGATTGACGAAAATCTTTCGTCTTCTCCAAGGCTGCCCGAGCCCCAGACTGTGGCCAGGGCGGGCCATGTGAGAGCAGAGCCTGCAGCCACAGCTGAGAGAGGTGTTATTTACATATTTATTAGAAATTCTGTCCTGCTGGCAAGAGACGCTCACTTCTGACTTTAATTCCGATAAGTAAACAACCCCATTGGCAAGGAAGAGGGGGAAAACAAACCAGAGTAGTTTGCACAAGATAATACAGTACAGCGGAAAAATATCCGTAATGCAAAACCATTTGCAGTGCAAAGCAAGAGAGAGAGAGAGAAAAAATCTATCTCCATAACCTAGCTGAGGTTAAATACTCCAAAAGCAATAATTACAAAGTAATTCAATTATATTTGGTATCAGTTGCCTCACAGGCCAGTGGAATGACAATTAATCCCAGGGTGTCCTCTTTTTTTTTTTTTTTTTTTTAATACTTGTGGTTTGTTCAGAATTGCCCTCCAGCAGTTAACCACACTCTGCGGTCCTCTGGCTGATCGTGTCTCTCGTCTTCCTCATTCATTCTGGCCTGATAACGCCCCGCACCAGGAAGCCGTTCTGCCAAGTTCAACTTTCTCTGATCCCACTCTCACACTGTCCGGCATCCTAACATTATGCTTAGGTGCCCTTCTGCTTCGCCTTAATTATATTGTATCGTGAGGATTGCAACAGTGGGAGAGTTTAGTGGCCTATGGCTTTCTCCTAACGTTCAAAATTGAGCCCACATCATCATCCCCGTGACAACGCAGTGAATTAAATCTTTCTCAGCATAGCATGTCTAGCTATTCCCAGAAAAAAAAAAATTACATTTTAGGAACATTAAAATGGACTGGCTTTAATCCACAATAGCAAAGGAAGGAAGAGATATGGCTGAAATCCTGCCTGATGTTCTGACCTGAACTTACTCTGCAGATAAAATCATATGGAATTCTCTGCGTTTCTATAGCTTCTTTCAGTCAGGGATTGCAAGGTACTTTACACATAGTAATAAGTTCCACAACCTTTCTCTGATGCTGCGCCCTGGCTCCAGGAAGGGTTCGCACATCAGAAATTGGCAATGATGGACGGAAAGGGACTGGCCCAGGCGACCTCCCCAGCTGGCAGAGGTGGAGAAATGAGAACTCAGGCATCTGGATAGCAGCACTCCACACTGGTGATCAGAACAATCATTGTACTTCTAGACCCCCAATGTACTTCTAGAAATAAAAATAAAAGTTGCAGCGAGACCAGGGTTGTGGATTTGTTCTGCGGGGGAGGAGAAAGCCTTTTTCCTCTACCCTCTTAGGTTATCTAACTGGGGCCCTGCAGATTAGACTGACAAAAGACAGATTACGAAGAAAAAACCAAAAGCTTATCAACCTGCACAGGTACGGGAGAAACCCAGTGACGGGTAACTCTAAGGGGTGGTTAGAACTTGGGGCTCACATAGCATGTCTAAAAGAACAGTGCATTGGTGAAAAAGTGACAGGAGAAAGGAAGCCTTAGGCTTCTGGGGTAGCAAACTGGAAAGGGAAACATCCAGGGAGAAACCACTGAAGGTAAGTGTTGTTTAGGTAAGAACTGTTATGGAGATGTCTCTTATGCCTTCTCTGGGCTGATAAGAGTTTAGAATTGCCTCCAATGATTAAGTATCCTCCCGTCCTTCCGGGTAGAGAGTTCTCCCCTTGTCTGTTTTCTCAATTGCTCTCCTGTCAGAATAATCCTTCTGTCAGAGTGTCATATTTCGGATGGCATACCCTTCCTCGGTGATCCAGCTGACTGAAGCACATGTGAACCCAATGGCTTGGAGTGAAAATAATTTTTGCTAATAAACACACCTGTGTTATTTCACGGTGTTTCCTGTGACCATGAAAGAGTTAGGCTCCCAACAGTGTGATATTGCCAAGTTACAATATACAATATTGTATTGTATTGTATTGTATACAATATTGTACAACATACAATGAGTTACAAACCAGATGAGTGGTTGTCCAATCGCAATAGCTGCAGCTAATCCAGTGCTTATTATGAGGAAGCTGCTGCACTAAAAACTTTATGTGCATTAATTAATTTAATATTCCCCACACAACTACACAGATATTAATCTCATTTTCCAGGCAGCTAGCTGAGTCTCAGAGAGTTCAGGTAACTTTGCCAAGTTTACACAGCCTATAAGTGGTAGAACTGGGATTTAAAAAAAAAAATATATTAATGTTTATTTTATTTTTGAGAGAGAACACGCGTGGGGGAGGGGCAGAGAGAGAGAGGGAGACACAGAATCTGAAGCAGGCTCCAGGCTCCGAGCTGTCAGCATAGATCCCGACGCGGGGCTCGAACCCATGAATGTGAGATCCTGAACTGAGCCGAAGTGCTTAACCGACTGAGCCACCCAGGCACCCACTGGGATTCTAATCTAGGTGATTTGGCCCCACAATGCAGGGTGTTCTCTGAGAGTGAAAATAAAATATACATCTGGAAGTAGGTGGATGCAGGAGAAGAATAGGTTCAGGTGGGAAAGTGGATGGGAAATCTTAATCTTTCATCACAGAGCACCTCTAGTTCTTGGAAGAAACCTGCTGGACCCTCAGTCTCTTTCCCTCCCAAGAGAAGACAGCCAGTGTCTTGCATGACTTAGGAGTATGGACACTGAAATGGACTGTGCACATCTGAATTCCTGGTCTGCCACGTTCTAGTTGTGTGACTTTAACCTCTACGTGCCTTCTGTGTGTCTCATTTGTAAAATTCAGGTAATGGCTACGGTCTCAAAAGATTGTGCTGAGGGTTGAGACGATACGTGTAACGTACTTAGAACGGTGCTTAACACTCCGCGTGTTTTAGCTAATATGATTCAAAATTATTTTACGAAGGTGGGTTCATCTACCGGTCAACGTGTCTTCTTTTCTCTTCCCCGAGTTAGAGCCTGGGGGGTGATGGTGGTGCGTGATAGGTAGATTCCAAGGCCTCGTTCCTTCCTGGTGACCCTAAATTAGCTTAATCATATCTACCTTCAGACCGCACCTTCTCGTCCTGAAATACCTTTCCTGCCAGCTTACTTACATGTTAACTCCTATAATGGAGAATGGAGCCTCTCATCGTACGGCCGGGAAATGTAGTTACTAGACAGACTCCTGTGGTTGAAAGACATCCAATCACTCATGAGTGCTGGTGGGCGGAGACAGGCCACCCTCTCCCCTTGTGAAGTCTTCTGTTGGATGGCAGACAGACTGATGAATTACAGCGCAAGTAAGAGCAAAATTACAATAGTCATGCATACTACAAAATAAAATTCCAGAAGGTGGGGGAAAATCCCATTCCTGGCCAAAAGCACGGCATCTGCGAAGCGATTGGGAGAGAATATGGCAGATGAGTGGGAGATGGCCAGTGTGGGTAGAATGCAGGTGTGCGGGGAGCGGATTTCAAACAGATGAGACACTCTGGATACAGGCAGAGGCCAGGCCATAGAGGTTTCAATCTTTTTCCTGCGATCAGTGGGAACTTCTGGAAGGGTGGAAGCAAGGATGATAAATCAGATTTTCAAGAGATCATTCTTCTTCTTTTAATGCAGTCTCCGTCATACCAATAGCCATTTATTTATTTGTGTGTGTATATATATATATATATATATATATATACCAGCCTATACCTGTTTTCTTTTTCCTTATTTTATTTTATTTATTTTTATTATTTTTAACAGCCATTTAAATAACCAGTTATTATTTTTTAATGTTTTTATTTGTTTTTGGGGGACAGAAAGAGAGAGCTTGTGTGTGCAAGTGGGGGGGGAGTAGACTGAGGGGGACAGAGGGCCCAACGCAGGCTCTGTGGTGACAGCAGCGAGCCCAATGGGGGGCTCGAACTCCCAAACCATGAGATTATGAACTGAGCCGAAATTGGACGTGCAACTGACTGAGCCACCCACGTGCCCCTCATCGGCGATTACTGAGCACCTACCCTGTGTGAGAGCACTTGGCTAGACCCAGAGCACGTGGAAATGATTAACATACAACCCAGTGGGGAAGACAAGTTGAAAAGAGAAATTATGATAAAACCTGACCAGTGTTAGTTACTCCGAAAAGGATGGAGTCATTGAAAGGGGGCTACATCCTGACTTGGAAGAGGAAAGGCCTGATGAATGTTTCCAGGGGGAAAACACGTGGGATATATTTATTGGGGAAAAACTGAAAAATGCAGAAAAAAGTACAAAAAGGATATCAAATGACATACAATCCTTCAATTTACATCTTATGAAGATTAATGAAAATATCAATTCAATAGAATTGAATTAAAAAAATCATTTATTTATTTATTTATTAATGTTTATATATTTATTGCATGCGTGTGTGCCTGAGAGAGAAAGAGAGAGAGAGAGAGCGCACAAGCAGAGGAGGGGCAGAGAGAGAATCCTAAGCTGACTCTGCACTATCAGCACAAAACCTGAGTTCACAAATGGTGAGATCATGACCTGAGCTGAAACCGAGAGTCAGATGCTTAACTGGATGAGTCACCTAGGTATCCCTCAATTAAATTTTTTAAAAGCATATATTTTAAATATAGAAAACCCTCAACTTACAAATGCATTGTATTTTAATGTTTTAATTGTTTACAAGGAAGAGTTTGTAGAATTCAGAGCATACTTGCATATTTCCCCACAAGAACAACATTATAACAGGATTCCAGGTTCCCAGGCTAACCTGTAATACTTCATTAATATATATATATGTATATACATATATAGACACATATATATACATATATATTAGGTCATATAGTAATATATATAATATATAATAATTAAATAATTAATAATATATATTAATATATTACTATTAATATATATTAATATATATTAGGTCATATATTAATACATATATATATATTAGGTCATATAATTTACAGGTTACCATATTATCTATATCACTATTTAATAAAGAATCCCAAAACTTAGTAGATTAAAACAAGCCCGTATTATTTCATAGTTCCTGTGAGTCAGGAATCCGAGCACAACGTCTCCTGTGGCTCAAGACTCCTGAAAATTTGCAGTCAAGGCATCAGCTGGGCTGTAGTCTCATCTGTGAGTTTGACTGGGGAGGCATCTGCTTCTAAGCTCACTCACGTGGTTGCTGGCAAGAGTCGGGTTCTCATGGGTGGTTGCATTAAGCACCTCAGTTCTTTGATGGCTGCTGGCTGGAGGCCTTCCTAAATTCCTTGCCATGGGGGGGTGGGTCTTTCCATAAGATAGCTCACAACATGACAGCTGCCTTCAGTGAGGGTCAATAAGCGAGAAGAGCCACAGAGAAAATACAGGCAAGAGGAAGTCACAGGTTTTTTTTCATTTTCTTTTTAATTAAAAAAATTTTTGTAATGTTTATTTATTGAGAGAGAGAGACACACACACACAGAGCATGAGCAGGGGAGGGACAGAGAGAGGGGGAGACACAGAATCCAAAGCAGGCTCCAGGCTCCGAGCTGTCAGCAGAGCCCGATGCGAAGCTTGAACTCACAAACTGTGAGATCGTGACCTGAGCCGAAGTCGGGCGCTCAACCAACCGAGCCACCCAGGTGCCCCGGAAGTCACAGTTTTTTAAAAGCTAATCTGGAGCTGTCATCTCAATTTTCTATATTCAGTTTTTCAGAAGGAAGGCTAGGTCCAGTCCATACACAGAGGAGGGGATTACATAAGAACATGAATTGCAGGGGCAGGGATCATTCCAAGTCATTTTAGAAGCAACCTACACGTCTTTCTCTTTTTCTCTCCTTCTCTCTGGATGTCTATCTATGTACATCTACATATCTGTGTATCCATCTATCTCTTTCTAGATATATATTTATATAGATAGCTATGGATGTATTTGTTTTCAGTAGACGTCTTCTTTTAAAAATAAATGGTTCTGCAGAAGCCCACTGTGTAAAGCAGACACAGGTGTTGCTACAGCAGTGGGGCTGGAGGAGTGGACTCTTGCCTAGTCTTCAAGAGTCTGCGAACCCAGGCTGAAAATTCCTAAATATCTGAGCCACCGTTTCTCCCCAGGGCCCAGGACAAGAACAGGACATCTTATCACAAAGCAAAGAGAGCGCTCATGCTATGTTCTTTGGAGCTCAGAGTTGGTCCAAATTACAACTCTGAAACTCTTGTGCGCTGTTGGTGGGGCTGTAAAATGATACAGCCACTAGGGAAAAGCGTATGGAGGCTTCTCAAAAAATTAGAAATAGAACTGTCATTTGCTTCAGCAATCCCACTTCTGGGTATTTACCCAGAGGTATAGAAAAAATTTTAAAGCGATATTTGCACGTGCCGTTCTCAAGGCAGTGTTGTTCACAAGAGCCAAGAAGTGGAGACAACCTCCGTGTTCATTGTTGAATGGATGAATGAAGCAAATGTGGCATATACTTACAATGGGATATTATTCAGCCTTAAAAAAGAAGGAAATCTTGTCATCTACTACAGAGAAAGACCTATATTGAATGAAATAAGCCTGTCAGGAAAAGACAAACATTACATGATTCTGTTTGTAGGACGTATCTAACATAGTCAAACTCTTAGTAGAATTGTACCTGCCAGAAGCTGGGAGGAGTTGGAAAGGGGAGTTGTTCAGTCTGGCAAAATGAAAAAATTCTAGAGATCCATTGCGTAATAATAGGCATGTAATTAATATACGTATAGTTAAAAATGGTTACGATGGTAAATTTTATGGTTTTTTTTACCATCGTAAAACAATTATAAAACAAAATAAAAATAAAAATCACAAAAACAAAAAAATAAATTACAACTTTGACAAAGGTGACATCAATTTAGATACATCTTGGTGTCACATTTTTCTCTCCAATTCCTATTGCCTTGGCTCTAGACAAACTCTGTGTTCCTGAAACTTCAACTCAGTATTAACTCAGTATTGCCTTTTAGTTCTATTTGGCGTTTATTTCATGTTTTATTCATTCATTCATTCATTCATTCATAGGGAGAGAGTGCATGCAAGCTGGAGAGAAGGGCAGGAGGAGAGACAGAGAGAACCCCAAGCAGGTTCCATGCTCAACCAATCCCGATGGGGAGCTCCATTCCATGACCCTAGGATAATGACCTGAGCCGAAATCAAGAGTCCGTGGCTCCACCAACTGAACCATCCAGGCTTCTCTGTTTCATGCATTTTAAAGCTCCAGTGTTATGGGCATACATGTTTAAAGTTGTTATATCTTCTTGAACATTTATTCCTTTATTATTATATAATGTCTCTCTTTATCTCTGACAATATTCGTTTTCCTGAAGTCTATTTTGTTTTACATAAAAATAGTCATTTCAGATTTCTTTTGGGCTGATATTTACACGGTATATTTTCGTTTTTACTACGATTTCATATTATACTGATAATTATACTGCATGCATATTTATATTTACATTTATATTTGAAGTTGGTTTCTTGAGAAAAGCATAGAGTTGGGGCTTGCTTTTGGATCTAATCTAATCGCCTTTTTTAACTAGTGCATTCAAGCATTCATATTTAATGTGATTATTAATATGGTTGGATTAAAATCTAACATCTTAATAGCTGCTTTTCATTTCTCCCATCTGTTCTTTATTTCTTTTTTCTTCTTCATCTGCCTTCTCTTGGGTTAATTATTTTTATGATTTCATTTTATTTACTCAATTGACTTATTATTTATACCACTTTTAAAATGCTTTTAGTGGTTGCCATAGGGTTTATGATGCACGACTTTAATGGCGTAACTTCTTTGTTTCCATAGGAAGTAGTCATGCCTTAAAAAAGATGGAAAAACCACTGAGCTTTATAACAGGTTGATTAACTCATATTTATTGAATGCCTATCATATGCCAGGTATTACTCTAAGCACGTTGCAGGCATTAACTAGTTTATTGCTCCAAACAAAAGAAAAAAGGCATAGCCAATTGTTACCCCCATTTTACAGATTAAAAAATCAAAGCACAGAAACCTCATTTTCTCATGGTCACAAAACTAGTTGGTCTCCAGAGCTTATACTTAAAAGCATTGAGTTGTACTTCTGTGGGCCACACAAGGACACTGCAGCTTAAAATTTGGGGCCAAAACCGTCAACTTACAAAACATCTTTTGAGAGCATTTTTCTCAAATATACTAAAGACAGTTGGCCTCCGGAGGGGGCCTCCAGAGTTAGGCAGAAGAAATTCATGCTTAGCTTACATTTCTATGTGCTGAATTTTGTAAATCAAGTATTTTTAAGTCATTAGTATCATAAAATGATTGCATTTGTAATCACTTAATTTCAAGGCTGAGAGTTTACTTGGATATCGTCCAATTTTCTCATTTTGCTGATAGAGGCAATGAGGCCCCAAGAAATTACATTTCTTGCCTAAAGTCACAGAACTAATAATCAGTAGCAGAGTCAGAACCCGGCCCATTCTGGAGGCTCCCCTCCCCAGAGTCTGCTGTTTCCCTCTGTGTTCCTATACTATGGAAGCTTATTTCTCATCAGTGACCATGGTCACACAGTGGTCTATTTGTTCTTTTATATATTTGCATCTTTTATTAATCTTTAAACTGCTTAAATGGTAGCTTTCAATCCTATTTGATTTAGTGCCCTGAGCAACTGTCATAGAGCAGAATACATTGTAACTTTTTTTTTTTTTTCAGTCTGTGGAATGAACAGTCCTCTATTTCGGTTCAAGTCTAGAGCTCTGGTCTCGCTGTCATTCTATATCCCACGAAAGACAAGGAGCCATCCCCAGTCTTCCAGCCTCCAGGAGAGTGACATACAATCTCAGGGTGAGACTTCTGACTTTTCTGCCACTGCAATTAGAGCGACTTCGGGATCAGAAGGATATCAGGGTACATGGCATTCACTCTGGAATCGTCTATAGGATGCAAATCAGAATAACTCTTAGACTTTGATCATATTCGAAGACTCCTAGAGGACCAAGATGTCATAGAAGACCCTTCGTTATTTTGCTGCTAAATATCCTTCCGGCCAAATCTCCAGCCATTCAGCCTTTTCCATGGAACACGTTGACAACTTTTGCCTGGTTAACTTCTCCTAAGACTCAAGGGTCTATTTTTGTGCAAACTCCTGGCCGGCAATCAACTTGTCTCACGAATTGTGGTGACTCCTTTACTGAGTCTGACCTCAAGAAACATTTGTTGGTATTCGGAAGGTGGCAAAATACGGTGGTTTGGGGGTTCACAACTTACTGCCTATGTGACTTGTGGGAAAGCAACTCACCGTCCTAAGCCTCATTTTCCCCACCTTTAAAAAAGTGAAAAGTAATTACTTCATAGGGTCCCTCTGAGGCTGAGTGTAGACAATAGATACATGGGAAGCATCTTGAAAAGGGCCAGATACACATATATTTAGTATGTAGCTTTTAATATTCCATTACTATTACATCCTTATCATCATCACTGTTAATCACAATATCAAACAAATGAGAGTGTGAAAGGAGAGTTACAATGACATTTCATTCTATATTTCTAAATGTGTAGTTTCAAACAATGTCACATAAGAGACTAGAAACCTAAAGCTCTTAGGTGACCGGGACCCGGGACCCGCAAAAATAGGGACTTTTGTTGTCGAGCCCAGGACCAGAAGCAATATTTGATGATTTTTTGATGCCTGTCTTGGGTGTGGAGAAAGAGGAGTTCAGGCACAAACTTGTGTTTTGGAAAAGAAAAAAAAAAAAAAAAAGAAAACCTGTGTAGAGTAAGTGGGGAAGTGTTTGTGGCTCAAGACCCAGGAGGTCCCAATTACTGGGTCTCTGTAAAGGAGTCAGAAGTGTCAAGGGCTGACGAAAAACAAGCTCTCAGAGGCTACTTCCGAGACGCGCTCAGACAGAGCAGAATTCTAACAAGAAGTGGATGGTATTTACCGCCTGGGACCTGACAGGGATCCCCAGGAAGCCAGCGAGCCAGCTCCAGGAGTCTGATGATGGTCAAGTGTTTCCGGAGGCAGGTGTGGAGAGAGGAGATCTTGGGAGACTGACTCTCCTTGATTTTCTGTTGCTTTGCTGCACCTCCCAGAGAGGCTGAGCCCATGACTCAAGACACACGATCCCTTGCATGTTCTTACGCAGCGGTTGAAGGCTTCCGGGAGGGACAGGCAAATAAACACCGTGAACAATGAGAAAGATAAAATGAAAGCAAAATCGCATTTGAGCTGACTTCCTAGTGGGCGAAGCACAGATCCCTGAAGAGTATATGGGGTCCCTGTACCAAAGCTGTAGGGGGATGAACCTTTTCAAAAACTGTGGCTGGTCATTGGGTTTCATGTGGATTGTCCAGAACTCCAAGCTTCTCCCTACGCTGCCACTGCCTAACCATTTCTCTGTTCCCTCGAGCCCTCCCAGAGAGAAAGAGAGAGAGAAAGAGACCCTGCTGAAAGGCTTGGTACGTGAGATGATAGGGGAGAGGGCAGGGTGGTGAAAACTGAGGTGGGATCTCTTGGCTGAAATGAATTTTCAATTTCTTGGTGAATCTCAATTACACAGACTTTCCCTGAGGCCTGTTACTTCAGAGAATCAAAATTCTGCTATCACTTGTAGCAGAGCGGAAGTTCTTAGTCAGTCCGTCTACCTCATTTTAGGAGAGCATTTGTCCCCAGGAACGTGTAACTAAAAGACAGGATTACAAGAGCCCCCCTGGGGAAAGCACACCCTCTCATACCCTTTCAACCACAGAATAAACATTTCCAGGCATACTAAGCAAGTTTTTCTGACTCCACAATTTAACATCAGCCCTTAGCAGGTGTTCAATAAATAACTATTGACTGAACGAGTGGCCTTGATGATCTTCCGCATGTGGGGTAGCTCTCAAGGATTGAAGAGCAGTAAAGATTAATAAAAGGAAACTTTTAGCCAATATGGTGAACTAAGCAGAAATGGGAAACTTCTCATCCTGCTCCAAAGACACAAAAATGCTGAATAAGATAGAGCACAAATTTTCCTTTAGAGTACATAGCTGAAATTGAAATCAAGAAGGGGAAAGAATTACAAAGTCCTAGAAATGAAAAGGAAACTCGAAGCCATAGTGGTAGAATGGCATATGTCTGGGGGGGGGGGTGGTAAATGACCAAATATGCACCCAAGGGTGCAAGGGTGATATCACACCAAAGTGGAACCAAGCTGTGATACAACAATCATGGATGAGACGAGCGGGATATCCAGAGTTATAGCACTCTTACATTCCTCATTTTGTTGAGCAGCACGATAGAGGTATCGATTAGTCTTAGATTTGGCTCTTTGTGCATTAACATTCTAAAGGTAAATACAGAAAAAAGCAAGGTGGGAGAAAGGAAATAGAATGTTTAGTCTCAAAAACCAGTGGAAGGGGAGAAAGGAAATAAGGAAAATGCGGCCAAAATAGAGAATGTCAATGAGATAGGATACTTAGGGACACATATACCAGAAATTACTGTGAATCTGAAAGGATTAAAGCTGACCCTTGAGCAATACAGATTTGAATTGCATGGGTGCACTCATATGTGGAATTTTTATAGTACAGCGCTATAAATATATTTTTCCTTTTTATGATTTTCTTAATAACATTTTTTCTCTAGCTTACTTTATTGTAAGAATATAGTATATAATTCATATAACATACAAAAGAATTGACTCTAATCAGTAAGGCTGCTGATCAATAGTAGGTCATCAGCAGTTAAGTTTTTGGGGAGTCAAAAGATTTTCAATGATGCAGGGGATCAGAACCTCCTAACTCCCAGACTGTTCAAGGATCAACTGTATTTTCTAACAAGAGGCAGATTGGAAATTGGAAATAAAAAAAATTTCTGCTGTATGCAGGAATTCCTAAAATATAATGACATACAAAAACTTAGAAGTCAGGAAAGATAAACCAGGCAAATACTAATCAAAAGAAAGAATAATAATGATGGACATAGTAATTAGTGGGAAATATGGGGTTTGGAAAAACATGGGAGAAATCATAACCTCAAGGAAAAAAGAATTTGGTGGCTGTTGCTATTGTTTCATTGACTGGTCTGGAAAAAAAAAAAGCAAAAAAGCTAAGAGTGATTAATTAGCAATTAAAAGCTGAGAGTAAAAGGTAGAGAGCCTCCTTGGTAGCATACAAGGAGCCTCTCATCTCCTATAGCAGGATGGCAGAGAAATTTAAGAACCCAGACGCAGAACTCAATGGTAATAGTTGTCCAGCTCTAAAGAGGTTTAAATTCCTAACCCAAGCAAGTCTGCTATGCCAAGGGTCAGGGATCTAGTTGGGACATTTGGCATGTGGCATCCAGGTTGTCGCATCTGAAAATCTCGAATCCCCAGACATAGCTGAACGTGGCAAGCTCTGTGGCCCTTCCTTGTACGGAGCTAGTACGCTCCCTTACTTGAAGATGATAAAGAGGACCTATGTAGCCTCTTCCCTGCCCCTAGGTTCTAGCTCCATCTGCCCTCTGGGTCAGTAGGCCAACAACCAAGATTACGTACATCAAAACCTAACCTGGCCATACTAGGTTAGGATATACTTGAGCCTACTAGGAAAAGGAACTAACCCCCAAAGGAAATTCAGGACCTAGTAGCAAAGGAGTGGGGAAGATATACTTGGAACTACATTTTGAGGCTGCTAGACCCAAACCAAACAAACAAACACCGAAGCCAGCAAAAAGCCAAAACCAAACACTAATTTGGACGAAAGAAACCGTATCAATATCAAATGCATCCCTTTTGGGCTTGCAGGGAGGCAGAGTATCTGACCTCAGGGGAAACTGTGAACACGCAGCCATGCCGGCTGCTAGACACAAGGCAAAAGGGCTACTCTACATTGACTCAAGAAGAGAAGCCAGAATGGTCATGATAGGAGGTGGAAAAAAAATGAAAAGCCTCAGAGGAGTGGGCAAGTCAGAAGGGATACATGAGGTAAGATCAGAAAACCTATTAGATGACTCTATCTCACATGAGGGCTAATAAAAGACATCATTTACCAGAAAAATGAGGAAGGTGTTGGCGGGAAAAACAGCATCAGTAGGAAGGTCCACAGCGATTCTCTTCCGTAAGTCAAGTCTGATGGTACAAGAAGCCGTTACTGAAGAGACTCAGTAACACAGAGCAAAGGAGAACCTAGGATGCTCTGACTGCAAAAACAGAGGCCAGGTGGCAGTGTTTTACACTCAGAAGCCAAGTGAGCACAGTTTGTGCAATAAATGGCACCGTTGGAAGGGCAACCAGAGGGCTGGCTTTCAGAAAGTACGGCAAGAGTGAAACGAATGTGGCATCGCTAGGGGCAAAATAGATGGTCACCAACATGAGTACTATTCTATCTGTAAAATAAAAAGAGATTGAGGGTGATTATCAGAAGGCCAAGGGCAATCATTTCAGTAAATACACCCTCTGTCCAACATCCAGTTTTCAGGCCCAGGCCCATTGGCTACAGAAGACACTGGTTCAGAGAAGGCTCCTGCAATATTGTGGCAAATACACATGACAGTGACCTCCTCCGAGCTTTCCCAAAGGGACCTGCTGTCATTTATTGGATGACTAGGAAGAAGGAATATCCAAACGTTTTGAAGAATAGTGGATACAAGGTTCAAGTTGATATAGATGCCAAAGTATCATTATGGTCCCTCTGATAGACTGGGGCATGGAATGGTGTAGGTAAGCTCACAGTGGATGAACCAAGTATCTGTGAACTCAGTCAGTGGTTGTTTCCCCAGATCTCAAATTATAATTGTAATAGACCTATTTGGAGGTTATCAGAACCCCTATATTGGGTCCTTGGTCTATAGGATAAGGAAAGGCCAAGTAGAAGCCTATGAAACTACCCCATCTAGATAACAAATTAAAAAAGATAATATATTAAAATAATAATTTCAAGATCATAAATTTAAAAAAATCATAGTCCAATATGAATGGCTGAAATTATTACCACCTTTAATATACATTAAGGGATGTAGGAATGATGATTCCCATTGGTCTCCATATTATTCAGCAATCTGGACACTGCAAAAGCAACACATATCCTGAAGTGGATTACAGTGGATTACAGCGGATTATTGCAAACACAGCCAGACATTAGACCCAATGCAAGGTGTGGTATCTTTGCTAGAACACCTTAACATGGCATCACATATATGGCATGCAGCCATTGATCTGGGAAACACATTCTTCTCCACCCTTAGGAAAAGAAAGAATTTTTATTTATTTAAAAAGTACAACAGGATACATTGATTACAGGTTTGCTCTCGGGCTGTGTTAACGTTTTGGGCCTTTGTCGAGATAGTCTGAGGCTATTGCAGACTATTGGGATAGCCACACAGAGTCATGTCACGTTTGTGTGTGATATCGATAATATCGTGCTAATGGAACCAGACGAGCAAACGCCAGATGCTAGTTGGAGGCTTTGCCGAGAAGCATGGGTTCCAGAGAGTTGGAGATAAACCGTATGAAGATCCAGGGTCTGCCACATCAGTAAAATATTAGGTGTCTGGTGTTCATGGCATGATGAGAAGCCCCGTCCCTCCCCCCACCATAAAGAACCAATTATTGGAAATTCTCAGTGTGAAGAAAGGGGCAAAATGGCTACCAGCCTCTTTGAGTTCTGGAGGCAGCATATTTCATGCCTAGGAACCCTATCTGGGGAGACATACCGGATGATATGAAAGGCTGCCAGCTTTGATAGGTGCTAGCTTGATAGGGATGCTGCCCGTGCATTTTGGAAGCTCATGCCGAAGTACCAGCAAGTAAAATGAACCCCCATCTTGGCAGGGGTAGATACTAGTTTTGCTGAACAGTGAGAGAAGAAGGAATATATTCGTAGCAACCAGGTGATACACTTGTGCATATTTTAGCAAACGCTGGTAGAATTACAAGAAGAAATCTAGAAACATAATACTTGGGTAACAATTTTAACACTTATTTTAGTAGTTGACGGATCCACAAGTCAATGTTCGTAAGGATGCGTTTGAAGAATACAGTTGTTCTCTTTCACGTAACATATGCAATGTAATATAATGCAATACACATAACATGACATGACATGACGTAACATAACACAGCTATAATCTTATGTCAAGGAATAGGGAGCACATCTGATTCATAAGCATACATGTATTATTTTAAAAAGTTGATCATATGTGAGTCGATAATCTCAAAAACTACCAAATAAGTGATACCACACAAAATATTTTTTCCTAGTACCGTATGATAAAATGGATACAATTGGACTTTCCCAAACATTTGCTGGACAAGTAATCATCTATGGCAAAAAATAATTGAATCGGTGATAAAAATTTCTCTCTACAAAAGACATCAGGTCCAGACAATTTTATGAAGAAATTTTATCAAAAATTATAATTCATAATCCTTATCTTATACAACTTGTTCTAGTGAATGGATAAAGACAGCAAATTATCTATCATGTGATATCAGAATTAGGCACAAAGAGTATAAGTAATGAAATTTATTGTCCAATCCTACTATGTCATAGATGAGCAAATCATGATAACATATTAGAAAATCGAAAATTGTTTTTAAGAACATCATGATAAAGCAGTGGTTATCCCAAGGAAACAGATGCATCAACATCAGAAATAAATAAAATAAATAAGTAAGAAGAAATCTATTTGCATAATTTAATGCATTAACCAAACAAAGGGGAAAAAAGTGATATCTCAATGGATATAGTCAGTACCTATTCATAAATTAAAGGAACAAAAAGTACATTAATAATAGAAAGAAATTTTCTTAACCTGATAAAGCGCATTTATCCCAAACCCGTGACAAATGCCATACTTTATTTAGAGTCAGATTTAGAAGCATTCACATTAAACTCAAGACAAGAAACTCTTCACTGAGTTTTTCTATAGCAGTTACTGGAAGCTCTAGCCAATTCAAAAATGCAATAAAAAGAATTAAATTATATAATTACTGAAAAGAAAGAGGCACAATTGTTATTTGCACATAATGTCATTGTTTGCATACAAAATGCAAAAGAATCCACAAACCATTTAGAATTAAAAAATTGGGAAGTTTAATGGAAATAGGATCAACATACAAAAATGATTACAATGTGAGGCTTTATTTAATAGTAATTTAAAAATAGAAAAAGTTATTTTAGAAAGATTACATTTATAATTTTATTCAAATTTACATAGTACTTGGGGAAAAATCAAACAACTGGTATTTAATACTTTTATAGAAGAAAATTATAAAACCATACAAGGTCAAGAAATACATGTTTATGCATATACAAGTTCAACCTCATAAACATATACTGTAAATTATTCCCCAATTGATCTAAAAATTCAAGAAAATTGCAATAAAAACCCCAATAGATTGTTAAATAAATTTGATGAACTTATTTTAAAATTCCTGTATCTAGGGATGCCTGGGTGGCTCAGTCAGCTGAGCGTCCGACTTTGGCTCAGGTCATGATCTCGTGGTCTGTGAGTTCGAGCCCCACATTGGGCTCTGTGCTGACGGTTCAGAGCCTGGAGCCTGCTTCGGATTCTGTGTCTTCCTCTCTTTTTGCCCCTCCCCCCCTCTCACGCTCTCTCTCTCTCTCTCTCAAAAATAAACAAACATTAAAAAATATTTAAAAAAAATAAAATAAAATTCCAGTGTCTGAGTAAATGTTCGGGAAGAGGGGGGACCATATGATAAGAAAATTTGCTCTCCTGGATGTCAAGAATTAATTTAAATCTATAGTGGTTAAGCGTTATGATATTAGGCAGACTTAAAAACAGATTAATTACACAGACTTAAGAATTTAGGAATAAACTCTAGCTTACATGGGCATTTGGTTTATGATACAGGTGGCCTGAAAGATCAGAATTTATTGGAATAACTAGTTATTTGCATGTAAATAAAGAGAATTAGAGCATTGCCTCTATATAAAATAAATGTCAGGTAGATTAAAGATCTAAACTTGTTAAAATGGTTTAAAACATTATATAGGAGGACAACTTTATGATTCTGTGAAGAAAGATAATGTTTGGATACATGGGAAAAACACAAATCATAAAGAAGACGGATAATTACATCAGAATTTAAAATACCTTCATGACAAAAGCTAACAAACCCAAAAGACAAAGATTTTTGCAACATACAAAGACACATGGAAAGAACACCTTCTTACTTGGAAGATAATGATAACAGCTAACATTTATTAAACACTTACTATATGCCAAGGTCTGTTCTAACTGGTTAGTATGTGTTGTCTTAATCACCATAATAATATTATGAGATATTATGTTAATCTCCATGTTTAGGGATGAAACCAAGGCACAGAGAGGTTAAGTAACACACCCAATTATGAACAACTATTAAGTGACAAATCTGGGATTGATATGCCCACAGATATCTGTATACAGTACCACTGGGTGTATATATCTAAATAAAACAGTGTTGCCTTCGCACACCCAGGCACATACACATCTTCTGAATTGCAAAGCGTGCTTCAGGTTATTTGAAGTTCTGTACAATATGTCTAGCCTCGCAGGCAAAGTTTCTTGTTAATTTCCTCAGCTCCATGAATGTATGATTTATTTAACAAAACTTTCATGCAGCAAATTAAACAACATTTGTTCCACCTAGAGGGATAGTTCCCCAGCATCACGGAACAGACAGGCCCAGTTACGAAGGTTGACGTAAGAATAGTGGTCCAGCTCAGAATCCCAAGTGCAACAGTGTCTCCTGGCCTATTCCCACCAGATACACTCCAGTGTCTAATTAGCCCCGGGGGGGAATAAGGAAAAAAAAATAACAACAAAAACGAAACTGTGCCCCTAACAATGCTTGTGGTTGTTGATTTTTTTTTCATTCTCTTTCTTCTCCTTCGTCCTCCAACCCCATCCCTTCACCAGGATGTACTCATAAACGAATACAATTAAACGGGGCCCTTTCTTCTCTTCCTTTCTTCTTCTGTCCATCTCTCTTTTTTTCTTAAAAAAAAAAAAAAAAAGATAACCTATGTTTTAGTTGTTTAATCAGAGAATATCAAACGTTTAGCTATCCGGTTCAAAATTTTTTACATAGGAAAAGACCTTGAGCCATTTCAGTCTGAACCCCTGGGAACCTATCCAAGAGAGGTAAGAAACGTGCCATACCTGATCTTTGCTCTGCTCCTTTGCAGTTTCAACCCAAATTAAAGAAATCATAAAACAAACTGCAAAGTAAGGAATCTACAAATCATTAAATACCAGCAATTAGCATTTTTATCCACCTTGCAAATCCATATCACCCTAAAGCAGGGCCCATTTCTGACGGGCAGAAGGCAGATATGTTTGCTAAATTCTGATAATATTTTCGCTTTTATTTTTATTTTTCCCCAGGGCTCAGCATCTTAGGAGCTGTTTTGTGTTGGGAGGTTCACTCTTGGCACCTATCACATCTTGCTTCATCATTGGGCATGCTTAAAAACACAAAACAAAAACCACAGGCATTCACGTACACGATCAACATATATTGAACACTTTGAGAATATAAACATGACGGGTAGAGTTCCAATCCTTCGTGGTGTTCCAGCTACCTAGTGGTTCATGGCGGTAACTCCCAAGCTTTGCGTGTATTTGTGTTGCTCACAGATACAAGGGAGCAGGCTTTGAGAGGTCATGGGGAGAATAGCGTGACCCTATCCCACCATGTCTGTGGTCTCAAATGACAAAATTCAAGGCGGGGTGTGACCAGATGGCTGAAGGCAGACGCGAACTGAAGGTGCATCTGGCGGGAGATCCTTCCGGGGGGCTGAGACCGAGGGGACTGTTGACGCCTTCACCACCAGGCAGTCTTGGGGCAGCTGGACTTCTGATAGGACTCCAAAGGACAGTGTCCTAGTGAGAAGCAGAAGCTGTGTTGCTTTTTCTGACCTTTTCTTAGAAGTGAGGTCACATCACTTGCAACGCATTCTGTTGGTTACCAGCAACTCACAGCCGAAATAGATTCTGGGGAAATGAACGCGGATCCCATTTCTTGAGGAAAGGTAGGCCAAGGTCACATGGTACAAAAATATGTATGCCGGGAGATATTTTTGTGGCCATCTCAGAAAACACAGCCTGCCACGGGCAGCTTATAGTTCAATAGGAAAGATAGACACGTAAATACATCCACAGAGAAAGGGGGTCAGCGCTGCAGTGGAAGAACGGTGTTACGTGCACTAAAACACCTGATCAATCAGATCTGGAGAAAAGGAGGTCAGGAAACATTTCAAAAGGGGGTGAATCTTAAGGGGGATAGGTTGGGCATAGAGTGGTACACATTTTGGGGGAAGCTGATGGAATGCGGAGTTTCGAGACACAACTCGCATAAAGTACCCCTTTACTGGTAACACGTATTACGTGCGTTTAAACACGTAAACACGTGCGTTCAAAAAAACGAACAAAAGGGGATGTCCGTTCCACGGCCTTTCTAAACCCCTTTGCTAGTTGGAGAAGGAGCTTGAGATGGGGGAGGGCACCTGGAAATGTTGGCTGCTCTGGGCCTGCAGCCAATCGAGGGTGGGGTGGGAAATCGCGGTGTGTGACATCACCCACTCATGACGACCCTTGCCCTGGTAGAACCTCCCCAAACTGTGAGGGGCAGCAGAAGAATGCGGGCCAGCCAGGGCTCACACTCGTCTACCTTTATGCCCACTTAGCCGCTGTCATGCCA
This sequence comes from Panthera tigris, assembly GCF_018350195.1. NCBI lineage: Eukaryota > Metazoa > Chordata > Mammalia > Carnivora > Felidae > Panthera > Panthera tigris. The sequence goes on from NC_056678.1 coordinate 34,026,353, forward strand.
GGGTTCGCTCAATCCTCGTTTGCCCTGAAGCTTGATGTGTTACCTGCTCTCCTCACGTCTCGGGGCTTGATGAAACTGTGGGTTTGTGGCGGCCCCAGGGGTGGGTCCCCAAGGAATGCAACCATCTTGTGCCTTTATTAAAAGGTAAGGTCAACCCTTGAAGCTTTAGGGTAGCCCGAAGGCAGTACGAGAGGGGGTGATGTTCCTAGACGGGTGAGAGGAAAAGCAGGGGGATGAGGGTTCCCCAAAGCAAGTGGAAACATTCCTTCATGTGTTATTTGCTTTGGGTCATAAAGGAGCATCACTGTGCCAGCTGTGCTGAGCCAGAACTTCCAATTCAGTGGCAACGTGAGTCTCACCGAGTGCGTGCTTAACGTCCCCAGCACCGTTAATCCATTTCTCTCTCTCTGTCTCTGGCTAATCCTTCCCTTTGTCGTGAAGAGATGTCATGAAGAGGGCTGCGGCACAATCTGACGGTGGGCAACCACTCTGGCAATTTCGGAGAGACGTCCGAAGCAGTGACAGACTATAAGACACAAGACAGACTATAGCCACCGCTGGGTTTGCCAGGTGCCCAGCACAGCTTATCGATGCATATTCTTTTCCTGTCCCAACGCGTAAAGAAAACCATGCCCGGCCATACACTCCCCAGTTCGTCACTCCATATCAACCCAGGAGAAACAGGTTTTCCACTTCCCCATCTGTGAGTGCTCGTAGGAGGTGGCAGAGGCTGCGGTGTGGGGAGAAAATGAACAGCGAGGCAGACTGGCCGCTGAGACAGAGAGGGCATCAGGAGGGTAGGTTGGGAGGCGGGCGACGGACCTGGGGCTCCACTCTCCCACATCTGATGTTGGGGAGCTCTGGCTTCAACTATTGTTTCTGCACTTGGGCACGTTCTCTCTTACTTCTGAGCCCGTGTCTCTCTTATTTGCTTCTACCCGGGACACTCCTTTCAGACCCCCCCATTACACCCTCCATACTCCATCTTTTTTTAACTCCGAATTGTCCAGCAAGTTTCAATTTGATGCTACATCTTCCTGGAAGCCTTCTCTTCCTTTCAGGTATTTGGTTTGGCCCTTCCCTTCGCTTTCCTTCCTTAGTGCCTGAACCTATTTCCAATAAAGCCTTTGCATGTGGTGTTATAATTCCCCACCCCCCCCTTTTTTTTTCTCGTTTGGTTTTCCGCCTAGGCTGAAAGGTACTTGAGAGCATAAAACCTGTTTTCCCTGCGGTTCTATTTCTATGCCTCTAGTACGATGCCTACCACCTTGTAGGAGCTCAGGCAAAATTATGGATTAAGTAAGGAAAAGAGAGAGAAGACAGAAGTTACAGGGAAACATGCGGTCAGAATTCAGGTCCACATGGATGGACCGACAGTTGAAAAATGGAAAGAAGTCTTATACCAACCAGATTTGAAAAAAAGAAAACAGTCAGTCATGGTGAGATAGTGGTGAACTTATTACATGCATTCAAACGACGGCAATATTACATTAGTAGGATAGTTTTAGAAGGTAATACCTCAGGTGAATAGAAAGCTCCGAAATACATATACCAAATAGATTCTGGAATCCCACCTGTGGGAATATAACTTAAGTAAATCGTCTTAAAAAGGCAAAGTGTCATTACATGAAGATAATACATTGTAGCATTATTTATAATAGTGAGAAATTGGAAACAATTTGAACAGTATAAGAATGGTTAAATAATGACAGTATCATACAATATAAAACTATATTACACAGGGATTAAAATGATAGATGTGAGGTTTATTTGTCAGCATACAAAATATTTATTACGTAATTGTATGTTAAACAATGGAATTGTGCCTGTGCCTTGCTTTAAATTATATAAAATTATGTTTTTGAACGGACAAGTTCTAACAGAAATACATGAAAATAGCTGTATTTACTGAAGTGGTTGGATTTGGGGTGTTTTTTAGCCTGCTTTTGTGTAAAGCTTCTTTAGTGCTGGAATGCTACACAAATGACTTTAAAATATTTTTTTTTCAAAAAAAGATCATGAGGAAGTTATTGAGAATTGAATCGGAAGTCTGATAGACTCTTTCTCCAAAACATCTATCTGGGATTTGTTTCAGGTAACCTTGGCTAATGGATGGAAAGTCTTATTTTTTTCTCTTTTCAACTTGCAAACTTTAAGATTAAATCAGAAAGATCCAGTATCAGGATGTTGGGTGATTTTGTTTCGATCTTAACCTTCCAGTTAGGTCAACTACTGGTCAACTGCTCATCCTCCAGTTGTCAAACAACTGTTCAAATACAAACATCTTCAAGTTTTCAGAGGAAATTATTTCATGACCAGCCATGATTTGGATCAGCTAAAGGACCACATTGCATTTCTTTCTATTTGTACACAAGGGTATTTTTGAGCACAGACCTGCAACTTTTCTAAACCTCCATCAAGAAAAGAAAGCATCAGATGCACTCTTATCTACATCTGTTGGATAAGGGGCAATCTGATTGGGAGCCTGGGAGATGACTTAGGATGTTTAGAAAGTTGGTGTCTTTGGAGTAGACAAATGTCAGCTTATTTAGGAATAGGACTGTCGCCAAGCTAGGCAATCATTCCGGGTCTTGATCTCCTCAACTAAAACATTTGGAAACCAACACCTATCTTCAGTGATTCTTCATAAAGATTCAGTTCAAATAGGTGTGTAATGTCCTCAGCCCAATACCTACCACACAGGACCCTCTTCTGTTCAACAAACATTTATTGAACACTTACCACAGTCCAGGCAAACTGGGAAATGGAGACCATTGATGGCGTGCAAACCAAGCCCAGACCACCTCGCACAGAGGGCTTTGTGTTCACAATGAATTTGGAATCTCTGTCCATGGCTAACTGACAGCTAAAGGCAAGTGAACACAATGCTGGCCTCTTTGAGGACGATTGTGCAGCAGTGGGTGATGACCATATGACATATCAGGGAATAGGGATTGGGAGGCTCTGTCACTGATTCCAGCGAACAATTCTGACCCTGTAAATGAAGAGACCACAGTAATTCCAGAAGCAAAATGTGCAATTAGCAAAATACAGACAATTAAATCCATGCTTCATTGACCTAGCTTTGTCATCATTCTGGGACTCTTTATAGTGGTGACCCTAGTTCTGGTCAGAAGTATTTCATGCACACAGAAATGGACCAAAAGCACACATTTCTCTCCATATCTCTTACTGCTGTGTAGATAATAAACATGTTTTGTTGGCTGCCAAGCAATCTCGTAGAAGAAGGTTATACAAGGTCACAGGACTCTGGTTGTGATAGTTCTCCCTCACATATTTCCTGTGTGATTTGGGGGCAAGGAGTCTCTGGGTCTTCATGCCTTGAAACCATTTTAATACTTTTGCCAGATTCTTATCCATAAATAATTCCACAAGGAAGAAAGGAGGGGAAAAATGCCCCAGGGAGCCAGTGAGTATGGAGGAAGAAGGGTGGTACAGAATCTATAATCTAGCGTGGCACCTGGGTGGCTCAGCCGGTTGGGAGTCCGACTTCGGCCCAGGTCATGATCTCATGGTTTATGAATTCAAGCCCTGCATCGGGCTCTGTGCTGACAGCTCAGAGCCTGGAGCCTGCTTTGGATTCTGTATCTCCCTCCTGCTCTGCCCCTCCCTCGCTCATGCTCTGTCTCTCTCTGTCTCTCAAAAATAAATAAATGTTAAAAAAAAAAATTTAAAAAAAGAATCCGTAATCTAGCAAGTCTGGGGACCACGGTGGTCTGCTTGTGATGTCATACGCAACCCTGGACTCCATCCATGCATGCTGAACACATTTATATTGCAAGGAAAACTTGGTGTTTGACCACTTCAGACTCAACACTATCTATCATCTTCTAGGGGGAAAAGCATCAGTCCCTTCTCCAACTTCCTGTCTCGGGAGGGCTCTTAAATTCCTGGAGCCATCCATGTTCTTTCTTTCCTTGTTTCTTCCCCACAAAATATTAAAATGCATTTACTTGGGGTTCTGAAATAGTTCCACTCTAGTCCATTTGCTTCTTTAAAAAATTTTTTTTAATTTTTTAATTTTTATTTTTTTAGGTTTTATTTATTTTTTTCATTTAAATGCATATTAGTTAACATATAGTATCATAATGATTTCAGGAGTAGAATTTAGTGACTCATCGTTTACATATTACACCCAGTGTTCATCCCAACAAGTGTCCTCCTTAATGCCCCTTTTCCCTCTAGTTCTTCTCCCCACCCAACACCCCTCCAGCAACCCTCAGTTTGTTCTCTGTATTTAAGACTCTTAACGGGTTGTCTCCTTCTCTGTTTTTATATTATTTTACCTTCCCTTCCCGTATGTTCATCTGTTTTGCATCTGAAATTCCTGGAGCCATTTTCTACTCGCCCTCCTACCTACCTTCCATTATTTTTTGAATGGTGTATATTGCCTCTTTCCCCGTCCCCCCCCCCCCTCCCCTGCACCGTGTCCACCCTACACAGGTCTCCTGAACCTCTCTAGGATTCCGGTGATTTCTACATTCTGCATTTTCCTCTCTCCAGTCCACGGTAGCGGGATCTTTGTTAATGTTTATGCTCCCCTGGTTCTCTTCTGATACGAAAACTCGGGTCACTCCCTGTTTCCTTGGGCATCAAGTCTAATTTCCTCTCCCTGGCCTTCAAGGATCTTTGCAACTCCTCTGCTTCAACCGCTTCCTGATCTGACCACGTCTTTGCTACCCTGCTCACCTCGGCATCACTCCTCCTCTTTCCGGAGTCGCCTGTCTCCTGTCCCAGAGGATCCCTCTGGCCTAGTTTATCACAGAGCCACAGAACCACCTCCCAGACCTGGGCCGCTTTCTCTGTCATCTCTTGCCAGGCTTTTAGTTGCGGAGACCCAGCCTGTGTTCCTCTCCCCTCTCAGGGAACCAGAGATTTGGACCGTGTTAACAGAGGCATGCTCTCTGATCCATGACTTCCCTTCCCCCATCCTATCTGTGATGATTTCTTTGTTACGATTTCTGAAAGTGATGGGCACAAGCTTCCTTCTTCGGTCAGGCGGATAGAGCTGTGAAATCAACCCTCATGACAACTTGGAAAAATTAATCTTCTTTATTTGGTCTATAACACCTGCAGTTTTCCTCTCAAGCCTCCAACTTGCAAAATCGGGAGGAAAGGTGACTGTGTTCCGTCCATCTGGACGGAGAGAGGCTGAGGAAATCCCAATCTCGGGTCTTACAGCTCCTGGACCGCACTTTTCTCATCCTGATGGACTGGCTATCATCCTGATCCTTATGGGAGCAGTTTAAGGGAGACAAGGAACCGGGCAGATGTCCCTGATGTCCTGTCTCCCCATATTACCCTCTTGATCTCATGTGTCTGTTCACGCCACGCCTAAATTCAGGTGACAGAACTGCTTCCTCCTTTTTTGCCCTTCCGCATGTCCTCCCACAGCCAGGGGCATGATGGGGTTGATTTTGCCCCCTTCTTTGGACATTTATAGTTTCTATGAATGTTCAGCATCTATGCACAGGGTTTTTTTTTTCTTTACATTTCCCACCTTCCATCTGCAAAGTCGAAGTTCGAACTTGGTTTTCCAGTCTCTCCTGCATCCCCTTGATATAGGCCCGTGGTCAGAGATCCGTGGAAGTCCTGGATTCAGAAAAAATGTGCGGGGAAGGAGGCGCTCTCTGCCATATGTGTCCCGGTCAGTGTGGTGGCACACAGCAGGTGGATGCAGCTCAGTGGTCCTGGGGTCCAAGCCCGGCGCCTCTGCTTTGCCAGAGCGGGATCAGTCGCATGCTGATTCTGGTGGTATATTGTTCTTGCAGATGCTGCTTCTGATGCTGGTTCTCTGTTTTTTTTTCTGGAAATTCCATGAACGATCTAATATCCTTTAATGACTATGCTTTAAAGAGCCAGAGTGTATACACTGCAAAATGCTGATATACCACTCTTCTGGCCTCACACGCACGGACGTTCTTGCTTGGGTCACTCTTAGGTACAGATGTGCTGGCTCATTTCGAGCTTTGATAGACGCTGACTGGCAGCTGACAAATACCTGGTTTTCTGGCTTTGTCTTGCTCGTGGAGTCAGGTTCTCAAACTCTCCTCTCCTGTCATCTCAGAACAGATTTGGGGGCGGAAGTTTGCCAGGGACATTCGCACCTTGTTCCTCCTCATCCCTTGCTGGGAAATTTAAGCCACGCCCCTGATGACTTTTCCAAACCACTTGTCCTTCCCAGCCCTTTGCAGCTTTTCTTGGTTCTGCTCTTCCCTTGTTGAGCATTTACATTCAGTGTCCCACAGTTTAGTACTGAATCTTTGCCATATGGACCACACCCCGGCAGAAATAAACCTTAAGAGAAAATAGTTTAAGAAGTGCCGTGTTTCTGGGGGCGCCCGGGTGGCTCGGTCGGTTAAGCATCTGACTTCGGCTCGGGTCATGGTCTCGCTGCTCCTGAGTTCGAGCCCTGCGTCGGGCTCTGTGCTGACGGCTCAGAGCCTGGAGCCTGCTTCTAATTCTGTGTCTCCCTCTCTCTGGGTCCCCCAACCCCCGCTCACACCCTGTGTCTGCCTGTCTCAAAAATAAATACAATATTAAAAAAAAAAAAAAAAAAGAAGTGCAGTACCTCTGGTTTTGCCCAACCTGGAATTCAGAATGTTGATTATTATAGACGGCGCGAATCCAGCCAACTGTCATACATTATAGTAAAAGTAACACGAGGGAATTTGGTTCTTTGTCCCAGAACTTCAGACTTGTGTCTCTCCTCAGAGGTGCAATCAGCATACTAAATACAACATGTCCCCAAATCACCTGCTTCCCCCCCCCCCCCACCCCGCCCCGGAACCTGCTCCTCTTACGTTCTTCTCCATCTCAGTACATGACAACTTCGTGTCCGAGTGCCTCCCTCCCTCCTCTCTTTCTCTCCCAGCTGTATCCAATCTCCGTGTCAATCTGTAGTGACAACCTTGACCACTGTCTAGAAGGCAGGCACTTCTCACCAGCTTTGCAGCTGCCGCCAGGTCTCTCCGAAATTATTGTAATGGCCTCCCACGTCCTGCCCTTGCTCTCCGCCCCCGACCACAGCACATTCTCAGCACGGTCCCCGGAACGAAACTTCCAGAATGTATGTCAGATCGTGGTGCTCCTCTCTTCAAAAGCCCTCCATTGGCTTCCCGTGGCACACAGAGCAAAAGGGAAAATTCTTTCAACGGCTTGGAAGACGTTATATGAGGAAGCTCGTGGCTACCTTTCTGATTCCATCTCCCACTCTCTTTCTGCCTGATGTTCTAGTGAAGTGAACATCTCTGCCGCCCCTCAACTAAAGACAGCCGGTTGCCACCTCGGAGTGTTTGTCTTCGAGGGTCCTTCTGCTCGAAATGCTTCGCTTGCCGAGCTCCAAATAACCACTTCCTTAACCTCCACTGGGGTTTGGTCTAGTGTCACCCTGTGAGACCTTCTCCGACGGAGCTGTTGAATCCGACAACCGTCTAGCTTTTACTGCACTTCCCCTCCGAGTTTTTCCCATGGCATTTACCGTGAGCTGATACACCTTGTCAATGTTGGGTCATTTATTTGCCGTCTGCTCCCTTCCATTCAGACATAAGCTTCGTGAGAGCAGAAGACAGGAATAGCTCGTGGGGAGCGACAGGGACTCAATTAATTACTCTTAAATAAAAGAATAAATACATGAGAGAAAGAGCAGGACCCAGTGTCAACTTAGAATGGCTGCAACTGTAGTCTACTATACTCTAGTATGAAATCATATGGAGATTTCTACACAGTGAACCTAGACATTACTTGGGGGGAAAAAACCCTATAAAATCTATAAGCATGTAAATTTAATAATAACTCTCAGTCCCTTCTCCCTAAGCAAATTAACTTGAGAATCTTTCACTCTTGTCGCCAAGAGAAGAGTCTCAAATTTGGACAAATTGGGTGCTCCTCTTTTTCCGTCTTGGGTATGTGTGTTCATTTTATTTTATTTTATTTTTTTAAGTTTAAAAAATTTTTTTTTTAAGTTTATTTATTTTTGACAGAGACAGAGTGCAAGCATGAGCTGGGGAGGGGCAGAGAGACAGGGAGACACAGAATCCGAAGCAGGCTCCAGGCTCCAAGCTGTCAGCACAGAGCCTGACGCAGGGCTCGAACTCGCGCACTGTGAGGTCATGCCCCGGGCCGAAGTCGGACGCTTAACCGACTAAGCCAGCCAGGCGCCCCTGTTCATTTTATTTTTTAAAAAACCTTTCTCTGTGTCCCAGTGAGAATTAGTCCTGGCACATCTGGGGTTGTGATGGCCGATGCCTTCCTCTGAGAGCCCTTACTACAAAGTCCTGTCTGTGTTGGTTTCCAGAGTTGGCTTCCGTTAAGTGTTTCTGGAAGCTTTATAGTCCCCAGCAAGCCGTGCACAGGGTCTGCTGCCTGCTCTATGTAGTCCTTTGGGAATGTGCTCGCTCTCTCCGTTCTCTCTCTCTTTTTCTCTCCCGTCTGTACAGCTTTTATCTGTGCGCAGTGGTCTCTTGCCAAACTTTCAGTGTTCTCCGGACCTCCTCTGTCACTCTAGAAGGAAGATGAGGGTTTTATTTTGTTCTTTTTGGTAAGAAGGGTCATTTGCTAAGTTCCGACCTGACTTCATCATACTCCTGTGGGCTAAAAGACAGTGAATTTAGTTTGATGATAGTTTGATAGTTCTTGGTACCTAACTAAATTGTAGGTTCCTTAAGGAACTGGGAATAGATATATGGGGGTTTGTTTGTTTTTTATAATAGAAAGTAGCAGAGTTCTGGGTCCGTCATTAATTCTTAATAAATATTTATTTGATTAATTTGTTCACTTAGCCAGATCTTTATTTATGCAACGAATACTTGTGGGCCCATCAGGTGCCAGACACTCTTAAATGCACCGAGAAGAACACATTGAGAAAACAAACTTGTGTCCTCACCAAGTTTGCCTCCCAGCAGAGGCTGGCGGACAATAAGAGAATATGCAACACAGCAAGCAAATGGTGATCCGTGCTAAAAAGAAAACTGGAGCTGGAGGAATCAGAAGGGCTTGGAAAGGGGGGATTTCTATTTAAAAAATCTTTTTTTAACATTTATTTATTTTTGAGACAGAGAGAGACAGAGCATGAATGGGGGAGGGTCAGAGAGAGGGAGACACAGAATCTGAAACAGGCTCCAGGCTCCGAGCTGTCAGCACAGAGCCCAACGCGGGGCTCGAACTCACGGACCACGAAATCATGATCTGAGCCGCAGTCAGCCGCTTAACCGACTGAGCCACCCAGACGCCCCACGGGGATTTCTATTTTAAATAGAGTATTGAAAAATGTTGCTGATGGCGAATGAGGAGAGGTGCAAAGGGCTGGTGGTACAAGCAATGAGGATATCTGGGGGACAAGCATGTTCCAGGCAGATGAGCTGACAAACGTCTAGATCCTTAATAGAAAATATGTTTCTTGAGTCTGAGGAATATCCAAGAAGCTATAATGGCCAGCACGTGGAGTAAGCAAGATGAAAGGTATTAGGAGATAAGATCTACCAGTGGGACAATAGGATGCTTAAGATCGACACTTAGAAGGGGCCGAAGCTGTTGGTAATGACAGGGCCTAGGGAAAGGCCATGAGGTTGGGTGGCTGGGACATTTGAGGAGAATACATCCTGGACCCGAAAAGCCAAGGTATTGAAAGGATCACCTTCAGGTATATTGAAATAATGAAGGATTGTGACAGGAATTGTATTGCACAGAATATCGGAAACCAGGAGTGAAAGTCATCAAGGCATGAGGAGGGTTCATCCATCTGGGGATCTATAGATGAATAGGGTAGAGGATGATATATTGTCGTGGTAGGAGCATCAGAGCTAGAGGGGAGTTACAGGGAGTTCGGTGAGTGGAAGGGTTAAAGGGCTGGAAGAGACAGTAAGAATGGAGGATAGCCTGCCCATAGGCAGCGTTACCAGTGGCATGGCGCCCTAGAGTTTCCTAGAATTTTCTCAGTTAAGCCACTTGAGAGGGCTATAGGAAAGGCAGTATTTTCACGCAAAAAAATGAGTAAAAAACAAAAGGGTTCAAAAAAGAGACTGCGTGTGCAGGGGTTTTTGCTGATAGAAGCATTTCAGAATATATTTAGAGCCTTGGAATCATGATTTCAGTTTTGATGGTCATTGTACTGTAGATACAATGTTCTTAATAAAGAACTCCAAATAGACAAGTTTACTGTTTTGTTATTTTGACGGTTCCGGGCTCTTGTCGTATAAAGAACAATGTAAATGCCAGTCTTTCTCTCTGTACACAACAATGGGAATGGGCTTCGACTTTTCATTCTAGGAGCATGATCAGATTTTCCCCCAGAGCATCAAGGCACTAGGAACCACGTACCCTTTCCTCTGGACTGGGGCCTCAAGCCAAGATGAAAAACAATCAACTTTCAATTTTCTGTGCTAGTTTGCTTTCTGCCCAGAATACACAGAAAAGGCATTTAAGCAAACTTTTGGGTTAAGTTTTCAAGGACATCTTTCCATTTCTGCCAACAAAGGATTTGGGAGCCCATTACTCCTGGGCCCCAGGAGCTCGTTTTTATTATTTCAGTGTGGGTGTCTTCAGAGCAAAACAACCTCAAAAACCCAACCCAAGCCCCTCAACCCACCACCATTTGCTAAATGAAGCAAAACACCATAATGGTCTTAATGATGTAGATTTATCTCTTAACTGTTGTTTTGAGATCACAACAAATCATTAAAATCATTAAGTCTTCTAGCTAAATTAGAGTGTGGATCTTCCAGAGTGCATGGCCAATGTGTTTTGTTCCATAAACCACCCCCCAACCCTCCCCCCACGCCCTCATCACTGTCCTTCTCAGATTGTTTCCATGCAGGAAAAGCTGGCTTAATATATTCAAAGTCACGTTTCTAAACAGCTTTTTACCTCCCTCTCTGCTCATTTCCCCCCTGTACCCCAGGGCTCCTTCCCTGAGAGATGTAGGCGGCAAGACAGCTAAGCTAAGGGGTTTAGATCTGTGCTGATTCTGGGGCCCAGCACAACAGAGTGTAACAAAGACAGGGAGACAGCCAGTGGCATCTGGGTTCTTCCAGCACCCATTGGCGAGCAGAAGCTGTCCCCCGCTCACCTTCCACTCAAGCTAGCAAAGATTTCACTTGGAGAAGGAAGACGGGTAGTGTTGAGATTCCCTCCATTTCTTCTTAGGTCTGTCACTTACTGTCTCCCCAGCCCATTCAATGGAGGTAAGGAAGCATGTCTTCTGTTTCCGGCCCAGACAGCACGGGGGCAGGAAGAAAATGTATCATGTGGGTATTGACTAAGTAGATGAGACCTCTCGGACCTATATATGCTGGAGAAGTTCATGCCTCTTCTTCTAGAAGATCCTACGGAAATAGGATGATAGGGTACTTGAAGAGCTCGGCGACGGCCATTTATTCACCTTTCCTTAAGATAAGAACAGAAGTGCTTGATGAGAATACTGAGTTGAAAGGCGTTCAGGAAGATGGGTGAAACACAGCCGGATGAGTGATTCAAGCTTTCTTTACACTAATTGCTAAACTAAGTTGCTGTTAAACAGTGACACATAGCTCAGTGCTGCTCAGGCACCAGGAGATGTCCAATTAATGTTGGCTGAATTAAAGATTGTATGTAACGACCTCCTACGGGGGCCTGGGGCTCTCGAAGTTGAACCCGCCTGATAAAGAGGTTAATTTTTCATCTAGTCGCCTATGCCTCCTCTCTGGTCGAGGTCTGCAGGCCTGTTGTAAAGGTGGGTGACACACCTTTCTCATAATTCAGTGGTTCGAATTCAGGTGCCAAAGTTATGCTTGAAATCTAACGTGTGATTTATTCTCAGCTATGACTGCTAAAGAATTGGTGAGTTACTTTTGCTGGGGAAGCCGTCCCCTGACCAACTCTAAATTCTAAACTCTTGGTCCCCTTTGGGCTGATCTGACTTTTCCATCTGAACCTGGTAAGGACAGTGAATTAGAAGGGGTGTTAAAGAAAAGTGTCCCCCTGAAGCAGTGAGAGTCTTAACTCACTTCCGTGGGTTGGAAGTTTTACCTGTTTCTCCTCCAGTGGGTTTCCAGAAGAACTGAAGTGGGCGTTAAAGCTCTCTTAGGTTTTAATTGTATTCTGTGAGTCCAAATGTATGTATGTAAAAGTCCATTTATCTCCAAATAGAAGAACCCACTCTAAGCTCTATCTTTGGTACTAGAAAATTAGTCTTTTATCAGACTAATTCATGGGCCAAATGAAGGACTACGGAATATAAAATCAATGACCTTTTGTAGACAGGCAAAGTCAGGGGGAGGAGAGGCTGTGAGTTGGGCAAAGGAATACTTGTCTGCTCTGAGCTCCTGTTTGTAGGAGAGAAAGCATAGGGTGGATGTGGGAAAGCATAGGGTGGGAAAATAGATTTCCCATCAGGGGAGTTCTAACCTCGGCCTCGGAGAGATTGATGTCTGGGTTCAGCACATACACACGAGTTCCTTTCTCTGGGCAACCGGGAGGCTCTTGCTTTACTCGCCTCTGTGGGCAAGTGTCACAAGAGTGTGGCCCTGCTACCTCGCTCCAGACCCCAGGCTGTCTTGTTTGTGCTTTTGTCAGTCCTCTAGCTTGTGAGGAAGAGAAGCGAGGGACAGAACAGCCACAGCCGGGCGTAGGAGCACAGAGCAACTCCTCTGGGCGGCTGCCCCAAGCACGCCCCTGTTCCTGTCCCATGCCATCTTCTTAGGGAGTCTGAGCTCTCTCTGGGGCCCTCACGTCTGGGCGGTGACTCTGTGAGTGGCAGCTGGTGGCTCTGTTGGCAACCCCGTGGTTACCCCCAGGACTCTCACAGGACCCCAGCACACTGCTCTCAAGGGGTTGGATCATGAATGGTGCAGCGGGTACCCTCCTCTTTGCTCCAGAAACTCTACCTCCAACCCCAGGACTGAGAGAAAAGAAACCACCAGCGGGAAGGTGAAGGATGCATGCATCATGCGTTTGCAAGATCACCCTTGCTTCTTCCTCTCACTGGTCTTGTGAAGTATTATGGTCTGCATTTTACAGCCTAGGAAACTGAGGCAGAGAGAGGTTAAGTGAGTTGCATAAGGTCATAGAGCTAGAAAGAGGCAAGGTTGGCATTTAGACCCGGGGTCTGCTGACTCTGTGATTTTGCACCACAACACGTGGCTGTGGCTGAGTGAGTCTGTTCAGATAAGGAGCGAATCATCCAGGACCCCAGCGGACCCCCAAGGACAAGCTAGACAAACAGTCCTGCCTTCTGAGCCCCCCAAACACACACACTCACACATACACACACACACCCGTACATTCTCTCTCACACGCAAACTCTTTCTCTCTCACACACACAGACACACACACACACACACACACACACACACACACACCCCGTGTCCTGCTGGTATTTGTTTTAGTGTTGCCCTTCCTGAGGGAATCAGACAACCACCCAGGCTCCCATTTCCATATTCATTGCCCCTGTGTAACTCTTCTGTCCTGAGGCCGTGCAGGGCAACGAGCACTCTTGTATGGATTTGGACCCAACTGAGCACTCACTCAGCGGGCAGCCATGATTTTGGTTATTACACTCTCCCCTCTCTTTTTGTCCGTCCATTTGTTTCGCCCAACCGAAGCATGACAGGCAGTGAGACCTGGCCCAGGTTCTCAGATGAGGATTGTTGTCACAGCTGGGCCCTCTCTTGCAGGGAGAGCCCATCTTGTATGGAGGTAAACTCGTTTAGGCTTCAGCACAGGGCATGGCGCGTAGTGAGAGCTTCAATGGTTGCCTCAGAATTGCTCAAAATACCACTCTGTTAGCACTTTGCCAATAAAAAACGTATAATGGCTGTCTCCTGTCCCGAGGCCATCCACAGGCCCCTATTCCAGCCCCTCACAAACCCAGAAAAGATGTGACATCTTTATTTCTACCTCCTTATCTTCCCCCTTGAGACTTCTCTGGCTGGAATCCACCCCCCCTGGCCCTCCTTTAAGACTAGAAATTCAAATTCCCACTTTCCCAGGAGACTCTCCCTCTTGGATCCAGCCCTCTGGGGCTTTTCTTCCGAGCTAACCTCTAAGCAACTTACTGTCTGAACGACTCCAGGCGTGGAATCACATGCCATCTTATTTTGTTATTAATATTTTCATGGGTAGCATCTTAAACATTGTAAACCCATTAGGTTCCAAGATTACATAGTAAATGTTTTCTGTATTACTCAGGGTGCTAGTCTAGTGTTAGGAATATAAAATGGATTTTAAAAATATTTTAATTAGAAGCACCTGGGGGGCTCAGTCAGTTGAGCATCCAACTCTCGATTTCAGCTCAGGTCATGATCCTAGGGTTGTGGTATTGAGCCCCGAGTTGGGTTCTCTACTGAGCAGGGAGCCTGCTTATGATTCTCTCTCTCTCTCTCTCTCTCTCTCTCTCTCTCTCTCTCTCTCTCTCTCCCCACCCCCCCCCACCCCTCTCCCCTGCTCGTGCTCTCTCTAAAATATACATATATGGGGCACCTGGGTGGCTCAGTTGGTTAAGTGTCCCACTCCCGGCTTCTGTTCAGGTTGTGATCTCACGGTATGGTGGGTTCAAGCCCCACACTGGGCTCTGCCCTGGCAGCGTGGAACCTGCTTGGGATTCTCTTTCTCCCTCTCTCTCTGCCCCTCCCCCACTCGTGCTGTCTCTTTCAAAAACTGAATAAACTTAATTTAAAAATTAAAAAAGAACAAAATATACATATATATTCGAATTAAATTGTATTAAAATTCTAGTCAGAGCTTGCACAGTATGCTATTTATCCATCTTTCATGTACGAACCCCTTGTAGAGAAAAACATTCTCATAAACACCCCACGTTTACTTTATTTTTATTATGCCACTTAAGCGTATAAACATAAAACTAAGTAGAAACTCTTAATAAACGCTTAAGGTTCTTAAATCACTGTAAAACTCAACAAATTTATGCGATTAAATATAAATAACCGTATAAACACCGTAAAGTTCAAATTAACAGTGTGAATTTATTGTTATATATGGTACTTCTCAAACCAAATCGCATCCCAGTTATGGGATGGCTATGAGTCAAGTTTCTTCTGAGTTTCTGAGCTTGGCGTGATTCGTTTCTCACACCAGTCTCTTCTGTTCCTTACACGGAACAGCAAAGCCTTTATTCCCACAGTGTGGTGTCAGGTCACTGGTGCCTTATTTAACAAAATGGCATCATCATTATCAAGGCTGTTTTTTTTTCTTTACCTGAGACAAAGACACGGTGCGCTGAAATCACTTGTCAGTATTTAGATTGGTGTGGCCATCCAAATACAGTTTTGGGGGATTATCTTTGAAATTAGAAATCAAATTAAAATATCTTGTAAGAAAACTTTTGGACCATCAAGAGCGTATCTACAGATCCCTGGTTGAATAACGCAACACTGTCGACACTCTAGTAGGAGGAGAATTATTTAAAGCAGAAAAAAATGAAATTGTTCTTTCTTCCTCCCTTTCCATGGAAGACTGTCAAACAGAGTTGCATTATCTTATTTTTTGTTACAAGGTTTATTATGTTAAAACTGTGACTAGAATTTACTTTTCATTCGCACACAATAACATGTTTATCAGAGAAAATTTGAACACCTATAGGTTTTTTCAAGAAAAGAAACTAAGGCCCCCAGAATCCCACCTTCCAGAGATAACTGTTGATGGCTTGATATAATAGTAATGTGTCTCTTGTTAATATCAACAACATCAACAATGAGTGTATATTGACTACCACATGCCTGTAAACGTTCAAAGCCTTTTATTCATTTATTCTGCACCCCCCTACGGTATGGGTATCATCAGCATTCTCTGTCTTATGGATGATGAACTGAGGCCTGAAGTGTTTAAGTAACTTTCAAACACATAACTAGTAAGTTGTCAGGGAGGATTCTAATGGAAGCAAAATAGAACAGTACATAAAGAAAACAAATGAAATGAAATACAGGATCACTTATTTTTCTTTTAAAAAAAATATGTATTTTTGGGGGGAGGAGAGGTGGGGGGGACAGAGGATCTGAAGCGGGCTCTGTGCTGACAGCAGAGAGCCCGATGCAGGGCTCAAACTCACAAACTGTGAGATCACGACCTGAGCCGAAGTAGACACCTAACCAACTGGCCGAGCCACCCAGGTGCCCCACTAATTATTCTTAAAAATATTTTAAACACCTTTTTGTTTCAGTACGAGTATTGTTTCTGAGAATCGGATGGGTATATTCCATTATAAAAATACATCATGTTAATCAACGATTCTCTGTTGACAGCCTTCTAGATAGTTCTCAATCTTTATTATCAGAAACAGTACTGGGATGAACATTCTCGGACCTAAATCGTTGAGCCTATCCTTACTAGCATAACATTTTTTTAAGACATTTATTTATTTATTTTGAGAGTGGGGGAGGGGCAGAGAGAGGGAGAGAGAGAGAATCCGAAGCAGGCTCCACGCTCAGCATAGAGTCCGACCCAGGGCTCGATCTCATGACTGCAAGATCATGACCTGAGCTGAAACCAAGAGTTGGACACTGAACCGACTGAGCTCCCCGGGCTCCCTGGGAAGCATTTTAATTTCCTATTTCACTAAACAATATAAGAAGAGGAAAATACAGAAATCTCTGCAACTGTAGTCTAACATTGTTGTACCAGTTGATTTTTTACTCGGTAGATAAGCACTTAGCTTTACATAATGCCTAATTGTATGTATTCGTTCAACATTCAACCAAAGTTGAAGTTTTTGCTAGTGCTAATAGGTGAGCAAGTATGAAACCCGTTGGAAAATTTAGTTGAATAATTTTCAAAAACGTAATTTTTTTTTTTAACACAACTGGTTTGAATGTTGCCTTCATCACTGTGGGCTTGGAAATCTTGGGCAAGTTAGCAAATCTTTATTCACCTAAACATCCACTGTATTAAGTGGAGAAAACATTATCTTCCACAGGACTGGCATTAAGGTAAAAATAAATAATCTGTGTGAAGCCCTTACAACAGAGAAGACATGGAATAGATCCTTTTTGCATTTCCTGTTTCATAAGATTTTAATTGCATGTTTTACAGGAATGTTGGCATGTTTAAAGAAGACCCAGTGAGAGAGCAGTGCTTAACTCAAAAGAAAACTCTGCTAGAGCTCAGTCAGTTGGGCTCAGTGAGTTGGGCATCTGACTTTGGTTCAGGTCATGATCTCACTGTTAGTGGGTTCGACCCCCGCTTTGGTCTCTGTGTTGACATTTCGGAGCCTGGAACCTACTTCGGATTCTGTGTCTCCCTCTCTCTCTGCCCCTCTCCCACTCATGCTCTGTCTCTCAAAAATAAAGAAAAGAAAAGAAAAGAAAAGAAAAGAAAGAAGGAAGGAAGGAAGGAAGGAAGGAAGGAAGGAAGGAAGGAAAGGAAGGAAGGAAGGAAAGGAAGGAAGAAAGAAAGTTAAAGAAAAGAAAAAGAAAAAGAAAATTCCCCTAATGTCACATCTCATGATTGTGGGGTCAAGAACTTCTGGAGACTTTGAAAATATTCCATGTTAAAGCATCCACATGTACGGAATCACTTCCCATTCTCCCACTTCCCATTCTCAAGGCAGAAAATATTTAGGGAAATAAGGTGCAGAGAGTTGAAGCAAGGCAAGGAAAACCACCTTCTCCCAAGCTTACCTGGAGCTTTTTCAAGAATGTTTGGCATGAGCAGGTATACTTTTGCTTCCTGCCTTTGTCCCACTTTCAGAGCTTATCTTCTCCCAGGATAGAAGAATATGTATTTCCAGGGTATCTGTCCCAAATACATTTCTCTGTTTGTCTTTTTGAAGGTGGTGGGGTTGAGTCCCCAAATGGTGGAGGAGGAAGGGGACACTTCGTGCCAGTAGAAAGTGTGGGTGCTGGAGCGGTGGGGACCTGCTATTTCCAACACTTCACAGAGCACCCGAGTGTTCGAGAAAGCAGTGCTTGGCAAGATATATCTGGCTTCTAATTAACTCTGCCACACTCTTCCCCTCGTGTCCTCCAACATGTTTTCAGACAGGTGCCAGTCATGTGTTCTAGGGTGCACATTTTTTTTTTCCTGCACAAGGTGGAATAGATTATTCTTCATGAGATTCTTTGGCACTCTTAGGAAAATCTATCCTGCAAGCTCTCTACCAGTTCGTTCTCATGATTAATAGATTTGTCTGTCTCCTTTTTTTGTCTCAAAGTCAAGACAATTACCCTTTGAGATGTGACAGAAGTGCAAAGTCGGTCCAAATCTAGGGACAGCCTGGGGATTCGTCATTCTAATAATTCATTAGGATGGAAACATAAAGCATGCCCCTTAGGAAAGGTGAAATGTATTTCAGCTCAGATGCCGTAAAAAGGAAGTGATATTTATTGATACCTACTATGTGCAAGGGGCTGAGCATAAACTGTTTGATGTCATCTGCCTGCTGGTAGGCGAGGAGGGTGTTAATGCTTTAATTTCCAAAATAAGGAAAGTGGCTCAACAAGGTGGAAATTCACACAAAGTGATAGAACTCACTGGGGATCGAGACAGGGACTCAGCCTGCTCTTTTCTGACCACGAAGGACTCCCTTCCAGAATGGGATACACCAGGCGATCGACGGAGCATCCCCCAAACAAATGTTCCGTGCTCGACATGAGTTCCAGCTTTCCATCTTTCAGCCCATAGCTGGTTGGACTCTCGCCAGCCCCGAAAATGGGCACCTGCTCACCGGCCTCTCTCTCTCCTCCTGCTTGATGGTGGAGTTGCATCCCCACTTCACGGACAGCGGGGAGGAGCTTTTCCCTCTCTTCTTTTCTCTTCTACCTCCACATGAGGGAAACATATTTTCTCCTGGAGAGAAAAGATAGCTTTGTCACCATCTGGTCCAATTCCAGAGTCACCACATTGCAAGAATGAAAAGCTAGTGCTCCCAAGGATTCTGTTTGCTGCCGCGTGTGGCTCCTATCACTCCAGCCTCAGAGCACCCAAGAGAGAAAATCACCGCTCCACGAAGAATCTAGGCAGCCAGACTAGGCTTACCGACATGCCGAGCTTCTCTGTCAGGTCACCCCCATGGGGACCTGCTTCACTTGGCCCTTCATGGGCTGACAGATCTATGAAATAAGTCCGCCATACTGTTTGGTTGCCAGTGGCAGAGTGAGAATTTCCCTCCCACGACCCAGAAAACTCCGAACCCTGGTCACATCTGCCAAGTTGGCAGATGTGGTTCTTCCTGGTCCAAGCTGGGCTTCAGTAATGGATACATAGCATCCACTTATCTTTTTTGGTTACCTTGAGCCAGGCGTTGGCACAAAGTAGGATTGCCAACACATGGGGCATTTTTGTGCCATTTGTGAAAATTAACTTCCCTAATTAACTTACTCATACAATGGCACTCAGGATGAAGACATTAGGATGATCACCTAGAAAATTACTACCTTGGTAGAGTCCCCTGTGCCTCCTTTTGCCTCTTTCATGTGCCAAGAACGAAATTGCGCTGATGACATCGTCAGATCTCTGAGAGCAAGTAACTGATGAACAAAAGGAAGGCGCCACATGTTGGCTCCTTTAACCCTAATTTTAGCTCATGGATTCTGCTCAGCAGGGGGTGGCCAAGAAATGATGTTCTCCATCCAGAGGGAAGCACGGGTGAGGATCAGAATTACTTCTTGGTGCATATTCAAGCTCCTTCTCAAGCACCAGGCTACACAGCAATAATGGCTAAATGAGTTCCACATCAATTGGAACCGCGAGGAAGGTCCTCTGGGGGTGGGGGGAGGGCAGTAGGAGGCCTACATTTCAGAAACAAGAGGTTATAAAATTTCATTTTGTTTACCCAGTCTACAAATGCCGCTTTATTATTTTTTTATGAGCCTGCGTATCTCCAGGTAGAGCCTCAGGTTTATGAAATATTTCTAGCCCGAGGGAATTTCACTCCCTCTCTTTGAAATTCCCTATATATAAGTGTTGGTCATTCGTAACAGGATCAAAGATTTCTGGAAAATTTCCATCTTTTCCATGCTTTTGCTTCAGTCTGCTATATCGTATGCGCAGGTGACTCTTGGAATAAAATGCACAGCTCCAAATTTTGTTCTATGTTCTTTGCTGGGTCAGGCATGAAGAGGGATCAAAAGACACGGAGTGTGTGGTTCAGTGTTGTTGGAGGTAATGGTGTATGCTTCCTGCAAAAGTTGGAGGTAAATTTGCATCCTGAGGGTTTAAATGAATGGTCTTTGACTCTGCTACACGTTAAATTCGTCTAGCGAGTTTATTTTTTAAATGCCAATGCCTGAGTCCCATCTCAGGCAAGTTAAATTAGTACCTCTGGGAGGGTGGGATCAAAAGATCTCTAAAGTTCCCCAGCTGATACCAATGTCAGCCAGGGTTGAGAGCCACTCATTCATTGCTTTCACAAATATATATTCATCACCTATTTTGCCCTGGGCATCATTCTAGCGGATGGGGATATAGCAGTGACCAAATCAAAAACTCCTTCCTTCAGGTAGCTTACATTCTAGTGGATGTTGACTGGCTACAAACAAGATAAAGAAATAAATAACATTCGTGGCATATAAATTGATTCTAATGAGAAAAATAAAGAAGGGAGATATCGCACATAAGGGATGCATCCAAGGGCCCCTCAGGAGAAGATGACATTGCATCCGGATCTGAAGGAGGTGGGGGAAGAGTCTCTAGGGGCACAGGGAACCAGCAGATGCACAAGTCTCGAGGTGGGAGCATGCCAGTTCCAAGAAAAGCACGGGGACTAAAGTAGAGTCTAAGTTAACGGTCTAAGCTAATAAGATCCATACTTTCGGTAGAAGATGAACTACTTGTGAAAGTGAACCGAAAAGCTGTGGGAACATTTGTAGTTATAATTTTGAGAATACTGTGTACCAGGTCAGTGCGATCTAGCTGTAATCCTAAGGCAGCAGGCCGGGCTGTGAGGATAGTATGGTAAACAGACATAGAGTATATTCCATTTTTGCCTGTTTGGAGTAAGGGGGTAGGAGTAGAAGACAGGTTAGTGTGGAGAACAAAATAAGGCAGGTGAAATGAACAAGGATGAGAACAGCCCTCTGTGCCTGGTGGGGTGGGGGGTGGGGGGACTGCCAGTGGGCGTTGAGAGAGGGTGACCATATGTGGTTAACATTTGAACCACAGAAGTGACAATTATTGTCAGTCAGTGCTCTTCAAGCTCACTTTTAAAAAAAATTTGGCTTCTAATGTCTCTAGCTCATAGGGAACGGTTGTATTGATCAGCCAGGGTGAACATATAGCCCACCCAAACATTATTTCTTGTGATAAATGAAGAAATTATGATTGAGATTCTAGATATGAGTCTAAGGACTTTGTATAAGGTAGTTCCTCTGAATCGGATTAATCCAGCATTAAGTACCGAGGGGATATGTCCTGTGGATTTGGGACAGCGAATTTTGGATAAGACAAACGTCCTCTGTGGGACCTCTCGAGGCTCCCAGTCTGCCGACCTCTCTAGCTGCTGACTTTACATTGTCCTGTGGCATTTACCTTCTCGACCCCAAACTTCATTTTGCTGTTTGACTATTGTTTTTCCATAGTATATATCTTTTCAGAATAATACCTAATATCTAATCTGTCTCTTACAGGTAGTATAAAAATCAGATGTGATAATATATATGAAAACATTTTAAATGTTAAAATGGTGTGTAAAATAAAGCAGTAGTTTTATTAATAATGACAAAAGTAGGGGCGCCTGGGCGGCTCAGTCGGTTAAGCGTCTGACTTCGGCTCAGGTCATGATCTCACGGCTGGTGGATTCGAGCCCCACGTCAGGTTCTGGGCTGACAGCTCAGAGCCTGGAGCCTGTTTTGGATTCTGTGTCTCCCTCTCTCTCTGCCTGACCTCCACCCACTCACTGTCTCAAAAATAAATTTTAAAAAAGTTAAAAAAATACAAAAATGATAAAAATAAATTCAAGTAAATGGAAAATCAGAAACCTGTTAAAGTCACTTTGTATTTACTATATGTATAGATTGGATTCAACATTTCTTGTAGATGTATTTTTTTAATTTAAGAGCTAACTTTATGTATATAAATACATACAAAAAAATCTAGAATGTTAATACACCAAAATAAAAAAATAATATTTTTTTAAATTTAAGAGCTAACTTTATGTATATAAATACATACAAAAAAAATCTAGAATGTTAATACACCAAAATAAAAAATAATATTTTTTTAATTTAAGAGCTAACTTTACGTCTATAAATACATACAAAAAAAATCTAGAATGTTAATACACCAAAATAAAAAATAATATTTTTTTAATTTAAGAGCTAACTTTATGCATATAAATACATACAAAAAAATCTAGAATGTAATACACCAAAATAAAATAAAAAATAATGGCTAGATCTTGAATATAGAATTTTAATTATTCTTTTCTTTTTTTCCCATAAATATGATCATCTCATACAAAATAGATATTATTGGTTGTATATCCTAAATATTCAATAGCACATATTATGAAGATGAATAATGAAAGTTACTTTTTTAATGCTTATTCATTTATTTTGAGTGACAGAGAGAGAGAGAGAGAGAGAGAGAGAGAACACTCAAGCATGAGTTTGGGAGGGGCAGAGAAAGAGCCCCAAGAGGGCTCCATGCTGTCAGCACAGAGCCTGGCGTGGGGATAGATCCCAGGAACCATGAGATCATGACTTGAGAGGAAATCAAGAGTCAGACACTTAACCAACTGAGCCACCCAGGTGCCCCAATGGCAGTTACTTTTAAAAGATCCTCGCCCTAGAGTTTTATGTAGCTGCCGCATAAATGGAACGTTTGAGTTGACATGACTGGTAATGGGCTGGGTGTTTAGAGCCATGAATCCATTTTTGAATGTCAGTCAAGAAAAGCAGCCTCCCACAGCTCGCTGCAGGCAGGTCCGTGTGACCTGCCTGCCCTTATGAACACACTCCTGAACCAAGAAAACCATGGAGCTGTTTCAGAGGTCATGCTTCTGTTAGAATTCAACGGTGTCAAAGAGATGTCTTATGTGTTTTTTCCTTTTCTTTTGCAAATATCAATAATTCCTCTGGAAAAAAAAAAAAGGAAAAGATTGCATGAAAGCAGAAATAGGCAAATGTGTCCCCAGACACATTTAAATTAAGCAGGTAGTAAAGACTTCTTCACTTGAGCTAAGGGATAATTGACAGAAGAACCTGGCTGGGTGAAAGAAAATGAGTCACTTCTCTTCTGGGAGCTTCTCTTGTGAGGACACAGTCCAGCTGTGAAGACAGCCTGAGACAAAGAGAGAGAAGGAAAAGGGAATAGATTGAACCTCTCCCTCTCCCTCAAAGAGCAACTCTTGAATCAGGTAATAGAGCCATTCGTGCTAACGTCCACAAAGCAGTAAACTTTGGGAAATTTTTCCAGCGGTTAAGGTAGGGCTTTCTTTTCATTTCTTTATCCTTTACTAGAAGTCAGTTAACAAACCTCTCCATTTCTTCTCAACCACACAATCAGCCATGTTATACTTGGGCTTTTTCTCTGTTTGCCATTGATATTAAGAAACACAACACAGTCGTCTTGCAGATGCCTGATGGGGACTTTTTACCAAAATGGTTCTAAGACTTCCTGGACTGCGTCTACTCCCACCTCCAAGAGACATGTTTTTCATGAATAAATCACTGTATGCCATGAGCAGCATTTTATTCTCCCATCAAATATTTGACCCATTGGATCAGAAAGCATAACCCATGAAATTGACCCTGCGCATATTTTTGCTGGACTTCTCCAAAGCTGGCGGGAGATGTGTCAGGGTCTGGGCTACTCCAGATTCCTCCAGGCTGTCCATTCGATGCCAAAAAACACGAGGATACAATTGGCATTTCTATAGCTTTCTCTTAGATCTTTCTTTAGCCTGAGATACACCCCCAGGGCCAGAAAGAGTAGTTTGGAAACCCATTCCAATCTCAGTAAATAAAAGGAAAAAAGAACTCGCCCAGAGGCTCAGACTGGGACCAGAATTAGTGTCTAGAACACATAGTAACTCCCCGAGTCCCCTTCCCCCTTCCAGTCTCTCAGTTTGGGTGTCCTACTCCAGCCCTCCATTTTATCCCTTAAAGACAACCACTATGAGTCGTGGCATGCTAAGAAATCCCTAGGAAGCCACACGTAGTAACTGTTTTTGCAAATCAGAGTAAGTTGGCCACAAGAGGGGAAGGGGCGTGAGATGGAGGAGGAGGAGGAGGAAGAGAGTCAACGCGTGATGGTTGTCACTGACCTTTCGGTGGGGTTTCCTTCATGCCCTCACCCAACTTTTCCTGAGCTATGCCCCTTGCGATATGCACATTCACCGGGCAAGGATGGCAAGTTACAAGTGGAGATGAGCAGGATCCCTCATTAAATTTCTCTCTCTCTCCTTCATATTTCCTCCTGGGGGAAAAGAATACATAACTCCCCTGTTCAAATCCCTTTCCTGCTAGGAGTTGTCTCCTCAAAAGAGGATACAATAAAGAGGAATGAAAGAACTCCCTCCGGTAGTTACCCCTATTCTTGATTGTGAGCATATTCAGGGCAGGCTAAGGACCCCAGAGGGATCAAAGTGTTGCCAGATGTCTGGGATAGGGCACAAGGATTGGTTCGCAGAGTGTGGGTGATTCCGGAGACAATTTCGGACTCGAGACTTTTGACTACGTTCTTTAAACAGCAGCTCGGCCGAGTCACATCGCATTTGACATGAATGGAGGCGGCGGTGTCTTGTGACGTAGGGCAAGTTGATGCTAAAACATGATCCTGACATTGAAGAATTGGCTTTTGGGGACTAGGATTTCCCCCACGAGTCTGTTGAGATTTATAAGAGTAAGTCATGGCCTCCCCTGGTGCTAAGGCAACTCGGGTTGCAGAGCAATTGTGGAGGGCCTCTGGAGAAAGGTCAAACTGCCAGTCACACACAATTATGGGTCTGGATTACCATGCCTATCACAGATGCCAGTTTCATGGGCCCAGGTGAACTACTGTGTTTTGGTTTTTCTGTCCAAATAAGGGACGGTGATTTGTGTCTTTTACCTCCCGGGTGGATTTATTGAAGACAATTTTGAACATGACATGAATTTAGGACACTTTCAGGGCTTCTCTATGTTCCTTCTATCTGGAATGCCCCCTTGCTCACATCTATTAAACAAACTCCTGCCCAAACATCACCTCCTCTGTCTTGCCTTCCTTGGCTCTCCCAGGTTGAGTCCATTACTCCCTCCCAAAGGGCTGCCTGTCTTTGGCTAAGTGGATTGCGAGCTGCTTCAGAGATGTTGGTTATAGTTCTTACGTGCACAGGCCTAACACGATCCCTTGTTCATAGGCTCCAGAAAATTGACTGTATCTCTATTCCTTTTAGGAACCTTTCCAGGTTGCCATCTACGGGGGAGATCCTACCAAGGGGATTTCACATAAAGTCCATTCTGCCTTGGCTCTCAGGCCACGAATGAGAAGTTCTTTCCTTCCTGGAAGTTCACGTTTAGAATTTCAACCTTGTACTTTACCCTTCAAACACTACTTTGGAGGAAGGATAATTTCAAGCCATTCATTAAGGAAAGCACATGCGGCTGATCCGGATGATCTCTCCTTGACCTCCCAAACCTTCTCTCTCAGCACCCCCCAGCTCATGCAGGGAAACTGTGACATATGTAAGGGGTTACTTGAGTGTTAGGTAGCCCGAGGCCCAAGTTCCTTGCCCCAGTTCTACCACAGACTAACTGAGTTATTTGGATAATTTGCTCCCTCTCTCGGACTCAGGTCCATCATCTGTCCACAAGCAGGTGGGGATCAGTGATGTCCAGATACAACTTCTAACGCCAACGACAGTCTTAAACTGTTAAGAGTCTCCACATTTGTGAAGTGTCAAAGCTGGGAATCCAATTAATGGCTGTTTTCTTAATCTGTTTGGCAGATGGGTTCCCCGCCCCCCTGTTGTTTAGAAATTTTTCATCATTAAAATAATTGAGTGGGATGTTGTTTTTATTCCTTTGACCTCTCTGCTTTCCACTGCTTTAATGAAACTCTGCACCTGCTATTTGGTGACTAGGCTTCTGGGGAGTTCTCTTACGCGCCATTGCAATATAGAGGTGGAGTGGAAAGGGCACTGAGTAGAAATCAGACATTCTGGGGTCTTGCCCCGCTCTGCCACTAACTAGCTTTGTGGCCTTGGGCTTCTCATGTCCCCTCTTGGGGTCTGCATTTCCTCACCTGTTAATTGGGTGGGGGGTGTGTGAGCTAGATGATTTTTATGGTTCTTTAACTCTTGCATCCTATGAATTCTTAAGCACTGACACCTCCCTAGAGAGCAAAGGCTGGATGGAAACTTCATGTTACAGTACTCCAAATGCCAAACAATTAATTATGGAATTCCAGCAATCAGCTCCCCCTCGCTGGTGCCTACCCCCTGCCCGCCTGCATTACTGGCATTTTTAGAAATTTCTGTTCAGAGCAACACGTCAGTCCCAGACTAACTGGCATCTTTCCATCAATGCCAGAGGGAGTCAAGGGTCTTTACTTAGAATTCTCCTAATTCCCCTCTGTGGGGCAGGAGTGGGCTGGGCCCTCAGCCTCTGACGCTCCTCTTGTACCCTCCAGCATGCTGACTGTATTCCCCTTGGTTTCTGTCTCTTTAGGATGTGTGCTCATTTGAGAAATCCCATTAAACAGAAGAGCCGTCTCGATCATTCAATATTCATGGAATTTACCAGACCACTTTGTAACCATATGCTAACGAAGATTGAAGTTCCAGAAGGAAAACAAGGAAGGGACCCTTTCCGGTTAGTTCCAGTATCATGCAGAGTTTAAAACCACAGACTCTGGGGGACACTTGCCTTGGTTTGAATCTTTATTTGCCACTGAATCAGCCACGTGACAGAGGGAATTTCACTCTGGGTGTCTGTTTTCTTATCTGTAAGATGGGGTTAGTGAATAAAAGCACGAGCCTGACAAAACTAATGAAATAAGACATGTTAACTAATGTAGTGTTTAATACAAGGTGGCTTTTAATATTAACGTTATGACGGTTAACATTATTTTGGGCTAATTGACGTCTGCACGGTGCCCCTTCTGCTGGCGAAGCCAGTTGTTTGTCAGTAGTTTGGTAGCAACTCATGTCTGCCCATCCCCTTGAGTCCCCGTCTCCCCGGGCTCCTGTCGCATGACTCCTGTGAGCTCTCACTGTTCTCTGATGATTATCTAGCAAAGTGCTTTTCCATTGGGAGAACCCTCCTTCCAACACCACCCCCCGCCACCCCCGGATGCTCTAACTCCTGACCTGAACAACTGTGCAGCCGACAGTGAGCCTTTGCAAGAGAGAAGACACTTAAATGCAGAAGGGGTTTTAATCATTACTTCTGATGTGCACTCCGTAGGCACGACAGTTCACCACGCACACCCAGTGAAAGCATCTCCTACTGCTCAGAGAGGGGCAAAAGCCCCCCACTTATAGAACGGGCTGAATGGAGGTCCGGTTTCTGGTAATCTTTCAGTAACCAATTCCATTTTCTTTCCTCCCTACTTCCCTTCCTTTAATACCAACGGCTGGGACTGTGCAGTGTGCCGCAAAAGGAATTAAGACTTTCTCATGAGGGGGGAAGAGTAGAAGCAATTCATTTAATGTGTTTTATTGATTTCACGGCACATTTACTCCGTGGGTTCAAGATACCACGTGCCTGTTCTCTTGAAGGCAAGTCCAAATCACTTATGGCATCTTTACGGAAGTTCAAAATTAAATGGAAATATGACTACGAAGCCATCAGCTAAAAAGCATCGGCTCCTCATGGGGAATTTTGCTTTTTTTTTTTTCCCTCTCTGTCTCTCATTTGTATCATCTTTCACAGCAGTGTCCTTGAGGAAGTCTCCGGGCCTCTTCTACAGCTCTCCGAAGGACAACTTTGGTAAGAGGCAGTAAAAATACCCAAACCATAGAACTAAATTGAATGAGATAACTGGTTTGGGAAACCCATCATCATGAGTAAGCAAGCAATAATTTATAAAACCAAACTAGACCATATGTAAGAGTTCCCTGTGTTTGTAAAAATCAAAGCATGTGTTTAACAACACTCAAATGATATGAACACTGTCAGGTTCCCATTCGTGTACAGAGGAGGAGTGGTGGGGTGGTGCCTTCTCTGAAGACCAGCCTAAACAGTTCTGGTGGTCACCCGTGAATGGCTGTGTAGGCTGGGTAAGAAGAATGTCAAGGGTCATCAAGGTCAGGAGCCAGGGAAGCATCTAGAAGTGCGTTGGTTCTGAGAATGACACCTATGGTGCCAGAAATCAGGAGTATGAAAAATGGTGCTGAACGTAGTTTCAGAAGAGGGTTTGAATAAGTGGCTCAGGTGCAGCATCATGCCCTGCAATAGGGTGACCAAGATCTACTTTCAAATGACCCACTTACGTGGCCTGGGAGCAAACCTGGCGTGAAAGCTGCTCTTATTCCAGGCAAGAATTCTCATGTGTGTATGTAGTGACCACGGGTACTTTTAAGAACTAATTTGTCATGGGTCAGGGATATGTGGGGAGCACCTAGAGCAAAGGCAGAAGGGATAGACGATGGAGGTCTTGGGATTCTAGCCCTTGGAAACGAATTCTCTCTTTTTGCCCGCCTCCAACTCTTTGCTAAAAGACCAAGAGTTGGACTCATGCCGCTGAGTAATTAAGACTTTCTCATAGAAGGAAGAAAACCCAAAGCGATTCATTTAGTGCATTTTATTGACTATACAGCTCATATGCTTCCTGGGTCCAAGACAGCTCATGTCCATCCTCCTGACAGTAAGTTCAAATCATCCTTGGCATGTTTATAGTATCTTTCTTGTCCACAGCAGAGAGTAAAGGAAAGGATGGGGGGAGTGTGCGTGTGTGTGTGTGTGTATAAGGTGGGGAGGGAGAGGAAGAAAGAGAGAGAGAAAGAAGGGGGGAACCTAGGAGAAAAATACCTAAAAACTAAAAGGAATTAGTATTGTAAGGCAAAGGCAAGATTTGGAGAAGGACAGATTGCCAATGGGATGCAGTCTTTAGAAAAGAGGTTCTGAAGATTGCAGGGTCTAGAATAAGGAAGAAAAATCCTTTGGATGACTTTTTAAGGTTTATTTATTTATTTTGAGAGAGAGAGAGAGAGAGAGAGAGAGAGAGAGAGAGAGTCCGTCCCAAGCAGGCTCTGCCTTGTCAGCACAGAGCTGGATGCAGGGCTTGAACTCGTGAACCCGGAATCGTGACCTGAGCCGAAAGCAGTTGGATGCTGGACAAAATGAGCCACTCAGGTGCCCCACTTTACGTGATTTTAGGTGTCTTATTGTCTAACACAACAGAAGCAACCCACAAACAGTCTTTTTTTTTTTTTTTAAAAGAACAGGGGTGGTGTAAGAAAGCCTCTGAGAAAAGAGGGTGGCTGACTTTCGGTGGCTAACAACACTAAGAAGAGAAAACAGACTTTCCAAGCTGAAGGGCAACCAGGCTGGGAAGAAGCTAAATGTGTTACACGCAGCATGTATTTGAAACCTGCTGAACGTAGCATAGCTCGGGCTCCAGACTCTTCAGGCTGCAGAGGAGAAACTACTTTTACGACAAAGGAAGAAAAGGAAGGGTGATTTTGCAGATTAGTTAGTCCCTGGGCGGGAGGAGAGTGGGGGCTGAAGCAGATTAAAAGGAGGCAAGCTTCTTTGGGTGTTGGCAGGCTTGGGGTGCAGGGAAGGCAAGGCTGATCTTCTCCAAGGGGGTCCCCGCACTTGGAAGCCTGCGTCTCCCTCAATGGCAGAAGATGTTTCCACTGGCCAGTACAGAGAGCTTCATTTTCTCGTCTCCCTACTTCGGCTGTCGGTCATTTACAGGGGCAATGACTTAGATCCTGCCTGCTCAGAAGTCTCTGGGTACCTTAAACCAATTACAACTCTTCACTCCTATTACCGATTTAAAAATGTATCTGGGATAATGTCAAACAGCATCGAGAAAAGACTTTGGGCCTCAGATAAAGCAGCAGTGACCTCCTTACCCTCAATTTTCCCTGGATGTCAGGACACCCCTCCACAGGGTGAAGGAGTATATAAATTTAATCTGGTTGTTCATACTAGGGTGAATGGAGGGACCAATCAGTTGTCACTCTGGGCAGTGACAAGCTCACAGCCTGTCAGTAATGGGCAATGAAGCACAAGCTGCCATTAGATACATCCCTGTCACCTGAGGAAGAAGAAAAGGGGCAAAGGAACCCCCACAGGAATGCCTTTGTTAGGCCGGTTTCACAGATTTTGAGAGGAAATGAGCTCCTTAAATAGTGAGAGAGGTTCCCAACTGAGCCAGTCAGATGGATTTCTATGCAACCATTTTGCAGGAGAGGTGAGAAATCGTTGGGCAGCTATGATTCTTCTCTCTTTCTCTCTTTCACATCATGTAACACACAATTTGTATGCATATTAATCACTGTTGTACAGAATTCTCTAACTATCCAATTTTACTGGAAAGAAATTCTATAGATGTAGCTTCTACTACTTAGACAAGCAGCAGTGACTTTCTTTATATCATACCGAATATGAACTTTTTCAGCCAATTCAGCTGAAATGGATCAGGCAGGAGGAGAAGATCATTTCCTTCCACCACTTAGTTTAGCTTCCCACGGAAGCCAAACACGAATCGAATAGAAAGGAAATGCAAGGAACATTTAATTTCGTTTAAGCTTCATACCTGGTTTTCTCCAGATTCAGGTTCAGTGTTATTTGCATGGCTCAATTGAATTGTTTGAGCATCTGAGTGCGTGTGTGTGTGTGTGTGTGTGTGTTGCCCACAGAAGCCTAAGCATTCTACTTTTATTAGGCAATTTCTAGATAAGGCAATGTGCTTCATCTCCTTTCAGCATCTCCTTCCTTTCCTTTCCTTTCTTCTTCTTTTTTTTTTTAATGTTCATTTATTTGAGAAGACAGAGTGCAAGCGGGGGAGGGGCAACAGAGGGAAACGCAGAATCCGAAGCAGGCTCCAGGCTCTGAACAAGCGGTCAGCACAGAGCCCGATGCGGGGCTCCAACCCACGAACTGTGAGATCATGACCTGAGTTGAGGTGGGACACTTAACCGGCTGAGTCACCCAGGCACCCTGGATTCACTTCATTATTAATTTAAATTCTAACTGAACTTCAGTAAGATGCCTGATGCTGTTCTAGTTATTCCAAATGCACAGATGCCTAAGGCAAAATCCTGACCATTTGCACCTTGGTGTAGAATAAAGTAATGTGTGGGCTTTGGGCCAAATTCTTGGGCTCTGACTTGCAAGATATATAGTCAAGTTGCTTGAAATCTGTGAGCCTTCTTGCTTCTGGAAGCCAGCCTGTCTAAAAAAAAGGAGATCGTAAACATTGTAAATCTAATGACCATGGCACAGACTTCTCTGATATCTTATGAGGCACATGTTAGCTGCTTACTAAATACTAAACTAAATTAAATTTTGAATACAACTTAAAAATCAATATGATATAGGAGAACCTGATTCTCAGCTGTGCTACCAAGTAGCTGAAAATGCTTGGATAAATCATTTAACTTTAGGGATTTTTTTTAACATGTAAAAAGAAACTGGAAAATTCCAGTTTTCTTTTTTTCCAGCTTTCTATACCCTCTAACATGTGATTCGTCTCTAGGATTCCAAACTTTGTGAAATGCTACACCCTCTTTTATAACAAATTCCATATTTATCATTCACTAAGATTTTCTTGGAGATACACACACACACACACACAGTCTCCATATGTATACATGATATGTATACATGATATCAATGTATATATGATATCAATATAATATATGCTGACAAGAATACATATATCTATTTTCAGTCATTTTCTGTATGAATTGAAAGTTTATACGCTATTTTAGTAATTTAAAGGCCCACAATGTCCTAGAGTAAAGAAGGCTTTGGACTTGTTTAATACAGCATTTCCTAAGCTTATTTTAATCCCTTCTTTTTTTTATGTAATGCCAGTTGACATCTTAGTTTTCCTTAGCGTACTCAAAGATCTTTGGCATTCTGTGTTTTTAAATCTTCGTTTTGAACGTTCACAACCAATCTCCAAGTTTCAGAGAGAAATTTTTAATTTTGCCAAGCCACCAATGAGTATCATGCTACAGGCTCCTGAGCAGGATGAAGTCTTTACCGCTAATGCTCAAGCCCAGTGGACCCTCCTGCCGTCACCCGGGTGTGATGTCCTCCGCTCACTGTCTCTACCAACTCTCACTATTGGCACATTTTCTAGGCCATGGATTCACAATGATCTTGTACTACAATCCTTAAGAACATCAGAAGTTAAATGCAAATGTTTCCACCTTTGGATGCAGTCTCCTATTTTAGGCCACTGGTACCCAGACCCGAGATGGATCATTGTTCTTTTCCTCGCAGCATTGGCCCTCTGTAAAGAGAAATGTGGCAGATAATCAACAGGCCCTTTCAATCTCATTGGTAAGACTCCAGCTTTCCTGAAATGTGAGTCATATACCAATGAAATGTGTAGTGGCTTAAAGAAATCCTGACATCTGGTAAGCAAAGCCCAACATTTTTCCTTTTAGTCATGACCTAAGCACAGGAAGCTATGTCACCCATATGCCTAATGCCAGCACTCGTCCTGGCACCTCTGTTGATGGAAACTTCTCGGCAGTGCGATGGAATTGTTTCCCAAGGGCTTCTAATCTAAGGCTTGGATTGTGAGGAAGAGAAAAGGCATTTTTTGGAAAGCAGAGTCTGGTTCAGAGACTAGAGTGAGACCATCAGTTTACGTCTCCAACTGGTATCTCCTCAACTTTTCCCTCTTTCTTGTCCTGACATAATAGAGCCTGGGGATGGCTCCTATTGATGATTATGGAGATTCACACAAAAAAGAAACCGTTCCTCAATTCAATGAGGCCTAGTTGGAGGCAAAGAGTGTTTATTGGCCTCTGCTGTTGGGCAACTAATGAAATTAATTTTTTAAGAAGAGTTGCAAGTGAAATACTGCAGTCACACTGCTGTCTCCCAGCTCACTGGGATATCAAAGGAGCCACACTTAGGTCTATGGAATCTCCCCAAGAGATTGTTCTTGGAGAAGCCAGAGTAGATGATGCAAAGATTAAGCACTTCTCAGCAGAAACACTACAAAATCATGTCTTGAGTTGTTTTATTGTCTCTGTGTTACAGCCGTGAGACACGTGGCCAGCGGTCTGCAACAAGCCGTCTCATTTTCGACACAGCAAATTAATTCTTGAATTTGAATGCCATGCGGAATTAAGATCAGAATTCATTGCAAGTCGATTATTGATCTTTAAATGGAGAAACTCATGACCGTCGGCGTTCTAGAAGTCTTGGAAACCATCTTCCAAGCCTTGCAGCTTCTTTGGTCACCAGAAAAAATGACAGAAGGCTGACTAATATTGACTTCAGTTTGCAGAAATTGTTTCATCCATCATACTGGTGATTCGGGTTTCTCTTTATAATATTATTGATGATCAGTTGTGAGTATTACTTATGATGGATGAAGCCAAAAAGGGCTAGCAGAAAATTCTGTGAGCACAGGTAACACAGAAATGAGAAGTTAGGTGTATAGAAGAGTTCCAAAATCATTAAATTTCCTGCAGTTATGTAAGATGAATAAGCCTAGAGATCTAAAGTACGGCGTGATGATAATAGGTAATAAAACAGTATGAAAACTGGAAATTTCTAAGAGGAGATTTCAGGTGTTCTTAGCACACACACAGAAAGATAGTCGGTAAGGAGAAGATCTGCTAATTAACTTGATTATAATAATGTACACCTTAAACATATACAACTTTTATTTACGATTAAATAAATAAAACCGAAACAAAACAACATCTGATTTTCAACCTTTTTGGATGAAAATCGAACTGAACTGGAACTAGTTCTTCTGAGCACGGATGAGACTGCCTTTTTTATCATGTTTTTTTCTTAGTGACAATGAGATCACAGACGACAAAAAAACAAAAACAAAAACAAACAAAACCCCAAAAAACCACAACAAAACATAAAGGAAATCTGAAAAACAAGTTACAGAGCAATGTTATTTGATTCTAAGACAAATTATTGAATAAATAGGGTATCCAATGAAGAAGAATTTGTTTTTGTTCGATACAATTACCCTTGTTTATAATTTCTTCAGCACAAATTATTTGAAATGTATTTTATACCTCTCTGGGTACAGAACTTTATTTTAGGACATAGGGAGAATTCAAACTAATAAAAAAGCAGAGCTCTTGATTTGAGAGCCTCTGTGTCTCTTCCCTTCAGCACTTATTAATTCAATAGCTATTTCTTGCGAACCTATTATGTGCAAGGTTCTCTTGCTATCTGAATATTCAGCAGTTAACAGCAACAAAAGACAAGATTTGTTTAAAAAAGAGTTACATTTCCCAAAATGAGAAAACAAGAAAAAACATCAGGCAAGATCATTTAAGACAGTTTTAAGTTCTTTTTTTTATGTTTATTTATTTTTGAGAGAGAGAGACAGAGCATGAGAGGGGAAGGGACAGAGAGAGAGGGAGACACAGAATCCGAAGCAGGCTCCCAATGTGGGGCTCAAACCCACAAACAGTGAGATCATGACCTGAGCCGAAGTTGGATGCTTAACCAACTGAGCCACCCAGCCGCCCCGTCAGTTTTAAGTTCTATGAAGACAATGGTTCATGGAGAATTGTAATGGCCTCAGCAACTTTGGATTGGATGGTCAAGACAATTGCTGCTTTTGGTAGGCTGTAGTTTGCAGAGACCAATGCTACAGCTGAGCAAATAAAAACAAAAAACAAAAACCCAGCCAGACAAAAAACTAAAATCATCTGTGTAATGGTGTATGGGGACATTGGAGCCATTCAGATCATAGTGGTTAAATTTCAAGAGGAGAAAACTATAAAAAAGTGAGTTGATGATAAAAATCTGCTTTTTCCTTGGGGTATTTGTTGAATCTGGGCCTGTTAAGTAACTCATGTGGTTCTAGGCATTAAGTCACTGCTGGGAGACAGGAAAAACATCAGATATTTAGGTGCTATGTAGATATGGGGTGGGGGGGTGGGGGCGGTAAATTGACAATCTGAAGGGCCTAGGATACTTGGCCAGATTCTTCTTCAAGACATTTCCTG
This sequence comes from Panthera tigris, assembly GCF_018350195.1. Taxonomy (NCBI): domain Eukaryota; kingdom Metazoa; phylum Chordata; class Mammalia; order Carnivora; family Felidae; genus Panthera; species Panthera tigris. The sequence continues at coordinate 34,061,406 of NC_056678.1, forward strand.
ACTTTTGGAGCTATGCAAGCCTTTATCCTAAAAAGCTACACTGCAACCCCCTGAGAACCCTCTGAAATCTCTTGAAAATATACTCCTTTCGCTTTCCAATACCTCCAAAGTCTAGTCATGTTATAACATCAGGCTCAAGCTTGAGGTCCGGAATCTCAGTATCTAAATCAGGTCCATGTGTTGATGAGGCTGAGGCTCCTTGAGTAAGCTTCCTCCCAAGCTGATGATCTAAAAACTAAAGAGAAATATCTGTCCTCCCTCCCCACCCCCAGTGGTGAGACAATGCTTAGATAACCACAGTAGATATCCCCTATCAAAATGGAGGAAGAAGCAGGCAACACGTTGTAGTTCCTGAGTCACAGCTGGACCCATGTTGCCAGTTCCTTGATTAGGGTCCAATCCTGTTCTGTGAAAGTGGTTCCCTAGTATGTGGCTCTGCATCCTGTTGATTCCAATGAGTCAGAGGGCTGTGATTGAGTCAGAGAGGAGACTGTACAAGGGCTCAAATATCAGGGATGCGGTTCATTGGAGCATTTTTAGAATATAGCCACCACAGTGATATAAACATCCTATATAACATACTCAAAAATATGTCTGTGGCTACTTTAAAGAGAGTGAGGAAAAAAAAGTCTTTATTTTTCTATGTGGATTTGACATCGCACTGGCCTATAAACTTCTATTGAGGCTAACTTCCCAATTTTGAGATGTAAAACGATCTGGGCTTAGCTCAAAGTTCTACTGCTTTTAAAAGAAAGACCTTGGAGAAGTCACTTAATTCTTGCAAGTATTATCCCAATCCATTTAAAAAAGAATATAAACTATATGGCTTACATAGTTATTGTGAGGATTCTATGAGATAACGTATGTCAGGTATTCAGCCCAGTGATGGGCATTTTGTACGTGCTTTACAAACGGTAACTTAAAAAATATTGTTCATAGGATATATGCTGAGACAGGATTTTAGGAATGGCCTCAAGTTTTGAGTTCACAAATTTAACTTGGCATTTGACATCAGACAGGGAGTAAGCGACTTAGATTTGGAGAAATTCAGTATCATTGGACCACTGTGTTCTTGAACAAGGAGACAGGGCGTAGGTGATCTTTTCCCTTAATTACCCTTACACTTAACTTATACGCCCAAAGCTTGAGGATTCTCCCTGAGCCTCCTTTACTCTTTTCAGATGTCATTTCATAACGTTGTGGCTTCTAGGAGCCTCCTACTTTCCAAATCTAACCACTTTACAGCTGTCGTAGGCTGTGGCTTGAAAGGAATTAAATATCGCTGGAGGAAATCGGATTGTAGAAGCTTGTTACATGATCTTTGAGTCAGTCCTCTGAAGGCAGCCCTACGTCTCTTCCGTAAAGAGTATTGTATGGACTTGCTGACCCTTTTCTACAATAGTTTCTGTTTTTTCAGCTATATTCCGACTGATTTTGGTTGCTAGAAGGCTGACCCTTGGGTTAATAGGGCATTTTTGTACTTCACGAATAAGCTTTGATTACAAAACACTTTATTTTTTTTTTTATTTTTTTTTTTTGATTACAAAACACTTTAAATGGCAAACAAAACAGTTAAGCATAGTGTTGGGGGCTGTCGAACCAGCTTGTCTATCCCATCTATTGGCGTATCCAGTTGATTTCCAGAGCTCCTTGGAGAGACGTTCTGAACTTTAGTGTTAACCAACATTTCCTGGATCCTGGCATGAACCCATGTGTTGAACTGCCCTTGCTTCTGACCCCCTGCACATGTCAGCAGAGAAGCAGATATATGAGCTGACGCCCCCACCGGGGAAACACATCCTGACACAGCATAGCCTGACCTCCCTTTTCACACCTCTTTTGGCACATGCTTCAGGGCTCTGTTAATAGCTTGTATTACAAAAGTCCCCAGGGCTGTGTTCAAGTGTAGAAGCTTCAGAAGAGGAAACAAGATGAAAAAGCCTGATGGGGGGGTTCTGGGCAGGCTATTGACATGGCCTGGAGGTTGACGGAGGAGGTCGTTTGGAAGCTGCAAAGCCAGAGGTGGCTTTCCAGCCAAAATCGGAAAGATTTTCTTTGACTTGCTTCCACTTTCCACTTAATTTCCCTTCTACTCATTCCATTGTCCCTGACCAACACACCTCTCCCCAGAGTTCTCAGACTTTCCCTGGGGCTCTGTCTTGGTTAGTCCTTCAGGAACAGGGCCGTGTGGCATTACATAATAACCCCTTAAGATGGGATGCCTCCCAATGGCAGTGCCATTTTTACAGGAGCTCCTTCAAGGTGGGAAAGATTTCAGTATTTAAAGGAATGACTCTAATGGTCCATTTTATGGTTCGAGCCCACGGAGAAGACCCCTCCTCATTCCACTATGTATAATTACCTGCTTGCTCACTCTGAGAGCCAAGGGCTGCCTGTTGTATCCTGCTGGGCGAATAATGGAGTTGATTCTCTGACCTCCAACAACAACCAGACTAAGGTGAGTTATAGTTTGGGGCGAAGGTAGCAGGAGAGGGAGGTGGGCATTTGGATTTAATTGGAGTTGAGGCCACCAACTTTGTAGATAAATGTCTTATATGCTGAACCTATTCAATAATTACAGCCACCGTTCACATACACAAAAAGCGCACCTGAGTTCAAGAAGGGGAGTGCTAGGATTATTTTTCAACCCAGTTGGTCTAAATCCTCTCCTCACCCTTCTTGGCTTCTGCAAGCAGATGCCGAGCATGCTTTGAGCAAAGGGCTAGGGGTTTCCTGCCAGGCAGCTCCAGAAGCATCTACAAACCACAATCATCGAAGGCATTTCCCAGAAGGCTTTAGGAGTACAAATCTCTTTAATTAAAATGGGAAAAGCCATAGTGAGCGAGGTGAGAGGGGGTTGGCTGAGAGGGGAAGGAGGAGGGGGATGAAGGGAAGGAAGGGACGGAGAAAAAGCAATAAACATTTTACAAGTGTTTTCAAACACTAGCCGTCTAACACCCGGTGGAAAATGCCACTTGATGGATTATATTTTGGGTTGGAAAGTGAGGCTAATTCGACGTAATGAGAGGTGAATGGGACTTCAGGCCCTTATCCAACCACAAGAGACCCCCTTACAAAAGAGCCTGCTCTTTCAGTCATTAATTTTTTATGAAGTTTAATAGGCCTGAGCCTAGAGACCTTCTGTGGTGTTGATTAGCCTCATATTTCTCTCATTAATGTACAATCTGATTAGCTCTTATAAAAAGCATTTCGTCTCAGGCTCCAGCATGGCAACCACATCGTTCTGATATTAGGAATTGCAAGTTTGATTCAGCCGAGGAAAGAAACATCCTCAGGGACAAAGGCCCTGGCCTCTTGCTGTCACAGAACGAGAGTACTGGGGAGACCAGCTGTCTTTCACATTTTGTTGGCTGCAATAAGGAGCCCTCGACATTTGGACGGGGCTAACCTTATTGGAGGCCGGTGGGGCTGGCGTACTGCAAAGAGAGCAGAGTTAGAAGAATGGGCAACAGCCAGTGTATCAGTCAGAGTTTGAGGAGAAAAGCAAGACTGCTGAATGATACAGGAGAAGAGGGCTCTTGTAAGGATTAGCGGTCAGGAGCTGGCCGAGGAGTCTGCGGCCCTGCGTCTGCTATTGACCCTAAAGTTGCTGTAAATCGGCTAGATCAGGAGTCAGGATGGAAAGCGGAACGTGGAAAACAGGGACAAACTGCAGTCCACAAGGACAACCTGGAATCCCCCTCTGCTTCTTGCTACCGCCAGCCTTGAAGTCACGGCTGCCCAAGAAGAGACGCCTGTGCCCTTGACCCCGGAGACGTGTCGGCCTTTGGCTAGAGACTTGGAGAAATGAAATAAGATCATCTGGCTACTTCTGGAGAAGCTGCAGGTTCAGGAGCTGCCCACGTCCGGAAGGGGAGCCCGCGGGTCGGGGACAATAGGCGAGAGATGTCCCAGAGTCTGAAGTCCGGCACCGACCTTCAGAGACTAAGAACGATTACTCCTCCATTTCCACCTGAATCTCATGATTCTCTAGGACCAACACTAGCCAGCAACCATACGGGGAAGGGAATTCTGGGAAATGTTCCAGTGTAGCTAATGTGTCACAGTTACAAAGCCTCCACAGGTAGTCCCAAGGATTGTGCACGAAACAGAATGACTAGATACCAAGGGTGAGCACTAATGTGCGAGCGGATGATAAGGCCTCTTCATTGGTACACAGTGAAGACTCAATTTGTGAGAAACATGGAGAGATTTGAGGCTGACAGAATTTCGTTTTCCATAAAGGTTTTACGGTACCCGTGACTAGCCATCTATTGGGATGTTTATGGAAGCTTCTTCATGTAGGCATAACCCATTATTAACTCCATTTCCAGCCTCTCTCCCCTCTCGGGAGAAGCAGGGGGTGGTTGCTGGAAATCTCAAGCTTCCATGCATGGCTTGGTCTTTCTGGTGACCAGCCTCCCATCCAGAAGCCATCCAGGGACTCCGCCATGATTGCCTCACTAGAACAAAGGTACTCCTAATATTCTTATCATTAGGAATTTAAAAGGGTTTTAGGAGCTCTGTGCTGGGAACCTGGGGCCTATATATCAGTCTCACGGACTGATAAAGCCATAAAGAAACTGAAGAAGGCGATTAGGGGCGCCTGACTGGCTCAGTCGGTTAAGCGTCCGACTTCGGCTCAGGTCACGATCTCGCGGTCCGTGAGTTCGAGCCCCGCGTCAGGCTCTGGGCTGATGGCTCAGAGCCTGGAGCCTGCTTCCGATTCTGTGTTTCCCTCTCTCTCTGCCCCTCCCCCGTTCATGCTCTGTCTCTCTCCGTCTAAAAAATAAACTTAAAAAAAAAAAGAAGGCGATTAGTACAAAACTCGGGATGGTGGGTGTTGGCTTAGGAGGGAAATAAGATTGTGACACGTGGAAAGGCTTTTCGGGCGGCTGGCGAAGTTCACTTTCTTGCCGTGGGTTGTGGTTAAAAGGATGGTCACCTTAGCACAACTCGTGAAGCCATACTTTTGCTTTTGTGGGGTTTCTTTACCCCTCTTTCATTCTATAACAAAAGGTTTCTGTTCTTTCCATCTCTGATGCCACCACAACGCCCATTCTCTATTATATCAACTCTTTATTATACAAACTTTGTATATGCACTGAAACTGCATTTGTCACCCACTAGTTGCCTCCCCTTGCTGGACTCATGGCCAAGTCTCAGGCCTTGTCTTGCCTGCCCAGCTTTTACACAGCTGCTCATTCCTTCCTGCTTAAAATACTTTCTTCAATGCACTATTGTAACACTCTACTCATTGGATGTCTTAGTCTCCTTTTCTGATTTCTCTTCTTCTCCACCCCCTCCTAAAGTGGCAGTGCCCAAGGCCACAACCGTTGGGTCCTTCTTTCCTCTGTAGACACTCATTTCCTTTGGTTATCTCACCAAGCGTGATGGTCTTAAAGAACACCTACACACTGACCGTTTTCAACCTTCCTTGTCGTCACCGTAGAACGTTAGAGTATCCAAATGCCTACTCAACTTCTTCACTTATATGTCTAAGAGAAACGTCGAGTATAACAGATCCCAAGCCCAAGTTTGATTCACCCCCCCCCCCCAAAATCATTTCCAATCCTTGGCTTTTCTTGCCTCAGTTCATGACATCTCCATGCTTCTGGTCGCTCATGACAAAATTTGGGGTCATCGTTGGCTTCTCTCTTTTTCTCTTACTCTTCATTCAGTTTGTAAGCAAATCTTGCTGACGCTATCTTCAGAAAGTATTGGTGACCCAACTGTATCTCCCCTCTGCTGTACTTCCGCCTTGATTCAAACCAGAGCCATATCTCACCTGCAAGACTGCATACCCTCCACAGTAATCTCCTTGCTTTTCTGGTTACCACTCTGTATTCCCCCATGCAAGCTACTCTCAGGAGACGCCCAGAGTACATCTTTAACAGTGAAAATGAGGGCATTTTACTCCTTTGCTCAGGACCTAGCAATATCTTCTCATTTTGCTCAGAGTGAAAGCCGAAGTTCTTACAATGGCTTAAAAGGACTTACGTGGTCTGACTCTCCTACTTATCTCTTGACTTTATGTCTTACTACAATTCTTCCCCTCCCTCCTCTATCTTGACTGTCCAGGTCTCTACTTGCTAGTTCTTGGATAGGCCAGCCACATTCCTACCTCAGGACTTTTGTTCCCTCTGCCAGAAATATTCTTCCTCCAGATATCCATGTGGTCCACATCCTGACATTCATTCAAGCCTTTGACCAAATGTCATCATCTTAATGAAGCCTCTAATACATATATAGTCTATATTACATTTATTATGGTTAAGGTTTGATATCTGCTTCACCACAACGAAAAATAAGTTCCACAAGGGTAGAAATTGTTGCCTGTGTTATTCACTGCTATATCCCTAGGATGTTGTTCACCACCTGATAGATAATCAGAATTCAGATTTCTATTATGAATGAAGATTCAAAACAAATACATATTTGTTCATGAATGACTATAAAGAAGCGTCTTCTTCACCTCAAATTTCCATATTCTTTTCTTTGGACAAGAAAATTCCTTGAACATCAGGAAAACAAAACAAAAAAAAAAAATAGAACTCATCTCGGATTTCCCCAAACTGAAGAAAAAATAGATCTTAGTCACTTACATAGATGTCTCCACTAACCAATGTTTTGGGTTCTCCAATGATTTAGTTTATGATCTCTTCGCTCACTCCTTCTGCAAGGCAGGCACACATTTAATGAGTGTCGTACCCCTGCGCATGATATGAAAATGTATCTGAAAAGACATAAATTGGACATTATGATTGGATATAGAGCTTTTTGTAAGAAACCATACTCTCACATGATTAACAAATAATACTGCTAGATATCTTACATCGCTAGTTACTCTTTATTATTCTATGACTTGTCTTTCCAACGTGAACGTCAACTACTCATGTTTGCATGTACTACTTGGCATCCTTTTGCCCAGCTCATTTTATAGTTTTCGTACGTAACGGACCTTAAATCAACATAAAAATATATTCCTTGACTGGTGACAAAAGTGCTGAATTCTGGGCGAGGGCGGGACAGACGAAACGACGTGCCCAGCAAATGGCAGGTGCCCACAGAAGGAAATGAATGTACTGCCTGGTTTAGCTGCCAACTACTCAACCCAACGACGATTGTGTCTCCATTTCAAGTCCTCCAGAGATATTTTTATCATCTCCCATTCCTTGTTTGTGTCTAGGCTCAACCTTTGATCTGTCTCCCCTTGTTCTGTTTTCAGTTCAGGTGGAATAATGTTAACTGGAACACTGCCCTCATAGCGACCCAAGACCTTATCCACAACCCATGGTTAGTGGCAGGGACGTGAGATGCTGAGAATGGGGAGTTTGGGGTGTCAGCCCACTTTGGGATTTGATTTCAAGTTTAAGGACTTTGTTCTTTATTGCTTTGTTAAATCATACACTTAACAGGCTGGAAATTTGGGGGAAGCGATAGACCTTTCCAAAGTTTGAAGTAAAAACCCTCAAATGCACTGCTTTAAGGCGAGGGCAACAAGGTTTTTCTGTTCATTTTTCATCCTTGAGCTGTAAGGAAGAAGAAGGGGCTGAGGTTCTGAATTAGGCTCCTGATACATGGCTATTTAATCTATTCCTGATTCTGCATTTACTTTGCTCTGTCTGGAAAGGATGCAGAATTTGCCATAATGAATGACCCAAGCAATTTCAGCTAATGGCCAGAATTGAAACCTTTGATAATCCCAGGTGAATAATGTTGTCTCAACAGACTGAAGGAGTCTTTTACCTGTCTGACACAATGATAGATGTAATTAGTTAACAGGGATAGTCAGAGGTTTTAGTGGAGGCATCAGCAGAGATTGCTGAGGTCATTCTTAATTATGCAAATTCTCAGTCTTCTACAGACAGAATACAAAAAAAAAAAAGAGTAAACACAGCTGGATGAAAAGATTTCAGGGAAACCACTAAGCTAGGAAACATCAGAGAAGTGATTATGCATCCCTCAGGCTAGGAAGGAGAAGAGACAGCCACAAAGGCGGTACTGTGGGCAGCCCCCCACTTTTGGCCAAGCCAAAACAGCTGGGATGCCTGCTAGGAATGCTTGTCCTAAGACATATGTCACCTTGAGCAGACGCGGCTAGAAAGAGGAGTAGTGCTATGGTTTTAAGCCCTTTCTAAATAGCAGACTTTGCTCTCTGGGGAGAACAGACAAGTAAGTAACTTCAAGCATTTGGAACCAGGAGCTAGAGAATGACGAGTTGGGTTCCGTAGAGTTAAACTGGAAAAGGAAGATGAGAGAAAGAGGGTTCTCCTCCAGCACTAAATTCACAGCCACCTTTGAATCAGCTGTCCTTTGCCCTTCTCTGACATTCCAATTTGAGACCCTACATGCCTCCACTCTGCCTCCTAGCAAACAGTCGCAGCCAGTGTCAGATCTGAGAGAAGGTGCATAATTCAACCTGGCATCAAAAACAAAGGACTCTTTGCATCAGACATGTTTATTTTTCTTGTAAGGCTTTGACACGTCAATGGTTGTCACCCGTGGTTGAGTGAGATCTTGGCATGAAATCAATTTGATGTCCAACGTCAAGCAGCCTTCTTTAATGTCTCTGGATAAGGCAAGAGGGCTTTCGCATCCTGGAAGAGAGGCAAATGAATGACCTGGGGTCAATCACTCAGGCTTGACAAGGATCCAGCTGGTTCCCAAAAGCAGTCAAGAGAAGTGAGCTGCTAGGCAGGGCCCCTTGCTGGTTGGTTTGCAAAGGCTTCAGAAGACAACCCTGGGATCTGCTGTTATCTTTTCTCTTTGCCTGGCACACGGGGGTGACTAATTTTAGAGCATGACTTTGCAGCCTGCCTACCATGTGTCGTTTCATTTTGTTTTCCTTGCTGTAGCTTGAAGGAGACAAATCAACGAGATAGTTTAAATTTTAGGGAACTCACAACCAAGAATTTGTCCACCATGAAAACAGCAATAAATGAATTAAAAGGCAGCAATATCTGTATGATAGGTCACTGTAGGTGCAGTAGGTAATGTAGGAGAATGCGAAGAGCATTCATATTAAAGTCATACTGCCCTGGATTTAAATTCTGTCTCTACCCCCTTTGCTAGCTGTGTGGCCTCACAGAAGTCACTTCAATCCCCCGGGACTAGGCTTTCTCATCTGTAAAATGGAGATTAGTGCCTATTTGAAGATTAAATGAATTAGAGTTTAGTACACATAAATCTTAAGCCATATTTTTATGGTGAGAAAAAGTTTTGAAGTTACATCAGAGAAAAGACAAATCCCTCGTATTCTTTCTTAGCTCTTTAAGAGATAGCACACAGTGTTAAATATATTTCATAAGGAAATCAGTGCACCAATGATTATATTCCTATACATCAAAATCAATTTTCGAGTTCCACTCTTCTGTTAAATCTTAAATAGAGACTAGCCTAATTAAGAGTTTGTCTACGTGAGTCACTCAATAGAAATCACCCAAGAAAGGGGGACAATTTAGAAGGGCCACCCCATTTGTGAAAGCATCTCCTTCCCAAATAGACATCCTTATGGAAAAAATTATCCAAATTGGACCCCAGGGATTTAGTGACAAGCCATCATACGGTGCTTTGCTATGTGTTAGGCATCTGTTCCCAGTGTTTTTCAAATATGAAGTCATTGAATCATCGTGACAAATCTCCATTGTAGGTAGGTATTATTATTATTTCCATTTGGCAGATGAGAGAATTGAGAATTGCTAATAGGTTAACCAAATGGAAAAGATCACACGGGAAGTAAGTGGCAGAGCCCAGTTTAATATGCAAGGAGTCTGGCTCCAGAGTCCATAATTGTAACCAGTGGCTGTGCTCCTTTCTTCACATCTGTACTTCTCTGGGATACAGCATTTGCTTCTTAGCACACAAGAGTGTTAACGTGCTATGTTCCCATGGTTCCTTTCTAGGTACTGATCTGTATGTGAGGCACTGAAGTTAACCTGTTATATTAGAAGTTCAATTCGCTAGGATCCATATAGAAGCATTATTTATAGTTTCCACCCTGTACATATTAGGGAGGTCATTAAATGCTTATGAGTAACATCAAGAGTAGGAAAATGCTAGTTTCTGTCACCCACGGAATTCATGAGATAAACACGTGATATGTGTTAGTTGCCTGTGATACCGAAACATAAGCATGATCTTAAAATCACCATCTCTTCAGTGATCTTTATTCAGGATTAAAGTGATTTTAGAAGGGAAGATTCTAGATTATATTCTGTTTCTTCAACATCCATCCCAAGGACTCTCCCATTAGGTTTCGGCCGCTCTAGTAACCGCTAGTTTGCTGGGCATGCTAGTTCACTGTCAACCCCAAGGTGGCTCAGGCATGCCATTTTTTAGATTTTAATAATAACTTTATTGAGATATGATTCACATGCTCTTTAGACATATACAATTCAGCGGGCGTTAGTATATTTAGAAAGTTACACGACCACCTGGACTATCTAATTTCAGGACGTGTTCATCACTCCGAAGAAACCCATTAGCGGTATTTCCCCATCCCTCACTCTTCCCCTACTCTGACTAATCTGCCTTCTGTTTCTACACATTTGCCTATACTACACATGTCACATACATGGAATCGTACAGTAGGTGGCCTTTTGTGACTGACTCCTCTCACTTAGCATAATGTGTTCGAGGTTCTTCCATGTTATGGCATGTATTGGTACTTCATTTCTTTTCAAGGTTAAATAATATTCCATAGTATGGGAATACCGCACTTCCTCTAACCATTCGTCCCTGATGGGCATTTGGAAGTCCATTCTTCTTTTATTTGTTGGAAGCATTTGTGAAGGACCGGTGTTAATTCTTTACACGTTTGGTAGAATTCACGTGTGAAGCCAGGCTGATGTATTTTGTAGACCACTGATGCTTGGCGAGTGGATCTACAATATCTTCCATCACCTAGGACAGTGTTAGAAATGCAAATTCTTAGCCCCCCCCCCCCATCTGTTGAATGAAAATCTCAGGGAGTGGGTCAGGCTGTATTTTAACAAAAGTCTCCAAGTGGTTATCATGCGTACTGGAGTTGGAGAAGCACGATTTTAAACGACTTTGAACGTTCTTCTTTAGATCAAACTCTAGATGTTTTGGTAGATTCTCCCTCCTTGATCCTTTTAGGTCAAGTCTCTTTATCATCTGTTTAGCTTTCTAGTGTTTGAAAACAGCTATACTAATATACTTGGATACTGTCTTCTCAATAAATGTCACCCAGTTCTTTGTGAAAAGCATAGGGAGGGTTAGTATGACATAGAACAGGGCAGAAATCTTTGTTTTGTTCCATGATGCACCTCAAACTCCTAGAATATTGCCTGGCACATAGTATGTGCTCAATAAATATTTATTTTACGAACGAATGAATATCATTTGCAAAATTAGATGGCTATGATTCACTGTATTAGTTAACACTTCCGGTAGAGAACAGCAGAAACACCATAAATGAGCTGAAACAAAAAATATATTTATCATATGGATACACACATTTCTAATGGAACCAAGGGGCTTTATTCAGAGAAGAAAGCCCTGAGTATAAATGGCCAAGTTTTTCTCTCTCTGCCTCTCATTTCTTCCTTTTCCCTGCATTTGTGAGTCTTTCTTCTCTCTAGTTACGTATCTTCAGAGCATAACAATTTCCTCAATAACATCAACAGTGCCTGATATTATGACTCGTTATTGAAGAGTGGAGTCAAACTAGACTAGCTTAGCCTCAGTTCCAAATTCCCAAAGGTAAAGATTCTGGCATGCGCAGCTGAGATTAGTGCCCTCTCCCAAATCACTGGATTTGGTTAAGGGTTTGGGGTCTCCACGTTTGAACACGGCTGCCGCTACCCATTGAAATCACGTAAATAAGAGCCTGTGGTGTTGAATACAAAAATTGGGAGGTACTGAGCAGACAAAATGATAGATGTCTCATCGATCATGATGGATCATCATGGTGGGTAACTTGATTAATCTCACATTTTTGAGAAACCTTCTGTGTTCAATGGTCTGTGCTGTATGGTTCAGGTAATGTAAAGGGATAGAATTTAACCTTTGCTCTACGGGGAGACAGAATTAAGCTAAAAGGTCAAGACCTGGGCACAAGAAAACTTAGTCTACAACCCAAGTGGTACATGTCAAGTGTCAGTAAGTGGAATGAACAATCAGTGTTATATACCTGTATCATTAACACTAAAAGCAAGCCGCAAAGCATTCATTCTTACGTCCCTCCTCCTAGGGATGTCAAGGGTAGAGATCTTATCTGGTCTCTCTACCAGGGTAGGAGGTGGGTGGGTAGGAGGTACCCACTCCTTTTATTAGAAACACTGGCTTACCTTGATTTGAGGCATTTGTATCAGGAATCACTCTGCAGTTTCCGGGCAATGAATATTTGTCTTTTATGAATATTGTGGTTCCTAATTCAATTGAACAACCCATTCTGAAAACACCTTGGGCAACTCTGCAGGACCTCCTGGTTTCTATTACGCATACTAATCCTATTCCTGATACGATTTTATTTGTCCCATGCTTGTTTGTTACTCCACTGATTTTCCCCAGTTATTTACATTTCACACTGTAGTTTTGGTGTATATATTTCCATCTATTATTTGATATATTTCCATAAGTTTCCTCAAGTCCTTTCTTTAAAACAGGATGTAACCAACCAGAAAAAAACTAAACTCTGTCTTGTAGAGTTCATAGAGGGAGGACTGACTGTAGGAAGTTAGGACCAGAGGAGGCCTTATAACCATATTTTGCCTCGGTCTCCTCTGAATTTTCACCATCTATATTTGGGCAGTGTGGAGAACAACAAATCAATTGGGATTCAGTTACTGGGAAGACCTTTCCATTTTTTTTTTTTTCACAATATTCAGTGTAATTGCTACTTAATAATCTGGGTAGTTGCCCAGATATCTAAGTTATTTTGATGGCCTAGACATTGTCATGCCTTTTTCAGGACAACCATCCGGCAAACACGTTTAAGAAGGTTGCCTGGGAAATAATGGAATTTGAAAACTGTGAGGAATTCTTTTTTGTCTTGGCTTTTTCTATAGAGAGTTAGTTCAGCTGTTCAGAGCATCTGTGTCTGGTTAGCTCAGTTAATTAGAGCCTGGTGCCAATGACACCGAGGTCATGGACGTAATCCCCCAGTGGACTCCTTGACTTTGTTTCTGTGCCTTGGCCGAAGACTATGCTTCTGGACACCTGCCTCAAACATGTGGGACATGCCGTCCATGGGAGCCATTGGCGATAACTCTGTGAGGCTTGGTGCTTAGCTCTTCCAAAAATATCCCTTGAAAGTGCACTGGATGCCAAAGCTATCACTTATTTATCTTCTGTGCACCGGTTAATTTCTCTGTCTCTGTCTCTCTCTCTTTCCTGTCCTGCTGAAGAGGAGTAAGTCAAAGCACAGACTATCTTTGTGATGGGTCGGTTAAACCAACTTGCCTTCTTTGCATGCAGAGAGGACAGTGCCTGCATTGAACTGGGATACCCGGAATGTGGCTGGTTCTTTAGTTGGATACATGTACTCTGGGATCATCAATCAATTCTCATTTGATTCCACAAAGCCCCTTTACTGAAAAACATCCAGGCCTCTCCAACCAATACGACTCATGGGACACTTCTGATTAATACCAATCAGGTTAATGGCTTAGCAATAGTTAGTGGTGCCTTCTCTGTAGCCACAACAAGAATTAATAACAAATCCCCCACTTGTTTTTGCAAATCAGAGGAAAGATGCTAAGGGCTTGACAAGCTCTAATCTTTATGATTTAATGGAATCGTGTTAGAGCACAGAGGCCGTGGAGATCGGGAAACGGCAAAACATTCTGTGTCACATCCCTGGCTTTAAAGATGTGAGCTCTTTCTAATACTCTGTCAACAGCTCACTGTCACTGGGGCTTTACAGGACCGGACAGCACCGGTGACAAACCGTCTAGTAAAAAAGATACAAGAACAAGTGCTTCATTAGGGCAGATAACACACATGAGGCTTAATCTCTATGGAGGGGGACAAAAAAATTTCACAGGCATCTTATAATGAGCTGGAAAGTATGTCTTAAAGGCACAGGGGATGATTCACCTTGTCTCTGCCGGTGACCTTTACCGATTCAATGTCACACGCTAAGTGCCGAAGTATTCAGCTTTGGGCAGTCCCCGGGATAAGGCATTGGGGCTTTCTATAGCCAACCGCAAAGTGAATGTCAAGCTTTAGCGAAGCTTGAAGTGGGCTCCCAGAATCCCCGAAACACTTAGCATCAGGGTTAGTCATTTGCCGCAGGGAAGGTTAAGAATGGGGTGATAAGAGCTGGGGGAAGTGGAGGAAGCCCTACATGAGTAAGGAGCCAGTTCTATGCTAGAGTGTGGTGTGTGGGAGTAGACACTAGTGTGGGCGAAGTAGGGGAGGGGGCTGGTAAAACCGGGCTTTATTTTAGTTGTTGCCACAAGGGACCCGGGAACACACGAAGGCAAACGCATGGCTAACTGGGGTGTGGTTTGGACAAAAATCCCAGCTCTCATCTGGCAGGCCAAGAAACAAAGTTCAGCCTACCGGGGAAGAAAATGAACAAGATTACTGAGGGGGATGTGTGATGGCTGGCCAAATAATTTGGAATTCGCGAAAACGAGACTTCCGGAACTTGTTTATACAGAAGAAGCCAATGTAGCTGGCGTTGGCGGGGGGGGGGGACCCCTGGCATAGAAGCCTGTTTCCAAGCAGCTACCAAGAACCAAGATGCAGGATGGTAGTAAGACTCATTATAGACTTGACCTGGGGGTGGAGAAGAGCTTCTCAAGTCTCCGCCTTAGTCCGTGGTAGATGGTCAGAACGTATGAGGACAGAAATCCAGGGTGAAAAGTCTAGACACAGAACTGAAGGAGGCAGTACTGGATCGCCGTTTACAAAACCCGCCTTGCACGCTCCCTGTGTTTATTTCATTTCCCTAAATGTAGGTATCTAGTTCTTTAAGGTTAGAATATAACCTTATCGCAGTGTGTGCCGCGTGACAATTAACATCGCCGAGAGAATAAAGTATGTACTCAGTTAAATCTCCTTGTTGTCTCTATCTTACTTTAATTCGGAACCGGTTTTTTCTTGGGCTCTGAAAATGATAGGCTCAGAGATAAATGGCTGCTGATGGGCCTCGAAGACCATAAAAAAAAAAGGATTTTGAAGGATTGGCTCTGTACAAAGAACCCTCTCCCAGAAGATGCAGACGGTGATGGATCAGCAGCAGGTTTATGGATTGTTTTTACCACCACTTCTGCGGGAATTTTCTCTACGCCTGCTTCTCAAGTGACAACAGGCAGACACAATCTAGACGGCCATCCTTAGCACTGAGACTGATGGGACCGCGTCTGGAGGAAACCTAGCCGGTGCCCTTGATAGGCGCTTATAAATGGAGGCCTGTTTGGTGTCGGATCCATTTGGCTGCATTTGGATACATCAGCTTCGTCTCCACACTCCTCCCCGCTCTCCACAATCCAGTTACATATCGGAAAGAGCTTTGGTGACTCTGTTGGTGCCAGAAGAAAGAGCGCAAAGATGGAAATCACCTTCTGTTACCTATCTGAGCCCTCAGGAATCCACGTCTCCAAGGACAACAGATTACCCATACCCGGCCTCTAGCTTCAACTGGCTCTTTACGTTTAAATGAACGTAAACAAAATGAAATAAGGAATTGTTCTTCGGCCGCAGGAGCTGCGCGTCTCAAGCGCTCAGTGCCCACAGTGGCTGGTAGTCGCCCTGTTGGACGGAAGTAGAATGGCACATTCCCATTACACAGAACATACTCCTGGACAGAAATGGATGAGACCGAGGGCCATTCGTCAATTATTTTCTGTCTGCCGCTCTCACCACCCTTAGGTTCTCTGTAATCTAGGCTTCCTTCCCAGCTGCTCTTTGTTTCGAGCTCCTTCTAGACAGGCTGAAAGTAGCCCTGTTTGTGCATTCTCTCTCCCCCGCCCCCCTTCCCCTCCTCTCTCAGTCTCTCTCCTTCTTTCAAGGCTTGTTTGGCCTGGGACAGAGTCTTTGTACTGATACTAAGCTCTCAGAGAGTGTTAGGTCCTGTAATGGTTTTGCCTTGTGTGTAGTGAGAACAAAATCAGTGGGAAAACTGGGGACCATTTGCGCTGGGGGGAGAGGGGGAAATGGGAGGACACTGGGTAGCTGTGCGAAGGGCTGGCTCACCTGGCTCTCCTCGGTCAACCAATGGGAGAGAACCGTGGAGGAAGCGGACGTTGATTAACCCCCTCGCGGTGATCTCAGTACCTCACAGCAAACGGGCGAGGTGGCGTTTGTTTTCCACATTTAGAGAAAATTTGAGAGAGATTGAGGGAATGAAGATTCAGAAAGGTTAAGTGATTTGTTCAAGGTCTCACGGTTAGCAGGAAGCAGAGCTTATAACTTACAGCGAGTTCTTTTCTTTTCTTTTTTTAATGTTTGTTTGTTTATTTATATTTAAATTCAAGTTAGTTAACACACAATATAGTCTTGGTTTTAGGCGTAGAACCCAGTGATTCATCTCTTACACACCCAATGCTCATCCCAACCAGTGCCCTCCTTCATGCCCGTCACCCATTTCACCCATCCCCCCCTCCCCTCCAGCAACCCTCGGTTTGTTCTCTGTATTTAAGAGTCTCTTATGATTTGCCCCCCTCTCTGTTTTTACCTGATTTTTCCTTCCCTTCCCCTGTGTTCATCTGTTGTGTTTCTTAAATTCCAGAGTTCTTTTCTTTTCAAGCACATGGGCTTTTTCTATGACTTGGAAACATTGGGTGGGCGGGAGACTTAGGCTGTAGGTATAGGGAACACTCCTTGACCAAGAGTCATCTTGAATCTAGCAGTCTGTGTCCTGTGAGGAAGAAACTGTGGGTACTTGCACCTCTGGAGGGGAATTCACAGGCCTAGGCTTTGTTAGCCTCTGGTGGTGCTCTGGCAGGTGGTATTGGGGAGGGGGGGGGAAGGGAGGGGAGATTATCCTCTACCTGTTGCGAAATATAGTTTGTTGCTTTTGTAAACAGCTGGTTGTATTACTTTGCACTAGGGACACTTCAGGATAATCAGGACAAGATCCTAGGCGTCTGCCTGGTACAGAATTCATTCTCACACAGTATACCACCTTCTTTCTTTTTGGTCCATCTGGAAGATATTGCCGTGGCAAGTTCTTTGATGGAATTAGACAAGTTTCTGGTTGTGGGACACCTCTACAATGTGAAAGTCAAGACTGATTCATATCACTGGTATTTCTGGCCTCGCATGTATACTCAAAAGCTGTCTAGTAATTTTTCAAACTTTTCACAGGCCTTTCACACGATTCTCACTAATATCCTATGCACTGATACAATCTTTTTTTTTTCCCCAGAGGTGCACAACCAGGCAGTTTTTCTTTTATCATTTTTTTTTCCCCCACAAACAAATAGGAAATTTAAAAAACACCAAATCCAGACACTTCTGTGTCCGTCACCTTTGTCCTTTTTCTTTCCTGTGTCTTAACTCTTGGTTTGGAAATCTCTAGCTTCCAAATTGTAGAAGTTATTGATCAAGGTCTGAGGGACGTGTGATAATAAATATACTTCAAAGGCACCAATGTCAAGGAATACAGAAGGTCTAGAACATGGAAGCCAATGTCCTGCCCCCCAAGCAGAAAGGATTTGGAAACAGTCCTTCATAAATCGGTTAGATAAATAAAACGAGCAATCAACCAACTCACCAATTCAGCTACAGAAAGGCAAACCAGTGGCCGGATTTCCCCCACCCCCCGCTACCATATTCAAAGGCCACTGTGGTATCAGGTTTAAACTGCTCAGATTAAGAGAAGAGTAAAGGTGCAACATTGTCTGGTGAATCATCACAAACAGCACAAAGTTTTACAAGAAACCATCTAGTAAAAGCCAAGTTCTCTTCCACAGCTGGGTAAACCAAAGCCCATCTGGGAAATGGAACTAGGCCTTCCTATCTCTCTTCATTAACTTGCCAAGTCAAGAGATGAAATCTAGGTGCAGCCTAGAATTATTAAAAATTATTCATATTATGAGATATTTTAAAGAGTCAACTTCCCGGCAAACATTGAACGAATTCTGGTTCTGTGCCTTATGCCCCCTGCGTGGCTGTTCGACAGGCTGATTCACAAAAATAAATCCATGCAGCATAATCTAAGACAAGAAATAAAGATTTCCTTCTTCCTCGGATTATCCAGGTAATTGCCTCAACACTCCCCTCCATGGCACCTGACTGCTAAAGCTTTAATTGTCTTCCAAGGCCAGGGGCATAAGCAAATGCAAACCTGAGCTATACTCTCCCTAGATGTCCCCCCAGAGGAAAACCCCCACAAACTGGAAAGGAATGAAGAATAATCTCACATCAAGAAATTTGCCTTCAGAGGAGTAGGGCTGGTGAGAAGCCTCTTACAACATTTTCCAGGACAGCATTAGATCCATTAATTACCTAATTCTCTGTGCCTTATTAGCTCCCTTAGAACCCTTTAGATACCTCTAATTCCCTTATCCTAAAGGCTTCAGAATTGGGGCTACTAGTCCTTTGGTCCCAATTAGGTCCACATGTGGCATATTGTGCTGTAGATCTCAGCAGCATATTTACACTAATTATGAACATTAATTATAGGGGAGCCCTGGGAGCTTATTGCCCATTCCGAAGTCATGCATGGAGCTAAGCTGAGTTTACAATCTTGGAAGCACAGCAAAGCAAGCCCGGATTATATGGAGTCAAGAAGGAAAAAGAGAAACAGACATGGAAACAACCCGAGAGGCAAGAATTGCTAAGAAAGAAGAGGTCCTGAACATAAGAAAATCAAAAAGGCAGATGCCCACTTAGTTTGCATAAACGAGGCATGGGATCAGAATGGAACATCCAAAACAAAACAAACAAACACACAAACAAACATCAAAATAAGAACTCAACATTCAGCCCAAACCCTAGAAATCCTTCTTCTCTAAGTTTAGAATTGATCTCAGAAGACCAGAGGGGCTCTGATAGGAAATAATTTAAACTATAAAGATATTGTAAAATAATATTGATTCATTCATTCATTCATTCCCAGAGTGCATACAGCGTGCTACGTTCTGTATCAGGTTCCAGTGGCTAACATTTATTGAACATCTGCTACCCATGTCAGATAGCATTCTAAGCACCTTGCACACATTCATACTTTGCCACAACAGGTAAGTCATGTTATTATCCCATTTTATGTAAGAGGAAACTGAGGCATAGGAAACTTCGCATAGAATTTCTCAGGAACACAGCTGGCAGGTGTCTGACTCAGGGTCCAAACCCAGGCGGTCTGCCTCCAAAGTTCACACTAATGCACACCTTGCTATTCTGTCTGAACTGCGTACGAAAAGGTAAATGGAGCATGATTCCAGCCATAAAGGAATTCCAAGCCTAGGAGATTTAGACATATACGTAATTATACAACGTGGGCACCCTCCAGAGGCTTCGATGATGCTGGACCCTATCCCTTCATGTCTAAGCAAGGGCATTTCTCCTCTTTTCTCTGCATGACCAAGTTTTCTTTCGCTACCGTTATTCTCATTAGCATACAAATATACGAAAAAATCTCTCAATATAAAAAAAACATCTTTTAGTCTCCTCTCCCTTTCTAACTGCTGCCCTTGTTTTCCTGCTTCTCTTTGTAAAAACAAAACAAAATCAAACAAATAGACACCGACACACCAGCCTTCGAGGAGTTGCCTTTACTATCTTCTTCTCATTCTCTCTTAATTCCATTTCAATCAGGTTATTCTCCCCACCATGCCTAAGATACGGTATCTGTTAAGGTCACCAAAGATTAGCCTGTTTCTAGGGCCCCTGGGTGGGTCAGTCGGTTAAGCAGCAGACTCTTGATTTTGGCTCCGGTCATGATCTCACAGTTTGTGGGATCGAGCAGGGCACGGGGCTCTGTGCTGACAGTACAATCCTGCTTTGAGATTCTGTCTCTCCCTCTCGCTGTCCCTCTCCGTCTGTCTTGCCTACATGTCCTCTCTCTCTGTCTTTCAAAATAAATGAATAAAATTTTTCAAAAAGTTAGCCTCTTTCCAATACTAGTGGTCAATCCTCCGTCCTCATCAGCATTTGCCTTTCTTGACTTGTCAGAAACCACGGTCCACGAGTTTCCTTCCTACCTCATTAGCTGCTTCATTTGGAGCATTTCCTTCCTATTCCATTGGCCGCTAGCGTTTTTTCGGGACTCTGACCTCAGACCTCACCTCTACTCTTTTGACACTGTCCCTTTGAGACCTCAATTTCCTTGTACTGGTACTTTCCAAGTACTGGTGAAGTACTCGCCACATTTCATCCAATCTAAGACACAAATGGTTTCACCTTTTACATCTCCATAAATGAGATGCCTCCTCGAATAGTCGTCATCATCCAGACAGCGGTCTTGATTTAGTCCTTCACTGTCTGCGCTGTGAGAGCTTGGGCTTTGTTGTTAATATTTATTCAGCGGAAATGTATGGCTGAATGGCACCGAACATGTTGGGTTTAATGCTGTTTAAAATGAATCCAAAAATGAGTACTTTGATTTGGCATTGAAAGAAAATCATTATTATATATGCAGAAAAGCACGGAAATAGAGCAATGTGAAAGAACACGAAATGACAGGGGCGCTTGGGTGGCTGAGTCGGTTAAGCGTCCAACTTCGGCTCAGGTCACGATCTTGTGGTTCGTGAGTTTGAGCCTTGCGTCAGGCTCTGTGCTGACAGCTCAGAGCCTGGAGCCTGCTACGGATTCTCTCTGTCTCCTTCTCTCTCTGCCCCTCCCCTGCTCACACTCTGTCTCTCTGTCTCTCTCTCTCTCTCTCTCTCTCTCTCTCAAAAATAAATAAATAAATATTTTAACAAAGTTTAAAAAGAAAGAACGTGAAATGGCAAAACTTCAATTTTTCTCCTTCAAAACCACAACAAACTGCTTTATGAATCTTTAGAGAGAAGATACCTTCAGGAGAAGCTCTTTTATATTCAGTTACTGAGATATCTATGCGAGGTTTATCTATCACATTTTTATCAATGCAGATGAAGGCAAGAGAAGCCATCAAATGCTTTGGAAAAACTAATACAAGCTTGTAAGTGACACAAGTGTCACCAATTCATACATTAGGCAGGGCGATTACTAAGTAAATGTATCATAGCTTAATTGGTAGGTTTTGGTTTTTTTTTTTTTTTTTTTTTAGGTTACTATTTGTTCGTTTGTTTTAATTCCAGTTAATAGGATATTTTATTTTGTTTTGTTTTGCTTAAGGCATCTTGAAATCATTAGTGACTTTGATTTGATGAAATATGGGACATATTGATGATTCCCATATTTAAAATATCCAAAATTGGGGCACCTGGGTGGCTCAGGTGGTTGAGTGCCTGACTTCAGCTCAGGTTATGATCTCACGGTTTGTGAGTTCAAGCCCCACGTCGGGCTCTGTGCGGGCAGCTCAGAGCCTGGAGTCTGCTTTGGATTCTCTGTCTCCCTCTCTCTCTGCCTCTCCCCTGCTTGTGCTCTATCTCTCTCTGTCTCCCAAAAATAAATTTAAAAAAAGTTAAAAAATATTTAAGAAAAAGTATCCAAAATCAACTTTCTTCTGTGATTCAGAAGTATACATTTAGCTGCTTCCTCAATATATGCACTTGGATGTCTAGTAAACATTTTAGAATCAAGATGTCCATTGAATACTCTGGATTACCTATTCTCATTCCCAACTCACTTCTTCTCAATATACAAACAAAAAACCGAAAAAACATTGCTTCACCACTCATCAGTTGCTTAGGCCAAACACCTGGGAGTTCTCCTTGATTTCTTCCTTCTTTTTAAAAACTGTTTATTTATTTATTTTGAGAGAGAGAGAGAGAGAGAGAGAGAGACAGAGTGTGTGCATGCAAGCAGAGGAGGGGCAGAGAGAGAGAGGAGAGAGAGAATCCCATGCAGGCTCTGAGCTGTCAGGGCAGAGCCCCACCCGGGGCTCAGTCTCATAAGCTGTAAGATCATGACCTGAGCCAAAATCAAGAGTCAGATGTTTAACCTACTGAGCCACCTAGGCACCCCTCCCTTCTTCTTAACTACATATTCGGTCAATCTGAAAATCCTGTCAGATGTCCTTTACAATATATCTCAAGCCCTACCCCTTCTTGCCATCTCCACTGCTATCTGATAGTCTAAACCATCATCATTTCTTCCTTCTCCTTCTGTCTGACACTGTAGCATCCAGAGTGATCTTAAAATGTAGTTAAAATCATGGTACTCTCTGCGCGTCTGGGTGGCTCAAGTCAGTTGAGTGTCTGACTTCGGCTCGGGTCATGATCTCACAGTTCGCGAGTTCGAGCCCTGTATCAGACTTTGTGCTGACAGCTCAGAGCCTGGAACCTGCTTCAGATTCTGTATCTCCTCACTTTCTGCCCTTCGCCCGCTTGCACTCTGTCTCTCTCTCTGAAAAATAATAAATACACATTACGAAAAACACACGGTACTCTCTTGTTTAACACTCCAAAAAATAAATACATCATCATCATAATCATCATCATCATCAACTCAGTGCATATCCTTAACAGCAGAATGGAGGAAGAATAAGGAAGAATAAGTAAACCTGAAGACTGAATAGAAAACATCCAATGTAAATAACAGAGAGAAAACAGACTGAAAAAAGTAATGAAAGGAGCATCAGTGACCTGCACAACTATAACAGAAGTTCTGAAACCGGTGTCATCAGAATCCTGGGAGGACAAGAGAAACAGAGTGGCCTGAAGAAGTAATGAAAGAAACAACAGTTGAACATGTTCCAGATTTGGCAGAAGACATAAAACAGAACCAAGAAGCTGAATGAAACCCCAACAGGATAAACTGAAAACAAATCTGAGCCCAGACACATCATGGTCGAACATCTAAAAACCAGAGACAAAGGAAAAATATACTTACAGCAGCAAGAGAGAAGCAATGCCTCACCTATGAGGGAAAAGCAATGTGAATGACAGTGGATTTCTCATTGGGAGCCATGGAGCTTCGGAGGAGTTGGCATAACGTTTCTGAGGGAGACCAAGAACGTGAGCAGGGGAGGGGTAGAGAGAGAATCCCAAGCAGCCTCCACACTCCACGCAGAGCCGATGCAAGGCTCAGTCTCATGACCGTGAGATCATGACCTGGGCCCGTATCAAGAGTTGGTTGCTCAACCAACTGAGCACCCCGGGCACTAAGAAAATAACTGTCAGCCCAGAATTCTATATCCAGCAAAAATACCTTTCTGGAAAGAAGAGAAAATAAAAAACATGCCAAGCTGAAGGAAAATGAAGAGAATTTTTCACCACAAGGCCTGCCTTAAGAGAACGCATAAAGGACTATTCTAAACCATAAGGGAATAATAATAAAGAAATCTTAGATTATCAAAAAGGGAGAAAGAATAACAGAAAGAGTAAAAATACGGGTAAATCCAATACATGCTCCTTCCTTTGAGTTTTCTCGAGAATATTTAGCACTTCAAGCAGGAGACAAGACATACATGTTAGAAAGGAAGAAATATTCCTTTCCTTATTTGCAGGTAGCATGGTCATATACAGTCCGAGATGGTTCTAAATATATGTAGAGAAAATATTAAGACATTGAGAGGTGGGGAATTTAAAGAGAAATGAAAAGAAATAGGGCTTCTGTACTTTACTCAAACTGGTAAAATGTCAACACCAGTGAACTTGGATGCTATTTATATATAACAATGCCTGGAACAATCACTAAAAAAGAGAGAGAGAGAGAGAGAGAGAGAGATAAACCCACCAAAACTGTAGGTAAATCAAAATAGAATTCTAAAGAAAGTGTTCAAGTAACACAAAGAAAGGTGGAAAAAGGAAAAAGACAAGACATACATATCAGAAAGGAAGAAATAAAACATTCCTTATTTGCAGACAGCTTGGTCATATACATAGAACAGCCCAACGAATCTCAAAAAGAAAAAGAAAAAGAAAAAAATCCTAAAACTAATAATGAGTTCAGCAAGGCTGGAGATAAATATATAATTTTTAAAAAGCCTTCACAGGTGTTGATATACAAACCTGTCTAGGACCAGTGTTCTGAAAACTACAACATGCTCATGAAAGAAATAAAAAAAAAAAAATGGAGAGACATATTTATGGATTAGAAGATTCAATACATTAAAGATGTCAATTCTTCCCAACTGGCAAATGGGTTTAACACAATTCCTGTCAAAATTCGAGCAGTGTTTTGTAGATACAGAAAAAAAAAAAAATGATTCTAAAATGTATAGAAAAAGTTAAAAAAAACAAAATAAAACCAAAAACCAAAAACCAAAACAAACGTAACGCTATGCTAGCTAAAACAAATCTGCGCATCAGGAACAAAGTGGAAAGCATCAGTCTTCCCAATTTCAAGCCGAAGTGCTCAAGAGAGTGCAGTAGAGGGAAAGACGGATGGATTCATGGGACAGCATGGAAATTAGTCCTTTCAACGAATAGTGCTGGAGAAACTGGACGTATGGAAAACAAAACAAAAAAGAAAAAGAAAAACACAAGAACTTTTGCTCTGCAGAAGACCTGGCTGGGAACATGAAAGGGTGAACTATACACGGAGAAGAAAATATTATCAGATCATCTCTCCAGCAAAGGACTAGTATCTAGAATATAGAAAGAACTCCCAAGACTCAAATAACTAAATAAATAAATAGTCCCACCAATCTAATTAGAAAATGGGCATAATACAGGAAAAGACATTTCACTAAAAAAAATATATGCGGATGGCAAACAAGCACTTAAAAAATGTTCGCTATCATTAGACGTTAGGGAAATGCAGATTAAAACTGCAACGAGATATCAAAACATACCGATCAAAGCGGCAAAGCTAAACAATAGTGACAACATCAAAGGTTGGAGAGGATGCAGAGAAAGTGGATCACTCACTGATCGCTGAGGGGAACGTAAAATGGTACAGCAACTCTGGAAAACGATGTGGCAGTTTCTTTAAAAACTAAACGGGTGGCTTCCCCATGTCCGGCAATGGCACTCCTGGGCATGTATTCCAGAGAAATGAAAACTTATATCCCCATAAAAACTTGCGCGTGAATATTTATACTAGCTTTATTCGTAAATACTTAAGACTGGAGACAACCCAGATGTCCTTGAACAGGCGCATGATATAACAAACACATCCGCCTATACCACGGAACACTACTCAAATACTCAAAGGAACAAACGATTGCTACATGGAACAATATGGATTAATCTCCAGAGAATTATACGCAGTAAAAAAAAAAAAAAAAAGCCAATTCCAAAAGGTTATATACTGTGTACTTTCGTTGATATAATCATCTTGAAATAACTAATTATAGAAATGGAGAACACATTAGTGGTTGCCAGAAGTGAAGGGCCAGGGAAAGAAAGATAGGGGAGGCAGGGAGAAAAAGGAACATGGATATAAAAGGGCAGTATGAGGGATCCCTGTGAAGGTGGAAATGTTCTGTTTTTCTAATTATTTTAAATGTCTTATTTATTTTTGAGAGACAGAGTGCAAGCGGGGGAGGGGCAGAGAGAGAGGGAGACACAGAATCCCAGGCAGGCTCCAGGCTCTGAGCTGTCAGCACAGAGCCTGATGCGGGGCTTGAACTCACGAACTGCAGGATCATGACCTGAGCTGAAGTCGGAGGCTTAATCGCCTGAGCCACCCAGGTGCCCCTGGAAATGTTCTGTTTCTTGACTGTATCCATGTCGGTATCCTAGTTGTGATATTGTTATGGTTGGGAGTAGGAATACTTCCTTATGTGAGGATAAAAATTCTTTCCAGATGAAAATAAAATTTCAAGGTACCACTATCAAGTATAACAGAGATTTTCATGAAAGTTGATAAACTAATGTTAAAACTAGGATAGCAGAGCAAAAGCCAAGAACATCTAAGAAGATTAAGATATGTATATATTTATCAGTGCCTATTGAAAAATACATTAATTGAGACAGTGGTGTACTGGAATAGGAATGGTCAAAAAAGACTCACGAAATAGTAGACTACAGTTAGAAATGAACACTTGCCTATATGGACAAACAAAGCATATTACACAGTGGCATTTTTTTTTTTAGAGTGTTATTTTAAATCAGTGGAACAACATAGTGTAATTTTAACAGATAATATTAGGACCATTTAATATATTAAATATATATCCCACACCATTCACACACAAAAAATCAATTCCAGGTATATCTAAAACCTTATGTGAAAAGCACAATTGATTTTCAGAGAAGAACATAGAACAATATCTTTGTGAACCTGCAGTGTAAAAGAGATTTTCCTAAACAAGAAACATACCCACACGCACACAATAAACCATAAAGGAAAAGATTGACAACTTTGACCACATTACAATTAAAATCTTCTGCCCAACAACAAAAAAATGTCGGAACGGAAATGAAAAGATAAGTATTTGTAACACCTATAAAGATCAGTGACCAGAATAATAAGCACTCTTTTAAAGAGTAAGATAAAAATCATCCAGGAAAAAAAAAATGGAAAAAAAAAAAACCCTACATTTGAACAGAGAATTCGTAAATGTGGGAACATGCGTGGTCAGTAAACATAGGAAAAGAAGTCCAATCTCATTTGTAGTAAAGGAAATAGAAATTAGAACCAGAAGGTGTAAATTAAAACCACAATGTGGGGGAAGCGAACTATCATTCAGTGTTACTCAGTATAAAAATTGGCACCTTGGAAGGCAATTTGGCACAATCTAATATAATCAAGGATAAGAATGCTTTATAAGTCAGCGACTCTTCTTCTAGAGAATTGCTTGCATTACGTGCTGATGTAGATGTATATAAGGATGCTTATTGCAGCATTGCTGGCTATTTTTCTCCCTCCGGTGCATAAAGAGCCGCCCTGAAGCATTGCTTTTAACAGAGAAAGATTAAAACCAACTTAAATATCATCAACAAAGGGGGGAATGAACTGTGGTGTAGCCATACGGCGGAGCGACAGATAATAAAACAAACTCAGTGTCTCTATAATGATAAGAACTAACTTAAAAATAATGTGAAATGGAAAAAAAAGCCGGGTGCTTACAAATACATATAGTTCACATATAAGCTGTACATACAAATACAATTGATATACAATTCAAAATACACAAAGCAATAATAAATCTGATTATAGATACATCAGCGTGTAGTAAACGTATAAAAAAGTTGCTAAGGATATACCCCCAACTCCAGACTACTGATTACTCATGGGGAGAGGGAAGATGAATCAGATCCATGGGGGTACGCCTTTAGTGACATCATAACTTTAATGTCTTTGAAGATAAAAAATATGTACACACACGGAGCTTGTATATGTGTATACAACAATGCATTAGCGTTTGATAAATTTCGATGTTGGTTTTATCCGGTTTCTTATGTTAGTTCCAGTATTGTCGATTCTAATGTTTTTCTTAATTGCAATGTGAAAGAAGTCTCCAAGATGCAGTAAGCATTGCTAACAAAGTCATTCAAACTAGCATGGAAGGGCACGGAAGAACAAGGGCCTATGCAAGCCTCCAGTTTCTTTTTTTTTTTTTTTTTTTTTTAACGTTTTATTTATTTATTTATTTATTTATTTATTTATTTTTTTAACGTTTTATTTATTTTTGGGACAGAGAGAGACAGAGCACGAACTGGGGAGGGGCAGAGAGAGAGGGAGACACAGAATCGGAAGCAGGCTCCAGGCTCTGAGCCATCAGCCCAGAGCCCGACGCGGGGCTCGAACTCACGGACCTTGCGATTGTGACCTGAGCCGAAGTCGGACGCCTAACCTACTGAGCCACCCAGGCGCCCTGCGTTTTATTTATTTTTAAGACAAGGAGAGACAGAGCATGAACAGGGGAGGGTCAGAGAGAGGGAGACACAGAATCTGAAACAGGCTCCAGGTTCTGAGCTGTCAGCGCAGAGCCCGACGGGGGGCTTGAACTCACGGACCGCGAGATCATGACCTGAGCCGAAGTCAGCTGCTTTTTTCAATTCTGCCAATGCTTTGAACCTTAGACCTTTGTCAATTGCAACGTGCAGCCTACAACTGGACCACTTCCTGGCACACCTTCTTCTACTTGGGGCTGAAA
This sequence comes from Panthera tigris, assembly GCF_018350195.1. NCBI lineage: Eukaryota > Metazoa > Chordata > Mammalia > Carnivora > Felidae > Panthera > Panthera tigris. Next base: position 34,089,460 of record NC_056678.1, read on the forward strand.
TAGAGAGAATGTAACATATCTTAGCTAAATAGCCAATGGCGTATTAGATTGTTTAACTCCGTAGGCACCAACCATAGTTCTTTCAAAACAAGTTGTGGAAACCTTGGGGGTTTTGCCTTTATAAGGCTGCTTTCCCCACTTGGAATTTGGAGCGCGCTTTTGATTTGGGTGGGCACTGTGTCTCCTGTAGTGCAATCCCTAAGACCCCAAAAATGCTTTTGGTTACGTCCCAATGTGTGTCTTCTTGGTGGCCAATAATAACGAAATTCCAAGCTGGCCCTTCAAATACCTACTCAGCCTGCTTCGGGTAGAATTCTCCTTTGAAATTAAGGAAGCATTTTATGCTTTCCAGTGAGTTGAGGATCGCATTTTTGCCCTAGAATTAGGTGTTAGCAGCCATGGCTGCTGTCGCTTGTCTCTGGGTTCCTTAAATCTGTCCTCGCCACACATCTGCATACAGTCTCTGCATTAAATTCTCTTTGGATAAGCCATCAGAGTGCGATTGTGTTTCCCTGCTGTGACCCTACTTGCTTTCTCTGTGAAGATGTTGGACAAAGAAGCCCTGATAACTCTCAAATATTTTCTCGAACATGGGGTAGAATAATAGGACATTCCTGCCTCCAAAGGCCGGACCTCTTCTCCTACCGTGTTTATCTGGCCGGTCAAGAGTCCTTTCTCACATCTCTTGTGAAAGAGTAACAAAGTAGCAGAAAACAGGAGCAAGTCTGAGCTGACTCGCCCGCCGGCCTCCCTTCCCGCTGATTAACTGCAAAATCCTGGGGAACGGCCTAACCACTCGATTCCTCAGTTTTTTCATCCGGAAAGTGGGTTTATTAACACTTACGTTACCGGGCTATCGTGAAGATTCAGTGAAACAAAGCAACGCGCAAAGCTGCTCCGAATGACCAAGTCTCGCGCTTCGCACACTCTCAAATCTGACTCGCAAGGAATGCTAACTCCAGCTCGGTCCAGGGCGTGGATCTCTTCTCCCCCTTTCACTGGCTTACTTTGTTTCTGATCGGTTTGATTGTCTGCTTCCTTTATCCAGAGCCTCCTAAAGGCGGCAGCGGTGTGATAACAACAACAAACAAGTTAGGAAGAATTAGCCTCCCATCTCTCTTGTAAATGTCGACAGGTCCCATCCTTATATTACAATCCCAATTAAAGGGGAATTCCCCACCAAGCCATAAACCTAAAATGAAAAAAACCCTATAGGGATGAATAAGCCTCTTCCGTGAACAAACCTGCTATTTATCCTTTTTTTTTGTCACCGCTTATGTGCGGGCAAATCCCTGCTGAACCAATCCTGCAAGCTGATGAAGAAGTAAAGCTACAGGCATCCATCGATGGGTCTGTCAGGATGTTACTTGTAACGAGTCTCCCATGGATTTGATTATTATTGGGTATTAATTATTAATGGCATTTCCTGCAGGAGGCCTGTGTGGGCTTCTTTCTCCCCAACCTCTTTTTTGAACTAGAATTAAAAAAATAACCAAAAGTCTCCCCCAGAGGAGCAGGGAGGGTGGGTAGGCATTAAGGGTATCCCTTCGCAGGCTGTTACTACGGGCGCTCCTTGATTTTCTGGGCCTGTGCTCACAATTAAGTGTGGGGGAAGCCGACCTCTGCGCAGCCTCCTGGGTGCCTCTGGCTGCAGCCTAAACCTAGTTCAGAACCACAAAGGAGGAACAAAGTGCCCCTGCGCCTTGTGCCTCTGCTCCTATCGCCCCCATCCCGCTCTAACCTTGTCTTCTCTGGCAATTAATTTCCTCTGTTGGTTATGTTAATTTTTATGGCTTCCTAATGATCAGAAATGTTTGGCAGATTAACATCATTTAACTTTCCTCTCCCTGGGGGGCGGGGGGGGGATGGGGAGACAGGGAGGGGCTGAATGGTGAGAAACAGCTGGAAAAGGCAAGAGTGAAAAATCTGAATTCCCTGCCAAGCGTGTCAGTGGGGGCAGTGAGAGGTGGGCACCCAGGAAGGCCTGGAAAAACTAAAGGCAAATTTTAAAAATGCAAATAAAGGCCGGGAGATCAGAAGCAGAGCCCCTCTTCCACCCTGGGTCGTTTTCTCCTTTATTCACTGATGACAATCCATATGTTGCTTTAGCGCTGGTTTAAAGATGGCTACACCTGTCAGGGTGTCTGGGAGGCGAAGACAGAGCAGATGTTGAGATTTGTGCCATGGAAGGGACGAATTCGTCTCGTCTAGCAGAAAGTGGCATGTTCATGAGTGTCCTGAAGGGGTCCCTCCTCCATTGCTATGCTCCCCTTCTCCATAAGGCAGTGGTCCCGGTGTGGTGCCGCAGATGGAAAGATGGAATTTAATTTTACTGGCGTTCAGTCAAAACAGAATAATGTGTTTAATATCCCTGCAGTGTAAGTGAAAGGGAGAGATTCATGAACTCGTGGGAGGCGAGGGATTCCAGGCAGTGCTTTGATATCCCCTAGTATATATAAACATAGAAATCACAGTGGAAAATATGGATAAATCCAGGTTAAGATCCCCACCTGCTACCCCAGGTTGCTGCTTTAAGTTCAAGCCTTTCTGACAGAGGTATGGCACGCACCAAGAGAACAACTGAATTAACACAAAGGTAGTCAGGTGCCCTGAGCTTAATCCCAGGAGAGAGTGATTTGGCTGCCGAGTCCAGGAAGGAGATAAATGTTCCTGAATGGCAGATGTATTAAGTAGGAAAGAGCCTCCCAAAGAAAGTCACTAGAACCTTCACCGTACGTTTCTTTCACAATCCAGCGGAGAGTAATCACAGAGCTATAACTCTGCTTATAAAATAACAACATTCATGTACATGGGGGGAAAAATCTGGAAGTAGATATCCCAAAGTGCTCTAGATAGTTGAATTACGATGGTAGAATTGTGAATAACCATCGTCTTTTATGATTATTTTCTTAATTTTTTCTGAAGCAATTATGTAATTTTTAAGTAATAATGTGTGTGTGCGCGCGCGTGTGTGTGTGTGTGTGTGTGTATGTGTGTAGGTGATTCTCTACTTGTGGTGCGCATCAGAATCACCTAGGGAGCTTGTTAAAGATGTAGATGCCTGGGCCCCACTTGAGAACTCCTGAAATCAGTAAGAAAAGAAAATAAAAGTAAAATAAGAGGGTATAAAAATATAGACATCTCCCGACCTTTCCTAGGTCTGTTTACTGTGGCATTGTCCAGCACGCTGTCCCCTGTGGTCTTCATTATATTCATGACTGCCTCCCCCAAGCTTTTTGCCAAAAGGCACTGCTTTCTATATAATTTTCCCAGAAACTATTTACAACCCTGTATATATCTGACTTTTTTTCCCCCTAAAAAAAGTCTTTAAACTGTGTCCTTTTGTCTCTTGGATGTGATTTTTCAATATCAAAACTACAAAGCCCCATGTCTGCAGAAACTCAACTTGTTCCAACACTTTGCTCAAGCACGTGTACACACTTCTACACTCACAACCTCAAAGACGGGTCTACACATACGTGATTCCCTTACTGTTACATAAATTCAGCTAATTTATTAAAAAAAAAAAATCCCAAGTTAATCAGGTTTGTGGTTGATTGCATAAATCATCTGGGAGGATTTCAAACGAACAAACAAACAAGCAAACAAACCTTTATCTGGTATGTATCACTGTTAGTCAAGAGAGCTGAATGTGGGGTGCCTGGGTGGCTCAGTCAGTTAAGCATCCGACTTTGGCTCAGGTCATGATCTCTCAGTTTGTGAGTTCGAGCCCTGCGTCCGGCTCTGTGCTGACAGCTCAGAGCCTAGAGCTGGTGACAGAACAGTCATATAATATAGTTTTATTGTCTTAATTTCTGTGAGTCCAGTTAACAATAGTAATTGTATCAAATGGAAATAATAAAAAAAAAATCCTCTTGGTTACAGTGCTACCTTAGGCATAGCTGATTGTGGAAACACACACACAGAATACACATCCATTAGAGCTCTAAGATTGCCACCACATTTGCATAAGGATGCGGTGATCCATGATAGTGTGTTTTTTAAAGACATCGGCAATGGGATTGAATATGCCCCCCACCCCCCAGCTAACTGCCTGGTGCTGCAAGAAAAATGCCTGGGCACTTCATTTTGGTTTTGTTTAAGCAGGAGCTATTGACGCACGGGAACCTCTCATTCCCCCCCTGCCTTCTGTCTGTGCCACTAAATGACTGATGTTACATTGAATCGGCTGGCTCTTCTTCCCCAGGCTGGCAGCTGTCCACCCCCTGGACCTGGACTGGCTCCCAGAGCTGGGACACAGGGTCCTACAACTAATCAGATGTCAGCTTCTTCAAGGAGGGACCACCCATTTGTTTGGCTCTGTGTAAAACAAGCTCTTCGCATTTGCATGTTGCCCATTTTCCCAGCCCTCACCTTTCTAGAAGATGGCACATAATAACGGTACCGCCGTGCACCAACTAGCCCCTTCCACCGCCTAAAGCTCTTGCCTGTCCGTTATCTCACGTCCTCTGTTACTGTGGTTTGTAATGCACACTCGTCTTTGCAACTCACACGTAAGTCTCTGGCACGCCAGGGACCTGGGATACTCCCAACTTCTCATAGACACCGACTCAAACGACTGAAAACTCTTCCTTTTATCTACCTGATATCCAACCAACATAAGTTTCTGTTCAGTCTAGCCTGAAAGCAGTGGAGCCCACTGCTTCCTCAGTGGTTCGTCCAGCACCCTGACCCTGTGATTCTCCAGTCTGCAGAGCAGGGTCCACGTAACCCCCATGTAGTTTCAGCCTCACAGGAAAAATCTTGTCTTGGGCAAGGGTGAATGTAAAGTTTATGCAGGCACTTCTAATGTGCCTGGTGCTTAACTTTGTTACTTCACTTAGTACGTGCAACATCTCTTCAGTGGGGATATCGAGCCCCAGTTTATTTTATCTATCTATCTATCTATCTATCTAATGTTTTATTTATTTTTGAGACAGGGAGACACAGAATCCAAAGCAGGCTCCAGGCTCGGAGCTGTCATCACAGAGCCCGACGCGGGGCTTGAACCCACGAACTGCGAGATCACGACCTGAGCTGAAGTCGGACGCTTAACCGACTGAGCCACCCAGGCACTCCTTTATTTATTTATTTTTAAGTTGATTTCTTTTTGAGAGAGAGGGCGGGCGAGGGAGGGGCAGACACAGAATCCGAAGCAGGCTCCAGGCTCGGAGCTGTCAGCACAGAGACTGATGCGGAGCTCAAACCCACGAACTGCGGGATCATGACCTGAGCCGAAGTTGGATGCCACCCAGGTGCCCCACTCTAGCTCCACGTTAGAGGGATGGGAACTGAGGTCCCAGGCCATATGCCTATAAACAGAGAAACCTGGATTCGAACCCGGTTCGATCTGAATCTGAAACCATTGGTCTTTTTCTCAGATTCGTTGCTGCCTCTTTTCACCAGGAGCTGCCTCAGAGGGCAGCATGACTTGTTCCAGGATCCACAGAGAGTTCCTTGAGTTCTTTGGCCCATGGCAACCTTATCCCACTGTCGTTCTCCCAGGCCCATACTCCATGTCTTGTCATGCAAGGTGTGTGTTTCAGTCCCGTCCCCGCCCCCCCCCCCCCACCATACACTGCAATCTTGTGAGCAGCCCGATGTCTCACTCATTCTTGTAGCTGTAGCATCTAGCAGAATTCCTGGAACATAGTAACTACTCATTGTTTCTTGACTAGATGAGCAAATGAGTGCATACATCCACGCTAAGTCTGTGAAGGATGAGATTCTGAGAGGCTGCCTTGAGAAGCAACCGTTCACTTATTTAGGGCCATGTGGATCCTGTATGCTCCAAATCCTGCAGCCTCACTGCCTGGGCCTCCTTGGCCTCCCAGTCCTGCCATAGTCTAGGCGCTTCGCACAAAGGCTCAGAACCGGCAGCCGCTGAAAACGATGGGAAGCTGTTCCCTAGTTTCTTCTTTATGTGGCCTCTGAAGCATGCTTCCCCAGGAGCGCACTTAGCAAGGCTCTCTGGCCGCTGCCTCCCCGGGGGCGGGCTGCTCTGACCTGCATTTGAATGACTTCTGCATTTCGCAGGCAGTCTTCTAGACTGCACACCTAGTTCTAGTCAAAGAAGGGCCAGAGAAGATAAAGGCAGGAACTGGTAATAAGAAAGATCCTCTCACATCCAGGAGACTCGGATCGCTGCGAGGCAAACCATTTGGAGCCTCTACAGGGGGTCAGGCATGGGTACTATGTGGATGATCGCCCAGGATCTGTACATTGTGTCTCTATTTTGTACAGTTGGAGTCAGCGCATTCTTAGACTTTAAAGACCCTCAAACCTCTTCTGCACAGGAAGAGAGAGGTCCCTACTCTCCTGGTCTTACTTTGAATTCCCAGGTCTGCACTGATGAGATTCCATCCTCCTTCCACGGTGATATAACGCCTGCCTGCAAACAGAGAACGGAGAATGCATTGTTGCTGTTGAACCTGTCTTCTTTAGTTACCTCTCCCCAAACCATCCAGATGTTGATCTGGAGTCTTTATGGGCCTTCTATCTTTTACTGTTCTTGTTCATTCTGAGTCAGCGTGGACTTTGGCTGAGGACCTTTGTGACCCATTTGTCCTCTGACCTGCAGAACAGTTTCCAAGTTTTATTTCTACTGCTGAACTCAGCTGTTGGTTAGCTAAGTCATCCTTCGTCCAGTCTTCACTGGCTTTGTGGCTCTGTGGCTTGGTGACTTTGTCCTAGAGGTGCTATACATACTGAGGTTGACCCAGATTTCCATTGCTTAATCCCCCGTTCTGGCAGTTATTATCATTGAGAAATATCTCAAGTCCCCCAAAGCTAACATGGGTAGAATGACTTATGCTTTAGTGACTGGTATTTAGACTCAAAGACCATGTTATTAAAAAAATCAATTAGCTCTAGAAAGATACCTTTGCTCCAAGTTCCTTTCCAATTTGCAGCATGGAAGCAGTGGCTGGTTAGCATCTGGGTGTCCTCGAGACATACTGAGCATTTCATTCATCATACATGACATTTGCATATTGTAAATATCATACTTTATGCACATGCCTTCCAGGCTAGTATAGAGACTATGATTGCTGCCTAATCCTCACATAAATCAATGCACCAGGGAATGCCACTTCTAAACATGGGGAAAATCAAGGGTTGCTGTGCCGGAGCTGTTAGACTTTTCCGGAACCTCCTCATTTTCTTCACATCCCAAATAGATTCAGTGTTTTCATTTTCTCTTCTTTCCTGTAGCTATTAAAATTCTACTAGCCAGTTGTGAATATTATTTTCTACCATCTGCATTTTCTCTAAGTTGTGACGGTGACCACTGAAATCATTTGTGTGCATTTTCTGTGCAAGAATTTGGGGGGGAAGAACAAAACCTTTCCTTTGGGTGCCCACGTATCCAAATAGATGCCTGTTTGTAAATCCATTTCTCGCCCAAACATTATTTTATTTGCTTAGGAGACAGAAAGAGAAGATGCAGAAAGAGAGAAGGCTAAAACATTTCATCTCAAATGACAGAGTGTAGGTTTGCTTTTTCTCAGCTCTTGGTTTGCTGCCTCTTGATCAAAGTCACCTTATAACTACCGTTAGATTCTGTTTTCTGTTTTGGAGCTGACGGCCTTCAGGGCATTTTCCGCCTACCGCTACCTCCGTAAAGTCCCTTCCCTCCCTTCCATGTCTCAGTTAGCAGAATAATGCATTGTAACCAGTCTCCTCCTTCGCGTACAAGAATTACTCTTGTTCTTCTCTGGGGAAGGTGCACACTGGGGTGGGAGTCTGGGGAAAACCAGCCCATAGTCTATCGCCCTGGGGAGTCATCTGCCTGCCATCGTTTCAGAAATGGGGCAGGGGTGGTGTGGTGACCAGGAAGCAGAACCTGCCCTTTCTCCGTATCACCTTGTACGTTATCCAAAAATTAAGCACATGCTGGACTCCGGTTACGGTTTAAGCTGACCTGTGCATGAGAGGTTTCAGTACGTCTTCCAGGGAGGCTGAGTCAGCGGATTGTCATTTACATCCTGATTCAGCTGATCAGTCCGCTTCTGCCACACAAGGGGCCGCATGCCATCTCATGGTCCAGGCCTTTGGGAGCTGTCCCAAGTGAATAAGAGAGAGACAGAGTGGGAGCGGGGGGAGGGGCAAAGAGAGAGGGAGACCGAGAATCTGAAGCAGCCCCGAGGCTCTGAGCTGTCGGCACAGAGCCTGAGATATCTCCAGGATAATTGAAGGCAGATATTTTTAGCACCAGGAAGGTACAGTTGCTTCTAGAATTTCTTCTAGGTCTAGTCTTCTGTGAGATGCATGCATTCCTTCTATAGAAATAATTCTGGCGCACCTGGATATCTCACTCTGTTAAGCGTCTGACTCTTGATATTAGCCTAGGTCTTGATCTCAGGGTCATGAGTTCAAGCCCTGCACCGGGCTCCACGCTGGGCGTAAAACTTATTAAAAAAAAAAAAAAAAAAAAAAAAGAGGGATGCCTGGGTGGCACGGTCGCGTAAGTGTCTGACTCTTGGTTTTGGCTCAGGTCATGATCTCACGGTTGTGAGTTCAAGCCCCGTGTCAGGCTCTGTGCTCACAGCGCGGGGCCTGCTTGGGATTTTCAATCTCCCCTCTCTCTGCCCCTCCCCTGCTTGCGCTCTCTCTATCCCTCTCAAAATAAATAAATGAACTTAAAAAATAAAATAGTGTTGCTCTTTGTGAAATTATAAACTCTATCTGTATTTTGCCAAGGCGGCATACCTTCTCTTTCTTAAGCTTACTTGCCTGTTCATATGGTCTCTACATTAGCTAAGAAGGCCTCTGTCTGAGCCCTTTGTGATGGATGGTGGCTGTCCCATCCACTATTAGTTGTCCTTTGACCTTCAAATCTCTCCCATGATTTAGGGTGAGAGTAGTGATAAGCTGTCAGTTTATCCTGTCACCACCTTGTTGGCAATGAGCATCCAAGAGAGACGTAGAGGGTGCGGAGACAAAAAAGAGAGACGATGGAAGAAATTTTAAAAAGTGATAATTTTACAGTGTTCTATGGCACATAAAGGAAATAGAGTCAAATCACATCAGACCCTTGAGGCTGTATTCTTGTCTGGTAGAAAGCGGGAGGCTGTCTATAATTGAAAACATGTTGCGACCAGATCATAGTGTTTTGACGGGTCCTAATATACTCTGACACAGAGTTATTCTCCCAAGGAGTGAAAGTCGTATACATATATTCCCATGCACGGGGGAAAGGGTGGCGGTAAAGAGTACCCCTGGCATGCACAGAAAACCTAGGCTAAACCTGAGCTAAACTAGGTAACGTGAGTCACCCAAAGCTTTCTCCGCAGAACTAACCAACGTAGATGGCTCCTCGTCTGTAACTGTATTTGGGAGTTTAAGAACTAACAGCCTTCAGTGGTGCATTCTGTGGCTTAAGTAAGGGAAACACAGCTGTGTTTCACCCAGGCCAGGTACCAGGGTGAGGCCAGTAAGGTATCTTGGGCACATAATTTAAGGAGATTGCACAAAATGAGTGAGAGTGTCTCCTTAAAATTTGCTCCCTGGGTGCCTTACTTTACCTTTTTCTAACCCTGCTTTCAAACGTGGAAAAGAAACTTCCCATATGGGGCAGGGAGGCCTATTAGCACCGATATAATTGCAGAGCAAAAAAATCAGCCTGCAAAAAATCAGTTTTATGTGGTCTACCACTAGATTGGTCAATGAAGCTTCAGATCTCTCTCTCCCTTTTTTTTTTTTTTAATTTTTTTTTAATCTTTATTTCTGCCAGAGACAGAGACAGAGTGCAAGTGGGGAGGAGCAGAGAGAGAGAGGGAGACACAGAATCCGAAGCAGGCTCCAGGCTCCGAGCTGTCAGCCCAGAGCTCCATGCCGGGCTCCAACTCACCAACCACAAGTTCGTGACCTGAGCCGAAGTCGGACGCTTAACCGACTGAGTCACCCAGGCGCCCCAGATCTCTTTTTTAAAAATATGAAAATTGCTGATTTCATCTGTTGACATTAATTATACAATACGTCACAGTGATCAATAAGCCTTAGCGTGTTCTTTTTTCTCTGTAAAGGGACAATCAGGTCTTTGAGGAGGGGGTCAGAAGAGGAAATGCACGTTTACTGAACGCCTACTAAGGCAGGGAATGTTAGTTGACCAACCTACTTTCATTCCCTACTCCCTTTGTCCCTTGCCAGCTAGAAAGGGTGCTAGAATCCTGTTTTCCCGGGCTCCTTTGCGGCTAATGGCTACCATGTAACAGAGTCTAGCCAATCAGGTTACAGCAGCGATTGACTAGGTGTTCCTGGCATAGGGCTACCAGATCTGGGAGATAAAATACAGGACGCCTAGGTAAACTTGCATTTCAGATAAACCACAAGTGTTTAGTAGAAGTATGTCTCTAATACTGCTTAGGAAATACCCTAAAAATTTATTCGTTTATTCATCTGAAACCCAAAGTTAACTGAGCTTCCTCTATCTTACCTGGCAACCTTACCCATGCATACATTTTTGCTTTGTATGTAGCTTCCAGTGTCCCCTCCTCTTTCTTCCCGTCTTAAGTAAGGACTGTGACAATCAAAGAAATCAGAGAGACGCTGTTCAGGAAGTCTCCGACTGGACGTGAAGAACATCCAAACTCTGGACTATTGTCTTTGGGATGAAATTTCACTCTACATATGTTTAGGTCACTGTTAATAGGGTTTTCTGTTGCTAGGACACAAAAGCAGTCTTAACTGATACACCTATTCAGGGCCAAACATGATGTAGTTTCTCTATATCTCACTTAAATCTCATTTAACTATTTATAATCACTCTGTGAGACAGGTGCTATTGTGTCTATTTTCAGGTGAGAAAACAGAAATTAAAAGAGCCCGAGCACCCTGCTTGACGCCTTATAATAATAATAGTTAATGTTGATTGTGTTATCAGCGGATTCAGACACAGGTCTAAGTGTTTATACTCATTTAATATTCCCGGCAACTGTTGGGAATAATACTATAATTATGGTCCATTTTGTAGATAAGGAAACTGACATCAAGAGGTTAAGAAATGTACCCAGTGCAACAGAACTGGCTTCGAGTCCAGGTAACAGGGTTTCAGATGCTGCAACCGGTGCCCTTTCCACTGTGCCTGCCTAATATACTAAGGAGTATGGTACTGGCCCGTTAGGTTTCCAGAACCTTCTTTCTCTAACTCCCAATAACTATACCCTACCCATCCTCCCCTGCAGGTTCAACCTTGTACACATAGGTTCAATCTGGCACAAATATTCATAACAGGCAAGTGTCACAAGGCGCCTTCCCTCTGTTCCTCATGGAGTTGGCATCAGCGATTTCCGGTTTTCTAAGAACCTGGTCACGGGGCTCTCCTTGTTCCCAAGAAAGTGGGCTCGTGCTCTGTACCACTGAATTGCATAGTGAACCCTTGTCCCCAGGCGCAAGATCTTCCGTTTCCCTACATCCTCTCACTCCACACCGGTGCAGATTTTCAGCCTGCATGGAGCTTTTTGGTTTGCTTCCCTCATCTTTACCGAGAGCAATACCCTGCTTTTCCCTCCTGTCCTTATTTTCTCCTTCTGGGCCTCAAATTAATCACCTCTTTGGGGAAACTGCTTTCTAGATTCCTGTCTCTTTCTGATTCGCCCCATAGTAACTTCCAGCCTACCTTGACCCTCAGGGTCTACTTGGACTTCTAGTGTCAGAAAACTCTAGACCTATCCAGCCTGTACTCACATTCCTTTCATGACAGGGGGACATACACTTTCCAGGTTTCGCCTGGAGCGTGTCCTTATCTTGAAGAGAGCTTAGGCTTTGCCTTAATGCCCTCTGACAGCCCAAGAACAAACACAGTTTATTTTGGAAGTGTACTGATGGGTGGTTTTTTCTAAAACAATCCCCAAAGGCAAGAAGGTGTGGTTGGGCATTCGACATTCTAAATGAGAGAGTTGTTTACTCAACCTTGTTTCTAGGGTCACCGATCATTGAAATAGCAATGACCTCACTGTCTTGAAATAGAAAGAATCACTGTTTCTTTGCAGAAATAATGATAGTTTAATTTACCATTTCCAAGAGGAAAGGAATGCTTACAGCGGCTGGAATTAAAGTTTCTTAATCTCATCTTTTAAAATCATATCCAACCATTTACATATTCAGGCTCTGTTCAGTTTCCACCTGAGGTCACGTCTCCTTATCATTTTCTAAGCCCTCTGTCGATTCAAGTTCATAGTCTTCCTTTCTGTAATCAGGTGTCTGGCACTCAGGTATGCACAGAGGAGCCTGCCGGTGGGAAACTATGATCGCCTTTGTTCTTGAACCGCTCTCTGTATGCCCCTGTTTGTAAACATAAAGAACCAAGCAACGAACAAGTCAAATTGAAATCTTGGCCTTTAGAAAATGCTTTCTTGATTTGATCTCATTTCCCAGCAAAGCAATTGGTGGTACCATTTCAGAAGTAAATGAGGTTTGATTGCGGACAGATTTGTCTTTAGAACATCTTTACTCAGGTACTGTTTTTCCTTACCGGAATGTTTAAGGGTCGACTTCCCTGGTTGTCACAGAACCCCTTCATCTAAGCATAAACTTTTCTCATTCAATGCGCTTTCCCTGTGGACTGAAGTCTAAGCATGGGGTGCATAAGATGGGGTTTACTTTCTGAAATGCATTGGTCTCACAGGGAACTACCATTCATCTTCCAGAAGAACCAGAGATTCCAACTTTTCCTTTCTATTATAAAACCCTCAAATAAGATCTTTATTCTAAAGAAAATCATTACACTTTTCATATTGTTACCAATAAAAAGGTAAAGCTTACTAATTTTTAATTTCCTTAGCATTTTCTCTCTAAATGAGGAACAGATTGTGGAAGGAAAAAATTTGATAATCGTAGTTGGTTGCTGGCTGCTTTGTTAGCACAATCTATTCCCGAGATTTTATGAGATCTGGCTTACAAAGCACTGGGTGATAAATGATTCAATATTTAACCATGATTTACCTGTACCATGTGGAAGAAAATTATGCTGATGGGGCTGAAATCACAAGAACAGAGATTTTTACATCCCACAGAATGTGTCAACGCGGTGTTGAGTGTGAATCACTCACTCGGGACATAAAGTGTTCTTCTTTTTAGGATCCGGGATTATACCTCAATATAAATGGCTGACGGAAGTAAACAAAACGAGCCCAGTGCACTGCCTGGTGACATGCGGTAATAAAGATCAGCGGTGAGGGATGGAAGGGCTCCCCGGCCATTTCTAGATGTCACAGAAGCAGTTCTTAAACTCCGTGGGTGGTAGAACGCTGGAAAACAGGGACACTAGACCATATGGAGATCGCTACAGCTTCTCGCAAGGAAAGATGAGAAGCAGCTTTGCCTCTTTAAGGGAATGGCGCACTGAGGGACCATGATCCCTGGGTCTCTCCCTGAAGTCTCGCTACCTATATATTTATTTGAAAGTTTACTTCACCTAAATTGATGAGCTCCAATCTGTTACAACCCAGGACATTTCAGCCACAGGCTACGGGATGTACAGACATCGGGATAGCGGTGCCAACGCAGAGCTGAGTCGAATTAGATCACGTGGTCAGCAGGTTACAGGGGTGTTTACAGTCCTGTCCCCCCCCCCCCCCCGGATGCAAAAGAGAGCACACCAGCACAACTAAAAATGGTAAAAGCTTTATATTCAGGATGGGAAGGGTAGTAGATAGTTCATCTCCTGGGGAAAAATTTTGCTTTGCTAGACAATAAACCACACGTGCAGGATGACCTATGGGATGGTCACTGCTGGCCCAAAGCAAATGTTAAATAATTTTATTTTGGCTTGGCTTCTTGGTGAACAGGCAATTTCAGAAGCAGCAGATATCTTGGGAGAGAGGTAACTTGGGGGCAGGGGGGACCATATAACAGGAAGGGGTGCAGGTAAAAAAAAGGATGATGCTGGAGAAGAAGCTGGGAAGCTGGAAGGAAGGTCCAGGGGTCCACTTTCTACTCTCATTATATTAATCCTCAGACCTTGGAAAGTCTGACTGGGCTACTATTCCGACTTAAGGCCAAGCTACTATCCTGTGTCTTATTAACCTGATGCATCTGTGGCCAAAAGCACAATCTGGCTTTGCTCTATCCCTTTTCTATAAATCCCCATCAAGTTAACCAGATTTGTAGTCACAGCCAATAAATATACCATACACTGGCCTTTCTCAAGGCCCAAGGCATTTTACTTGTGTCCAGGCCAAGAATTAAAATGAGATTTCAAGCCCCTTAAACTGATTCTGGGTCTTGCAGTTAGGCTGACAAATGACATTATTCTTGTCGAATCCAGCAGGTGCCAAAGTCCTTATCCTCAAAATCTGATGGCTTTGGATGTAGATCAAGGGCCGAGTTTCCTAAAGGTGATGTGACTGATACCACCCAAAATCTCCCATTGCCATTGTCTTAGACTTATTTGGGGCAATTTTCCCTAAACTTTGTGAGGTGTCAGACAGCTTGAAAATCATAGTGCTCTTTGCATAACACTATGAAATATGGATGTATTTAATTCCAGCATTTGAACTAGGGACAATTTTACTGGCAGAAAATGACTATATTATAGGTATGCAACATAAAATGTTGATGCAAAAAACAGGCTCTTGAGGGAGGCACGATCTGTTGTTTCTGAGTCTTGCCATTAATATTCATTTGTTGCTTGTTCATTTGTTTTGTTGTCTGCCTCACAGACAAGCAGTGGAAACCACCAAAGATTTAAGAAAAATTTATGGGAAGAAAATTTAAAATGGAAAACATTCTATCCATTAAGCTATTGTTTCTTCAAAATGGGCAACACTGACATTATTCAATTTCCGTGGTGAAAAATCTTGGATCAGCACGTGGGACATTGGTAATCTTTGAGGAAGAGGTTTGAAAAGTACAGACGGGAATCGGCACGATATAGGTTAAAAACGTGAAACTCAGGATCAGACATACCCAGACTTGAGCCCTCCATCTATATCAGTTACCAGCTCTGTGATTGTGGGCATGCCATTTAACCTTTCTTTGCTATAATATTCTCTTCTGTAGAATGGTTATAATTGTTAATATCTGAGAATTATGTGAGTAAGGTGGTATATCATTAAGGATGCTTTCATTAGAAGCAAATAAATTTGGCGTAAATTCAGGAAAAGTAATTTATTGCACGGGGTGCCTGGGTGGCTCAGTCGGTTAAGCGTCCAACTTCAGCTCAGGTCATGATCTCACACTCTGTGAGTTCGAGCCCCACGTTGGGCTCTGTGCTGACAGCTCAGAGCCTGGAGCTTGCTTTGGATTCTGTGTCTCCCTCTTTCTCTGACCCTCGCCTGTTCATGCTCTGTCTCTCTCTGTCTCAAAAATAAATAAAAACATTAAAAACAAACTTAAAAAAAAAAAGTAATTTATTGCAAGGCTATCGGGACTTTACAATGTCCACAAGAGCCTGAAGAATCAGGCGGTGGCAATGGGGATGAACCAAAGGAGCTCTGGAGGCAGAGGTTGAAAATCTAGCAATAATTTTGTAACAGAAACTAGTCTGAGCATGCTCAATCGAGTGGAACTGACCCAACACGGTCAGTCTCTGACTTTCTGATCCTATTTGAAATATCAGAGAGAAAACATCTAATTGTTCCAGACTGGGTCACTGAGGCCACTTCTTGTTCAGGAGTAAGGGGCATCACTGATTGCAATTTCTCTAACGGATAATATTTCGTGAGATAAAGGCGTTCCAATGAACTGAAATAGGATACTATTAGAAAGGAGGAAATGAATGCCAGAGAGCTTAAAACAAAAATGCCTTCATTTTGCCCCAGCTTTATTGAGGTATGATTGACAAATAACATTGTAATATATTTAAAGTATATAATGTGATGATACGATATACATATACATTGTAAAAGAATTCCCATAGTTGAGTTGATTAACACCTCTATTACATATTTATCTTTTTATCCCTTTTTTGGTGAAAACACTGAAGTTCTACTCTCTTCACAATTTTAATTATACAACATAGTGTTATCAATTATAGTCACCATAAAACAAAAGTGTCTTTTATAGATGAAGTTTGGAGAGTGCCTGATACCTAATAGCTACTCAGCGTATGGCATTTAATCTCACTTTTCTCGTCTCGTTTAAGGCAATCAGATGGTTCACACTAGGCGGAGCTGACTTGGGGTTCTAGCTATTACTCAGTACTATTTTGATATTAGCCCAATAATTTTTAAGAGTGTGAGAATCCTAGATCTCTGTGGTTTTCCATCTCCCTGGAATGAGACATGATTCGCTCACAAAAGGGCTTCAAGAGGAGTCCAAGAGTTTCTAAAGATGCAGTTTCTCAGGTCTGGGGCCCATAGAGGTAGCTAAAACCGAGTAACTCTGTCTAATTCACTATCTTCGTGACATTTAAGGACTTGTGGTTACATACATCATTGTTTCCAAGACGTACTTGAAGATCTACATTTGGGATCGTTATGAAAGAAAATCAGTTCTATGATCACCCTTCTGGTCTGTAAATTGTGCATCTCTGATAGATCTTTTCAGAATGAACGTGGTCAAAAAGACTTGTCCCCTTTTTTATCTCTGCTGATTACAAACTAAATCTACAAATGTCCCAGAGAGTTTGGCAAATCGAAACCATCAGCATATGGTAACTTCATTGTTTCTCCTGGGGTGACTGGGAACATTTGTTTGGAGGCATATTTTCACTGCCGACTAGACTCTAAAAGCTACCTTTTATTCTTCCCTCACTTCTTGCTCAGCCTGGTTATTTTATTTGCTAAATTACAGTCTAATTTTATTCTTATATATGTTTGCAATTTCAGGAGAACCTCCTAACTAGGATCTTTTGAAACGCCAACAACTTGCTTTCGACGTTTTAAAACAGACTCATTTCCTCCCAGTTATAATCCAGGTAACAATGTGGGATGACACTCTTTGTACCGGACTATACTTCCCCATTTTACCCTTGTGACCAAATTCACCACATCGCCTCTGGAGTCCTTCATTAAATTATCAGGACTCTACTGCATTCGGGATTGATTTGATGGGGGACTTGGGGGCCATCAGAGCCACAGGGTCGCATCACCAGCTTTCTTTTCCTTTTTTCCTTCTTAAGTCAAAAAATGACTTTGGTTTGTCACAGCCTGACTCATCTATTCAGAAGTTTCTTCCATTAACTCTTTTAATAGTCTCTCTTCCAAGGCTCTGACGAGATTAAAGTTATTTTCCCCCTAGAGGCGGGAAGAGCTCCTGCCTTCCACCATAATTCACTGTCTCCAGCTAATGGGCAGGGGAAGGAGGGGTGGAGGTTATTGCCAGACTAGGCCAAGCTTTGTAATGACTGTGGGGTTATTGAAAAGGTGGAACAGTGAGCGTTCTCTTTTCTCCTTAGGTCTTTGTGAGAATGCTGTTTTTGTCCCGTCTTTCACTCTAGTCTATATAAGGGGTGTTGGGAGACATCCCGTCCTTTCCTATTCACCCCCATACTTCTGGTTTGGCCTTAAACTGCCTTCATTAGTGATTCATTCTTTCAACTTACGGTTCTAGATGTTCTAAAAGTTTTTAGTAGAATACCATATTGAGTTTTATATGTCATTAACATCTCATAAGAAATTTATTTCACACTTAGTGGATAACCGAATTCGAGCCAGAAAGATGAAAAGAGTCAGGGTAGCCTGTGTCCCTGGGTTAGCGGGAAAATGTGTGTCAGAAATTCCCAGAAGTTGAAAGCATCACTAAGAAAGCTTTTGCCAAACTTGATGATGTTTAACCCAGAGCTGGCTGATGTCTATCCCCCATACCTAAATATTGTCTGGATTCCTAAAGGACATGGGCACCTATTTTCTATTTCTCAGAATTAAATATTTGCCAACCACTCTCAGAAAAGTGTGTCCCATTCCTTTTTAAAACGTACCTGTACACCCTCTCTGATCCCTTTCCCTGGCACAAGTAGGGGGGAGATTACAAGGAAGATTTCCAAAGGAAAAGTGACAGGCACTCCCAGGCCACAGATAACATCAGAAGTGTGAGGGAATTAAAAACCATGGGAGGTGACTTATGTTTCCAGCTATGTTTTAATCCTTAGTCCTGGATTTGTCCTCCTTGGTATAAACAAACAAACAAACAAACAAACAAAAAAAACCAAAAAAACTAGAAAAATTGGAAAAAAAAATATAAGAAGCAAGTGTTTTCAGACACAGATAAAAAGCAGCACCAGACCATGATCCCTGAGGGAGGGAAACAAACAGGTGAGCCCTACCTTTGCCTTGGCTTTCTGCTTGGAAGCAATTTTTTTGAGCACAGTGTGCGGTTGGGAACACAAGCAAAGCGCAATTGTCTGGCTGAGTTGAAGATACAGTAATTGCAATTTGGGGAGGATGAGGAGGCTTAAGTCTGCTGAACCATATTGGCAGGAACTACACAGAGAAAGAACCCTTAAAACCAGCAGGATGGTTCCTCTGAGTTGGTTGTTGAATACTAAATCATATACTTGTTGGGTAAGACCCTGTAAAGGCGGAGCAAAGAACAAATATCGTGAAAACAAAACAAAACAAAACAAATGGGTAGCTACAAGCCGAATGATTCTTACAGAGCAGACTAGGATATGGTCAAGTCCCAAGCTGTCAGATTAGAGAGAATCCAGAAGCTCAGATATAAACTAGATATACAGTGAATGTTACTCTAAACATGACAAAATTTAAAATTCTTCTTTTGAAAGGATTAAGAGGGTCTCATGTATTTTAACTGCCAACCCAGACAAAACTCAATACTCTTTGAAGGAAGACAACAAAATCAGTATTTGAAAATATAATATTTACAATGCCAAGCACCCAGTAAAAAATAACCAGATATGGAAAAAAAGCCGGGGACCATGGAGAGGGGGAAAGAAAAGTGGGACCCATAATTAAGAGAAAAACCAATCTATAGAAGCAGATGCAGAAGTGATAGAAAGAACAGATAAACAGCTATTATAAGCATAAAATCACTATTATATATATATTCAAGGATTTAAAAAAAATAAGATCATAAAAAGGAGGGAAATGAAAGATGTAAAATTTAATCAAATGGAGTTTCTAAAGCTGGATAATACAGTATCCAGAATTAAAAATTAACTTAATGGGAGTAACAGCAGCTTATAAACTGCAAGGAAAGAATCAATGAACTTGAGAGTACAACAATAGAAGTTATCCAAGCTAAAGCATAGAAGGCAAAAAGAATGAGAAAGACTAGATGTTTGATAAAACATCAAATAACCTAATGTATGTAGTTGGAATCTTAGAAGGAAAAGAGAGAAGAAGAAAATATATTTGAATGAATAAGTTCAATTTCCCCCCCACATTTGATAAAAGATATATGCCTCCAGATATAAAAAATCTAACAAAACTCAAGCGGGATAAACAAAGAAACCACACCACAGGGCATTATAATGAAATAACTGAAAACCAATAATAAAGAAAAATCTAAAAAAGCGTCTAAGAGGGAAAAAGATACACAGGGCAAAAAACAAAAAAAACAACAAAAAACCCCCAAAAAACCCAAAAAACAACAAACAAAAACCTACAGACTTTCCATCAAAATAATATGAGCCAAAAGATAGCGTATACATATTTTTACAGTTCTGAAAGAACAAAACAAAAACAAAGACAAAAAGTCAACTTCTCAGGGGTGCCTGGCTGGGTCAGTTGGTGGAGTATGGGACTCTTAACCTTGGGGTCATGAGTTCAAGCCCCATGTTGGGTGTAGAGCTTACTTTAAAAAATTACACAAAAATATTTTTAAAAAAGTTAACGTCTCAACCTAGAAATCTAAAAGCAATGACTATATCCTTCAAAAATGGTAGTAAAAGTTTAGATCTATACAGAGGACTGAGGAACACTAGAAATGATAAATGGATGAGTAAATATTTTTTTTTAAACTTATTTAAGAGATAATTGCCCATTTAAAGCAAAATTAATAATAATGCAAGTGGAGCTTATGACATTTGCAAAAGTAAAAAGACCATAATATATAAGTATAAGACCATAATAGCACAAAAGAGAGATGGGAAGATCTAGGAACTCTGTAATTAACTCCTCATTTTGTTCAAGAAGTAATATGTTAAATGTAGATTGTGTTAAGATAAAGATGTGTAAACCCTATAGCAATGGTTAATTTTTTAAAGATAATAAGCCAACAATAAAATAAAGTGAAATAATAAAACATATCTAAAAAATTCAAAGGAGACAAAAAAAGAGGTAGAAAGATACAGAGAAACATGGAATAAATAGAGAGTAAATAACAATATGACAGACTTAGTCAAACAAATCCACAGGTGTATTGAATAAAATAGTTGAAGTGAAAGACAGCCAGTGTCCTATTGGATGGGAAGGCAGAACCTAACTAGCTCTGGCCTAGAAGAAAGTCTTTTACATCTGAAGATGGAGGTAAGATGAAAGGGGAAGGATGGGAAAAGTATACCAAGGAAACCAGAATCACAGGAAACTGCAGTGACTATATGAAGAAAAGTCGATTTGAGGACAAGAAATGTTTTTGTAGACAAAAGAAGACATTTTGCGATGATAAAAGGGTCAGTCCAAGAGGAAAGTGTAATAATCAATCAATCCTAAACGTGATTGGAAAACTTGACATTTACTTCGCTATAATTGGAGATTTCTATACACCTCGCTTGGCAATTGAAAAGAAAAATCAAGTGGACCAAGTGAAAAGAAAATCAGGGTAATACGTATAGAGAAGATTCGAACATCATTGTCAACTACCTTAATTTCATTGACACTTATGTATACAAAAATGAAAGCATATATATCTTTTAAAGTGCACATAAATGTTCACCAAAATAGACCATATGCAAGACAAAAACGAGTCTTAGTAAATTTAGATGGATTGGAGTCATTCAGGGTATATTCTTGGACTACAATATAACTAAATTGGAAATAAATGAAAAGCATACTTCTAGAAAATCACTTAATCTTTGGAAAATTAGCAACAGACCCCTAAATACTTTATGTGTCAAAGAAGAAATCTCGGGGGCAATTGGAAAATATTTTGAACTTGATAATAATAAAGTCATAATATGTTACGATTTGTGAGAACACCTGAAAGAGTGCTTAAAGAGAAAACGTAGATGTTTACATTAGAAAAGAGGTGCCGAAAATCAAGGATCTCCTGTAAAAGCCAAAAAAAAAAACCAAGAACAAATTATCTCAAAGTCAGTAGAAGAAAGAAAATAAAAATAGTAGTTGAAATAAATGAAATAGAGAATAAAAAATAGAAGACAATCAGTAAAGCCAAAAGCTGATTCTTTGAGAAGTTAAAATTATTAAATATCTTGCTAGAACGACCGAGAAAAAAAAAAATGAAAAGGAAAATTACCAATATTGGAAATGAATGAGGAAATATCACTATAGACTCTCCAAACACTAAAAAGGTAATCAGGTATAACTTTTTTCACTTAATCAATTTTGAGCATTTTCCCGTGGGGGGAAAAATCAGAAAATATTAGAACTTTACGGCAACATATTAAACAAGTTAGATGAAATGGAAAAAATTCCTTTAAAGAATGATATTACCAAAAATGATACAAGAAGAAACAGAATACCTGAAAAGCCTTCCATCTACTAGATATATTAAATTCATAATTTAAAATTTTTCTACAGGGAATACTCCAGACCCAAATTATTGAATTATATCAAATATCTGAGGCAGAAATAATACCAATCCAACACAAATTAACTCAGAAACTGCTTTCAAACTCAAATATGAGACCAATGTTATTCTTATAGCAAAGTCAAACAAAGACAGCTCCCAAGAGAAAACTACAGACCAATATCCCTTCTAAACATGGATATAAAGGGGCGCCTGGGTGGCGCAGTCGGTTAAGCGTCCGACTTCAGCCAGGTCACGATCTCGCGGTCCGTGAGTTCGAGCCCCGCGTCAGGCTCTGGGCTGATGGCTCGGAGCCTGGAGCCTGTGATTCTGTGTCTCCCTCTCTCTGACCCTCCCTCGTTCATGCTCTGTCTCTCTCTGTCCCAAAAATAAATAAAAAAAAACGTTGAAAAAAAAATTTTTTTAAATAAACATGGATGTAAATATTCTTAACAAAATAGTAGAAGACTGAGTCCACAATATATAAAAAGGATTATAAACTGAGAGATCAGATTTATGCCAGGAATGTAAGGTTGAATTAGCTGAGAAAAATTTAAAAGAACCTAATAGATGAAGAGACATATCATATTTATGGACTAGAACACTCATAATTGTTCACATGTCAATCTCCCCAAATTGATCTATAAAATCATATCAATTTTATTCAACATTTCCACCAGGCCTTTTAAATAGCAATTTATAAGCTGATTCTGGTATTTAGATGGGTCTAAAAAAATCCCAGATTATTCAAACCATTTTTTTAAAAAGAATAAAGTTTTAGGACTCACAGTATATGATTTTAAAACTCATTGTAAAGCTGTAGCTATTGAGACAGAGTGATATTGATGGAAGTATAGAGACACAGACCAATAAAACAGAATAGAGAATCTAGAAATAGGCCTAAAAATAATCAATTTATTTTTGACCAATTGCCAAGACATGTCAATAGGGAAAGAATAATGCTTTCAATAAATGGTGCTGGCACAGTTAGATATCTCTAAAGAAAACAAACAAACAGCAATAGTGAATCACAGCCCTTACTTTACAAGATACACAAAACCAAACATAATCAAAATGGGTTATAGACCTAAATATAAATACTAAAACTATAAAACTTCTTGGAAAAATGCATAGGAAAAATACTTGTAATTTGGGATAGGCAAACATTTTTTAGACAAAGCACAAAAATCCTGTAATTTGGACTTTGCCAGAATTTAAATTTCCGTTCTTTGAAAGACACCATTGAAAAGATTTTTTAAAAGACAAAGTTTACAAGGGGAAAATATATTTATAGCACGTACCTTGGACAAAGGACTTGTATCCAGAATAAAGAACTCTTACAACTTACAAAAAAACAAAACAAAACCACAATTAAAAAGAAAAGGCGAAATATTTGAACGAACACTTCACAAAGCAAGATATAATCATGGCCAATAGGCACATTAAAAGATGCTTGGCATCATTTGACATCAGGAAAATGCAAATTTAAACAATGCTACAACTTATATCTACTAAAGTTAAGAAGATAAAGCTAAAGCTTTACGCTGAACAAGAGAAGCTACATACAAAAGAATAAATACCATGTGATTCAGTTTAGATAAGATTCTGAAACAAGGAAAATGCATCTATAGCAACAGAAAACAAATCAGTGGTTTTCTGGATCATGAATGAGGGAGAATTGATTAAAAACAAAAAAAAAAAAAAAAAAAAAAAAAAGGGAGGGGGGTCCCAGGGAAATTTTGAGGGATTATGGAAATATGATCTATCTTGACGGGCATGGTGATTACACAGGTCTCTATTTGTTAAAACTCAGTGAATTGTACACTTTAAATCTATGCATTTCATTACTGATAAGTGGTATCTCATTAAGTTCTATTTCAAAGTTAATAAGAAAAAGTGAAGAGTGGGAAGGGCTTTAAAATTCTCAAATTTAGGCATGTCCTTAATTTGTTGGTCCCATAGCATAGCAAGAGTATAAACAGGGATTCCTGTATGTCTGAAGATTTAGGAAGTATCATACTGAGATAAAAAGTCTCACATAAAATATATTCTTGACCTCTTACCCTCACACAAATACCTGAATTATGACCTGGAAGCCAGATTTGAGCTTAGGATTCTGGGACTCCCATGACCTAGAGCACTGTCATATATATAGACTGTTAGCTTTTCATCCACCCCAATTTTCTTTCTATCTATCTATGCTTCACATAACGCACATGGACATCTCAACTTCTATGTGCAAATTCTGCCCACCTGGCCCACAAAGCACTGCCTATTGGCCATTCCTGTGGGGTTGCACACTGAGAGTGTAGTTCACTCTTGCAAAGACAGACCCAGGAGGAGGTACATACAGGCCCTGGAGAGTGGCTTGGGGTCATGTGAGTGGGAAATTACAGTCTCACAACCTGATCTAGAGAGGGACATGGGATCTAGGTAAGCACCAGTCGTGGTTCCAAGGACTACTTGCCTGATGGGGAGATTGTAGCTGGATGACAAGCAGAAAAGGGCCTCTAATACAGGATTCCAGCCAGGGTCTGGAACTCTCTCTCCCTGGTCTGAGAGCTGCATTGACCAAAGGGCAGGCATCTCAAATACTTTTGCCAGGAAGCTATCATGAGAGGACTCTCAGAGGAATAATTCTTCCTTCCAATCCTTTTATCTTCTCCCCTTCCTTCCTTCCTTCCTTCCTTCCTTCCTTCCTTCCTTCCCTCTTTCCTTTTTTAAGGACTCACAGTATATGGTTTTAAAACTCACTGTAAAGCTGTAGCTATTGAGACAGAGTGATATTGATGGAAGTATAGAGACACAGGCCAATAAAATAGAACACAGAATCTAGAAACAGGTCTAAAAATCAATAATCAATTTATTTTTAACCAAGTTGCCAAGACATATCCATTCCTTCCTTCCCTCCTTTGTTCCTTTTTTCCTTCCTTCTTCCTTTCTTCTAAGTATGCATTGATACAAATCAATTTGGCATAAGCCTTTGTAGTTGAGCAAAGCAATGTAACCCATGGTACCTATTCTTGAAGGAATTTACAAACCAGTTGGAGAAATAAGATAGAAACATGTGGAAAACAATTCAACCAAGGCATGTTATGATGCAATGCATTATTGGCTGTAAGATCCTTGGAAAGGGGGTTCAGTGTGCATTAGCATAGTTAGAAAGTCCCTGATATTCAAGTCAATCAATAACTCGACTTGGGAAAGCTAAGTAAAGATTAAGGAACTGGGGACAAGAGGTATTCTCAGGACTAAATGGCATTAGCAAAGACGTGACTATGGGAATACACATGGCAGGTTTTAGGAAAGAATAAATCAGTCCAGCTATAGATGAATATGCAATAAAGAAAAAGCCTCGGTTTTAAAGCTAGAAACTTGAACATACATTTGGAAAGCTAGGTCGGGGACGGATTAGAGGGAATAGAGCTCTATAGAAAGTATGTAGTCACTAACAATGAAAATATCTGGTATACTCGAAAGCTTACAAAACTTGTTCTCGTGCATTATCTAAGCTGATCTTTACGAACTTTGGAGGATGTTTTGTATGGAGGGAATACAATGTTTCATAGAAGGGAATGACTTGCATATGCTTACAGTGCTAGCCATGGTGGAGCCAGGACTCAAACTCAGGTCTCTGGGCTTGCAGACTTAAATTCTCACCTTGTGGAATATGGCCTCGTAGGTAAAGTATGCCCTAGTTACTCTCACTAATGACAATAGCATCTTCTATAGGGCACTTCACCTGTGTGTTTGAATGAATGAATGAATGAATGAGTTGAAGTACAAGAAGGAACTGGAACAAACTGCACAGTAGAATCACCTAGCAGATGGGGCACCTGGGCGTCTCAGTTGGTTAAGTGTTTGATTTCTGCTCAGGTCATGATCACGTGGTTCGTGAGTACAAGCCCCACATTGGGCTCTCTGCTGTGAGCCCAGAGCCCTCTTTGGATCCTCTGTCCCCCTCCCCCTCTGCTCCTTCCCCCCCCCCGCCTCTCTCTCTCTCTCTCTCTCTCTCTCTCTCTCTCAAAGTAAATAATAAACTTAAAAAAAAAGAGAATTACCTACTGGAGTATCTAAACATACTAATGCCTAGGATCCATACCAGAGATTTCCTATTTGTGTTGGGTTTTTCCACCCATGGCAAAGGTTACCATCTAGGCCTCCCATAGACCTTCCCCAGCCAAAGTCATATCACCACATAAATGTGTTTGGGACGAGGGTCACACGCTTTCTTTAAATGGAGCTATGGGCAACTCAATTCTTTTAGGACAGAAGGCGATCCTACATAATTTCAATAAATTAAACAAAAATGAACACGGCTTCCGGAGCTAACAGGGGCAGATTTGGGGCTGAGTGAGCCTGTGACAGGTCTGGAAAATGTAAGAGGGATGACTTCTTTTTCCTCTTGCCTTTGTAATATTTCCAATAACTGTGCCATTAAACTCCTTAGATAACATTAAAAATTATTTAACAGAGAGCCTTCATGAACAATGAAGTGAGAGCCTCCTGTCTGGACCATCCACACGGTATGCATACCAAACAGGCGCGCTGGTGTTCATCCCAGGATCTCTGCCTGGTACACAGGGAGAGAAAGCAGGAGAGCAAGGAACTGAAACAGAGGGAGAGAACGGGTGTGAATTTCTAGATAACAATGCAGATGAACTAGTTTTCCTTAAGCCCCTCCAACTTCATTCTCTGAACATTCGTGCCCTTGTGTGGTTCCTATAGGTTTGGAAACAGAGTGCAAAGGCCTGACAGTAACAGCTGTTAAAGACTCCCTGCAGATGAAAATGAAAGCCAAACTAGCATGCACATGTGAAAGGGATTATCAACCAAATGTGTTGATTTTATCCCTGGGTCTTTGCAGCAAAAAATGTATGTCTCCTGAATAATAATGATGTCTTGCACTCCCATCATGCCTTCCTTTCCAGGACTCTGAAGGATTCTATTTTGTCATTTGTCCACTTATGGGGAAGGAGGGAAGAGAGACTGTAAATGTTTCCTAGGGTGACCAACCACCTCGGTGTGACGGGTTTCAGTACTGAGAGTCAGCCTCATGGCATCCCCAGGAAGCCCTCAGTCAAGGGCAAATCGGGACAGGGACCGTTGGTCAACGGAATTTCTCCCAATGTTTCATGTGAGATTTCTGAGTTCTGTGGTGACACAGTTCCCTGCACTAGGGGTAAGAGGACCTGCTATTGTTTTTTAAATGTATAGACACAAATATTGTATACTTGTTAAAGAAAAATTAAGACGTGTGTGTGTGTGTGTGTGTGTGTGTGTGTGTGTGCATGCACGTATGTGGAGAGGAAAGCATAGACATATATATGCATGTATTATATATACACATATATATATTTGTATTTATGGAATTGTATATTTGTGTGTATATATATATATATATATGTACACAAATGCCCTTCCACATACTGCTTTGTTACCTGTTTTTCATTCTTCATGTACCTTAGCATGAATATCTTTTCAAGACTATATTGTATCTAGAGCTGTAATTATTATTATTTTTTTTTAATGTTTATTTATTTTTGAGACAGAGAGAGACACAGCATGAGCAGGGAAGGGGCAGAGAGAGAGGGAGACACAGAATGTGAAGCAGCCTCCAGGCTCTGAGCTGTCAGCACAGAGCCCGACGCGGGCCTTGAACTCACAAACTGTGAGATCATGACCTGAGCCGAAGGCGGACGCTTAACCGACTGAGCCACCCAGGCACCCCTAGAGCTGTAATTATTTTTTCAAGATGCGTGGTGTTTCACGATAAAACTATTCTATGCTGCATTCAGCCAATCTCCAACGGTTGCCTCCATATATACACACACGGCATATTGTTGCTTTTAAAAATGGGCCTGCAAATAACACCATTATCATATATAATTGAAGATCTTCTGATTGCTCCTAGTTCATGTCAATGTCCGCATAGTTTATCTTTCCCAAATCCCAACTATTTTAAAATGAGTTCCCCCGGGGGGCCTGGATAGCTCAGTCAGTCAGCATCCGACTCTTGATTGAGGTTCAGATTATGATCTCGTGGTTTCGTGAGTTCAAGCCCTGTGTCGGGCTCTGTGCTGACAGCGTGGAGCCTGCTTGGGATTCTCTCTCTCCCTCTCTCTCTGCCCCTCCCCTACTTGTGCTATCTCTATCAAAATAAATAAACTTAAATAAAATAAAATAAAATAAAATAAAATAAAATAAAATAAAATGGGTTTCCCCCGAACAAATCCTGAAACAAGGATTTTGAGGTAGGTGATTTGTTTAGGATGTGATTCCAGGTGGCCCAGTAAGACAGTGAGACCGATCATAGGTGAATGACTGAATGGGTTTCTTGTGTGGGAACTGGGGCTCAGTACAACTCAGGGCCTTCTGAGACATTGTAAAGCACGCTTCAGAACAGGGTGTCAGAGGGGTGGTGAGGTTGGGGAATTTTCCCATTAATTTCCTTCCCTCCGTGATTAGAAGTCACTTTTGGGACATGAACTTTGCACCTCATGTAGGCCAAGGAAACGTCTGTGGTCAGAGAACATCCCCAGGCAGAGATGCGGAAAGCTACGAGCATTTCTGAGAACTGTCTAGGGTGACCTCCAGGGTGGACCAAGGAGGTATAGGAGGGCACCCACAGCATCTGCCCCTCTGCCTCTCAGCCCCTGACTTCGTCTTCTCTGGTGAGGTTGTATTACCCCCACCGCAGCATCTGTTGGTAGCAATTTCTATATTACCTCATAACATCCCACCGTCCAGCCCTGTCCTGGCTCTTTCACTCCCTCCGGGCCCCCAACCTAATAATTGTTTTATCACATTGGAAGCCGTCACACGTTGACCCAACCATTCTTTCTCTGTCACACATCCCCTTCAAGGCGTCATCTCCCTCCTTCGCCATCATCGTAATCATACCCTTGGGTATTTCCTCAACTCTCTTGCCTCTCTCTCTTCAAATTGTGCTAGTCTGGAAAAATCCCATTCCTTAGTCAAGTCCAAACGTCTGTCTAATTTATGCGTGTAGCCTCATTGTATTTTATTTATTTATTTATTTATTTATTTAACATTTATTTATTTTTGAGACAGAGAGACACAGAGCATGAACGGGGGAGGGTCAGAGAGAGGGAGACACAGAATCTGAAACAGGCTCCAGGCTCCGAGCTGTCAGCACAGAGCCCGACGCGGGGCTCGAACTCACGGACCGCGAAATCATGACCTGAGCCGAAGT
This sequence comes from Panthera tigris, assembly GCF_018350195.1. Lineage (NCBI taxonomy): Eukaryota > Metazoa > Chordata > Mammalia > Carnivora > Felidae > Panthera > Panthera tigris. Next base: position 34,118,264 of record NC_056678.1, read on the forward strand.
CGGCCACTTAACCGACTGAGCCACCCAAGTGCCCCATCCTCATTGTATTTTAGACATACCACCTTCTCTCTCCTTAAGCCTCCAAAATCTACCCAACCCTCACACTCAACTGGTTACATTGCTTCTTTGAGGAACTGAATCACTCAGAAGAGAAGTTTCCACAGTGCAGCCATATCTCCCTTTTGCATCTGTACCCTCCTGTTACTTTTCGCCTGAATATTCACCTCAGGGTCATATCTCAACGGCTGAGTTTTGTGCTGGGGGCTGTCCCCTCTTGCTTCCCTGAGGACAGAACTAATTCTTTGCTCTTTCCCCTACATCATCTGTTTTTCCCTAGGCCACTTTCATCGAGACACAAACATGGTAAGTATTCCTCCTGTGCTAGAGATATTTTCTTGAGATCACACCCCCCTCAAACTTTTGCCTCTTTGTTTTTGCTCCCCTTTATAGCAAAACACCTCAAAATAGTCTTTTATACTTATCGTCCGCCATTTTCCTCATCTTATCTCCTAAATCAATGTCAATCAAGTTTCCATCACCACCACTGCAACAATAAACCACTTGTAAATGCCAATATTGATAAATCCACATTAATAAACCCAATGGCTGGTTCTCGTCCCTCATCTTACTCGTAGCTGCATGGAGCTCAAGCTGATCCCTTTCTTTCCCTTGCTATATGTTCCCCACTAGACAGTATTATTTTTGGTAATCGTTTTAACTCACTGATGCCTTCTTCTCAATCTCCCTCTTCACCTCTGGAAACTCTAAGATTGGAAATGTCTGGGCTGAATTCAACACCATTATTAGTCTCTGTTTATATCTGATTCCAATGTCTATATGCTCTTTATCTACTCTCGTGTCTTTAATCAAGCTCCCAGCTTTAATTACCACCTGTCTGCTGGGAAGTCCAAATTTATATCTGTAGTCTAAACTTCTCCCTGATCTCTAGAATAATATACCCAACTCCTGTTCAACAGCTCTATGCGGAGGTCCAAAAGACATATCAAATCTGAGATGCGTAAACCCAAAACACATGATCTTCTCACTCAAGCCTGCTCCTTCCTTTCAATCTCTCCGTCTCAGTAAACAGAAACTCCATCCTTCCAACTGTTCATTCCAAAACCTTGTAGCTATCTGTATGCCTATGCTTTTGTCACATATTATCTCAAATCCATCAGCAAATCTTCTAAGCTCCCACACTCAAACTACAACTGAAGTCAACAACCAGGCTGGTCTACAGAACAGAAATCGCTGTTATTTCTCGCCTGGATTACCGTGATAGCCTCCTAAGTGGTCTTCTGCTGCTGGCCTTTCCTCTGTGAAGTTTAATCTCACCTCCAAAGTGATTCTTCCAAGAATTGAATTATATTGGTTATTCTTTGTTTAAGATCCACTAATAACTTCAGAACCCACTCAGTAAAAGCCTATAAGGCTTGGCATGGTCAGACCCCACAGTATCTCCATGACCTCATCATTTCCTCCTCTCCTCCCCCTTTTCCACTTTACTCCAATCCCGATGACCTCCTCATTATTCTTCAGTTGGGTCAGACAGACTACCACCCCGGTATCTTTGTCCTTGCTGGCATCTCTGTAGCATACCCCCTCTTCTATTGAAGTTACTCAAATTTCACTTCTCAGGTGTTTGCTGACCACCATATTTAATGCCGTAGCCACCACATTCCCACAGCCCCCCACTCGCTATGCCTTTCCAAACTGTATTGTTACCATAACAGTCATCAACACGTGGCGTGATGTTTTTAAAGCACATTCATCTATTGGTTATATCTCTTTGTCCTAGAATGCAAGCTTCATAAGAGCAAGGATTCTATCTTTGGTTCTCTGTTCCTAGAAAAGTGCCTGGCATGTGGCTGGTGTTTAACTGATATTTGTTGAAGAAGTGATTAAATGAGAACCTGGTTTGGTCTCCCAAACAGGTTTTTCCATTTATTAGCTGCGTGACCTTAGGCAAGTCTCTGGAACATCCCAGCTATATTTCCTCAGCCATACAGTCGTATAGCAAAACCTAATTTATGGTACTGTTGTAAGGAGTCATGTTTGCAAAATATCTTATTGTAACACTTGGCATGAAATACACATTCAATAAATATCCACGGAGTCTATTTTCCCTAAACAGAGACTACCAAAATTTCTTACAAATTACAGAATTTATTTCTTCCGTCTTTCCTACCCTACCACCTGCCCTCAGGTATTTTCACCTCTGCTTTTATTTTCCATGCATTTTGTGAAGCAAATAGCAATTGTTCACCTTGGGCCGCTCAATTGACAACGTGGGTGTTACCAGTGCCTGGTGTCAAATAATCAGACCTTCCTTCCTTCCTTCGTTCCGTGTCTTTATTGTCGACCTAAAAGACCATGTGTAGGAGATTTAATAGACTTGGAAGAAACTGTCCCATGAGCTTAAAATTTAATTATGAAGCTAAAATGTCGCCCTTCCAACAGTTGGATATGAAGCAAAATGACTCAGATCTAGTTATTAGATGTATGCAGGAATGAATGTTTTGATGGTTACAAATGTAGAGAAAGCTCTCTTGAGAGAGGTAATATTTGATCTTAACCCTGAAGGATGGATAGGTATGTCGCTCACAGTAATTAATGTCAACGACAGCAACAAACCCCAAAAGAAGAGGCGCTCAACATAATAAGTGTTTATTGGTTGCTTGTGTCACACTTTGATGTGAATGGAGGGGCTCTTCTCGGTCAGTGCTCTCTCAAACGACAACGCACATGATCTTCTAGATATGCCCTTTGCACTGTCTTCTAAGACCGCCAAGGGCACCCTTTATCTCTACTAGCCCCTCAATAAAACAGTTTATAGGGTTAAATACAGAGTCTTGATTCAGTGTGACCTGAAGAGAGTGCTACTCTGATTTGGAGCAGCCAGTGAATGGTTTTAGGTTTCACAAAGGCTTGAAAGCAAGAGAGTATTGTGGCCAGTGCCCCAGAGAGGGTGTGTGGGTCTCAGGGTGTGGGATCGGAGAAAAATGGTGGACCATTCTCAACATTTTATACCAGAGGACAAACGAGAAGGCACTTGAGACTGGCATGGAAATGTATGGGTCTGTTGAAGAGACAGAAACACCTATAAATCAGGCAAACAGGTGTGCATGGGATTACAGGTTCATTAATGAAGCGATGGACCTTTGAGAGAGAGAGAGATTGCATTTCAGAAATTGTCATAAAGTGGTTTGTTTATGATGAGGCTTGTGACCTTGGAGGCTGCACGATGGCACCCTGCATCTCTTGTGAAGATTACAGTGTAATTATTACTCTAATGGGCTGCAAGCGAAGACTTTAACTAGAAAGTTCCTATTTTCTCTCTCAGAAGGGTATGAGCGGGTGAGATATTGGGACTAACTCAAAGGTAAGGTATTGCTTAAAACCATTTCAGCAAAGAAAAGAGAAGAAAAATGAAATTTCTAGGGAAATTCATTTAAAGTTTCATTTAAAGTTTATTTATTTTTTTGGTGGGGGGACACCTGGGTGGCTCAGTTGGTTGATATCTGACTCTTGGTTTCAGCTCAGGTCATGATCCCAGGGTCGTGTGATTTGAGTCCCATGTCAGGCTCCAAGCTGAGCATAGAGTCTGCTTAAGAGTCTCTTTCTCTTCTTCTGCCCCTCTCCCCCACTCGTATTCTCTCTCTCTATGAAAGAAAGAAAGAAAGAAAGAAAGAAAGAAAGAAAGAAAGAAGAAAGGAAGGAAAGAAAGAAAGAAAAAATAAAGAAGGAAGGAAGGAAAGAAGGAAGGAAGGAAAGAGAAAGAAAGAAAGAAAGAAAGAAAGAAAGAAAGAAAGAAAGAAAGAGAAAGAAAGAAAAAGAAAATAAAAGTTTGGTTTTTTGTTTTTTAAGTAATCTCTACACCCAAAGTGGGGCTAGAACTCATGACCCTGAGGTCAAGAGTTACATGTTCCTCCCTGAGCCAGCCAGGTGCCCCAGCCCTTCCATTTAAAGGTGGGTTGCATACCTTCCAAGATAAGCAGTACCTATTTTTCCTCAATGTGTCTCTCTTTCTCTCTCTTTCCTACCTTTAGCTTTATCTCCGATTCCATTTCTTTCTCTCTGTATTAGTTTTGGTTTTTCTATCTACATGTCTGTCTGTGGACCAGCCTTATCGCTCATATCTGGCCATGTGCCTCTGTTCTAAGGGATGATCAACTTTGTCCAACAGGCCATATAATCCTCCACACTTTTATGAAATAATGACTAAGTGCCTCTCTTTTCCAGTGTTACGCCAGGCCAAAGAAAAAGAAACCCAAACCGAAGCCATTAATTCCAGTCTCTAATGTAAGCAGGATGTTTTCCATAAAACAAACAATTATCCAAGATGGGGACTATTCCAGTGGACATAACAGATGATCTCTAACCAGTTTGTAATTTCTGTAACAGTCTATACCAGACTAGCCGGACCTGGACTTTACTCTTAACTACCTCTGGTTCCGCAACAGAATTCTCCAATGCCTCTTTGATGATCGACTTCAAGGCACTTTTACAGCAGCTGAGAGTTGACTTTACCTCACTCTGGAAGAGGCGCCGTCATCCGCCCGTTTGCTCTTAGTAAGAAAGCCATGCAGAGACATGAAGAAAGGGGTGAGATTATCTTTTTCTTCGTAAGGCTTTGTCCCAGAGAAAATGAGGAATTTTACGAAACGAACCTAATAATATTTCATATTTATCAAACACCTAATGTGTGCTGAACTGTGCTAAGCATTTTAGAGACACAAACTCATGTAACATGCACAACAACCCTGAGGAGTACTTACTCTTGTCAAGAAACTGAGGCTTAGTGAGGAAAGTAACACACTGGAGTCCCACCATCTGTAAGGAGCGGAACCATGTTTCACGTTGAAGGTTGACTCAAAAGTCCCCGTGATTGTGTGGCTACTGAGGGCCATACATTAAGGCCACATAACTGCTGAGCAGTTCTTAACTAGTAGGCATTTTTTCTGGAAAAAATTTTAAAAGTTTATTTCTTTATTTTGAGAGAGAGAGGGAGAGGGAGTGAGCAGGGGAGGGGCAGAGAGAGAGAGGGAGAGAGAGAGAATCCCAAGGAGGCTTTGCACCGTTAGTGTGGAGCCTGACATGGGGCTGGAACTCGTGAACCCTGAACTCATGACCTGAGCCAAAATCGAGTTGGTCCCTCAACCGACTGAGCCACCCAGATATCCTTCGTAGTAGGCATTATTACCTCCATTTTATATGTAGGAAAACTGAGGTCTAGAAATTAAGTATTTGACTAAGAGAATGTAGCTGGGAAGAGGTTATTTTGCATTTATACTCAGGCTTACCGAGTACCAAAGTACTTCACTCCTCAGAGTACTGTCTTTCTCAGCCTACTGCCTCTCGAACTCATTGCAGTCAAGATCTTATGTTCTTATCTCCAAGCTAGATCCCTGAGAGTGAAAGTTATTTTTTCCCCTCAGTATCAATCACCAAGTCAAAAATCGTATTTATTATTGGTTTTTTTAATATCTAGCATCTGCGAAGTTTGGTGGTCAGAACTGAAAGAGGTAGGAAGACCAGAGGCAACTCGTTCCTACTCTCAAGGAGCGATGGTCTTAATTGGAAAGAAGAAAGAGAAGCTCATGATAAAGTTAAATGGATTTTCTGGACAACAGAAGACGAGTCCTACGGCAGCATACGATGAATGGCTGAAAGTTACAGACAATATGTGCTGTAGGATTTCAGAGGAGGGAGGAATGGGGAGCAGATGGCCCCTGCTCTGTCCATAATACACCTTCATATATTTAAAGCCCATCATTAAGCCCTTTAGAAATCCCTTGCTTACGACAAATCTTTTCATCCTTACTTGGGAATGCTATTCGCCACCCCTTTCAGTGTGTGCTTGCTTCTCCTCCAGCCTTCCCGGTTTTCTTAGATACGTTGGCATCAGAAACACAACGTAACGAGACGAGTGAAGAGTTGTTCCTCTGAGGTTCCGTGTGAGCTGAACCTTTCCCTCAGACCATGGGATGACTTACAGGCAACAATGAAAAACCACTCTGTTGTCCCAACATACTCTTTTCTGGTATCCCCGAGTAAGTGAAAATATATGTGTAGGTATTGTCACATCAACCTTGAGATCGGGGGGCACGACCAGCCATTCAGCCCAAGCCCGTGGTAGACTCAAGGACGGGATTGGGGGGGGTGGGGAGGAGGCATGGGAAAATTCCCCAGCCGTCCCGTAGATTTATCCTTCCCATCCAGCTGGTGCTCAGCTTTGTGGACGCGTTATTGGGTAGCATCTTTAAAATAGAAATACTCTAGGGGTGCCCAGGTGGCTCAGTTGGTTGATCTCGTGGTTTGTGAGTTCGAGCCCCGTGTCGTGCTCCACACTGACAGTGCAGAACCTGCTTGGGATTCTCTCTCTCCCCTTCCCTCTCTGTCTTTCGCTCCTTCTCTCTCAAAATAAATACACTTAAAAAAATTTAAAAATAACAGAAATACTCTTGACTCCTAGATATACATAATCCCCTCCTCATAAAGCCTAAGAATGTGTTCGTGTGGCTGGGTGAGGGGGGAAGGGTAGCGGGATGTGAGATTACTGCTCCTGGCGGAGAAAGGGAATCAAGGAAGAAATTGCAAGAGACGCTAAGGGCAGGGCCGCAAAAGGCAGGTGCAGAGTCCTGAAGTAAATCTCACCCACTTCCCCACCCCACCGGGGACTAAACCCTGTTGAAAAGTTCACAGCTCTGGAAATATATGCACCCATTTTTTTTTTAATCACCCTTCAATCAAATGTCAAACACAAATCCCTAGAGACCAAAAGGTTAGGCCATCACAAATGTCCTCCCATCTCAAATCAAAGGTGACAGAGACAAGAAAAACAGACACGATAACCTTGAGAGCTTTTATCTCCTGGACAGCTTTCAGGATACATGTTTCACCAGGGGTTGTTCAGAGTCACTTTTGTAGCCCGGCCTGGTGTCACCTGATAAGTTCAAGCCACCTAGTTTGCTGAAAACAATTCCCTGTGAAGAAACTGCCAACAATCTTGGATGCGCATTTTCTGTTAGAGGGTGTTGGAAACTTTCTCAAGAGCCAGGAATTCCTTTCTTAGGGTGCCTCTAGTCCTGTGGTGGACACGGCCACCAGCCCAGGCTGCTCAGCCAAGCACATGACTCGCTCGTCCAGCCGGCGACAAGCAGGCAACAGGCGAGACCTGTAGTCACCCAGAGGTGTGGAAAGAGGACTCCGGAACTGGACTGGGAGGCAGAAGATTCAGAGATTTAGCTGGGGGTTTACTATTGTCAATTAGCCTTATTTACTTTCTGATACATTATCGACGAGTGACTCTAATAGCATTATGACATATCCCCATGGGTGTGTCGGATTAAGATATTTTGTGTGCCAGCTTATCAGGAAAATAGCATATTTCAAGAAATAGTTGCTTAATCTAGGCCTCCCATTATCCAAAGAGAAAGGAGTTTGGGGGCGGGGCTGGAGCGTGTAAAGAGAGAACAGAGTGATGGCTGCAGGACAGTTCCCCAGACCCTGAACAATAGTCTCTTCATTTTGGTGGCCAAAGATATGAAGTGTGATCTTTCCTGAGACACATTTTTCCACACTCCAACTTTATATGGTCCATGCGATGCCTGATAACAGTTGCTCACTACAGGTTACAGGGGAAATAAATGGATGGATGAATGACTGGCTTTTTTAAGGAGCTTCTAGATATTTTCCTCAAAGCGATGGCCTGATGAGCCACAGCAGGTTATGTCTCAGACACCACGGAGGTAACCCCTTCCAAGCGTGCCAGTAACAAACCCTGGAAGGACACCATCCTGGAAACAATTTCCATCTGCAACTCCTCAAAGCACAAGAGAATCTCACGCTGGTTGCGTGGGGGGTGCCCGTTACAGCCCGAGTCCTCTCCTACTTCTACTCAAGCCCATCTGCACGCCGGTTCCGTGTGTAATCTTGCTGGCTGTAGGATTACTGATGACTGACAGCCATTCCCTGAGAACATCGGGTCTGCCTGTAGCCTGGCTGTGCATGGATGCTTCACGGTGACAGGATTAAGTGCTGAAGCTTCTCCAGGGACAGCCCATGTTCAGGATGTGTGTCTGAGATCCTGTCAAACATGGCAGCCGGGGGATGGCTACTAGGCACTGATACCTCCCGTGCATGAAGAGTATCACAGAGACAAAGCACCGAGGTTCGCTTGCAGGCTGGCTTCCCTGGGCTCCCTACTTTTGTCTGTCTGGCCAAGAAGATGTTGGCGGGAGGCAAAACACCACTCCTTTGTTTTGAGTGGTGTTTTCCCAGTAATTAAATGTGTTACAACCTCAACCCCCAGCTGGATCCTCGTAGACGTACAACACACTCTCGTCTTTGTCTAGGGATTAAACTTCCTGAACCAAATGTTTGACAGAATGTATGAGGAACAAGGAAGGGGGAAAGTAACCAAACGATTGCAGCTTGGGAGCTGTCAAAACACACGGGTTTGGTCACTGACAGAGAAGAATCAGCACACTGAATTAATAAGGGAGATTAGTACATAGTTTCATACTACTCGACAACTCAGATTCGGAAGAACGTTTCATTCTCAAGGAACTCTTGACTTTCAGTCCTAGGGCTTACTGCATAATGGATATTAAGGCTTCAAGGAAGAATACAGGTCTTGACTTTGTTTTCTCTGCTTATAATTTATGAGGAAGAGATTCTTGGGGTGCCTGGGGTGGCTCGGTGGGTTGAGCGACCGACTCTTGATTTCGGCTCGCATCACCATCGTGCGGTTCATGAGTTCAAGCCCTGAGTCATCGGGCTCTGGGCTGACGGCATGGAGCCTGCTTGGGATTCTCTCTCTCCCTCTCTCTCTCTGCCCCCCCTACCTCGTGTGCATGTGCGCGCTCTCTCTAGCCCTCAAAAATAAATATATTTTTTTTTAAAGAGAGAGATTCTTCCATTCTTCCATCATAATACAGTCACAGGTGGAGCTAGACTGAAGGGAACAGATCTCCCAGATTCTTTGTGCATCCCATTCATATATATATATACCAACCCAGGAAGCTAGAATTAAAAGTAGCTTCCAGATTTGGAATGAGAGAAGCTCTTAATCCCTGCTATTAGCACCCCCCCCCTTCCTAATCCTGCCACCTCCCCAAAACTCTGCATGGCCTTGCAGCTGTGGGGCACTCCCCAAATAAGTATTCCTTTTCCATTTGCCAACTGAGCTCAAAATTCTTCCGGAGGAAGATAAGTGATGCCATCTAAAGGAAGATTCTGGTCACCGATATTAGACCTAATAATAGGGAAAGACAGACCTGGGGGACTGGAGTAACTGGTCCAGTGCATTTGGACTCTGATCACCGTAATTCAGGTCTTTGGTGAAGCCTGGCCCCATGTGCTCTATCACCTTGCTAGTCAGGCGGAAGGTGACTTCCACACTTTTCTTTCTTTTTTTTTTTTTCCAAAAAAAATTTGTTTTAATTTATTTATTTTTGACAGAGACAGAGTGCGAGCATGAGCTGGGGAGGTGCAGCGAGAGAGAGGGGGAGACACAGAATCCGAAGCAGGCTCCAGGCTCCGAGCTGTCAGCCCAGAACCCGATGCGGGGCTCGGACTCATGAACCGTGAGATCATGACCTGGGTCGAAGTCGGATGCTTAACCGACTGAGCCACCCAGGCGTCCCCTTCCTTACTTTTCTTGAGCGATGATATGGATGGTTTCTGAGAAAGGCTGAATATGAAACCAGCACACCCTTCCCTCTCCTGTTCTCTTCTTGTCTCTGTCATCTGACTACCCATCATTGCCCTGCTTGCTCTTGGTTATTAATGATCCTCTCTTTATTTTGGCCAGTTTCCTGAAATCTTTAGCCACCACAGGGGCTGTGTCTCTTCCAGAAATCCTAGTGTTAGTACAGGCCTGTTGCCAATGACTCCCATAGACATAAGGTCATTAAGAATTATACAATGATAGAGATCATTCACTTTTAACATTTTAGTTCTAGAATGGGACACAGAGGCCAGAGAGCTGTAATGGATTATCCAGGTTTAAATGGATAATTGTGGCTGAACAGGGAAGAGAATTTAGGCGTTCTAAAATCCCAAATCACTGATCATTCTGGTCAGTGAGTCCCCTACTAGCCGCTTTCAATGCCTCTACTCCAACTCCAGGGTTAAATTTCTGCTTTCCCCCGTTCACTCGCTTGAGCATCTTACAACTCATTTTTTTTTTTTATCCGTCTTGTTCTTTACGGTCCCTGTGCCTTCTCTCCCCGTGTTTCCTCCACACCCACCCCCCACTATCTCTCGCTGTTGTTCCCTCACCTTTAGGAGGATACACAGAACTGGCCGAATGGAAAATAAATTCTTCATTCCTTGCCAACCCAGCCTGAGGGAAGTCATTAAGAAGCAGCTCTGCCTGGAGATGTTTCTAATGTGCTTGCTGTAATTGTGGCTGAAATTTCAATATCAAAGGTTAAAGTATCATGGTTTCCTTTACACTTTCTTTTATTTGCAATTACCCTGGGAGGAGAACATATCTGAGCAGGACCGCTGGAGACAATACTTGCCAGCCCAGATTACACTGCGGGCTGGTGGACTATCTTCTCCAAAAAGCAAACTTCTTGAGTCTTTTCTATCCAGCAAATCCAATCATCTTTTGGAAGCTTCATTTTCCTGAAGGCACAAAGCCCCGGGGAGGGGAGGGGAGGGGGTGCTCAACCCCTGGTGGAATCCCTTCCCATCTACTTCCCAAACTCGTTCCCTATCCCTAACGGGTCGAACTCATTTACCGCGTAAATGATAGCAAATCAGGAACCTCCTGCTGCTTATAATGATAACACTTCCTATAATTTGCATGATAAAATTCAACCGATTTCAGATAGCGTTTCTTAGAACAGATAGGTGACACCAGGGCTCCATGAGGGGAATAAATTACCACCTCGAGTTCTCTGCCATCGCAGTTGCGGCTTCCAATTGGCTGACATTCAGCCCCAAACAAAAGCACAAAGCCTTGTCTAATGGAGCAATGAGAAGAGATATCTAGGAAATATTAACAAGTTTCTCATGGTAATTTATGCAAATACACGCCATAACTCAGCTGAAGAGGTTCGGCTGGTACCTATGGAAGGGAGCTGCACTAGCCAGGGATTTGATGGAATTCATGCCACCTTATTACATCTCAGAGGTTGTGGGTTTCCATACAAATTAGCACTGGAGAGGCCCAGGGTGGCCATTAGTCCTCAGACCCTCTGCAGCAGAATCACCCCAGGGTGCGTATTAAATGCAGTTTCCGCTGCCTCTGTTACAGACCCATTGAATCAGAAGCCTTTAGCGTGGGGCTTGAGAATCTGCATTTTAATTACTCCCCCCAACCAAGTGGCCTTTATTATTATTATTATTATTATTTTTTAATTTTTTTTAACGTTTATTTATTTTTGAGACAGAGAGAGACAGAGCATGAACGGGGGAGGGGCAGAGAGAGAGGGAGACACAGAATCGGAAGCAGGCTCCAGGCTCTGAGCCATCGGCCCAGAGCCCGACGCGGGGCTCGAACTCACGGAGTGTGAGATCGTGACCTGAGCTGAAGTCGGACGCTTAACCGACTGAGCCACCCAGGCGCCCCTCCAAGTGGCCTTTATACACACTGAATGAGACCGTCTTTCTGAGCCTGCCCCGCCCCCCTTGGTCAGTACTATCTACATCTAGGTTACACTCACAGTGACCCACTCTCTTACTATGTGAATTGGCTAAGATACTTCACTCAGCCTCACATTCCTCCTCTGTAACAGAAGAGGTGGGCCCGATTACCTCTTAAGTGTTTCAGGCCATAATCCTTTTTTTTCAAATGGAGCCTGGGCCAAACAAAACCTACGTGCCAGGCGGCCAGTTGCCAAAATGTCCCTGATGGACCCCGGATCCACGTCTCTCCGGAGTTCAGCAGCCTCCCAGGAGCAAGGAAGACTGCGCGCAGTGCCCCCGTCTGTCTTTGCCTCCCCAGTTTCTTGCCCGCACAGTCGCTTTTCAGTCTGGAAACCATGCTTGCCCCACTGTTTCTGCCAGAGCACTGTATCTAGACTCCAATCCTTTCTCCTATTGGTGGCTTGGGCTTTTGAAAGCAAATCCATTATACTTCTTGCTTTTGATTTTCTTTTGAAGGTTGGTTATGTTTTGCTCTTCTGTGTCTGTCCTCCAAGGAAATAATGCTTTGTATATTTTATAAACCACAATGTTCCCAGCGCCTAGAGTGGTATCTGTCATGTAGTAGGCTCTCAATAAATCTTTGAATGAAGGAATCCAAGGACAATTACCTGCTGGAAAAGAAAACAGGAAAGGGGGGAAATAGAGGGTGGCGGGGATACATTTTAATAGCTCAATATATTAGCACATAAAGCCAACATTTATTTATAACCAAATACGCTCAAGGTTTTCTACCTGTATTATCACATTTATTCCTCATACACCTACGAGGCAGGTAATAATATATGTATTTGACTCGAGAAACTGGGCTCAGATAGGGTGAAATGTTTATCCAAGGCTTCACAGAAGTTGCTGAGATTGGATTCACGGCCGGGTTTGTCTAACAATAAAACCCAAGTCTTTCCATCTCAGCACTCTGTCTCCCAAGATCAAACCCAGCAAAAATTGTTAACCAACTGTTTCATCTAAGTTAGTTCCCCCTCCTCCTGTCTTGTAATTTCTTTCTTATCTGAAACTGACTTGTCTGCATCATTAACAAATCAAAGGCATGATTGGAGCTTGTTTAGATTGGGGTTCAGCTGTTCCCGCAGCCCGGCCGCCGTGACCTTGGGAGAGGGTGGGGCAACACAGAGCCTCCTCTGGCATGGTTAGGATGAAGTACCAAGCTCAGGAGACCAGTCCACTACCACTATGCAGGAGCTGGGGACATTTATTTAGGGCCTCTTGCCTCCAGTTTAGGCAGTGCCCTCTCTGTATCCTTCTGGACTTTTCCAGGTGTGGGCAAGGCAGTCCCTTGGTGCTTGAATTTCCTTTGAAATATCCCCTCCTATTGCTCGTCTGAAGACTTGGTCATTCAGCACATTCAAGGGCAGGCACGCAGGTGATAGCCATCCCTGGGCAAAAAGGTACCCAGGAAGGGGGTGCCTGGGTGACTCATTCCATTAAGCATCTGACTCAGGTCATGATCTCCCAGTTTGCAGGATGAAGCCCCGGGTTGGGCTCTGCACTGACAGCATGGAACCTATTTGGGATTCTCTTTCTCCCTCTCTTTCTGCCCCCTCCCTGCTTGTACATGTGCACACACACACACACACACACACATACACTCTCTCTCTCTTTCCCTCACTCTCTCAAAAGAAATAAATAAAACTTAAAAAAAACAAAGGTACCCAAGAAGGCATGTGTGTGTGTGTGTGTGTGTGTGTGTGTGTGTGTGTGGATGGGGGTGGTGGTGGAAGGCATAGTGAGCAGCAGGGAAAAGATCATTATAATGGGCAAAGTGCAAGTATAATAAGATGGCCCACTGCTGGCTGACCACTGTCTCCCTGTATTTATGATAATGCAAAGGACCTTCTTCTATGGTACCAGCTCCCTGAAATTCAAAACCCAGCCAGCGTCCCCTTAAATCCTCCTCCCATCCTCTTTATTGTAGGGCATTGGCCCATCATAAAATCTCAGCCCACCATGGTGTGTAGCCCAAGTCCTGATTCTTGTTGGGGAAGAAGTTGTCTACCATTGGTAAGAAGCACGCCGAGAACACGTGCACCCTTGGGAGGTGGTGCCTGTAGCTTTTCCTCAGCCCCAAGCCCTCCCTGCGGGTCCCCGCTCAACCTGTAGCCTGTCCCCTATCTGGCCTCCGTGTCATCTGTCTCTCTGATTTGGTTTGGAGCTGGGCTTCCATTCGGCTGCAGGGAAGTCTGATTTCATCACGTTCTTTCTCCGATCTTTTCTATAACTGTCCTCCCTGCTCCCACGGGCCCACCACATGGGCTGTCTTTGTTCTTCTCACAAAGGGAGTCGTCAGCATGGAAGGCTCTTTTCAAGGAGGCAGGAAGGAGGCTCTTGTTTTTCTAAGTCACAATCAGAGATGCATTATTAATGCTTCTGCCCTCTTTCAGGCATGCTGCATAAACATAACTGCATATGATGTATCGCATGTTCTTGGGCTTAGGATGGGGGGGGATGTGCGTGGGGGGGGTTGGGGAATGGTACAGTTCATCACAGGAGAAAAACGAGACAAAAAAAAAAAAAAAAACAAAGGGGGAAGAAGCAAAGGAAGAGAAAGTAGAAGCCGAAGAGAAAAGGAGCTTGGGCCATAAGACCCGTTAGTAATGGCGCCCCAAGGCTTCAATATCCTACCCCCGGAGTACTGTTTTCAATGTCAGATCCTTTCAAGGCCTCCTTCCGCTCAAGGGCTCAGTGGGCGTTTGGGCATTGTCCAGTGAGACGTCCAGGGTGACACCCATCAAGTGCTCCTTTGGGGTCCTTTTTGGGCTGATGCAATTGGAGTTGTCAGCGTAGAGACAGGCAGTGGCGGGGACCAGGGACACCAGCCTGAGGAAGTAAAGCCACAGCACATGGTCTCTTCAGGGTGGTTTCGCTGGGTGCCGGGCTCCGTGCCCCAAGGGCGGTGATTCAGCCTTCCCTTTTCATTTGTCACCCCTGCTCTCTGTCTGTCTTCCCTCAAGGTGGTCTAGTTCAGAGGAACGAGTCAGACGGCCGCTCCGTTGCAGGCTAGATGCCTAGCTCACCTGTCACCATGGGGACCCCAGTTTGGTTCGGTCAGTTCCTTCATAGCCACCGCAGCTGCAAGGCACCCTTGGATCAGCTTGAGTCTGCTTGACGAGAGCTGTGCTTGGGGACCAGCAGTTAGCCTGTTTGTGATCCTGGCCCCGTGACCACGCTCGCAAGCACTGCTAATGGGGAGGCCGATGAAATAATGCCAGCCACCGCTTGTCTTCCTTCCGGCACTTGGCACTGCTGATAAAACGTGTTCTGCAGATTATCAACACCAACAATTAATGGGGGAGTAATCAACTGTGAAAGGAAGCCAGCTAGGGCGGCAGGGACAATCCAACCTTCTATTCTTGGGGCCAGGGCCTCCCAAGGGAGTGGACTACATCCCGGACAAGCAGCCAGTGAACGGACGAGGAGCAACATCTTGGCTTCCACGGGGCAAAAGTCTAGGAAAATGCTAGCCTCGTGCGGGAGTCCACGTGGGCCCAAACTGCCACGCCTGCCAAATTCTCCCTGTCGAGTTAAGCTCCTGATTCCGAAGAAAAAGTCATTTCCGTAATGTGCAAAGCCATCGGTTTGCGGGCTGGCCGTCTGAGCTGGGAATGACATTCGTTGTATGATTTGTGGCCGCCTCTCTCGTTCCTCCACAAGATAATCTGCCTGGACTCGGTGATGACAGCTAGTAATTTACGGCTGGGGGTCCAGCATTTAGGTAAGTAATTCCTGCTAAAACGCAAACAACTTATCAGAGGATAATTCCCTGAGCATTATATGTCGATAATATAATCAGAGTATTAGTAAGAGTGACTAACATTTATCGAGACACTGTCATCGTCGTCATTATCATCATCATCATCATCTCCATCATCACCCCCACCACCGTCATCCTCATTACCAAGTAGGTAACACGTATCTCAATACATACTCGTTCCTGACACTGTTTTCAGCGCTCCCTGTGTGATGCGCCTTTAATCTTAATGACCACACGAGGAGGTAGGTGCTGGCATCGCCTATTTTTGGAAGACCAGGAAACTGGAGTGGCGCATTCAAGTAAGTTGGCTGAGGCTACTGGTTAGCAAATATTGGTACCAGAATTCCAAACTAGCAGGCTCTTCTAAACTATCTAGGGTCTGTGCCTTGACTCACTACTGCACTGCTGGGATAGAGGAAACACACAGATCTTTTTGGTAAAAATGTTATTTATTTTGAGAGAGGGGGAGAGAGACAGAGACAGAAAGGGAGTGGGAGAGGGGAAGAGAGAGAGAGGGAGGGAGAATCCCAAGCAAGCTCTGTGCTCCCAGCACAGACCCTGACACGGGGCTTGATCTCCTATGAACCGTGAGATTGCGACCTGAGCCGAAAGCAAGAGCTGGACACGTAACTGACTAAGCCACCCAGGTGCCCCAAACGGATGGATCTTAATGTCAGATGTGGGGCTGTGTGACTTGGGGTCTCTCTATGGCTGATTCCGTATTTATGACATGGGAATATAAGTACAGACGTAAGAGGACCAGAGCTAGGTGAGGCAAAGGAGGCGTGTAGATGCAAAATTTAAGGAGGCGCTCGCCCTCAAAGTGGTACGTGAGTCAACCCCCTACTCGCGGCCCTCAGGAGCCAGGGCCTTCTTGCACTATGTTGTCCCTTATAGCAAAGATTAAACTAAATAAGAACCTGTACTCAAGTTACGGGCATATTCTAGGTTATTAAGTACAAATTTCCTTCCTTTGCTCCAGACTATCTAATGAGATCTTTCCCAGGGACGCACTGCCCTTGGCTAGGGCCTGAGCGGCAAGAGAGGAAATGGGGAAGGCCCTGGTGGCGAACTTCCCGTCCATTTTGACCCTGCTTGGTGGCCCTGGAACTTGCCAGTGACCATTCCTTCTGCAGTGGCAAAGGTCTCACTTCTTTAAGCCGTGGGGGTGGTGTTCGTGCTGCCTCAGCCTGTCTGCGGTAGTGTGTGCTTTCCACAGGCATGCACGGGCACCCTGTCAGCAAAGCGGTCCCTACCACGGGGTCATTTTATATAAGCAAATTACCCTTTGCAATAGCAGGATACTGTGGCCGAAAAGGACTTTGTAGGTCGCGTCCTCAAGCGCTCTTATCTTAAAGATGTTGCACCAAGGCCTGGGGAAGAGGAACGATTTGCCATAGGTCCCTGGGCTAGTACGACTCGTAAATAGAGCTGGGTCTTCTGCGCCCACCGCTTCTCGGAGCTGCCGTTCTGGTTTTAAGTGGCTTTCCATGCTGTGCATGGGATGTGCCACCAACAAGGCCAGCGGTAGACGTGGCAAGGCAGGGATCTTGCCTTAGTCTAAACAACCTAGTCTTTCCCTTCGAGAGAAAACTGCTGTTAGAAAGATTGAGGGGGACCCCCTTCCCTGTCCAGAAATTCAAAACCAACGTATCAATAACCTTCATGAAAGAAGAAACCATTCCACACCCTCTTTGCTGGGGAAGCGATGAAACAGGTGAATTCTGTCAGGTGGGAGGAGGTGAGGGAGGATTTGGGGACAGCAGGTAACAAAGCAGTTCCTCTTGCCGTCGCAGCTAATTGCAATATTTTCGATTCCAGGACCTAGCACAAGTGCTCCCGCACAATATATGTTCAGCTTCTGAGCCGTTGTGCCCTCTCCTGCCATCTTGGATTCCCAGCACTACAGCCCTAGAGGGAGACGTGGGCTAAACTCAGCCATATGGATGTTGTCACCACAGCATGACAATTATGCTTTGAGGGACTATTGCTTTATGCATCTTTCTCCGCCTTCCCCATCTTCCTAATGATGACAAAGTCACAGGCTAGCTCTGTTCTCTTTTCCCTCTGGTCACAAAGTGACTCCTTCTAAGAGTCTGGTTGCTTGTTAATTACTGATGGAGTCTAATCTGCCGGAGCCCCTCGCTCTGTGGATGTTCAGATTCTCAGAGACTTGGAGCTGAGTATTTAGATGGGTATTTAGAATAACATCCCCTGGGGGCCTCGCCCCTTGGGAAAGTATCAAAGCGTCGAATTACCAAATGCTTCTGAAAGAAACGCTGGCGAAATACAATCATCCCTCTCAGATAGCTTCTCCCTGGTCACGATGACTCAGAGAATCCAGGCAGAGATAATTGGGAGGAAATGTGGAACATCCACGTACTTATGATCTCTCTATGTAGTCTTCAATTGTTCTATTTTTTTAAATTTTAGTTTATTCATTTGAGAGAAAGAGAACATGAGCAGGGGAGGGGCAGAGAGAGAGGGAGAGAGACGGAATCCCAAGCAGGCTCCGCACTGTCAGCGCAGAGCCCAGCGCGGAGCTCAGACTCGTGAACTGCGAGATCATGACCTGAGCCGAAACCAAGAGTCAGACACCCAACCGACTGAACCATCCAGGCGCCCCAGCCTTCGGTTATTTTAGAAACTGGGAAATTGCCTACGTATCACTGATTCCAGCATGGTCAGTGCCTCACCCTGTGTGTGTGCACGTATGTGCGTGTGTGTGCACGTGTGTGCATGCATGCGTGTGTGTGTGGGGGGGGGTGTGGAATAATTATCTAGCCCTGTTTGGCCTTGATAACATAGGAAAATAATTCTGTCAATATTATTTTATTGAAACCATGCAATAATCAAATGTGATTTGTTATTTCTATTACCTACATTTTTCATTAAAAAAAAATGACTTGCCTGAAGTCATGTAGCTACTACGAAGCAGAGATGGGACTTGAAGCCAGGCGTACTGATTTCACATCTAGTGGTTGGGCAGTGACACGAGATCTAGTTTCAGGCACCTCCCCAACATGTGTCAGTGCCCTGCTACTCCAAGTGTGGTCCGCAGACCGGCACCAGGAACATCTCCTGGGCGCTTGCTCCCAGGGCGGACCATCAGTCCTCATCCCAGACCTATGAAGTCCGAATCTGCATTTTAACAAGACCCCTCTCGGCAATTCCTGTGCACCTTGCATTCAGGGAAGCAATGCTTTTGCGCAGTGCTGTCCAATAGATATTACAATGTAATGCTGAGTTTTCTTACAGACATTCAAAAGGTAAAAACAAACAAACAAAACAACAAGTAAAATTACACGTGGAGGGCTGTGAAAACACAGATGGCTGAGTGGCCACATCTGGAGTTGCTGGTTCAGTAGATCTGCGTTTATATTTCTAACAAATTCCCAGGTCACGCTGCTGCGGTTGGTCCCGGGACCACACTAAGAGAATTGTCGCCTCACCTGAGAAATCATCAGGTTCTGGACTAAAAGGAGAAACATAAGGAGGACTCAGGAATGTGGGAGGGGAAAAAAAAATCAGAACCAGAAGAAAGAACATAGATTTTCTATGTAGGATGGTCTCTGGGGCCCGGATACAGTTGTTGTCCACAGCAAGGCAAATCGGTATGCAGGTTTGACCTCGCGTGTATAATAATAAGTAAAATAACCATTTACTGCCCTCCCTGCAGCTGGTCTCTCCCTCCTGTTTGAGCAAGAAACCAATAAGCTCTTTTCTGACTCTGAGCCCTCCCTGGGCTGGTCCCTTTGCTCGGAATTCTCTTCCTCCTCTGATTTGTTGAGATGGCCATTTCTTCAGGTCTCAACTTAAATGCACTTCCTCTGAGAAGCTGATTGAACCACCCTCTGGAAAGTAGCATTTCCATCCACCAGGCTTCTTATAGCAAGGGATCATTTTCTTTACACTTATACCATAATTATTTGTGCATTTACGGCTTCATATCGGTCCCCCGGATGGTCTATCAGCAACAAGAGGAAAGAAACCTCGTATCTGTTCATTTCTGTATTCATTATAACTTAGCCTGGTGCCCAGAACAGGGTGGACCCTCATGTGTCCGTTGGTTGGATGGAGAATTCTGTCATGTTAATACATTACAGGGACACTGACAATAGAGGAGATGATCTTGAATATATTTTTTTCTTTTGAGAGAGATACAGAGTGCAATCAGGGAAGGGGCAGAGAGAGGGAGACACAGAATCTGAAGCAGGCTCCAGGCTGTGAGCTGTCAGCACAGAGCCTGATGCGGAGCTTGACCTCACGAACGGTGAGAGCATGACCTGAGCCAAAGTCAGACGCTTAGCCGACTGAGCCACCCAGGCGCCCCACCTTGAACATGTTTTTAATCGCTCAAAGCCGTTGGGGAGCTACTGTTCCTCCCAACCAGATTAACGTTAACATAACCATATTGACAATTTCAGAAATTGTCCAAGAAAACAGACAAATGGGCCAGGCCAGACTGGCCGTGTTCTGAAAGTCAAAGTCAAGAAGAAAATGTATCAGTTATTCACAGCAAAATATTTGTCAGGAGTGGCAGTCTGGTGGCAGAGAAGACAATTATCATTTTCTTTACTGGGCCAACAGGTAGACCCTGAGAGCCATTTTAAATTAAATGGAATCCAGCATGGTTGCTTACTGCAGAATTTCATTTTTAGGTTTTCGTTACCATCTCTGAGATGTATCCTGTTTCCTTTTATATTCAGACCGTAGCTATCGATTCCCCGTATCTTTGTTCCTTCCCTGTCTGGGTGCAGACAATATACAATCTCAGGAAGGAGTGATTGCCTCCCACCCAGAGGGGTGTTGCCCGAGAAATCCCATGGGCAGCTCCGCGTGGTCTCCCCTTTCGGTGTTGCTCCTTCAGGCTGGGCTGCGGAGCATCGGTTGGGGGCTTCATTGCCTGTACCAGAGGTTCTAATAAATCAGGCAGAATCCCGCAGAGGGGCCCCACTGATTCAGGCATTTAGACGAGAGCAGACCAGAACCAGAGCTAAACCATTCTTCATCCTGCCTGGCATTTCCTTTCTCTTGGAGGTGCCTTTGTTGTGCCGGACTGAAACCAAGTCCCGGAGCTATTGTGCGCTGACTCCTCTGTGTGTGTGTGTGTGTGTGTGTGTGTGTGTGTCTGTGTGTGTGTTTTGGGGAGGGGGACGCACATGCTCATATGCCTTTTCTCCCTCCTTTCTTCTTTTTATTATCATTAATAATGAAATATTGAGACCAGGCTGCTAATGAGCCTAAACTCCCTCCTGTTAGTTTATTTTTCGCCTTCAGACTGTCACTTCAGAGTAAATTACTTCTCTCTGCATCTTGTTCCAGTAATATTACACCAGCGCGACCCTCCCCCTCCCACCCCGGGTCTAATTTCAGGGTTATTCCCTTTCTCTCACCGCAGTTTGCTAGAGCAAGGGAGGTTGCCCCATCTATCATGCTTAAACCTGTGCAACGTGCCCCGCCACCCCCCTGCCCTGCGATGGAGACATCATTCTCGTGGCTCTGGGTCGAGTCGGGTTTTAAATACTTACACAGTGCACGCTGATATCACCTATAAAGAAGTAAGTAAATAAATAATATATACCCATCCCTGTGTGCTGTTCCTTGAGGTCTACGGAGGAAGATTTAGAGACTGCGAGGCAGAGTGAGACCCGTTTGGGAAGGAGGGGGCCAAAGAAGCGGGCGCGCTGCAGTCCCGCTGTCCGCCGCCACCGCCGTCTGCTCGGCTCTGGCTCCTGTTCATTTCATGGCACGCTAAGCATTTCCTTGTCAACTGGGAGATGTCAGGATGTGAAAACAACCAACATTAAGTAGATATTCTGTGCCAGCACAACAGCAAGTGTCTCCAATATGCTTTTGTCTCCTGTTCAAAGATGCTAAACTGGTCTTCAAACAGCCACCGCGTCTCCGTTTCTTCTTTCTTCGCCAGTGCTCTGCTACTGGGGACTTCACAAAGGACTGGAAACCCGGGAGCTTTCTCTCCGTTGCATTTCCTCCCTGGTTCCTTCCTTTCTTCCTCGTCTTCCTGCTGGTCAGAAACACGGGCCCCCAAGCCTTATCGCAGCCCTGCCATTGACTCACGCGATCTCGGGGAACTAACCTCTCCGTGTCTGTGTCCTCACCTATGGAGCGGTGACAAATAACAGTATTTGCTTCATAATTATGTTTTGAGGACTGCATGAATTAACACATGCAACGTGCCTAGGACAACGCCTACTCACCCTTTATAAGCACTCAACCCGTCGTTTTCTTCCTCGTCCTTTTCTTCTGCCTTTTTTCCTGTTTTGTTTATCACCCACTTGCCTTTTTTTTTTTTTTTTTTTTTTTTTACCACTGGCAGTTCTGACCCCAGAGAATTAGCTTTACTTCACTCATTACTCACCCATCTGTTGTGTACAGAACTGAGCATCGTCCCACGGTTGTGGCTGGTAGTCACAGACAGTGCTAGGTAGAACCCTCAGGGCCAGAGGCAAAAAGAAAACTCAGTGATGCTGTTGCCGTCTCTATTTGTATTTTTTGATATTTGTTCTTCCTGGATTTTTTTTTGTTTTGGCTTTAAGTTTGGCTTTTGAAAATGGTGCATGAAAATATCCTTTATCCTGATGGTTGAGCTTTTTGGCAACGCTTGAATTTCTGCTCAAGGCAAGTGCATCATGGCCTTCACCTGCCTTGCCACAGGTGAAGCCACAGAAATCCACCGTCTTTTACTTGCCCGAGCTTTTCTCATGTGGACCCTCATAGCAGTACATACCTTCTCGACAAACGGCCACCCACCTGGTATTGGGCTTTGCAGGGGAAGGGAAGGGAGAGTCATTTTTAACCCAGAAAGGAAAATCTCTTTGGCCTCAGCAGGCAACAAAGGCAGGCAGGGGAACACATTTGAGATCCATGTGACCTCAAGGTTAGGCCTTCAAATCTCCCCAGCTGATCCATGAAATCTGGTCTTGCCTCCCTTGATGGGACGCGAAGAGGGGCCAGACTGGAGGCGGGGTTATTTATGAACCTGACACTCTGGGTGCAAGATGGCTCAGCTGGCAGGGTCAGACAGCAGAATTCAGATGGCGTAGCTTTTCCTCTCTCATTTTCATCCAAGTGACTAAGACTCAGCCCTTGGGGTTAAGCGTTTTTATGGGGGTCTTCTGCTGTGCCCCATGCTAAAGTAGGACCTGCACAGAATTTATCCTTTACAGTTCTTTTGATTTAAGAATGAAAGGGCAGCTGCTGGGCAAATGAGAGGTGGACCGGGCAAGCTTCTAAACTCCCCGGCTAATAGGACCACCTACCGCAGCGCTGAACCCACCTTCCTTGAGCCTTCAGGATACTGTTTGAAAATTATGCAAAACTTTTCTAAGCTTTGGGGTTACAGGGGAGTCTCAGCCCCTTTAAATATGCCCTAGAAGAAGCTACTCTTTACTAAATGTTGAGACTCTTCTATGTCTTCCAATTCCAGACGAATCTTCTACCGAACCTTGCCCCAACCAGGTCATGTATGAGCTCGGGATCATACAAGTTGCTAGACAAATCTGATGTCCTTTAATCTGATACAAGTCTTTTTTTTTTTTCTTTAAGTAGATTCTAGCTTAAAGCAGAGCATCAGTAATGCCTTTGTTCCAATTTGGGTTTTTTTGTTTTGTTTTGTTTTGTTTTGTTTTGTTTTGTTTTGTTATTTGCAAATATGCCTGAACAGTATATATCAACAGTTCAGATTTTGGAACATTGAGCCATTTACCTTTGTGAACGTGTTTCAAACTCCACCCTGGTCCCGAAACCTCCAGAACAGAGGTGCTCAAACTTCAGCGCGCATCAGAACCACAAGGAGGGCGTCATGAAAACGCTGGCTCCACCTACAGAGAATCTGATTCGGTAGATCTGGGGTGGGACCCAAGGGTTTGCATTTCTCATGTGTTTCTGGGTGATGTTAATGCTGCTGGTTTGGAAACCATGCCTTGAAGACCACTGGTGTAGACTTCAGATGTTCATTAGGTCACAGTTTCAAGTCGCTGCTTTTAGTGGTCAGTTGAATTATCCTATGAATTCAGCGTAAAGAGAGCGAATGTCTCTCCCTTTTTATCAGTCAGGGTCGTCTATTTTCTTACTCATACAATTCCTTTTTGGTGCTCTATTTTGGGTTGCTTCTGTCCTTCTGTAGCTTCTTGGAAGCTTTTCCATTCAGCTAGCGTGCAGGGAAAGAGAGTAGGGGGGAGTGTATTGCTTCTGAAGCACTCTGGCCCAGGAGTGGCTTGTATCACTGGAAGGATGGAGGAGAACGTGCCCCAGAGGAAGAGGAAAGGTATTGCAGTCAATTTATAGCCTTCTCTGCTCCACCCCCCCAAGAACCTCTGGGTGTTCCATTTTTGGTCGAGGTAAATCAGTCAACGGTCTCAGTTTTCCACTTTATAAACACTGTATCAAGCGCGGGTAGTTATGCCCTAGGTTGCTTCCCTAGTTATTTGGCGACTTGACATAAAGTGCCACTTGTTCCTAGACAGAGTGTTCCCTCTCTGTAGTGGGGTTTGAGGAAGGATGCCACTAGATAGGTGAAGACGCTGCTTCCTCTTCAGAGACCCGCGATTCCCTTCTAGAAGAGCTTCTAGACAATAAAAAGCATTTTGACACTCTCCCTTCTATTTTAGATGCCCCTGATTTCTCATACTATTTTGTTAGCGGAAGAGAACGGGGGTGGATAGGAAGTGGAAGGAAGAAAAGAGTAAAACTTTCCATGTCTCTTTCTGCCCACCTGACTCCTGTATTTCAGTTGCATATGGTCTGCCTGAGAACATGAGAAAGAACATCTGACCAGACATCAATTTTTGTTGCCATCAGGATTCTGACAAATTGAATGATGCATACCTCTGTATGTAGGCAGAGATCCTTAAAATAGCCTGGAAATCATGACTTGCACGCAGGCGTATCGTTACATATGACGAAGCAATGTCATTGTATGTTGAGCAAGGTGAAAAAGAAGTCTCTCACGTTGAAACCAGTTTCTCTCCCACCTTCCTGGAGTTTACAGGGAGAGAATGAATCGCTGTGAAGTCTATTCTGGCTGCCGGCACCTCTGCCCACATCCTCATTTATACACTCCTCCTCGTTCCTTCTAGGGGTATCTATTTTCTATAGAAAAAATCTATTGGAAAAACTCATTGGAAATAGCTCCGCAATAGAGCTTTCATATCCCATCTCGACCCTCAGGACAGTGAGCTGGTGTACTAAAATCACTTCGGAATAACAACAAATTATTAAATACATATATATAACATCTATCTATCTATCCTTATATTTTTCACAATAACGTTGTATACATTTTCTTCTTTCGCCCTATTTAGAACCTTATAAAAATACATAGGGTGGGTGCAACACGTCCCCAATTTGCAGCTGGGAAAAGTGATATGCAAAGGGGTCAGATCACTTGCCTAAGGTCACCAAATGAACTAGGAGATGGAACCAGGTCTAACACTGAGACACCTATACTTAAAGGAATATTGGACTCAGATACATGTGAATATAGCCCCTGCCCCTCATGTTAGTGACCCCTTCTCCACTTCCTTCCCACTACCTACCCCTGAAGAATGGCATGTCACATCTGTGAAGCAATTTTGTGCATAACTTATAATAAGATTTTAGGCCAAATAAGTCCTTTTGATGATGTAAATTCTCAATATGTTCAGCCATTAGCTCCAGGAAATTCTAACATAATACAAACACATTTTATTTATTTATTTACTTACTTACTTACTTACTTACTTACTTATTTAGTATTTGTGATAGAGAGAGTATGAGCAGGCAGAGGAGAGAGGGGCAGAGGGAGACACGGAGAGAATCTTAAGCATGCTCCACACTCAGCACAGAGCCCGACATGGGGCTCAATCCCCCGACCTTGGGATCGTGACCCTTGCTGGAATTAAGAGTGGGATGCTCAACAGACTGAGGCACCCAGGCGCCCCAATACAAGCACATTTAGACATCAAATTACTTAGCTGCATTGAGAGTGATAAGGTCAGGCTATTACAGGCATAGCTTAAGCAAGCAAATGCTCCAACACTTGCTCTCAGCCTGTCTGTATTTTGAAGAAAGAAAATATGACCCCAAACGTTCATGCATGTTTCTGCCTTCTCCCCCTCCCACTTTGTTTCCAGGTAATAAGTATCCAGGTAAGCCCAACTCCGATTTATCGCAGGAGTTTGTAATGGCTTCGATGACCTGGTGCCTCAGTAACATTTTATTTTTCCAAAAAATTACCTGATAACCATGATTGACGGGACCCATTCCGCCATTTTCAAAGCCAACTTCCAGCTCTCCGTCCTACATTATGCAATACCCCGAGACATCTCTAAGTGTGATGTCAGCGTGCAAACTGAGTCTACATTCTCTGAAAAAGTATTTATTAATAGATCTTCATAACCTATCAGACGAGGCATACGTAAAATGACATAAAGAAAAGCAAAAGCAAAAACAGAGCGTTCCTTTATTCCCTTCACTTTCCCCAGGGCTCTTTTCTATCTGTTTTTGCCAAGCTCTTTCTCAAATTGTTTTTGTATTGTAACCAAATGGTAGCTGATCGGAGGCATCGGGGGACATGTCGTGGCATTTTCTGCACATTCCCCTCTCTCCAGCTTGGCTTTAAATGCCCTCGTGGCACTGACTAACAATTTGGGCTTCATCCAGAGCACTGAGCCTTGCCGGCATTATGATTACATTTTTTTTTTTTTGCATAGTCGATGTTGCTACATTAAACTCCAGATGCTTTCTCACAAGTCACTAAATTAACATCACATATATTTTTGGCCCATTAACGTAACACTAAGATCACAGTAGGATTATCACCCAGCAAGGTGATTTTGTGCGTGTCTTCTGCTCTCAGCATCCTTTCGACATTCACTTCTTTAAAATTAGGTCAGGGAAAATGAGGCTAGAGACCTACCGAAGACCCATGCCTGAAACATCACAGGAAACTCTGTCCCTGTCAAGAGAAAAACATCTTCACCTTCTGTCTGTCAGCAGATTGACATGTTTTATGAAGTGCAAGTGACAGCCTTTAATGTAAGTACCGGCAAAATTACTGTTGGATGGCTTTTTTAGGAAACGAATATACTTTATGACATGAAATATATTAAAACGTCAGTGTTTTAACCAATGTTGATAAAAATATATTACAGTCATTTATTGAGTTTGTAAAGCATGTTATGGGCTAACAAGATAAAAGATGTTTTGCAAATAACGTTGCTATTATTTAGAATGTGCATCTGCTCTTTGAGTTTTCTCAGTATAGGTAGGTGGCATGCTGGACCCCTTTTCAACAAAATAGCACTTCATTTGGGAAGAGAAATAAATTGCTGTCAACAATAGTCGGCACTCATTTAAGCAAGCTCATTTGTACTGCCGCACGAGTACTTTTGTGCAGTCTTGTACGCCCTGCACTATTTTGGTATCTGTCTGAAAAACTGGGTCACAAATCCAGCATTGCAACTGTCACCCTGCAATTGTCTATGTACTTAACCGTAGACCCTCATTAGACTCTTAGCTCCATGGAACAGACTCGATGCACTGTTTTTCTTTGTGTGCCCTCTGCCTGGCTCAGGACAGGACACACAGGCAATGGATAAATGTTTGTTGAAGAGGTAAAGGAAGCAATGAATGAAAGGAGCATAACCCAGGTCCGTTGACCTATCCTGTAATCACAAACTTGCGCAAGTTGGGTACACATACTGTCTATTTTAAACGATCGAAAAACATTTTTTTTAATGTTTATTTATTTTTGAGAGAGACAGAGACAGAATGTGAGTGGGTTAGGGGCAGAGGGAGAGGGAGACACAAAATCCGAAGCAGGCTCCAGGCTCTGAGCTGTCAGCGCAGAGCCTGACGCGGGGCTCGAACTCACGGACCGGGAGATCATGACCTGAGCCGAAGCCGGACGCTCAACTGACCGAGCCACCCAGGCGTCCCTATTTTAAATGATTTTGTAAAATGTTTTTCATTTTTTTGGAGAGAGAGAAAGAGAAAGAGCATGAGTGGGGGAGGGGCAGAGAAAGAATCCCAAGCACAGAGCCCAATGTAGGACTTGATCCCACAAGCCGTGAGATCGTGACCTGAACTGAAATCAAGAGTTGGATGCTTAACCGACTGAGCCACCCGAGCGCCCCTACATAGTGTCTATTGTAAAGAATGGCTTGGGGCGCCTGGGTGGCTCAGTCGGTTGAGCGTCCGACTTTGGCTCAGGTCACGATCTTGCGGTCCATGAGTTCGAGCCCCGCATCGGGCTCTGGGCTGATGGCTTGGAGCCTGGAGCCTGCTTCCGATTCTGTGTCTCCCTCTCTCTGCCCCTCCCCCGTTCATGCTCTGTCTCTCTCTGTCTCAAAAATAAATAAAACGTTAAAAAAAAAATTAAAAAAAAAAAAAGAATGGCTTTTCCAGTTCTGTAGGCCTTAAAAAAGCAGACAGTTTTAAGTAGCAATTATTACCTGGAGAGGTACAGTTTCAGATATTTAGGCTTATTAGCAAAGGACGTCCTTGTTGAGAGGAGAGCCCTGAATTCAGGCTGTGATCCCAGATTTTCTCTTTTAGGGGAGACGAAATTACTAAGTGAAAGGAACTTCATGTTGTACAACTCAGGGGAGGAGATCCGTCCAGCTAATTGGGCTTCAGATGTCAATAGCTTTTCTCCTAAAAATCTGCGATACTCTTTTCTGCACGACTGTCACAGAGAGGGGAAGATCCCGGGTGAAAGAGGTATCGTGTTTTGTCTTTTAAAGCAATTTCATTTCACTCACCACCAGGCTACTGTCTTTCTCCTTGCGTTCTCAGCTTCTTTACACTTCTGGAAACCACAGGTCCCTCCCCAAGCCCCATGCCACTTCAATTGTGAGGCAAGTGAGACATGATTTAGGCCTGCAAGATATTTTACTTTGCTGAACACACTCAGTTCAAGGAGGAAGTGAAAATGGTGTTGAAGGAGCCAAAGCAGCAAACTGCCGTGGGGAGTTGGGGGGGTGTGGGGGGGAAGTGGGGTGCTAAGACTCAGCCCAGGGTTAATGCGGGTGCCGTCATCTACACGGTTCAAAATGCGGTTCGTTTGGAAGCACATTCACATTTTCAAAAATTATAAGGAAAGAGAATCGTTGTTACAAAATAATCCCCCTCCTGAGATATGGCCGTTTACACTTTAGATTTCTTTCCATTATATATATCATATATACCCACATACAGGTCATGTATGCACTCAGAGGTACCTAACTATGTAAATATTTTATACACTGTGTACCCTACCGTTTTCACTGGAGGAATGACAAAGACTGGGATGAGGTTGAAACAAATTTATCCAGTGGTAGGAAGGTCAACCATTGCCATCTTAGAGTGAAATCACAATAACATGCCGCAGAACGAAGGAGCTTAGAGATCGTTCGCTCGAACCTCACTCCTCTTTCCTGCTCCAAGCCTAGGACAAGCATCCATGGACCAACATCACCTGTCCGTCTGCTCTCTGGCATGCTCCTCCTGTACACACAGCCGGACAGGAGGAAACCAGTCTGCTCCTCTAGGCACAGCCAGAAAGCAGCGCAGGGCAGGAGGAAAGCACAGGTTCCAGAGTCCCATTCAAATCCCAATGCCCACTTACTGAATTGGCAACATGGAACAACATCCCCAACCTCTCCTTCTTTGCTACAGCACAGATAACAAGAGTGCCCATCTCTTATGATTCTTGCGGGAATTAAATGAGCAACTACATAAACAAACAAACAAAAAAACCAAGACACCCAGAACAGAGCCCGGCAGTTAATACGGCCGCGGTAAATGTTATCTCTTATCATTATTCCTTCACGTACTGTCCATTTCTGGGAGAAGACACGTTTACAAGTCCACAGTTAATTTGAATTCAATGTAGACACTCCCTCAAAAGACTTAATGTAACGATCAGCAAAGTGAGTTTGCAACCAATCCATCGATCAGGAAAAAAAAAAAAGGATAGTCAAATATATTAGTGGACTAGGTCTTACAGGGTTATAAAAGAAATAGACAATCTGGCTTACAGACTTCTGTAAAAAGAAATGAAGCAATCTTGATAAACAAGACAGTATCTAATTATGCATAAAATTGCGTATTATTCTTTTTGAGTATGGCTCTTAGCGCGCATCTATTACAACGTCCCCATTTTACAAAGGCAGAAACTGAGACCCAGAGAAGTTACATAGCTTGCTTGAGCTTGTCAGTACAGAGGGACCGGAACTAGAATTTCAGCAGGTGGAATTTCAATTGGTTCGTCAAGGGAAAGATTTGGAAAGGACGCCGGAAGGACGGAGAGCCAGCTGGGTGCAGAGGAAACAAGGCAGAGCCTCCAGAGGAGGGATGGACAGGGTGGGTTCGGAGCGTGGGGAGGAGACCAGCTTCCCCATACGTGGAGAGACTTGTTGCTCATATGTTTCTAGCTTTTGCACCAAGATCTTTGGCATCTGACCAAGAGCTTTTCATCCTAAAGTAGAAGGAAAGGCCGTGGTGTCCACTCAGCTCACGGTGCAAGGTTGAATAACACTGTTCTTTCCCCGTCACTTGGAGTAAATCTCTCAAACCCTCCTCTGATCATCCATCCGATAGGCCTAAGAATAGGGTCTTGGCTCATAAGTTGTCACACAAACAAATAAGAGAATACACGCGCTTATGCTTTGGAAACCGTAGCGGGCTAAAATGTTGGCTCATGAAGTTTCCTCAGCTTTCCCTTTACCATCAGGGACCAGCAATCCAAGCGAACTCTTAGCAATTCACCTGCTCTCCTAGGGTCGCTAACGCAGCTGGGGCCCAATGATCGAACAGCCGCACCATGCAATTGAGAACATTTCTTAGAGACCGCAGCGCAGGCCGTGAGCTGCGCGGGCATTGCAGTGACTGATTAAAAAATACACGATGAAATATTGCAGCTATCAATAATTCCTGCACATGACTGACTTCTAATGAAAGGATAAAGTTTCCGAGGGAGAGAGAAGAAATGAAGAAAAGGTTTTTTTTTTTTTTTTTTTATCAATTTCAGAGGAACACTTTGATATAACCCTGAAAAAAAAAAAAACATGTTTCCTGGTGAAATATTTTCTTTTATTGCCCTCCATCACACAGTGTTTGTTTAATTTCCCCTTTTCAGCAGGTATATATTTCAGTTTTTAATTTAAAAAAGAAAAAAAAAAACATCGTTTTTCCTCATTGGTTTCCTCGCATCATTTCATTTCCTATTTGCTAGGCTTCTCCTCGGAATTTTTTTGTGGCCCGGGATGAGGAATCTCATACGCTATTTTATTCTCTGAAACTTTTGTCTGAAAAGCAGAATATGACCACAAGCGATTGAATTTCACTAGACTTCGTTTCCGTATCTGCCCCCAAAGCAATATGTCATTTCTGGTTCTACCGCCAGCGCTTAGAAACATCATGCCACCTGCATCGACACGGCCCTCTGAAATATCGGCATAAAAATATTATTAAAAATAAAGCACGTGCAGCATAATTAGCAGGTGTCCTAGACCACGTGGTGGAGGGCTTTGTGAGGCTGTGAGAAGCTGCAGCCTCTCTAGCTAGGGGGTGGCTAGAGAGTCACCCACTACAGTGACCTGTGCCTCCTTCCCCCCCTCCTCTTTCCTTCTGCTTTCTGTCATCCACCCGGTCCTTCACATGTTAGTCTCCCTCCTCGTCCTCCCGCACAACTGAGGCTTGGCTAGTCCTCCTGTGCTCCCTGGGTCTGACTAAAAAAAAAAAAAAAGAAGAAAGAAAGAAAATAGGAAAGAGACAAGAGCAGGAATGTCTCTACCATGAGTCTGAGGCATGACCTTCTTCCCAGGCTTCAAAATAACATCTCTTGCCTAGGTCTTGTGAGTCTGGCTGAGATTGGGACATCCAGATATGTAGGGCACCAGGTATTAACCAAACTCTGAGGTTAAGGACACGGTCCTGGCGACTGCCACGTCTGCCCCAAATGTCTGACACCAACTGCAAGTTTGGGAGTTTTCCAGAATCACCTCACCTGGGCCAAACCCTCACTGTTCTCTGTTCTCACACTCCTGACACTTCTGAAAGCCAGATGTGGGCTTTCTTCCCCATCAACCAATTCTCTGACATGAGCTGGATGTTCTACAATCCAATTCAGTTCTGATACTAACCATAGCAGTGCAGACCCCACAGGTTAAGGGCTCAATCCCACAAGACTGCACCCCTCTCAGATGCCAATCACAGCTGGTGCCCCGCCCCCCCCCCCCAGGTTACCCACAACTTCCCTGTGACTTGGCTATAAATCAGAGGTTCCCATGGCCCCATGCTTAGGTTCAATCATTTGCCAGAGCAGCTGTCAGAACTCAGGAAAACAGTTTACTTATTATTGCCACTTTATGACAAGGCATGTGTTAAAGGCTACAGATGACTTCTCAGATGAAGAGATCCATAGTGTGAGATCTGGAAGTGTTCTCAGTGCAGGAACTTCTGTCCCTTTGGAGCTGGATACACCATCCTT
This sequence comes from Panthera tigris, assembly GCF_018350195.1. Classification (NCBI taxonomy): domain Eukaryota; kingdom Metazoa; phylum Chordata; class Mammalia; order Carnivora; family Felidae; genus Panthera; species Panthera tigris. The sequence continues at coordinate 34,150,171 of NC_056678.1, forward strand.
CTGGCCAGAAAATGTGCTCGTCAACCCAGAGACTCTCCAAACTCTGTAGTTCAGGGATTTTTATGGAGGATTCATCACATAACCATGATTGATTACTATCTCACTTTCCAACCTCTCTCCCGTCTCTAGAGAACGAAAGGTAGGACTGAAAATTCCAAGCTTCTCTTCACGGGTTGGCCTTTGTAGTGACCAGCCCTCATCTAGATGCCGCAAGGAGTCACCTCATTAGAAGAAAAGATGCTCCTGTCACCTAGGAAATTCCAAGGGATTAGGAGCTCCATGTCAGGAACTGGGGTCAAAGACAAAATATTGGCACGAACCAGAGGCAGAGACATTTTATATATATTTCTTATTATCTCTCACGTGCTCAGGCTCAACAACTCATTAGGAAGTCTTGCAGAACTCACTAAAAATGGATGCACCCATGATCATATTGATTACAGGGAAAGGATGCAAATTGGAACCAGTGAAAGGAAGACACTCATAGGACAGAGACAAGGAGGGTTCCAAACCCAAATCTTTCATCATCCTGGGATGCATCACCTGTGACGCTTGATAGGCAGGGTTCGTATTGAGGCTTCGTTACATAGCCATGATTGCTTGATTGCCTATGATTGAACTCAGTCTCTGTGTCAGCTGATACCTCAAGACCAAAAGCAGCCCACCCTCTAATGATACGGTTGGCCTTTCTGGCATTGCCAGTCTCCACCCTAAGATTATCAAATGTGGTCTCCGCCCCCGACCCTGAGTCATGTTGTGGGATAAACCAGCAAGTAGGGTCCTAGGGGGCCCACCATGAAGAACAAGCATTCTTGTGTAGAGCCAAAGACAAAGGCCAGATGTCTATTTCGGTAGGGCCAAGTTCTTTACTCCTCCAGGGCTAAAAGTGGAAAAGCCACGGGAGCCACATGCGTGTCTACCTGCCTTATTGAATAACTTCCAGCCCCTTAGCCCACTCCTTATCCTCTTTAAAGGGTCAAGTTTATTCTAGGTAGAGTATTGATACAGAACTGTTGCTTTTACTCAGTATGTATTTATTTAAGACAATATTAAAATCCTTATGAAGTCCCACAACTGACGTGTTCTGGCACATTAGATTCGTTTTAGCTCGTATTTAATGGTGCTTTCCATCTCATACGCCCTGTATTTAATGTTCTGAAAGGAATTCACATTTCCTTCAGAGTTTCCTGCTTTTGAGGACGGTGTTTGCCACCACAAAGTGAGTCACTGGCAGCTCTTTCTGTTGACAGGGGGAGGGCTTGTCCAGATCCAACCCAGGTGCTTTCCAAACAAAACATTTTAGTGAATAACAGTTCTTTTCTACAGTGCTCCGTATGATCTGAAAAGTAGAAGAAATGGCTCTAAGTTTCGTAATGTAACATTTTATTTGCGTCTGTCTTACCAGTGCCTTCAATATCTTAAAAGCGGCCTGAAAGAGATTTAAAACATTTCTACCCATTACGGGCAACAGGAGAGAAATCCTTTGTGAATGGAGATGCTAAGTCCAAATGTTTTGTCTGTAACACGGCTCTTGTTGTCTCCAAAGTGGTTTCTCTGTTAAGAGGAGGTTGTAATGGGCATCCACGCATAACCATCTGTATCTTCGAACACATCAATCGCTCACATATTCACAGGTGGTGATAGACGGATTCATGCGTGTCTGCGCGATTTGGCGCGTTCGGCTGCGTGCTTGAGGATGGGGGTGTATTTCGCAGAAGCAGGTCGGGCAGTAAATTTTGAAACTTCATCCTCGTCTTTGGATAGAGTAATAAAAGTTTGTAGGCTTAAGAAAGCAATATTCCCTGGAACCGCAGTACACGGGGACGATGAAACTCAGCTAAAACGTACGGTAATCTCCAAGGCCTACCCAAGCTCAAGAGGTGCAAAGTGACAGCCATAAAGCACAATTTAACACCCGCTTCACTAAAAGTCATTTTCGGCCTCTGACCGATTTCACACAGCATTAGGAAATATGACTAATGCCAAGGCCTGACTCCCTGGGGGAGCTTACGAAGGAGCGTGTCAGGAAGAAAAGTGATGGCTCGTTGTTACCTGAAGCAATGAGAGGTCAGCGCTGGTATCACAGGGTCCCAAAGTCTCCCCAACAGGAGCTCGCTTGCCCTTCTCTTAGATCCTATCTGCTTTACAAAATAAGAATTGCAGCCATCGTTAGGAACTTGGGACCTCCGCAGGTCAGGAGGGCTCCATGACAGAGGCCGAGAATCTTCCTTTCCGTGGAGTTTGGTTTAGGATGTAAGAAAGTCAACTCTTTCCCATGACGTAATGTTGGCGTGGTGCAATTTACTGCCGCTGAGGACATCCCCATACGACAGGCGAAGAGAGGCAAACCAACACTCACATTAACCAAGCCCGCATCGCTATCCAAAGAATCTGAGAAGCACATCTAGGCAAACTCCAGCACTCGTGCCCACACTTCTCCCAAAGCTCCTTACCCAAAGGCTGGAAGAGTTAATTAGATTTTAGTCTTTTTCTGGCTCAGTCAGATATTATGCTGGGTTCTGGCACTTGGGGTCCCCTGCTTTTTTTGTTTGTTTGTTTTTTAATTCTGTTTTTATTTTCCAGACATAAGCTTTCAGATACAGAATTTGTTCTGTGTCCAGCTTGACTATCTCTTTCGGTTCCTGCACCACTGATTAGCCCCACCTTTGATGACGGTAGACGCGGTCCCACATGACTATCAGCTTTGGTTAATGTCCTTGCCTTATCGTAGGATCATTGCCGTGACAGGAACATGTCAGCGATGGGTGATTTCCACCGAACAATGCCTTCTAGACTGTGGCTATGCAGGCAGAGCAAAGACGAAAGATGAGCAATTATCCAGTGGATGTGATCCATGCTGACAGCCGATCTGGATAATTCAAATAGAAACAACTTCCTTTGCCTCCCTGGCAGGTTTGGGGCTTGATTTAGTGAGATCATTGTTTAACTTTCTTTGCCTGTGGAAATGCAGTACATGTGTTTGCTGGTTAAGTGAGGGTTTGGGGGTTATAACCACAGCATCTGTTAATTTGACATTCAGGTTTCACTCTGGTTTGGAAGCCTTTGTGCCCCAAATTTAAAAGCGGCAATACATGCCTAACTCCCAGCTGTCTGGAAACTCAGACTGCATATGCTTCTTGGTTTTCTAATCTGCCCAGAGAAATAAAACCATCACCTGAGCCAAAGAGTAGTTTGCCTAATTGGATTTTTTTTTTTTTTAATTTGAGAGATACACAAAGTGTATTCTAATGTCGCAATTGTCTGAGTGACATTGCGAGCTGAGCCAGACCACTTACCTAGACTCGAAGATTTACATTTTGATGATGTTTTTCAAGTGCTGTTTTATCTAGAGGAAAAAAGCAATAATTTAAAGCAGCTGCAGAATTCCTGGTACATCTGCCGGAAGTCCTTCCTTCTGCCCTGGGCAGCACAGCATAATGGATAGGGCACGAGTTTTAGAGTCTATCTGACCCGGTTCACAGTCCCAGTTCCAAAACTCATCAGCTGTGTTATCTTGAGCAAGGTACCTAAAATTTTCAAGCATCAGTTGCCTTATTTATAAAATGGGGGTGACAATCATCCCGATAACTTCCAGCCGCGATGAGGATTGAAGTTGATTCATTCAGTAAGCATTTGCTGAGTGCCTACCGTGTGTCAGGCACTGTTCTAGGCTCGGGGAAAGCAGCAGTGACCCAAACAGCTGGTATCGTAGCCTTTGTGGAACTGATAACCTAGGGGGAGGAGACAGACAAAAACAAGATTCACAAGAAAAATAAATAGGTGCGGTGGTGACGAGAGGTCTGGAAGAAACATAAAATATAGGAGAACAGAACGTGAGTCGGGGGGGGGGTAAAAAGGTTGTATGCGGGAAGAGATGTCAGAGAAGCCTCCCTTAACATGGCGATGCCTGAAGAACGGAGAGGGCAGGTCATGGGGACGTTTGGGAGAAGAATGGTATGAGCTGAATTGTGTCCCCCCCAAAAGATATGCTGAGTTCCTAGAGCTAAGTAACGCAAGACCATGACCTTATTTGGAAATAAGGTCTTCATCGAGGCAATCAAGTTGAAATAAGGTCATTCGGGTAGCCCTGATCGAATACGACTGGGCAATATGGACCCACAGACCCACGAGGAGGGATGAGACCGTGTAAAGACACCGGAAGAAAATGGCATATGACTGGACTGCTGCGTCCACAGGTCAGAGAATACAAAGGCTTGCTGGAAAGTGACGGAAGCGAGGAGCAGCCAGAATGGATTCTCCACACTGCCGTGTCAGAGGGACCAGGGTGCTGCCAACGAAGCCTTGACGTTGGACTTCGAGCCCCCACGACTGTGAGGCAATTTGTTTCCGTTGCGTTAAGCCTCTCAGTTGTTAGGTTTCTGCCACAGCAGGCCTTGGGAAGCTGATGTAAAGAATGCCGGGGCTGAGGGATCAGCAAATACGATGGCCCCGAGTCAGCAGTACAGCAGACCACGTGGGCAACGGCAAAGAGGCCGGGGTGCTGGCGAGGTCTGAGCTGGGGAAGCACGCAGTGGAAAATGAGGTGATAGAAGCAAGGGGGTGCAGGCTGTGGGTGGTCCTTCAGACCACCCTCAGGCCTGTGTCTTTCCTCCGCATGGTAGGGAAAACCATCAGAGGGCTTTGAACCCAGAGGGAACATGACCTCACTCCCGTTATAAAATTATGTACCTAGGGGCGCCTAGGCGGCTCAGTCAGATGCGCGTCCGACTTCGGCTCAGGTCACGATCTCGCGGTCCGTGAGTTCGAGCCCCGCGTCGGGCTCTGTGCTGACAGCTCGGAGCCTGGAGCCTGCTTCGGATTCTGGGTCTCCCTCTCTCTCTGCCCCAACCTTGCTCATGCTCTGTCTCTCTCTGTCTCAAAAATAAATTTAAAAAGTTAAAAAAAATAAAATGATGTATGTAAAGTGCCTCCTGATTGTTTTTACTCCTCCCCCACTTCACTTCTGATAAATTCTTGTGGAGCGGTGGGTGGGGAAGGCAGGGTTTTCAGCATTTATTATTTATGCAGCTGCTCCTGTGCTACGTGCCGTTGAGAACTCGCACTCACACTGATTGCCTTCCTTCGGCGTTTACAGTGACAGCTTCTCTTTACCTGCACCACCCAAATGCCATTTATCCGGGGCTGATGCCCTCAACGGTGATCCATTTGGATATATCTGTTCGTTTTCTCTTGATTCCGCTTTGCTGTAGAAAGATAATGAACCTCCACTGGTTCCCACACGGCTAGTTGACCATTCGCTGAGAAAGAAACAAACGTTTCAGAAGGCAAGATCAAAGCACGGTCTCTGAAGGATCTTCCGTTGCTGGAGATGTCTGGCTTACCGTCGAGCGAGCGATTTGAAGGAGAAGCGCCGATAAAAAAGAAGGCCTATCTTACAACGTAAAATGGCAGAGTGGGGTTAACTGCAGGGGGTAGGGCAGGGTAATGAGGGCGGGACATGGCTTCGTTCATTCAGTCTGTATTTATTGAACACACGCTACATGTCAGTCACTGGGTAAAAGCCCAGCGGTTAAAAAGCTAGCAAAACTGGACCATCCACAGGATAATTCCCAGCGGGTATGAACAGAAACAAAACAACCCAGAGGAGGAGACATATTCAGTTCTGCTCTGGGATTGGAGAAAACACGAGGCAGGAGGAACATAGAACCCGGACAACGTATGATAAGGGACCAGTAGTAAGTAGGTCAGTCTGGCAGCCGGCAAGAGGGTTGTCAGAAGAATGTCTAAAATTGAGATGGGGTATGCGACACGTGAGCAGAACATGCCGCAGGGAATTCTAGGAAGTGCTGGACGATCCAGAGGAACAGGCAGGACATACGGAAAATCCGCTCATCGCAGCAGAGCCCAGACACAGGGTTGGGATTCGGGGGAGCCACTCTTCCATGGAAGTCTTGGATTGGGGGCGGGGTGGGCGAGTAGTGAGTTAAGCGACTCATAAGAACACGTAGGACATGGTCCTAAGGGTGATGCATATTCCGCTGGTTAACAGAGGAGCATTTCAACATGGAAACAGGATGGAGAGGCCATTACAAAATACATAAGCATTGGGGCGCCTGGGTGGCTCAGTTGGTTGAGCGTTCGACTTCGGCCCAGGTCATGATCTCGCGGTCTGTGGGTTCGAGCCCCGCATCGGGCTCTGTGCTGACAGCTTGGAGCCCGGAGCCTGTTTCAGATTCTGTGTCTCCCTCTCTCTCTGCCCCTCCCCTGTTCATGCTCTGTCTCTGTCTCAAAAATAAATAAACATTAAAAAAAATTAAAAAAAAAATACATAAGCATGACATGGGCTCAGGTTTTGGAAACACAGCAGCTTCCCAGGTATGACGCTGCGGGGAAAAGGTCAAGGCCAAACTTAAGAGTATGAAAGGTGGGGCGCGAAGGCCAGATGCACCCAAAGCCTGCAGGGGGAGTGAGTTTGCTCCCGAGCTGTGAAGAGCTTGCTTAGCTGTGAGGAGAACGAGGCTATGAGAACCCACGAGGCACTGAGTCCGCATGAGATTTCTCGCCTCACCTGGCAATTGCTGGCTATGCCACACCATCCACATGAAGGAGACACGAAAACTCTACCCATCGCCATGGACCAGGACTGTTGGCCAGGAACCTCTGCCCCTGCCCCCACAAGCCACCTAATGTGGCAGAACATCCGATGCGTCACGTGAAGCAATTGCCTATCGTCCTAGTGAAACAGAGCGAGGACATCACAGAGGCTGCGATGGGCAGGACCTCGGACACAATTGATTGCTCGTGCTTCATTTCACATCAGAGATCTAGAGGTGTATCACTTGGATAAACATTTTGTTTTTCTTAAAGAAAAAAAAAAAACCAGCTGCACTTCTTGTCTGGTCTGTGTCTTGATTTTAGATTTTCTCTCTTCTTCAGACGACTGGAGAGGAGAAAGAGAGCCTTTTTGATATAATCACTGTAATTTAAACGACTTCTTGGTTTTCTTTCTGGTACGAGGAACAATTCTGGAAAGTAGAGTTGCATGCATGAGCACTGTTAGTAACAAACACCTCAAGAGACTGAACTAGGGGCGCCTGGGTGGCTCCGTCGGTTGAGCGTCTGACTTCGGCTCAGGTCATGATCCCGCGGTTTGTGAGTTCAAGCCCCGCGTCGGGCTCTGTGCTGACAACTCAGAGCCTGGAGCCTGCTTCGGATTCTGTGTCCCCCCCTCTCTCCGCCCCACCCCTGCTTGTGCTCTGTCTCTCTCTGTCTTTCAAAAATGAGTAAATATAAAAAAAAATTAAAAAAAAAAAAAGAGAAGGAACTAGAAATATTGGACTCTCTTGGACACCACTGGAAATACCATCTACACTTCATGTCATTTCTTCTGTGTGGGTGACCATTATCTTCATCCTAAACAGGGGCACAGAAAAGACTTTCTTTCCTTATCCCTTCACACAAAATGTCTAAGCCTCTGATGCACGCTTTGAAGTCAAGGTGCCCGTGTTGAGTCTTGACTCTATCACTTATCAGCAATGTAACCTGCGACAGGTGACTTTGCCTCGTGCCTCAGTTTTCTTATCTGTGAAATTAGACTATATATTATGATGTTGGATAGGATGGAACAAGTTAATACTTGTAAAATTTCTGCAACAATGCTTGGCACCTAGTAAGCACTCAATAGGTACTTGCTGTCAATATTGCTTTTATTCCTTTTATATGTGGCCTTTCATGAGCGACTGGGGGCAAGTCACCGAAGCCATCTGGGAATCATTGCTCCAAATGCATGGTTTGAAAAAACAAACAAACAAACAAAAAAACGGATCTGAAGCCTTTTCGGATGCTGAGTTTCTAAAGTTCTTTCTCACAATGTTGCCATAAAAGTAAAATCAATAGTTACATTTTCACATTGACTGCAACATTTCTGGAAAACCATGCTTTTGGGGGTTTAAAGATGAATGCCACTGATAATTGGAAAACTATCTCATTTTCATGAATGATCTTCCCCATTTGCTCCTTATTGCTCATAAATTGAAAAAGTTGTCTTGAACTTCTGCTTCACGAAATGTGAACATTAGTGAAGAAATGCAGACCTAAAGAATCGCTTCTTTTGTCTTGTCTGGCTTCATTGCGTAGGTGTTTCTCTTCTGCTGGCGAGGAGACTCCAGCTCCCTCTGACCCTGACCTTTGCGTAGTATTTATTGGATTAGAGAAAAACAATTCACAGAGTAATAAAGATATCTGTGCATGCATTTATTATACACAGAACTGTGCTTTATTTTGGAAAATCTGTCCCAAACCTGCTCAGGCAAATCAGCAATAACAAGGTCACTGCAGACGTAGCTGAGTGCCCTACAGATGTCTCTCGTTTTAGCTGGGATGGCAGTGATGGGATAAAGAGAAAAAGAGAGAAATTTATACAGAGGCAGGGACACTTCAGCGGCTCTGCGCAGATACAATAAAAATATTCAACGTGATCTTGGGTTGGCTAGTCAGGTAGAGAGGACTCATCAAGGTTTAATGGAGACGTACCTTCATCCCCGGGGCTGGACTATCTCCCCTCCCTCTACCCCCTGCCATAACTTCCCCTTTCCTCCCCCCCCCCCCCCCCCGTTTCCCTTTCTCCCTTCCTCAGCCTCCCCTATTGCCTTCCCATCTCCTTGGTCTCCTTCTTCCTTTTGAAAAACCCCATAGATTCAAACTTCTCTGTTCCCAGTGGCACGACCCCAGGCCAGGATCTCTGTACCTCCTGTCTCGATCCCTACCACCATCTGTGAACACCTTGGCCGTCACAAACCCAACGTACATAAAGCTTCCAAAAATATTTATCCTCCATTCTGTTTTCATTTAGTCACTTAGGTGATGAACTCAGAGATTGGCTCTTACTTAACAGTTCAGATCAACATGTTTCCTACCATTTCCAGCTCTCTATCAACTGGCCTCCAAATAACCCACCCCAGAGGAATTCTGCAAGCCAGGTTCTCCCATACAGCAAGATTCATCTCTCAGTGCTCAGCAAATATGTGTCCCTTGCCTCACACACCATTTCTCAGCTACATATTCCCACACCTGCTTGTTTTCCCCTTTTTGGGTAACATCCCACTTCCCATTTTTCATCCACATAAGTTGATTTCTTCAAGCTGAAGAGACACCTTCTCTGAGAATTCTTTCCTGTTTGCTTTAACCAATGATCACTTTGTTTTTAAACACTTGGAAGACTTTACTAGTTTGAGGCATCAGACCTGGATAGTTCTTAAATAAGGAGGTTTTAAATTCTTATTTTAACTTATTTTATTTTATTTTATTTTATTTTATTTTATTTTATTTTATAGAGACAGAGCGTACTGGAGAGAGGAGCAGAGAGAGGGAGAGAGAGAATCTCAAGCACACTTAGCAGAGACCCTAACGCAGGGCTTGATCCCATGACCATGAGATTGTGACCTGCGCCAAGATCAAGAGTTGGACGCTCAGCCGATTGAGCCACCCAGGCGCCTCAACAAGGAGGTTTTAATTATGAGTTCGAATTCCCATATAAATGAAGAAGTTTTCAGATTTTCCATTTCTTTTTGGGTTACCTTTGATAAAACATTTTTCTACAAATATGTTCATTTTTTACACATATATTTAAGTCAAATAATTTTTTTACAATATCCTCTATTGAATTGGTATTGATAACCCCCTTTTTTTCTTGTTATTAGTAACTTGTACTTTTAAAAATTGTAATCGGTTTTTTTGGGGGCGCCTGGGTGGCTCAGTCGGTTAAGCGTCCGACTTCAGCTCAGGTCGTGATCTGGCGGTCCGTGAGCTCGACCCCCGCATCAGGCTCTGTGCTGACAGCTCAGTGCCTGGAGCCTGGCTCGGATTCTGTGTCTCCCTCTCTTTCTGACCCTCCCGCGTTCATGCTCTGTCTCTCTGTGTCTCAAAAATAAATAAACGTTAAGAAAAAGAATTAAAAAAAAAACATTTAATCAGTTTTTATTAGAAAATTTCCAAACGTTGTCTTCTCAAAAACGTGCTTTTGCCTGACTATGCAGTTTTTCCCCAAAGAAGACTTCCAGATGGCCAAAGGATACGTGAACAGATGTTCAACATCACTAATCATCAGGCGAAAGCAAATCAAAAGCACGCATGATACCTCACCTCACACCAATCGGAATGGCTGGTACCAAACAGACAAGAAATAAAAAGCGTGGGCCAGGATGCGGAGAACAGGAAACGCTCGTGCCCTGTTGGTGGGAATACGAATCGGTACAGCTACAACGCAAAACAGTACGGAGGTTTCTCAAAAAATTACCGTATGACCCAGTCATTCCATTTCGGGATATTTACCTGGAGAAAACACAAACACTAATTCAAAGGGATATAGGCATTTGTATGTTTATTGCAGCACTATGTCCAACAGCCAAAATGTGGAAGCAACATTAAGCGTCCACTGACAGACGCACGGCTAAGAAATAGCCCTGTCTATACACACGGCGGAATATTACGCAGTCACAACAAAGAACAAAGTCTTGACACTTGTGACAACACGAACGGGCCCAGAGTGTATTATGCTAATTGAAGGCAGTCGCAGAGAAAAAGACGGCTACGATATGATTTCACTCACGTGTGGACTCTAAACAACAAAATGAACTAACGGAACAGAAACAGAATCATAAACGCAGAGAACCAACTGGCGGCTGCCAGAAGACAGAGGGTGGGGGGATGGGCGAAATAGGTGAAGGGGACGGAGAGGTGCGAAGTTCCAGTTATAAAATAAATAAGTCACGGAAACCAGAGGTACAGCCTAGGGGACATCATTAATAATACTGTCGTCACTTTGTGTGGTGACTGCATTTACCATGGTGAGCATGTCATAATGTATGAAATTGTTGAATCAGGATATTCAGTACATCTGAAACGAATGAGATATTGTATGTCAACCATATCTCAGTACAAAAAGAACAAACTTGGCTCTGCTGATTTTCTTGATTGTGTATTGTTTTCTATTTTTAAAATGTGTACTCTCATTTCTTTCCATCTCCTTTCTTTGGTTTAAGGTACTGTCATTTTTGTCTAGCTTTCTAAGAAAAGTACTCAAGTACTTAAAAAATTAATGTTTGGCCTTTGGTCTTTTCTCGTGTATACGTTTAAAGCAATACAGTTCCCTTTAAGATTGGCTTTTGCTGTACCTCACAAATCTGGGGTTATTTTATTGTATTTTCATTCCCGTATGATTAATATGCAGTGTTATATTAGTCTCAGGGGTCCGATACAGTAATTCAACAGTTGTATGCATTTCTCAGTGTTCATCACGATAAATGTACTCTTAATCCCTTTCACCTACTTCCCCCGTCCTCTCACCCACGTCCCCTCTGGTAGCCATCAGTTTGTTCTCTATAGTTAAGAGGGTATTATTTATTTTTATCTATCATTCAGTTCAAAATATTTTCTAATGTCCATTATGACTTCTTTTTTCCTTCGACCAAAGCGTTGTTTATAAGTCTATTGCTGGATTGGGAGGTAGGAAAGGGAAGCTGTATGGAATTGTTGGCTAACAAAAGCTCAAGGGAAGTAAACAAATGGAAAATAGAGTCTAGAGTTGAAGACGGAGATCAGAGCTAGAGATAAAGACCACGGGTTCCTCAGCAAAGAGGTGGCCATGAAATCTTGTAAGTAGATGAATAACCAAGGAAGTACCTTGTGAGAGTAGAAGTCCCAGAAGAGACCATTAAGGACCACGAAAAAAAGGAAGGCTAACCTCAAAGTAGACTGAAAAACAAACAAAACGAAACAAAACAGAACAAAAACATGCATAGGAAAGTGCTGTGCAACCCATCAAGGCGGGAAAGTGGCAGGAAGAAGAAAGAAAGGGCCGTGTACTTTACCACCAAATGTGCCTGCAAAGGGGCGAGGAAATATGGCGGTGTCTAAAGAAGGACATGGGGCTAATGAAAGCCTTTTTGAAGAGACTGAAGTCTTGAGTGTCTGTTACTGTATTCATGAAACAGCATCTCTGAGGCTAACAATAGTCAACAAGATCCTCAATATAGCAGGAGGTAAGTACTCTGTGCACAAAAAGGGGCACCTCTTTCTCTACAGCCAAGCAGGAGACAGGCAGAGGGAGTGAGTACAAACTCATACATATGTCGGTTTGGGGGCGGGAAGTTGAGGGGCTTCTCCTAGTGTCTTGTGCGTTACATCTTCACGGAGAGAATTCTTGTGGTAACTGTGGAGGAAAAAGAAAAGTGTTCCACATTTAAATCCTGGTTCACTTTCAGAGATTAATGACAATAATAATGGAAATCTGGGAGGCCTGTGATTTTCCCCTTTTCTTTAGTTATTCCTCACATCCCCTCTCTGGAAAGTTTCCAGAGAGGGGCTGTGAAAGCTGGCAGATGGACAAGGGTTCTCAAAGTGTGGTCCCTGGACCAGTCGTGTCAGCGTCACCTGCTGACTCATCAGAAATGGAAATCAGAAATGCCCCATCCAAAACCTACTGAGCAACCGTGGCAGTGGGGCCTTGTATTACTCATCCAGTTTTTGTGTAACAGATTGCCACGTATTTAGTGGTTGAGAACAGAAAATTTATTGTCTCATGGTTATGGAGGCCACAAGTCTGAAATCAATGTGTCGGGGGCCAGGCAACCTCCAACCTTTGCTTGATTCTTCCAGCTTCTGGGATGCAGGCTTTCTTCAGCTTGTGGGAGTATAACTCCAATATGTGTCTCACCTTCCCAGGGCCTTGTCTCTTGTGTCTCTTTGTCCCAAATCCCCCTTGACCTTTCCATTATGAAGACATCTATCATTGGATTAAGAGCCCACCCTAAACTCACGCTGATCTCATCTCAATACCCTTGGCTTAATTACATCTGCAAAAACCCAATTTCCCCCAAAGGGTTGCATTCACAAGTTTGGGGGCTAAAACTTGGGCATATCTTGTAAGGGACCATTATTCAACCTACTCCAGGCCCCGTGATCTGCTTTAAGGTGAGCCAGAGCAGTGGTGCTCAACCTTGGCTACACAAGAATCACCTATAGAACTTTTAAGATCCCTAACAAAATTGCATCAGAATTTTTGAGAATGGAACCCGGAGTTGACCAGATGATGACAATGTCAGTCAAGTTGGAAAACCAATGGTACAGAGGAAAGAATAAACTGACGGGTTACAATGCTGCCTCTTTGTCTTACCACCAGAGCCAACTCTTCTATAAAATGGAGGTAACCGTACCTATCTCATATTATTACATGTTTATTGTGACCCTTAAATAAAATTCTCTATGTCGAGCACTTGGAGTTTTAGCCATCGTATGACTCTTGACCTTCACTCACCATTAGCCTGTTTAATGAAGCACCAAAAAATGACTTTCTGCTGAGAATTTGGGCCCTGCCTGTAGTCCTTCCTTGGCTCCCCTCTGACGGCAAGTAGCAGGATCCCCTTTTAAGTGTGCTCCTTACGTGCCCCTCGGCTTTCAGGAAAGAAGTGAGCCCTTCCTGCTCCAGTTCAATGATCTCTCATGTCATGGGGTTTATATTCAACAGGCCACACAGAATATCTGGATTCTTGGCATTTTCCAGGAAGTACGATCTTGACTTTCTATCCACTCACCATTTATCAAACACTCAGATGAACAAAATAATTTTCCAGGAAGATTGCATGAAAGACTGAAGACCTTCTAGATTCCAGATGTTTTCAGCCTCTTTCATTCAAATACGAAGAAAAGAAAATTGCTTATTGAGCCTCGGAACATCAAAAACTGAAGATATTGTGATGATTTTAGTCATCCCGTGGCTGGGAGTCTAGTCAGGAAGACAAAACACAACCAAATCGTATCACAAAGAAATGTAAAAATGCAACCGTGGCAAATGCCACAGAGCCTTTGAGGGAGGCTTACACGATACTACAAACCTGTAACAAGATCAGACAGTCAGAGAGGTCAAGGGAGGCTCTCTTGAGGCGAGATCCTTAAGCCGAGATGTCAAGCATGACTAGGAATTACCCATGCGAAGGAGAGAGGGGGAGCATTCCAGGCAAAAGGAAAAGCAAAAAGATGTGTGGCAAGAGTATGTTCCCTCCACCCTGTCCTTCCCTTCCCTTCCCTTCCCTTCCCTTCCCTTCCCTTCCCTTCCCTTCCCTTCCCTTCTTATCTTCCTCTTCCTTATCATCTCATGGTGACAAGATGGTTACCACAGCTCGGAACATGGTGTCCACATTCAAGTCAGGAAAGAGGGAGAAAGGGTCAATTAACCTTGTCTGTCCCTTTCGTAAGAAATCAAAGTCTTTCCCAGAAGCCTCCCAGCAAACTTCCCTTATATTCCATTGGGAAACATGCTCATACTTAGGTCAGTCACTGACAGAGAGGAGTGAGATAACAGGATTGGCCTAAATCAAGAGAACTCTCTCTTTGATGCCAAGGTCAAAGATGAGATTTCTGGGCGGAGAGGCCGTCACTGTGGGACTGCTGTGTAGGCGATCGAAAGTGTGTGTCCCAGAGACTACAACAGCAGAGTCCAAGTGGAAGATAGAAAGCAGGTAAGGCAGTGAGAGTGGCAGGGCTCAGTGACTAATTTACCATGGGGCTAAGAGTGAGGGGTCTTGTGGTAGAGGAAGAAGCCACATGAACGAAGGGTTGTGTAGAGAAGAAGTATGGCTCTTCTGAGAGCACAGTTGTCTCAGCCCGAGCACTGATCACGTTATTTTCGATGGGTGTTTGTTTTAGGCAAGTTCTCCAGAGAAAGAGAATATTTATATGCGCAATTGGCTCCTGTGATTGGAGGCTAAGAAGTCCCACAGTGTGCTGTCCGCCGGGGAGGTCCAGGAGAGACCATCTGTAGTCTCAGTCCAAGTTCGAAGACCTGAGGGCCCGGGGAACCAGGAGTGAAAATTCCAGTCGCAGGACAGGAGAAAATAAGATGGGATGTTCCAGCTCACGAGTCAGGCAGGAGAAAAAGGGGTGGACTTTTCTTTGTTCTGCCTTCTATCTATTCAGACCCTCGGGAGAGTGGGGCAAGTTTCCCACGCTGGGAAGGGCAATCTACATTACTGAATCCGCTGATTTCACCCTGAAACAACCCCACAGACACATCCAGAAATAATGTTTAATCTGGGCACCCCGTGGCCCCATCAAGTTGATATACACAACTAACCATCTCAGTGGCTGTCCTGCCCCTTGCTGGATGTTCAGCAGCATCTCTGGCCTCTACCCACAAGCTGCCTATGCCACCTGCCCGGTAGCGACAGGGTCTCCAGATTTTGCTGAATAGCTCTTGGAAGGAAAAGTTATCTCCTGTGACAGCCACTGCCTCAGAGAACTCTTCCTCCTGAATATGGCTTTGAGCGATGTGATCGCAGGGACAGGACCAGAGAGAGAAACGTGGGTGTCTAGGGCACAAATTTTCAAGACACATTGGCACCATCCTGAGATTTAACGCCCTCTTAACTTTTGTGGCCTAGGAGCCTCACACACCTCTGCCTAGCTCTGCCTGGGTGGTGTCAGCCTGTATTTCAACAAGAAAAAAAAACCGGCTCTCCTTATCAATTGGTTCTCCGGTGTCGATGGTATTGTCCTTCATGCGATACGCAGTGACCTGTTGATGAGAAGCCCCAGGAGAATTCCTGCCTATTTTCTTGGTCAAAAGCAGGGACACGTGTTTCCTAAGCCACTGGTTTGCTTTCAGGTGAGGAATATGATGAACTGCCCAAGTTTCACTTCCCTTTTTGCCCTGGCTGTTATTGACTTGTTTCCCGTTTTCGTGCGGGCTGCCGTGAAACATGGGAGCCATGCCCGTGACTTCCACGGCAAGAACGCATGATGATATTTCTAGCCTTATCCCTGACTAAATTCTAAATGCCTGCTTTTCCTTTTTGTTTTTGTCTCAGTTTTGTTTTGGCTAATCTTACAGGTGATGTGTTTGTTGAAAATACTCTAGAGATGTTTGGCAGAGGTATCATTAAGGACCCAGGACAGGGTCCGGCCTCCAGCGTGCATTTGGTGCACAGACGCTTCCTTCCTCCAGTACTGACATGAGAAGGAGAGACACTGCACAGGACAGACCTTTGCCAATGGCCACATGCTCTGGAAGTAGAAGAGCCATATTTGGCGTCAGGATGGTCTCTGGGGACAAAGAAACAGAGACAGCTTGCGGCAGAAGGTTTTAAAAGTGCCTCTACTTCTCCAGGAAAACAGATCACATTCAGTGGTGGACTTCGGCCCTGTGCCGTTGATCCCAACTCTGGGGGGTTCGAGAACGTTCGCAAAACCCAGTACCCTACATCAGCCCCAAGAGCCGTTATTAGTCTGTGTTCAAGTTCCTGAAGTGCCACCCTCCTTCACAATGGGCACGCGTTGCGACTGTGGATTGTGTTCCGTATTTTCAAAGACAAGACGCAAGCAGAATGACAAAGAGGGATTAGTTAAGGAGCACTTGGAACCCTGAAAGCAATGGTTACATTAAGAGAGAACAATGAGCCCTGATCTGCAAAGACAGAGCTGAGCCGGGGGGGGGGGGGCGGGGGGGGGGGGCGGGGGGGGGCCGGGGCGGCTCTAAATAGCCTTTGCCTCTTGCCGTGAGATTACTGCATTTTCATCATAATTATTAAATCTTGGCAAGAGGCTCAGCAGCCTGTTACCCACCTCCCTGATGTCAGCCTGCTTCCCCACTCTGCAATTTTGAAACCTGGTCGGCAATTGCACCCTGAAGGGCAGTTCTAACAACGTTGCAGCAAACTTTCCCCCACTTGAGATCTTCAATTATATATGTACAGACTAATGGCAATCTACATCCTACCATTTTCTCCCTCTGTCTTTTTCCTTTCTGCCATATCATTACTTTCAACAAAATTAAGTTAGGGACATTAGTCCTCAGAGAAGCCAGGGGAATAATAACAGATGGGTTAGGGTACAGGAGATAAGGCAGAGAAAGGGCAGTTTGACTTGCTTTCAGAAAAGTTGGAACCACACAAAGGGAAAGACACACGCACACAAAGATAACATCAAATTTGCAGGGAACATTTCAGCTCCTGGTGAGCCAAGCTACTAGAAATCCCTGGGATATTGGATAGTCACCGATCCATGGGGGGGAAATGTACGGGGCAAATTAAAATTATGTGTTGAAGAGTGCAGGGGATTGGAAAAAATAGAAGAGAGATGATAAAGTATTATTACTTCCCCCTAGCCTATTTAAATTCTTAGTTACATAAATAACAAAGATTTTGAATGAAAACAATTCCTGTGTGCCAGGGACGCTAGGGACATTGGAAGGATTCTGCAGAAATACGGCATCTGGGCTTCGTCAGAGCCCAGTAAAAGTCAGGCTCCAAGAGGCCTCCTTTGAAGGGCTTATTTAACTTCGTATGTTCTGGTGTTCGTACCGATTAGTCTCAAAAGTCAGGTCTGACTCTACTGCAGTGGAGAAAGTGTCTTGAACACAGTAGGTATTCAACATGTGTTCGCTGAATCGCGTTAATGTTTAGCGTGCCTTTTTTTTTTTTAATCTTTTTTTTTTTTTTTTTTTACATTTATTTATTTTTGAGGGACAGGGAGACAGAGCACAAGTGGGGAGGGGCAGAGAGAGAAGGAGACAGAATCTGAAGCAGGCTCCAGCAGGCTCAGCCCAGAGCCCGACTCGGGGCCCGAACTCACAAACCGCGAGATCATGACCTGAGCTGAAGTCGGAAGGCTAACCGACTGAGCCGCCCAGGCGCCCCAAGCGTGCCTATGTTTTATGTTTTAAAGCAAAACCGATAAATATGGGAGGAGGCCATTTGGAAATAATGATCTAAAATAAATATATTCCAAGATTTCTCGAATCTTCTATATTCTCAAGGGGGAATGATGAAACCAGTTTTATAGTTGAATATAGCTTTTCAAAATTTATAAAGAAACTTTCGTTTATTTGTCTTGGGTAATTTTTCACCACATTCCTATGTAAAAGGTGTTTGTTATCCACGTGAGGCAGTGGTAAGACCTCATTGCCGTTGGGCCGGGCTAGGAAATGAGTTTTAGCCAATAAGCTGTGAGAGGCAGTGACATGAATTCATTCTGTTGGAGGCAATGAGATGACCTTGGGGGATTTTCTAGCCTCTCTTCCTGAATTCATTGACCAAGGAGGCCCTGTGTTCCACAGGATGGAGTCTTTATCCGCCAGGACTTTTAAGTTACCATATGGAGGAAAATTGTTCTAAAAAGTCACCCAGATCAAGCGCAGATATTTGTACGTAGGAATTAAAGCTTGGTTGTGTGAAACTACTTAGATCTCGGCCTGTTACAGAGCATTAGAAGACTAGCCTTATTAATATACTAAGCTTCATAAATGCGAAAACCGAGAACTATTTTATTTTATGGGTTGATTTCTTGATTAATTGATTTTTTCCTGAGAACGGTTTTAAAATGCTCCGGATCGCACTGTAGGTAAGAGGCGAACTGGTATATAAACCCAGATATTGTCGAAAGCGTATCGACACAAAGGGAAACCCCCAGCCCTTCTGCGGGATGGAAGGGAAAACCGTATTTGGTCTCTTTGGTTATAAGGCGTGGTGGCTGGATCCACTCTGGGCAGCGAGATCAAACTAACATTTGTGAGGAACAGAACTGCTGCTTCTATTCCGAAGCCCAGGCTTGCAGAAAGGCAGGAGAGATAGTTACTTCCATGCTTTTTTTTTTTTTTTTTCGTCTGCTTTGAGAGCCCTTCCCACACTGTATTACTAAATAAGCTTTATTTCTCTGAAAGAAAGCCCCACATCTCGGTGGCTCAACACAAAAGAAGTCTGTTTCTTATGTACGTAACGTCCACTCAGTGGAGCTTGGGAGACCAGCCTCAAGCAGTTATTCGGGAATTTGGGTTGGTAGAATCCATCATTTGTAGCACACGGTTTTCCAAGGTCACCTTGGGCACTGGCAGAAAGCCAGCGGATGGACGAAGAGCCAGTGTGGGCAACTGAGCGGGTCTTCATGGACCAAGTCTGGTAATGGCACATACCAGTCTCTCATTCCATCAGCTAGAAGACTGTCATGGGGTTCTACTTGCCTGCCAGAGGGACTGGGCAGTGTTGCCTGGCTGGCTGTCTAGGAGGTATAGGAAAATAATTGGGAAACAATAGTCTACACCACAGTCACAGGAGTGTCTACCACAGTCTATCCTTCTGGTCACCAAATAAGCCTTCCATTCTTCTTCCCAAGCATTAAAACACACTCATCCACCCCAATTCTACCATCCATTCATTCTGGGGAGGCAACTCAGAGCCCCGTATAATCCCTCCCTCCGACTCAGAGCTCAAGATCTTCAGACGGTATTTAATCTTCTCCACCGAGCACCCCTTTGTTTCCAGAAATCTGAACCCAAAAGAGAAACAAACTGCTCTCCCAAAATAATAGTGACGTAGGACAAAAAGCTGCAAAAAGTGTCCCGTCTAGGGAAGGGAAGAATAGAAGCAACGTAGCCGTCACTGGTTGCCTGCAGTTACGGACTCCTGCGTGGCAGGTGTCCAGAAGGCCCCTCCGTGGAGTCACGGACATTTCCCTGATTAGTTCTTAATTGCTCTCTGCTGAAGGAGCCACCTTGTGCACAGTCTCTGGAGCCCCTGGTGACACCCTCTGAGTAGCTCTTCCTTCAGGGCTGCATAGCTTATGAAGCCTGATTTTTTTGCTTTTGTCTTTGTTTTTTGTTTTTTGTGTTTCTTTTTGCTAGTGATGTCCAGGGGCCCAGGAGTTACTACCGGTTTCACACACTCAAAGAATTTTTGGTCTGGACTCATAGACCCTTTGATCCCATACAATCACCTAAAATCTTCAGAGGTTTCTGATCTCTTTCCTTCTGATCAGTTCCTTACACCAGAAAGCCAGCCCAAATGTATTATCTAGACGTGTTCTCAATCTGTTTTATTTCTTTACCTTCTTGTCTCGTACCTTTCATTCTTAACTTAATATCAGTTTACCCTGGGCCTGGAAAAATGCATGGGAAGGTGGCATTCTTTAACATCATCTTTGCCCCAGGGAAGACTCGTTTTGTTCAACGGACACGTTTTATGAAGGCTCTGCCGCTAAGTATCTTTCTGAATCATATCTTTTAAAAAAATTTGAGTTTACAGGTGCTAGGCTTTTCTAACCTTCCGAGGCCCCACCTTTCCGGTCTCTCTTTATTTCCTATCCTTCTAATTGAAAAGCGGCCAATTGTGTCCTGAAATGATTTCCTCCTTACAATAGCTCTCCAATAATGAACAATCGTGACTACCTCTTTTCTATTCCTCCAGCCACTTTTCCTGGAATCACTGGATCAGCAAGTGTAAAATCTTAGTCCCGTGTTTTGCTAAAAATTTTGCTTCTAAGTGATAGGTCCCCAGGTTCACCCTTCTCCACTATCAGTTTCTAGGTGCCCTGTCTTCAGTGACCAAGTCAGTGCCACATATTTTAGGTTTTCCATCCCGCTGTATCTCAGTTCTGATAACGGTTTCTCTGTCGAATAACTCTCACTTCCATAATAGGCACACCTGAAATCTTAACGATTTAATAGGTTTCTCTTTTGCAAAAATTCCAAGCGTGGTGCCTGGGGGTTCTAGTCCACAGTTGTTGAGGATATAAGGCTAAAGGAGTCTCCACCGTCTCGCTTCCAATGTTGCCATTGTCATTCACATCCGGCTGGTAAATTTTGGAGGAGCGGAGGAGAAGTGGATATTTTTAGGAGCCCACCTTCAATGTCGGCATGCCTCCTTTCTGATCCCATTTCATTCTAGGCTAGGGTTTTGCAGAGTGGCTGAGCCACAAGAACAGGGACGCCTGAAAGCAAGGGCTAAAGTAAGCCCAGTGATTAGAGTGATGGAGCTTATCCTGGTCAGTAAGGGAATGAAGTCAGGAAGAGGCTGATGGCTGGTGGGAGCTAGTGGGGTTGAAGAACTTGTGACCTTGAGATCTAAGTGCATAAGTATAAATAATAAAGGGAGAAAATGGAAATACAGGAATGACGGTCAGAGAGCGAGATGTTGGAATTCATGTTTTCATAGATGGGAGAGACCTATATGATAGTAAGATTCAAATTTGGTTCCAGAAATGGGTTGCTGAAGCCTGGCTAAGTTGTCCTCGTTCTAATGTTTCAGTCCTTGTGAATCCAGCTCAGACGAGTACTGTGGTACAGAGGTTAAGCTAGAGAGTTCTATTTAAGCGATTAGTGGGGGGAAGCTCAAAGACTCTTCTTGGGCCTCTGTTTCTTTCTTTTTTAAAAATTTTTAATGTTTATTTTTGAAGGAGAGAGAGAGAGAGAGAGAGAGAGAGCATGAGCAGTGGATGGGGTAGAGAGAGAGAGGGAGACAGAGAATCCGAAGTAGGCTCCAGGCTCTGAGCTGTCAGCCCAGAGCCCGATGCCAAGCTCGAGCCCATGAACCGTGAGATCGTGACCTGGGCTGAAGTTGGACGATTAACCGAGGGGCCCCTTGAGCCTTCTGTTTCTTAAAAACAATCAGCCTGACATAACCACATGCCAGTGAGGCACATTTTGGGATGGCGAATGTTGTCCTACAACTGTAATGCTTACTAGCTTGGTGTCCTTCAGGATGGTAATCTCTCTCAACATCCTCTGCTCCTCTATAATGTGATAGTATGAATCTTTTCTCCTTCATAGGGCTGTTTTTAGAACCAAGGAGTTAATATGCATAAAGTGCTCCATACTCTCTTGCCCATAGTAACCAGTCGTCTTTAATCTCTACTCTGTCTCCGTCATACTTGATGTTCTTCTGTTCTCAACATTCACCACCTCCACCTCTACTCCTCTTTCCAACCCACCTCTATGGAGCTACCCAATATCCAATATACACACGGTTCATTTGGAACAAGATGCTGTAACACCAGCCTTTCTTCCAAATTCATCACCCAACCTGTAGAACGGAATTTCTTTTCTATCACATTAAGTATCCAATTTCAGATGTAGTGGCTTAATCTAAAGTGGTTCCATTGCACTACATTTCTCTTGAGAATAAGCACCCAAAAAAAGAAAAGGAAGAGAAAAAATTCTTGTTTGGAATAGAAAGCTTTCTCCAGAGGTGTGGCTGAGGGCCTACCATTACATTTATATCATAGCCACTATCATCCCGGCTGGGCAGGTATCATTTCTAATGACAGTCCTGTCCCAGTGGCTTTCCTCTCACTTCAGCAGAAATCTCCTTACAACTCAAAATGTGGTCCATAGACCAGGGCATCAGCATCACCGAGGATGTTAGAAAAGCAAAATCACAAGCCTCATCTACGCCTATTCCATCCAATTCTGCATTTTAACAAGATGCCGAGAGATCCTAATGCATAATAGAGTTTGCAAAGCACTGGTACACAGCAAAGAGACTAACCTTTCCATCCTTTTGTTTGAAGGAAGGGTTACATCTTAAAGCAGACATCAGACAGAGCGCACTTAAAATTCATCCTTCCTGTCTAGAGATGTGGAACTTAAAATTCTACGGTTACCTAATGCTCTTAACTTGAGATGCAGAGATGAGGGAGGTGAGAAGAGGGGGTGGCTGGTTTCTCAAAGGAATTTCTGGCTCCACACAAGATTTGGAAAGTGGTTTTAAAATATTTCTTTTTAGGTTGCCTGAAGACATTTGCTAATTTCCCTAATGTGAGTTTCCCCCTATCTCAGAAGGGGAGAAACAAATAAAAAAGACACAAAGAAAGTACAATAGGATTTGTGTGTGTATATATAATCCTCAAGGGTCTGTTCCATCTGGAGTGAAGTCTAGTAAAATAAATCAGTTAGACCAGGGAAGTGGTGCCCGCTTATACATAGATACAGGACAGGGCTAAGAGCAATCTGCTTAGAGAGAGATGGGTAGCTGACCCAAGGAATTTGTCTTAAGGCTGTTTGTACAAAAAAAAAAAAAAAAAAAAAAAAGCTGTTTGTACAGAACGCACACCATTTTTAACCAAAGCATATGCTTCTTTGGGAGGTCGGGTGGTGGTGGCGATTGATAGGAATTACGGTAGAAGCTAAGATCCACTCCAAAATTACCAGCTTAGAAGACAAATTGTTTATTTGAGCGGGGTCCTATTATTATTAAACAACTGGTATTCTACAGAGACCAAGTGTGATTTCAGGTTGGAAGTTTCTATCTTCAAAAAATAAAAGCAAAAGCATTGTTTAGTGGGACTTTCCCTTACATTGCTGCAAAGAACAAGGGATATCAGACCAAAAGCAGAGACCATCGACAGCTTGTAAATTTGTTAATCTTTTTGACTACCCCAAATTTGTCTAAATTTTCCCCTAGGTGTCTATTTGGGTGGTTACCAAAAAGCAAAAATAAATAAATAATACAAAATTATAATTTGAATCCCTGGTAAACACCTGTTTAGCCAATGATCAAAATTAACCACACCATCAGTAAGACGTATCAACATACAACCCGCTGCTATGATGCACTTAGAAGGACATGTCGTCACTTTTGTGATATTCTTGCCAAAAATGTATAACTTCATTCTATCAGAAGTTTTCATAAGAAAACATCAAACAAACCCAACTCAAAAGACATTCTACAGAATACTGTTATGTTACTCTTCCAAGGTATCGAGGTTATGAAAGAGAAGGAAGGACTGGGGGAGGAGGCGAGAAAAGCAGTGTGGATGCTAGATTGGATCCTATAACAGAAAAACAGCATTAGCGGAGAAACTAGTGAAATTCTCAAATTTGTAGTTTATTTACCAGCATTGTATCAGTGTTAATTTCCTGGTTTGACCATTGTACTACCGGTGGGGTGGGATATTAACATGAGCGAAAGCTGACTAAAGGATATAGGGGCACTTCTTGTACCACTTTTACAACTTCTGTAGAAGTCTAAGATTATTTCAGAATGTAAAAAGTTCTTAAAGACTCAAAGATTTTTTGTGGTTCACTTTTAGAGGTAACTACAGAAAGTAAGTCCCAAGTTTCTGTCAGTCTTGGGATGAATACCCTAAATAGGATAGGAAGATAGACCAAGATCCTGGGGCCAGTAGCAGGGAAGACTAGGGAAAGCCCCAAGAATTGTTCTGAGTCTGTGAAGTGATCCTGGGCTTTAATAAATAATAATTCATGCAGGCCTTAAATAATAACACGTTAAATACACACGCATACGCACATACACACATTTACACATACATACATATAATGTATATCTGTATTCATTGTTAGGGGCTGAATTGTGTCCCCCCCTCATTCGTATGTTGAAACTCTAACCATCAGTACCCCAGAATGTGACTGTATTTGGAAATAATAACTTTAAAGAAGTCATTAATTGAAAATGAGGCTGCTGGGTAGGTCTTAATCCAATGTGACTGATGTCCTTATAAGGAGAGGAAACTTGGACACACAAAGTTTTGCCAAGGATGCTGGCACACAGAAGAAAAACCATTGAGGACATAGCCAGAAGGTGGCCATTTGCAAACCAAGGAGAGAGGCCTTAGGAAAAACGCAGCCAGCCCACACCTTGATACTGAACTTCTCCCCTGCCGAGCTGCGAGGAAATAATTGTCTGTTGTTAAAGGCACCCAGTCTGTGGTATCTTTGCTATGGCAACCCTAGTAAATGATACAATTACACATGTTTTATTTTTTTAGAATCATATATATTTTCATTTTTTTAATGTTTATGTATTTTTGAGAGAGACAGAGAGAGAGCACAAGTTGGGGAGAGACAGAGAGAGAGGGAGACACAGAATCTGAGGCAGGCCCCAGGCTCCGAGCTGTCAGCACAGAGCCCAAAGCAGGGCTTCAACTCACAAACTGCAAGATCATGACCTGAGCTGAAGTCAGATACTGAACCACTGAGGAGCCGCCAGGAGCCGCACAATCATATTATGTTTTAAAGAAATGCATATTTAATTGGTCTCTTTAACCTTCTTTAAATGTGTCGTATTTTTCCCCCTGCATTCATGGATGAGCATACTATTTTCCCATGTGGAAGATTCTTGGCAGAGGCTTTTGATATCCTTTAATGCTTATCTTTCATCTAAAGGATGCTCCACTCAGTTTTAGATGAATATTAGATACATAGGAGGTTTCCCAGATCACCCTTAGAATGCTTTCTTCAACTTAGTGTATTGCATTTAAGAAGGACTTGAATCTACTATGGTATGTTTGAAGGAAGTTAACCTAGATTAGTAGCAGTCTGTAAGTCCTGTAATTCTGGGAGCGGTGGTACAATTCGGGTTTGCTAAGATTTAAGAAGAGAGTCAGGAAGGACATAACAGATACCTTTCACTATATGCAGGGCTTCTGGTGAAGCAGGTTAGGTTTATGTCATTAATTTTTAGGGAGCAAACTAGTTTTTAGTTAGTAGGAGGAAACATATTTGGTACCAGCATAAAATATTTTTGAACAATCAGCACCATCTAGTAACAGAACGGTCTAGCTTGAGAGGTAGTGAGTTCTCAGTCACCCAAGGCATTTAATCATCTAGCGATGGCCAGCTGTCCGGGATCCTGCAGATCAGTTCCCTTGACCGGATGCAGGTGAAATATACTAAACTTTTAGAGTTCACTGGCTCTAAGCATCAGAGAATTCTAAGGGTAACAAAGGACAGTGGAGGGAGTCAGGATTTGGGGAAAATAATCTGCAAAGAACAGTCAGAGATATTAGCAAGGTCATGACCCATCAAGTGAGAGGTTATTCAAAAGTCAGGCATTGCCCTTGCCCTGCGGGGGAGTCTCGTTAATTGCTCTGGGCCAGCGCCCAGGCATAAGTATTTCCTTTTGTGTGTGTGTGTGTATTTATTTCTTTTGAGAAAGAGGGGAGAGCATGAGTGGAGGAGGGGCAGAGAGAGGGAGGCAGATTCCCAGGCAGGCTCCACACCGCCAGCACAGAGCCCAACACAGGGCTGCATCCCATGAACTGTGAGATCATAACCTGAGCCGAAATCAAGAGTTGGATGCTTAACAGACAGTCACCCAGGTACCGCCATAAGTTTTCCTAAAAATCTTCAGGTAATCCTCCTGTGCAGCCAGGCTTGAGATCTCTGATCTAGCTGCAGTGTGCAGCAGTGCTGTGCAATATCCCCTCTCAACTCCTTATCATTTGCAGCAATTCTCAAAATCCTGAGCTTTCCATCATACTTCCTGACAAAAGGGATGACATAAATTCTTCTGAAGAATGCTAACACCAAGCTACCAAAGAGTTATGGACCCCTCACTGGCTTTTCCACTGTCTACACTTATCTGGCAGCAATCATCACACCCAAAATTAATGCAAAAGATGTGTAGGGGAGCGTTGCACTAAATATAAAAGTTTTTCCAACTCCCCCATTGCGTGATAAATTGGAAGCAGTTGGGTAAGTATTCCAGATGCTGCCTGATATTTACTACACATCTATCATCCTACACAGGCAGCTGGTGTCTAAAAGGGAAGTCACCTTTGTTTGGGGGCAGTGTAGAAAGATACCACAGGAGTTAATAAGAAATTGACTTGCTTATCGATTCAGCAACTGCTACAGCGCAGGAAAAGATTTTCCCTCTTTAGGAAATACGAATAATTATAAAAATAAAAATAACAGGTGATATTTATTGAGCATCTACTCCATTCTGGACAGTGTTCTAAGTAAGCACATTGCATTGATCAATTCATTTAGTTGTCCCAACGACTATATGAAGTAGGTGCTAGTTCCCCTCCCCCTTCATTTACACAGATGTGGAAACTGAGGCACAGAGAGGCTGAGAGAAATTCACCAGGTCTTAGGACAGATGAGTGACAGCACTGGGAGGCAAACTTAGATGTCATAGTTTGGAACCGATGTTCTCGCTGTACCCGCTGTCACCCCCCTTCCCCCACAAGACAGGTATCTAGTGAAACCCGCTTGATGTCATCTGTTCCAAGTCTTCCGATCTTAGATGCCTGCAAGGGGACATGACGGAGAGATCTGTCAAACAGGTTATTGCCAAGGTCCAGCCACCATGCAGCTAAGCAGATAAGCAGAACAAGGAAAGCATAACGTGTCCCTTTAGTCAGGGACAAGGTCATACACCATCTGCAACACTGCTTTCATTGTATTCAATTTGCCCGTTCCTCATATATAAATGGAATTATTTAGTTGATTTTTTTGAAATCTTCTAATTGGGACAGACCATTCAGTCACTTCTGCCAGTTGATTTCTGTTTTACACGGCGAACACCTTCCTACCTAAGTGATCCCTATCCCGGTTCTACATTGTTTCCAAATCTAACCTTCGCTAGCTGCCAATCCCTACTTATTAGCTTTCTTTTATACTTGCCTCCCTTATCTTTAAAAACAAACAAAAGAAACTAGTCCTGGGGAATGTTATTTTGTGATTAACATATTTATCTGAATTAGCGCAGCTGAACATTTCTCAATTGAGATCTAGCCCATGTCCCTGTATAGAAATATCCAATGCAACGAATCTTCCCAAATTACGTTATGAAACGAGCACAATTCCAATAAAACTCGCCCTTTTTGACTAGATAAATGATTCTACCATTCTTCTAGGAAAGCCAGTTGAATTGCAGCTAAGATATTTTTGAAGAGTAAGGTAGGTATACACCGGCTGATAGCCAAACATATTCTAAAATGTAGTAAATAAACAGTATGGTAATGGCATGGGAATAGAAAGATCAATGGAAGATCCTTATTTCTGACTTTATTCTGGACTTTAGCATCTTTGGCTTTTCATTTACAAGGGGATTTAGTGCCTTGAAAATTTCAAAATGGGAGAAGGTTTATTATCAAACTTGGGCCATCTGAATGTTCCTGGTATTTTATTATCGGGGGCTTCTATTTTTTTTTTTTTTTTTATTGAAGTGTCTTTATGTTATGTGTCATCTCCCAGCAGAATCTCTGATAATGTGTGTTATTAGTCATAATTTAGGATGGAAAATAGAATAGGGAGTTTTCAGCTCCCACTTGGGGGCCTTAGGATTGTTTTGATTAATGTGCTGTTTTTGATCCATTTCACAGCTTTCTGGAAGGAAAATCTAAACTGCGTCTGGAAAGGATACCCAAAAGAGCAGTGGCCAGTGTTAGGGAAAGTAGACTTAAGAAGGTAAGAAGCTGAGTGCTCCCAGCAGACCTCTTCGCTGGGGAGATAACCACACCCATTACTCTTCAAGGTCAAACACAATGGATTTGGAGAACTAAACATGAACCAGGATGAGCGAAGAATGTCTTTTTCCCACTGGGAAGATTCCTTGTCTTCTTGCCGAGGAATTTTCTCTAGCCACCTCTGGCCCCTCGTTACACCAAGGTAAGAGGGAGTCATTTACATGATTCTTAGGTTTTGGAAGAATGGAACAAGCTTGCTCAGCTCATCACTGTCCTTTTTCTTCTCTTCGGAACTAGCTGCCTATAGATGACAGGATATTTCTCTGTAAGTCTGTATGTCTTAGCTTGGAAAGCAGCACTTGGAAAGAGGAATTGCCTGAGACTCAACAGTTGTGTTGAATTTGGGGGTTCAGTTAGCAGGGCGCATCTGGCTTCTCCACTAAGCTAATCCTCTAACATGCCCAATCACAATAATAAAAGTAATGTTTTGACCCCCTTTTGCCCTACTGATTCTTTTTAAAAAATTTTTTTTAATGTTTATTTATTTTTGAGAGAGAGACAGAGTGTGAGCAGGAGAGGGGCAGAGAGAGAGGGAGACACAGAATCTGAAGCAGACTCCAGGCTCTGAGCTGTCAGCACAGACCCCAACACGGGGCTCAAACTCACGAACTGTGAGATCATGACCTGAGCCGAAGTCGGATGCTCAACCAACTGAGCCACCCAAGCATCCCTGCCCTACTAATTCTTATTTCTCAATTTATTTAGAACCCAAGTAGTCAAGAGGGTACTACATACATATGGGATCTCTTCAGATACTTCCAACAATAGTATTTGATAAAGGTAGCTTCTTGACCTTTCAAGTTAGGTACTCACCACGTGTTCTATGGAACCTTGGTTTCTTTGATGCTAACAGATGTTGTTTGTAAAAGGATTACATGGTTAGATACCTAATTCTAGGTAGAGCAAGATAAAATAGTTACTACAGCACTTCTCGAAGCTTTTAAATGGAAATATGCTCTGTGAATCTTCATGAAGGAATAGATTATTCAGCATCTCTTAAATATATATGTATCTGAAAAAAAATGCTTTCTTCAAGAATCCTTAAGCATCAGTGTTCCGTAGAACACAGTTAGAGAAAGGCTAAAAATTTCCATGAACAGCGTTAGGCCAATTGGCAGTTTGCAAAGAACACACAAAAGAGGAAGAAATTACTACCCGTGCAACCTACAAAACTAGATCACAGAATTTTAAAAAGTGAAAAAAATGAAAACAGAAACTGTTGGTGAATATAAAATCTCAGAACAGTGAAGATTTTCCAAACATTATAGGAAAGGAAGAACCGTACCAGAATAACAGATTTAACTTATCCAACGTTAAAACTTCACATAACTGGCAACAACAAAACACATCATAAGGAAGGGAGAGAGCAAGGCATTTTTAAGGTTGTGTGCAAATGGTTTAATACGCTTAATATGTAAAAATTCTCACTAGCGAACAATAGAAAGATTAATATTCTAAGGTACAAAATAAGAGAAGAATATCATTTAACAGCTCACAAAAAGATATATGACCAATAACTATGGAACACCATATCTGATTTCAGGGATAGACAACATTACAAGTAAGAGTGATGATGAGGTATAACCATTTTTTACTTTTTAAAAAATTATCTTTCCCATATTGTAGATTCTAGGAATGCAAATGGGTAGGTATAACTTTTCTGGGGAAGCAACTTGATAATATGTTCAACAGTCTTTAAAATATACATAATTTTTGACTCAGCAATTCCACCTCTAGAAATTTCTTCTGAAGAGATGATCACGGATGCTTGAAAAGATTTATATTCAAGTATAGCCACTTTATCACTGCTTATAATAACAGAAATGGAAATACCCATCATGTTGTAGAATAAATATGACAGATTCATGATCTGGAATACTAGGCAGTCATTAAAAATCATGTTGTACAAGGGCATTTAGCAGTGTTGGGTGATAATGATACAGTAAGTGGAAAAGCATGTTTTAAGGCCAGAAGTACAATAGACTCCCATTTTATTAGAAAATATAAGGAGTGAAAAAGGCTGTCCATTAAAATCAAAACAGTGGTTATATCTGGTTAAGTGGAGTTATGTCTGACATTTTCTTCCTTCTTTGTGTTTTATTGTATTTCTCAATTTTCCTGCAATTAAAATGCATTGCGTTTTTCAATAAGGAAAAAAAATAATTGCAGAAGTATAGTAGTAGAGATTGCATTTTACAGAGAAGGAATATTTGTGCCTACCTTGTTAAAATATCATAATTAGTGAAGTGTTAGTCTACTAAGTTTTTATTTTTTTTTAAATTGACTTATCTTTTTATTGTTAGATTGTTAAGATTTTTTATAAATTCTAGATAAATTCTAAATATCTTTTTATTGTTAGATTGTTAGATTCTTTATAAATTCTAGATAAATTCTAGATACATGTGATTTGCCAATATTTTCTTTCAGTCTTTGAGTTATCTTTTCATTTTCTTTTTTTTTTTAATATAATTTATCGTCAAATTGATTTCCATACAACACCCAGTGCTCATCCCAACAAGTGCCCTCAAATGATTGGGATCATGAGTCTGCTGCATGTATAGAGCCAAAACCAATATAGACCCAACGTCTACATAAATTAATGTCATTTAGGGTACAAATTCCTCAACAATCACCCGTGGATTTGCATGATCTGAATGAATGGCCTTTGGGGTGACGTATGGGCTATGACAGTCACACATCGTCAGGTTACAAGCACGCAGAACCGTAAGTCAAACCATTTTCTGATGTGAATAGGCTGCACAGTTCCAGACTTCCCAAGTCATCCGTGAGGTCCAGATTTTACAGTCAGTTCTACCAGAACAACCATCGGCTCCCGCCCTCCTCACCTCAAGCTGCCTTTAAACTACCTACATTATCTGAACATCTTCACAACCATGAGATCTGTTTACTTGGGACCTAGGGATGAAGAGTTAGTGGAAAAGAAAAGAAAATTGTTCTACTCGGATATCTCATATAACATAACACAGAGGGCGAGACCTTTGATTCTTTAGATGGCCTGAAAAAGATTGTCTTTGATCCATACCAGAAATACCTATGCTGTGTCTCTGGATGCCCCTATTACGCTCTGTGAGGCCATGTCATTTCAGGCCATTTCTTTCTACCTCTGTCTGTTTTCAAGCCCATCTGCAGAATTAAATTCCGTGCACTGACAGAGAGGCTTTCAAAAGCTCGGAATCAATTCTTCAATCATTCCACTTTCTTAGCTGTGATTAAAAACATGTGTCCCCTAATTAAGCTAATGAGAAATTGTTAATTGGCACAAAACCCCCCTCTGTGCACACTTATTAATGTCACCGTCACTTTGACAGGAGAAAGGATCAGAATCAAGGGCAGAGAGTTCTTAAGTGACTTCAACATTGGACTTAAGTACAAGAGCTCTATTTAGAAAGCGAGGGCTGCCCATTCTAGGAGCTGCAGGAAGGAATAAGGAATGACACGTTCCTCCTGATTTCATACAGAAGCAGAGGAAAGAGATACCCTCGTACAATAGTTGATAAGTTGATTTCCTTTTTCCTCTTCATAGAGGTGGTATTTACTCTAGCTCTCCATGCAGCGACAGATCTGTATAGATGAGCCACAGACAGGCAGGAATAAATCCTTCTGAAGGATCACCAGGAAGGAGCCTTCCTTGGTTATTCAGCATCCTGTTGGCCCACTTAGTTTCCTCCTGACCTTTAAGGAGCAACATCCTTATTGCAAATTATCCCGCACCCGAGATGCCTTGTGGATGGGAAGGGTATGCTTTGGCAGTGGGAGCATGTTCTCTGATAATATTATTTTTCATATTTTTCTACAATTTCCACTCGGGGAATACCAGAACTTTTTACCTACTTAGTGTATCCCTAGCTCTTCCTGGGTACCTTTCTGCACCAAAAATGATGAATTCTCAAAGTCTTGGAAACTTCCAAAGACATACACATATCCTACAAGGGGAGGGTTGGGCCGTACTTATGGAGGATTCTCAAGAGAGCCTTAAGGAAGACAACAGGCACAGATGAGGAGAACTGAAAAGCACACGCACTTGTCTTTTCGTTCAGAGCAGCTAGTTCCCGGAGATGGAGATTTCTACTTTGAGAAAGCCCAAACTCATGACGTAGATCGATCCTTTGACAAACGGACAAGCCTTGAATACTCAGGTTACAGGACAAATGTCCGAAAATGCCTAAGGGTAGCAGTGGATGTGGGGGGGGGGTGGTTCTGGGGGCCGCCTCTGAAAACCTACTGAGTCATGAATTATTGGTGGGGAATAGAGGGGAAGAGGCTGTGCTGACCTGGAACCCTCTCTCTCCATCACCTGCCGGAAGCCAGGGACCCAGTACCCTTATCGATCATCTCAGAAGGAAAAGAAAACTTTGCAGTTTGAAGGCATGTGAGTCTCTTGCTGGAACCCTGAGATGCCGTTGTAGCAATCTCGGTTCCTGACTTGGGTGGGGGGGGGGGTTGGGGGTGGGTCACTCCTCAGGCAGCAGTTTCCATGAGTGATTTGAAGAGAAAAGGGGGAGGCCTGTCTGGAGGAGAAATATAATTCTCCCGCTACCCTTCTAGGTTCTTAGCTGAGCTACCAACCCCTACCCTGTGATAAAAGACAGAGTAACAGGAGAACAACAGAGGTTGAATAATATATACACCTCCTGTGTCTATGAGAAAGACCCAGAAAAACTGAGTCACTCACTCCCTAAATAGCCTAGCCACTGCCTTAAATAATATCTCCAGCTAGAGACAAAAGAGGACGTTGAGGGGTAGGGAAGGCAGTTATGGGGTTGCCAGGAAAAGCACAGTCAACAAGGGTAAGCTTGTTATGCAGACTTAAGTCATTGCCTTCTGCATTGAGTTTCTTCATTCTCTTGGTACAGACAGGGAGACATTCGTACAAATGAAGATTTCCCTTAAAAATATAAATGTCTCTTACAAAAGGGTAGCTTCTATTCAGTTTTCAGAGCTTTTTCTCATGTCTGCAGTTTCTTAAAAATAACCAGCTCAAGACAATCCTTATGCCAAAGAGTCACATTTTGCCACGGCAAATTCTGCTCCTCAGTTAAGGAGAAAGCTGCTTCAGGGATTAGAAATAATGGGTACAGTGGGCGTGGGTGGCTCAGCTGGTTAAGCATCCGGCTCTGGCTCAGGTCATGATCTCACGGTGAGTGGGTTCGAGCCCCGTGTTGGGTTCTGTGCTGTGCTGACAGCTCAGAGCCTGAAGCTCGCTTTGGATTCTGTGTCTCTGTCTCCTTCTGCCCCTCCCCTGCTCACGCTCTGTCTCTCTCTCTCTCTCTCTCTCCTCTCTCAAAAATAAATAAACATTAAAAAAAAAAAAAAGAAAGAATGGGTACAAGAATGTGATAGTAGTGGGTATTGTCTTCCTTCCATCCAATGCCACGGATTGTGTTTGGGTCCAGAGAGACTACAGCTGAGCCTTGAACAATACTGGGGTTAGGGGTGCTGACCCTTGAGCACAATTGAAAAATCCATGTATAACTTTTGACTCTTCCAGAATTTAACTACCAATAGCCTTCTGCTGACTGGACGGTTTACCAATAACATAAGCAGTTAACACATATTTTGTATGTTCTATGTGTTATCTACTGTATTACAATAATGGAAACCAGAAAGAAAGAAAATGTCATAAACAAAGTCATAGTGAAGAGAAAATATATTTATGGTACTCTACTGTATTTATAAAAAAAAAAAAATCCACCTGTAACGGACCTGCAGAGTTCAAACCTGTGTTGCTTGTTCAAGGATCACCTGTATCTGATGTGGACTCTGTGAATCATGGGGAGGGACGAGAAGCACTCTCGGTGTCCCTGGCTAGGAAAACACGACAGCAAATGGAGGAAAGAAGCATTGTCTTGACTTCTCCAGAGCTTGGCCTCGCTGGGGAGACACGCTGAGGCACGGGTGCTGGCATCCCACAGTGGGCTGGCAGAGAAGGAGCCTGCAGAGCTGAGGACCTTGACATGGGGAGCTGGGCAAGAGAGGAAGAGCACTGAGGACACTGTGTGGGGGCCGGGCGGTCAGGAAGCCCACCCTTGACACCTGGAGGGCACTTCTGGAAAGCCAGTGCCCCCATGTGTCTGTTGGGTCAGGAGCCCCATGGAGATTTGAGTCGCACCTTCCGGCCAGGAATGGTGGTGAGTGGGGAGGGAAGTCTAGATATGGGGTCCAAAAGGGAAGAGGGGTGCAGGACTTAGATGTACCATCACGTGACTCTAGGCTTGAATCATCCCATCAAATCCTTGGGCATGCCCCTGAGGTTGTTATTATTTCAACCCACTTAGGGTTTTCTTTCTTTATAACCTCACCTCAGGAACTATAACACAAAATTCAATCAGTGGACCTTCCATTAGCTTCTGTCTGGTGCGTAAGGGGGAAGGATAAGGATATACCAGGATGGGCTCCCTGAGTGTCAGCTGGGGGTCCACAGGAAGGGGACAAGAAGGCAGAGAGTGAGTTTGCAGGGCTGGACAGGACGTCCTTGTCACCCTCTTCTACCTCTTGCCCCCAGGAATTTGTTGTTTAACAGTAGACTTCTATCCTATGGCCAGAAGGCAGGTATAAATATTTTATAGTCTGGTTTTGTAAATCAGAGAATCTGTTCATTTGTGCCGAAAATGTTTAGTTCAATCCATAATAGATGGCATGGGGACCAAATAGGTCACATTTTGGGATTCATCTGAAGTAAGTCCTTTTTTTCTCTTTCTTTCTTTCTTTCTTTCTTTCTTTCTTTCTTTCTTTCTTTCTTTCTTTTTCTTTTTCTTTTTCTTTTTTTTTTTTTTACCTCATCGCTTGCCAGAGGGACAGAGACGAGATGAGATGATGTATATGAAAGTGTTTGTAAACTCTAAAGCATTCAGAAAATAGGCTGAAATCTGCTGAGAGTAGCAGAATTGTCAATTTTTAAAGTGAGGATGACGAGCCACGATTTCAGTAGCTTTAAAATTCGGTTAGCTCAAGCCTGTATTCCCTGCAAATCCTGTCTGCCACAGACAGGGCGGGGAGCCATGGCTTTGGTATCCAGAAGTGCATCTGGCCTGGCAGAGAGGCAGAGCTGACCAGGGATGAGACACACGTTGGTTATGCTTCAAACACACAACGAATTTGCGAACTTACCTTAGAGAAAATTTAAAAAGAGTGTTTTGAGGAAAATTCTAGATGAGTTGTTTTTATGGACATTTGCTTTAGCCGATTGTTTAAAGAGATGAAGACCTTTTATCTGCCGCTGAATCTGCTCCAAACTTAACTGAAAGTTACCTATTCCTATCTGAATAGTCTTAGTGCCTTTAACAGGCCCTACCTTCCAAGAGAGAGGGTGTAAGAGGGCCAGGCTCTAGGCTTCTGTCTGCTTTACTCACTCTTTAAAACCTGTCTGCTTCTTAATGTTTCTTTCTCTTACTAGTTGTCATCTCGAGGCTCTTTACATCCGGACCTTCTCTTTGGTTACCCTATCCCCCCACGGATGCTCTCTTTTTGGATACCTCAGTACCACATTACTCCTGTGTCCACTTGTGGACTTCGGGACCCCCAGACCGGATCAGAGACTGAGGTCTTAAATTGGCAGGAAAAGAAAGTTTGGACCATTCCACTCTCTGGTTCCAGTTTCCAAGAGCAACAGCTGGAGAAGCTCCAAATTACCTCCGAAGTCGAGGGCAGGTTCAGGGTTTAGACATCTCGACCGCACCCGCTTTGTTAGAGCTGGGATAATCATCCCTGGGTCCAGATGGTAGAATGCGGGTATACGACATTTTATTCAGGTCATACAGGCATTAAGGGAAAGTGGCCAAGCCAGGATTATGAATACCAAGTCCTTGACTCCTAAACCCTCTCCCGAAAGCATGGGAATCCAAGCTCTAAAATCTCCTTCTGAGTGGCTC
Organism: Panthera tigris; assembly: GCF_018350195.1. Taxonomy (NCBI): domain Eukaryota; kingdom Metazoa; phylum Chordata; class Mammalia; order Carnivora; family Felidae; genus Panthera; species Panthera tigris. Next base: position 34,186,056 of record NC_056678.1, read on the forward strand.
CACATATATCCTCTAGCAGCTAATTCTGCCTCCATTGCTCTGCGTGGCCCCTCTGAGCACTCCTGTGAAGATAGGAACAGAGCAGTAAGGGGAGAGAGCAGAGAAGCCAGAGTGGCCATACTCAGTTTCATTACGGTTGGCGGCTTTTTGCCCCAGAAGGAGGCCACAGAGTTAAGGGAAGGTTTCTCCCCAACTGCTGAGAAGTGCCCTCTCACTGGCATGAATGCTGAGGCTCTGGTGGGTACGGTTCCTTTTTACATTCTACTTTCAAACTGGGAGTCCAGCTTCCCAAGTTCTGGGTCAGTGGCTGGCCTGCCCTCCCGCATGTTCTCTCAAAAGCTCTCTGCCCCGACCACCACACCCCCATGTTCTAGAAGGAGCTGGTTGCTGCAGCCCAGCTCACCGGGAACGTCCCCGTCATGCTGAAGCAAAATTTCCTCCCGATCGTTCAGAATTTTGACCAAAGAATGGGCATAGTAGTCATTCTTTCCAAAAATATCTATTGAGTACCTATTACGAGCTAGTAGTCAGTGTTCCAGACATTGAAGATACAACAATGAACAACGAAAAGAGACAAGAATCCTGCCTTCGTGTGCAGGCCAGGGGGAACAGAATGAGTACAAACATGGTGTACTGGACCGTACATGGGAGAAAAACAAAGTAGGTGAGGTGGACAGAGAACGCTGGCCTGGCCATGGTAAATGTAAACAGGATAATCAAGGAACGCATTGCCAAGGAGGTGACATCTGGGTGACTTGAAGGAAGTGAGATGGGGATAACTAGGGCAGCGTTCTAGGCATAGGGGTAGGTTGGCGGCAAAAGCCCTGAGTTGGGGGGCAGTCCTGCTCCTTCCTGGGGATGGGGCTCCGAGGCCAGGGCAGCTGAATCCCAGTGAATGAGCAGGTGCATGTGGGAGAGATAGGGAGCTCAGGGAGGGATCTGGGCAGGACGGTGGTGGAGCTTTCGGGCTCTGCTGCGGCGACAAAACAGAAGGGTGGAGCCCGGGGCAGGGAGTAGGAACAGAGAGACCTGGTGGGGCGACAACAGTAGAAATGATAAAAAGTGGATTGATTTTGAATATATGTGGATTGTGAGCCAACAGGATTTGCTGATGGACTAGATATGGGGTATTAGAGAGAGAGCGAGAGCGAGAGATCTTCTTCATTAACTCTCCCAAGAAGTCTTAGGGTTTCTGGGTGGCCTGCCAGTTCAGAACAGACCTTGAGCTTGGGCTTAGGGATGAGGCTCCCGCCCCTCCCCCTGCGCAGCCTCATTCTACACACAGGGGAGAAAGGACTCTGGTGACCCCAGGCAAAGCACACGGATTAGACGGCAAATCACTGGATATAAACGCGTTAAGTTAGGAGTCATAAAAGATTATCTTCCTTCCTAGGCCTACAAAGATACGCCTCCTTTCATGTGGTGCCAGTGGGATTTCCACAAGGGACCCTCGTGCCCGGCTTACATCTGACTGCTTGTAACAGGAGCCCTTAGGTGGTGCCCGTCACTGCTCCCCCCCCCACCCCCCATCTCCTTTCTTGTGAATACCCTAGGAATCCTAAGTTATTATTTTTCGAAAGCAGGAGTGTTTATGATCTTCCCGGCACAGGGTAGAAAATAGTTTTATTAAAGTACTCATAAAAGAGGCTAAGTTAATAAAAGAGGGAGTTGGGGGGAGACCAGGGAGCCACAGGCTTCAAGAGAAGCACGTTTTAACGTGTTTGCAGCGGCTCCCCTTGCCCGCTCCCTTCCCCGATCGGCTATCACTGCGGCATTTCTGCTCGCATCAGCGACTTTCCACCTCATCTTTCTTTCTCCCAGGTAGTTTTGAAACCTAATTTCAACCTGTTTGGATGAGATGCCGGCGCTTGACGGGAGCCGGGCGTCCACCGGCAACCTGGCAGTCTGTCCCAGCCAGCTCTGCTGCGACCTGGAAAAAATGATAAAGGGGCAGCCCGCCTAGGGCAGCTGAACAGGTGTTTCCCAGAGCGGCACTGCTCCCGCAAGGGCTCTTTGGTGGGGGACATTCGGCTTTGTCAGCCCCGCCCCGGGGAGGGGGGGGGAGGGGGACAGCCAAGTTGCTTTTATGTGCCCAGATCCAATGAAACACCTCTTGGGGGTAATACCATGCCTTAAAATCAGCTCCCCACCTCTTCTAGTGTAAAAACGTGAGGATGCATTTCTCCCTGCCTTGGAAGGCGGTGCGAGTGTAGGCAAGGCTTGCTTCAAAAGCTCAGCTTCCCATAATGTTCCATCAAGGCAGGCCCCAACCCTTTTCCCGCCACCGCCCGCCTCTCTTTTGAATGAATGGGAATATGGAAGGCCCTTGGGAGGAAAACCACCACCACACTTGACTGGAATTGAATGGGGACAGGCAGCGCAGCCGCGGCTCAGAGATGTGGCCTTTCTCTTTGCCAGGCAAAGATTTTACAAAGCATCGAGGAGGGGGAGGGAGAAGGGGAGACTGATCAGATTTCTGAAGGGTCTGAGCCGCTGTGGGCGTATGCATATGAATAAGAGACCGACTGTACAAAGCCACTAACCCCAGTGAGAAGGCCAATCGACTTCACCAAAGGGAAGAAGGGGGCTAGAGGTGGGGGGCTGAGAGAGATAATAAAGGTTGTATGAAAATGGTGGATAATGGAATTCAGAGGTTATCGCCGGAGTTGAAATGGAATACGAGGTTCTCACTTTCATTCTGTCTTAAGCCGTTGTGCGCCGCTGATGTGGTTTATTAAACGGCTGTCACAATCCAGGCCCCCGAGGCAGAGGCATTCAATAGGGTACGAAGAAGAAATTCCAGTAGAGGCAGATACAGCAACAAGATTCACCACAGGCTCCCCAAACCCAAGCGCCTTCCCATTCTCTTGCTCCCTGCTACTGGGAAATAGAAAAGGAACCAAAGAATAAGAAAGGGAGTGAAAGAATAGGACAAGTACATAACAAAGGAAGAATGCCCTGGTAGGAAATGCTACTTTGTTTGTTTTTCCCTCTCTCCACGATTAGTTAAAAATATCTGGGAAGCTAAGCAAGTTACATGCTGTACGTATCCGCAAAGAGGCACAAAGATGGACGAGGCTGTGTCTGCCCTTTCGGGGACTTAGAATCCAAGGTGACGTTTGAGTTGAAGGGTGAGTGGGCTTTGCCGGGATAGATCACGGAAGAAGCTATTCCCAAGCAGAGAGAATAGAGAGGCATGCAAATCTTTGCCATCCCTGTAGCTTGAGCACAAGACCTATAGGAAGGAATGGCAGGAGGGGGGTTGGAAAGACAGGTTCCGACGAAATGGAAGAAGTTCCTTGTCTGCCATTCTGGGGCATTTGGGTACGACCCGATCCGAGAGGATAGGTGAACCTTTGGAGGGTTTTCATCGGGAAGCAATCAGAATTTGCATTTTAGAAGGGTCTCTTTAGCTGCACTGGAGAGGACCGGTTGAAAGGAGGCATGACCGGAGACGGGGGGGACAATTAGGAGACTTGTCCATAGTCCAGGTGAGGGATGAGCCTCGACTCCTCTGCGGGAGAGATGGACCCCAATCCTCCCCAGCCCAGCTTGCACCCTCTGGCTCGTAGGCGAGCAACAACTTAAGAAGAAACTGCCGGATGGCCAGCAGTGTTTGAGGGAAGGTGGCAGAAGGGGCAGTTCACTGGGATAGGCAGAAAGCCCTAAAAGCAGAGGGTTCCTGAGCTGTACCTGGCTCCACCCAAGGCCTTGGCAGTCCCAGAGTCAGGACAACTTTTTACAAGTGCCCATCAAGAGTAGCACGAACTTTGGAAGGACTTGATTCCCACTTTCCAGCCACACACTAAGGATCTCCGCTTCCAAACTTCCTTAGAATAGTGTGGCTTTTACCTCTATTCACAAGTAGATTTAACAATTTCTTATGATGCTATGCTATTTAACTGTTAATTACATTATTATTTTATTATCCGGCAATGAGAAACACTTGGTACCCTTTAACATTTTTTAATTCCAGAGAGAAAAGAAATTAGATTGTTAACTTTTTTTCAATAAAAAGAAATAAAATACCTTAAATCAGCCTATTCTTTGCCTCACAGTCTCTTTTTTTTAGCAAGTGCTACGTGATAAAATAACGGTGTAATTAGAAATAAATGGCTTGCAAGAATGATACTTTGTTCTAAAAAAGGTGTAAGTGTTCTGTAGCTCCTTTTAAAGGTGCTCAATTTGTGCTGGAAAAAAAAAAAGAGCAGAGAATATCATTTTGGAATAAGTGCACTTAATAAGTTTGGTGACTGAGAATTTTTCCTAGGGTTGGTTGTCACATTTCCCCAAACAACATTCAACCTGTTTCAGGAACTATTGAGAAATGGGATAAACCATCTCCCTCAAGTTTGGGTTTGACTATCCTGGGACAGGATGACAACTTTGGGTTGTCATGTATTTTTCTTTCTCTGAACTGACCATGGAAGGACTGGAGAAAACAGTTTCTTTTTTTCTTTCTCTTTCTGTGATTGCTTCAACTTCTAAAAGCAAGATTTGTGTTGTTCTTGTTCCAGTCATGGTTTAATAGCTAGAGCACACTGGCATTTTTTCCCATTTGCTTAATAAATTAGCATTCCGATTTTGGTTGACTCTTGGGTGCAAACACTAAGTTTACAGGCCCAGGAAAGAGTGACGAGGGTTGGGCATAGAGCTTGGGGAGAGGTGAGAAAGCCAACTCCAGTGCATCAGAGAAGAGTGCCAGAATTTCATTTTTCATTCTAAGGCCAGGACTAGTTCGTAAGAGTAACCTGTCATGTGGGTAAGCTTCTTTAGACTCTTCTAGGACACCTTCTTACGTATTTGATCCTGTGACTTAGGAGGGCAATGACTAATGCCCACCTGCCTGGGTGGAGGGATCACCGGGAGCACTCTTCAGTCCTCCTGAACAAAAGTCCTCCTGATAGATCCAAATGGATCGATCTCTCCCAGGGATTTTGGGATGAGAAAATGACATGACCGATGTGACTACACGTAGAAAGCCAAGGCAATGCAGACATGCAAGAGATCCGCAGCTCTTATTACAGAGATCCATCCAGTCCTGCCACATTATGACAGCATGAGCCCTATTAGCTACATATATTATAATAATCTATTATTGGCAGCCTCAGCCTTGGGTGGTAACAGCTGGCTTCCACAATCACCATAGAATCTGTTGGCGATACGATAGAAGTATGGCTGGCTGTAAGAAACGAGACCGGTTAGTAGGCATTACCTGTAGAAAGTGGTCCTGGTTCTGTTCCAGCTTTGTGGATTCTGCCCCCATGAAGGCCCTGCATCTCAATGAGGCTAGGTGAGCCAGATTGGACAGAATATCAAGCTTGAGGGCCAAAGTTCTGGTTTCTAAGTCTGGCTCTAACACTTACTAATTGGGCAAGATCTGTTTGCTAAAGACGGGCCAGAAATGCTTCCCACAGTAAGCCTAGCTACGTGGTGAATGAATTACTGGGTTATGTTGGTGTGTGCTAGGCACTTTAAATGCCAACTGCTGGCAATTGTTTTATTTTAGAGGAGCAAATAGCCTGAAACTCAGGAGACGTTTAAGATATGAAGACTTCTTCCTATTCATTCATTCATTCATTCGTTGATCGGTTCATCTATAAATAGTAAATGTTTAATCTCTAACAGGCCCCCCGGTTTAGGTACTGACGATAGAGAACCAAAAGGAAAAAGACCTTTTCCTCTTGGAGATTACATTGAAGTGAAGAAGGGTACGTTATTCTCCCACAGTTGCTGTAACATCACCACAAACCGGTGTTTTACCACAATGGCAATTTATTCTCTCGTAGCGCCGAAAGCCAAAAGTTTGGGGTCCAGGTGTTGGTGGGCTCACACGTCCTTTAGGAACGTTTCTGGCCTTTTCCAGTTTCCAGTGGCTTCCGGAATTCCTTGGCTTGTGGCCATATCCTCCTAATCTTCAAACCCACCATCTTCAAGTTTCTCTCTGCACTGTCTTCATCTGGTCTCTTCCACGTGTATCAAATCGCCCTCCACCTCATTTTTACGGATGTGGTTGCATTTAGGGTCCATTCTGACAACCCTGGATAATCTCCCCAGCTAAAAATTCTTAACTTAATCACATCTGCAAAGCTCCTTTACCCATACAAAGTATATTTTCAGCTTCTAGGATATAAACGTCCTTTGAGGAGCCATCTTTCTACCTACCAGAGTGACAGTTATATTATATGCGGGAAAATATAGAATATGTCAGAGAGCATTGATGCTAGAGAAGCATTGGGATGGATGGGGGGGGTTACTCTTTCAGATGTGTATCAGGAAAGGCCTTGCTGAAATGCTGATCTCAGCAGGAATTTGAAGGAAGGGAGGGAGCAAGCTCTGCGGATGGCTGGAGGAAGCATCATTGGCAAAGACACCACATTCCTAGGGGCGTGTTGTTTCCCTCATCTGCAGCCTAGAAGTACAGCCTCCTGGTCATCCTAACCACACATATTCTGACCTCTTCTTTAGACCTCTGGTCTTGATTTCTTACTTAGGAAATCTCCTCCAATCTGGATGAATCTGGAGCACTCAGAGTTACAGGTTCAATATCCTAAAGGAACCTCATGAAAATGGCCATGGAATCCTCAGCCCTGTGGGGTCTCAGCCAACTTCTGAAGTAAGGAAGCTTAAAAGTTGACAGATACAGGTCATCTACTTCCTTGGCACAGGACCTATTCTTTTCGTTTAAGGTTTCTGGATATATGTGTTCTTATTCCTCTTCCTTCTTCCCTTTCCCCAGTTCTCTCTTGTTATTAAGAGACCAGAAACAGTCAAAATTCTTTTTTGAGCCTAGATCTTAAAGGAATCCTCCAAAGACATTTCTTGTTTTTAGATTTCATGTTATTTATTTTGAGAGAGAGGGAGCGAGCGAGTGCGAGTGGGCAGAGAGAAAGGAGAAGAGAAAATCCCAAGCAGACTTTGCACTGTCGGTGCAGAGCCTGACTTGGGGCTCAGTCTCCACGAACCGTGAGATCGTGACCTGAGCCGTAATGAAAAGTTGGATGCTCAACCCCCCGGGACATGCAGGCACCCCTCTCCCAATATGTCTAGTTTATACTTAAGGTAGTTAAACGATTTCTCCTCGATTCCATTGACCTTCCTTAGAGACTTGAATTAATTTCAATATGTCTGAATGTAACTATTTCTCTCCTCCACAACTTGAAAGCTAATCACCAGAGAGGCAGTGTCTCCCTGTCTCCTACGTGATGTACATGTGGGCTACACATGGGCTTCGCCTGGCACGTATGTCATGGCCTTACTCCCAGAGAAGTTAATGGTGTCCCTTGAAGTTGAGCTATGCAGTGACCCCATAGCCTCATTTATAGAAAGTGTGAAAAGACCTTCGATATGCAACAAAAATGCCTCTATCCCTCCTGCACCCAACCAGCGCTTGAGATCCTTTCCATCAGAATTGTGCATTCTATTTTGAAATGGAAATATCCTTGGGGGGGGGGGCAAGCATCCGGGTGTTAATACACCAGTATCAGTCACGAATACCTCAACGTGCATTGGCTTATTCTTGCTTAAATAGGAGTCAGTCTTTTAATTGAGGAAGAGAGAGATTCAGGGGTCAAGCTAATGATTTGGGGAGAAGGAAAACTGGCGTCCCAGCACGAGTGTGCCACAAAGAATAAATGCGAGGGGGAAACATCTAAAGATAGGGGAGCAAAAGGCACTGAGGGCTCTGGGCCATTATAGCGGTGTTGTTCTGGCAAGTCCATTTCAGTTTTCTGGACCTCCCTTTACTAATTCCTTATAAAGAGGTTGACACTGAATGAAAAGATCCCTTTCAGTTCCACAGCTTGTGATTTAATGTAATAGCTTACGTCGAGTGAGTGTTTACTCTATGCCAGGTACTTGTGAAATCCTTTACGTACGTTATTTTATTCAATCCTCACAAGGACGCCCATGAGATACTTACCATCATCGTCTCTATTTTAGAGATGAGGAAACTGAGGCTTTGAGGGATTTAGTAAATTACTTACCTTCTCCTGGCTCATAAGTGATGAAGCCAGGACTGAACTCCATGCCAATGTGAGTCTAAAGCCCTTGCCCTTATGTACCACGTTGGATGGGCAGGGAACGCTGCATCGTGAACGCTGGGCACCTCGTCCCCCTTCCTTCCAGCCCTGCACTCAACAAAGACTCTTCTAATTTGTCCGAGTCCCACCGGAGATCTTTGGCAGCATTTTCAAAATCCTCAGAGAATGTGTATACTTCATGATAAGCTGCTGGCTTGTGGGTTTCACACACAGTGACTGTCCTAATCCAGACAACACACAGCTTGCATTTAGCTGCTCTGAACCGGCTCTTCTGGCCAGTATGATTAGAGCTTTGCTGCAGACAAGCCTACGAGGGCTGGGTGACACCCACCGATAAGCCGGTCATCAAAGGGCTCCCGCTATTAAACAGCACGTCATATTCTTAGTCCAGAACTCAGAGTTTTTGCCTTGGGCCCTCTCACCTGTTAAGCCTCCTCCAAAGAGATACTGTAGCTCAGAGGAAGAAAATGACTTGACAAGGCAGAGCGTCAGGCTGTCTGTCTGGGAAACCCGCTCCAGTCCCCTTGGCTGGAACAAATGCATCTTTTAGCATGGCCCATCATTTTGATATTTTTTTGACAACTTCTAAATGTGTATAGAAACAACCTGCCTCCCTTTATATTCATGTATTCCAGCACATAACGTCTGATTTTCTGCATGGCGGGAGTCAACCAAGCGCCCACTCTCCATTCCCCAGTTCACCGTTTTAATGCATTTCATGATTTTGTTGCTTTGGTGTGCATTTCAAAATGACACATTTGATCAGTTCTTTAGGTAATATTGATGTTTTGCCCTTTTAAATGTGTCATTTGATTTTCTGATGTTATTCTCCATCTGCTTTGGTAACACTTTCATTTAGTGGCAGCTTTTTATTGGGTCCCCAAAGGTTTATATAAAGGAATCTGACTTGAGGGTATTTTATTTTATTTAATTTTTTTTCCCCATTCTTTGGTCTTCTATACCCCCAACCCCACCCTTGCCAACCAACTACCTCCCTCTCCTTCCTGCCCCCCTCTCCTACCACCTCACCTCCTTAGCCACTTTTTAAAACCCTGTGTATAAATTCTTCACTAAAAGAGCTTCAAATGCTGGCCTTTCCTCAATCATATTTAAGTCTTTCATTGTGTAAGGCTCATTGCCTTACCTCTGCCGTTCCCCGTGGATTCAATCAAAGAGCAATTTTTAAAAGCAGGTACAGGGAGCGGGCTGATGTTTTACATTTCTGACGGGTTTGTATTGCCCTTGTTGAAAACATTTCCAAATGGTAATCCCAAATTTTCGAAGACAACAACAAAACCCCAGTAAGATCTGTTCTTTTTCTCATTGTTTGACTCGTTTTGTTTTCTTTTGCTTTGCTTCCTTTTACCCGCTCTGATTATATTTACCTTACATTCTCGGCAAGTTAATTTCCACACTTCTGATCTCCTAACCTCCTCCCCCAATACAGTAAATGCAGATGTTAGAGACACATAACAGGGTCGAGAGACTGGTGGAAAGTAAGCATATGCCAATTTCTTCCTTGTGAAATATCTGAAGAGACCTGAAGGAGAGGGTCAAATAAATAATAAAAAATACCTTTGCTTTATGTTTACAAATGTCATCACACAGTGTCTCAAAGCTTAGATTCTGTGCAGAGAGACCATGCAATCTGTTGGTTGAGTCCACCTCCTTAAATTAGAAAAAGTCCCCAACGTAACAGCATTTGCTCAAGATTTTTTCCTTTAAGAAAAGACTTTGTATTATAAGTAAGAACCAGGAAGTAAGTTGGTATCAAGTATCTTGTTTGTTTCACCGGAGAGAGCTAAGGATCTACTAACTTGCGGGGACGAACTTAAAGCTACAGAACTGGGTCTTCTACGAGAGAAGGTAGAAATGAGGTAGAAAAAGTGTTATGGGCTCAGCCCTTGGCATACACGTGAATAAGCCAAGTTTGTCTTTAGGATCCTTCTACCTTTCCCCCTTCCTTTCTGCATAATTTGTGTACCTGTTACCCTTCTAAGTTTCTGGTAAAGAAGAACGGTGCAATGAAGAGAGTGTGAAATTTGACATAGAAATGACTAGTATTTGTACACGAGCTCTTGCACCATCAGATTGCACACCTAAACTTCATGACTCATTTCCACATCTAAGAGAAATTAGGTGAGTACTATCTCCTTCCCAGGAGGAGGCTGATGTCATTTCCTGGTAAGATGGAACATGCCGAAAATGGAATCCAAGGGCGTCCTGCACTGGCAGCGGGAGTCCTCCTGGGAATGGCGATAGTTCTGTCTACAGGAAACAGAGTAATACTAGGGGAGAAATGTTATAAGCTTAGCCCGGGCAGCGGACATGAACATATTTCCAGGGAATCCCGGGGAAAAGAGGCAACTTGCTGGCCCAAGTGGATAAAATCAGACTGACTTGAGGAAGGTGGCCAGGTATAAAGACAGCAGAAGCAGAGACAGGAGTTTGAGAGCTCACACATTTCTTCAGGATATTACTGGGTGGCCCCTCTTGTCTTTATCCTTGGCCACTTCTTTTAAGTATAAACTTTGGTTTATCCATCTAGACTTCTAAGCCTTCCTCTTTTTTTTTTTTTTTTCTTAAGCAAGACTAACAGAAACTAGGATATTTCGATTCCTCACCACACATGCCTTCTACAATAATACTCCTCGATCTCGGCTTTATTGTTCTCTGTAGCACTTACCCCCATCTGTCTTCCCTACTAGAACATAAACTCCATAAATGCGGGGATTTTGGGTCTGCCTTTTCATTATTGTTTCCCCAGCACTTAGAATAGAGGCTTATTCGGAGTTCTCACTTAGGAAACGTGCGTTGAATGAACAGATAAATTATTAAAGATTGTTAAGGAATGCATAAGTAGAGTTGTAGCCTAAAGTCAAAGGAGTTGATAAGCTTCAGTGACAGCTTCTAGATACCAGTCACTCATGTACCCAATATTTTTTGAGCACTAATTTTCTTCTAGACACTGCAGCATGCATGGGAAACTCATCAGCAGATAGAACCACGTTATCCCTCTTTAGAGAAGATCCTCCCAAGCAGGGATATGAATAAACAGTACAGCTGTGGAATAAAGACCATTATAATCATATGGATGTATTATCTCCTTAAGGAAGTGCTTTAAAATATTTTGCCATGATTCTTCTTCCTAGGATAAAATTTATTAATAACGGACTCCAAGAACACCTCCATCATAATTGACTCCTGAGGGACAATAAACCAAAAACCAAAAAAACATCCCAAGATGGCAATTCTGTTTTGCTGCCCCAAAGAAGAAAGCAACATAGGTCTCCATCGTGGTATCGTCTTGGTCTCTAAAAGACATCTGACCCTGATGCTGTCTCTGCAGAACCTAGAACAGACCAGATTTTTCAGCCTTTTCCACCATGGCCCTTGTGGTAGAAAATAAAATCCCATATCCAAAGGGAAGGAAACTTGGCTAATTTCTCCCTACAGAAGGCCTTTGAAGTTCAAAAGCATTTGAATTTGCTTTCCAATAAGTGGTGACAAAAACTCTTTCTCCCAGCATTTTACCAACTAGAAACCTTTTAACTGGCACATCAATACCACAGCCCTGTAATAGAGGCACACGGACGGCTTTTTTCAAAAATGTATGTCAAAAAGGCCCCTTTATGGGGCCTAAGACAAGGAGAGTGATCCGGAAAAAAAGCAGGAGATGCAATTTAATATAGGAATTTTAAAATCACACGATTTTTTGTTAATTGTTGTTTAAAAAAAATGATTGACTCTTTATAGTGCATATTGGCACTCAAAAAATAGTTGAATGAAGGACATTTTTTTCTCTAGTTGTGAGGGAATTTTTGTTGTTTTGGCTTATATTTTTTCATTTTTTCATTTAAAAAAATTTTTTAAGTTATGTCTACGCCCAACATGGGCCTCGAACTCATAACCTTAAGACCAGGAGTCGCATGCTCTATCGACTGAACCAGCCAGGCATCCCTTGGCTTACATTTCTTTAATTGAGAGTAAGTAAGGTGACATATTTTCTGTATTATTTGTTATTTTTTTTCCCTATTCAAGTATTTGCCATTTTTTCTTAAGTAATGTATATTTTGTAAACTGATGGCAGTTATCCCTAAAGTGAACATTTTTCCTGATGAAAGGTGAGGGAAATACCAGCTAGACATTTCATAACTGGGACATTTGTCTAGCTGGCTATTTTTAAGCACCAAAGATTTTACTTGGGGCTAAGGCTGTGTGCATAGAGCCTCAAATGCTTCCTCACAGTCTTATGAATGGGAGGGGCACAGATGATGAGTGTTTCCATTTCTTTAATGGAGAAATTGAGTCATGAGCTCAGCTTTCTCGTCTAGAGGGATGAAACTATTGGATTTACAGTCCACTTTAGCCTCCTGCGGAGTATTAATCTATGAAGAGTTTTCCTTCTTATAGAGCAAGAGCGTAGCAAAAAAATAAGTGCACAGTAGAATCTCTGAACATGAACAAACCCTTCCTTTGTTAGAAATCGGGTGCCTTTTTACTGCAGGTGCATTGGCATTATTCTTTGATTAATCAATGCTGGACAGTCCTTCTGGCTAATCTCATTAGCTAATAGTGCTTCTGGGTAATTAGCTTGATGTGTGCAATTATCCCCAGATTTTAGGGCCTTTTTCCCATTTTTATAGCATTAGTACATATTTAATGCTTTGGAGTGCCTTGGCCCTTGGAAACACTGAGCAAAACTCCCGAATCTTTTCCCATCAAAAGAGCACGGTAGTATACCTAGCAATGGACTTATCCGAGTATCGTCTATTAAGAAACTTCTTAATTCCAGCAGTTTCTCAGGCATGCACCCCCCCACCACCACCACACACACACACACATACATAGATGCATAGACACACACCCTGCATATACACAGAACCAGCAGATGCAATCGGAAAGTACTTCCAGAATTTTCCATTTTGGCTGCGTCATGAGTCTCCAGATTCTCTGATAAACTTACTACAATTTTTTTTAATGTTTATTTATTTTTGAGAGAGAGAGTCAGAGCACGAGTGGCAGAGGGGCAGAGAGAGAGGGAGACATAGAATCTGAAGCAAGCTCCAGGCTCTGAGCCATCAGCACAGAGCCCGATGTGGGGCTTGAACTCACAGACCGCGAGATCACGACCTAAGTCAGACGCTCAACGGACTGAGCCACCCAGGCATCCCTACAATTTTTAAACAAATAAAAAAACCCTAGAATTTAGCTAAATGCGACAAACCAGAAAGAAAATTCCACATGGCAGGCAACTATGGCTGCCATACAGAAATCATATAAAATCTTTGGTCCTTTAAAGAGCCATTGTCTTTATGCCAAGACCCAAGAGATCTGAGCCGTGGTCTCAATTCTGCCCCTGTCTCGACTTGCGACTTTGGGTAAGGCACTTAACCTCTTTGGTAATGAATTTATATATTACAAAATGAGAAAAACCATTCAGTCAGTCAGTAGGTTTTAAGTTTCAGTTGTGAGCGAGGCTTGTAGGAACCAAATGATATCACGAGTACATAAGAAAGGTTCAGCCCATCAAGCTTATGGTGCCTCATAGGACATGTACCCAAGGTTAACTCAAAGACCAGGTTAGATGCAATGATTTTCTAAGATCCCCTCAAAGTAGGCAGACTTATGATTCTACCATGAACCACTCTTCCCTTCTCATTTTTCCCTTCCAAAATCCCCCAGGAAGTAGGGAGGAAAAAGTAAGGAACACTTTGTGAAGTCAGGTGCCACCAAGATGCTGGAAACCAGATAAAGTTACTGGTATTAAATCCTCCAGACGAAGAGCAGCAAGATCATGACCTTTCATTTTGCCTTATTTTTTAACCTTCCCCATTTTCATCCTAAATTCCACCCATGGTGAGCCTGAGAAAAGGGATTAGAGAAGGCTGTGTTTATACATTTTAAACCCTCAGTCTCTGCCTGTGTCTATGGGCCAGATGATTACATTCCACCAACGAGGGCAGACCATCTAGTTGAATTTAGACCTTGAACATACATCCCTGGATGCCAAGTAATGCCCCTCGGCTGCGATATCTAAGCCATTTTATTTCAGGGCATTTTAGCAACCTTGCCTAAACTAATGTTGTCAACTAAATAACCCCTGAGGACACTAATGGAGGCTTTGAAATAGATTATCCGATTATGGAAACTTATCATTGTTTGTTATTGCTTAAACAAACTGGAGTTTGTTTTGTTTTGTTTTTCTGGATCTGGCTGCAAAAATCCCAGAAAGCACCTTAGTTATGTTCCAAGTCCTGCCTTTATACAATTGTATATAGCGCTTTCAGGGACAGAACCATCAACCATGACTCAGAGGACATTTGCTGCTAAAATGCATTATTGTCCAGCCACCGATGGCCTATCACCCGGGTGGTGGGGGTCTGGAAAAGCTGGGTTTACTGTCTCATCTGAGGCAAAGGTGGTTTACATTAATGATCAATGCAACAGCAAATATATTGGATTTTATTTTCCCCTTTAACCTGCCTCAGTAATGATCTTAATAATGGGAAAGGAAGCTCTCATGATCTTTCTCAGAGGCTCTGTGTTCCTGTCTCTTTCAGACAATTTTTTCCCCCGAGAGCTCGAGGGAGACAGAAATGGAAAACTCAATGATTTTCTTTCTCTTATACATGAAAAAGAAAGGGAGTATGTGAGTGTCTACAAAGTATGGGAAGTGTCAATACGTCAACTAGTGTTTTCCTGTTCTTCAGTAACTCTCTGGAGAGGGATTCTCTTCTCTAAACTTAGTAAATGAGAGACATAGAATGATTCCCTAAATACATAAGCATTGGAGCATTTATATTGTTGTTATTATTTTTATGCATGCCACTTTGCCTTAGCAATAGAAAAGAAAATAAATAGTCTTTTCATTGCCCGTTCTATTTTTGTTGAGGGCTTAACTAGAAGATATATCTAATCATAATGAGCAGAGCGTAAAGAATATTAAGATGAAAAGAACTTATATTTTCCTTTATCCTCCCAAGAATCTCCAGATGGATTTCCTAGGGGTTGCCTTCTAAATCTTCCTACATAGTGAGCTGTAAATCCCGGACCCAGCAAGCTTCTGGTTTGGCTGAACATAGCCTTTCATGTACAATATGTACAGCCTGAATAATGGCAGAAAATTATTCAGGGGATAATTACAGCAATTGATCTTGAGATGTTTTGTAGCGTCCTTCATAGATCATTCTTCAAAGCCTTTTGGAGAAATGGTGTCTGTGGAGTCCGCCAGAGGCCGAAAGCTTCCAGGGTCTGATGTAAAATACATAATCCGCAAGAATCCTTGTCACCTGAAAAGGGATGGTGTGTGTGTGCGTGTTGGGGGGGCACCGCTCCAGGGGAACTCAGGCCAGAGGTCAGAGATGGCTCAAAGAACCAGATAATTTTGATGGTCCCTAGATGAATATTACCTCCATCTCCCTCTCAGACTATTGTAATACACGTAAGTCTTTGATTATACATCGCTCGACAGTTTCTGAAGAGCTCTCCTGGGAGTTGTCCCACAAGACTCTGAACATTTCCCTATGAAGTGGGAGGGGTGGTGAGTCATCAGCTTACTTCTAGATGAGGAAATTATGATGATAGGTCAGATGATTATGCTAGGGTCACAGCACTGGCAAGTGGTGGAGCCCGAGGACAGCATGGTCTTCTGACCGCAAATCGAGGGGACTCAGCTCCCTGACAACCTCTACACAGGAAGCAAAGCTACTTCTTGACTTTTGAGGGAAAATGCCACCCGTCATGCTACCAATGGTGTGTGTAACATCCCTTCTACCAGAGAGGAATGTTTTGAATCCCTGTTCCTCTCTTTAACATCACCTCTCTACACACACACACACACACACACACACACACACACACACACATATCTTCTCTCTCCTTTATTTTTCTCAATGGTCCTGCCTTAGGCAGAAAACAGATGGCCAGCTGAGCAAGCATACCTGTATTGGACGCAGAAATCAATAGAGACAGTTATTTCATAAACGGCTCCACTAGGCACGAGGAAATTCATGGCTTAGTGCGAGCGGGTGGCTGGGGGAGGAGGAGGGGTTTTGGAGGAGGCAAGTGCCTCCTTTTTCAACGGCAGCTTGATCTCAGGGATAGCTGGAACATTCACGATCAGGCCACAGCCGAACACACCCAGATCGAGCAATTAGACTGTGACATTTTCATTTTTGTATCCCCAATGCCGATTATGGTGCCTAGCATTAGAACACTTAATATGTAATTATAGAAATACTGTAGTGGATGTTATGTATATTATATATTTTGTAACGTATATGTGTATAATTCCATAAATGCATCATATTATTATATACTTATTATCATGTATGTATTTTAAACAGGATGGGTTTTAATTAAGCTATAGGTGTGATTTCTGACAAAATTAAATGGTACCTGGGTAACCGGTAATTATGGCCTGAAAAAAAAAAAAAAAAAAGATAAGACTGTGGTTGAAACAAAGAGAGCACAAAAACCAAATGGCTAACTTAATCTGGTCAATTAATAGGAAACAAAGATGGCCAGATTTGTATTCCCAAATCATTAGCCGGTAATTAACCTTCTTCCACCTCCACTTTTTGACAGAACGCTTTTTCTTCCCTAGAGAATTTCCATGAAAAATAACAATCGTCTATTGTTTTCTAATGTGTGCATCACCAACCTTAAATTATCAAATTAATATAATCAATTATTTCTCTATGTCTTTGCAGCTGGGGCTGAGGTTTCTCTAAAGGAGATTGGACGAGACGCGCACGCGCATGCCTGTGTGTGTTCCAGCTTTTAAACATGTGCTTTCAAAGAGTGATATTCAAAGGTTGTGCTTCCATGCAGCTTTGCCTAGAACTTAAAATCGGAACTTCCTGTTCCTCCCTTCCTAGCCAAAGTAAGCACAATATTCCTGACGAGGAAAAGGAGTACGTTCTGTGTGTGTGTGTGTGTGTGTGTGTGTGTGTGTGAGTGTGTGTTATAGAACAAGCGACATAGGAACATGGAATTGCCATATTCCAACAGATTCTTCGCCAAGTTGCCCAGTTTCCATTATATATCTGTATCTTTTTTTAATGTTTATTTATTTATTCTTGAGAGAGAGAGAGAGGGAGAGAAGGAGGGGCAGAGAGAGAGAGAGGGAGAGAGAGAATCGCAAGCAGGTTCCGCGCTGCCAGCACAGAGCCCAAGGCGGGGCTCGAGCTCACAAGTTGTGAGATCAAGACCTGAGCCCAAACCAAGAGTTGCATAACTGACTGAGCCACCCAGGTACTCCTATCCATCTGTATCCCAAGGTATGTGCTATAGAAATGCGATGCCCTTATCCCTAATTCCAACCATAAAGGAAAGACGTTCATCTGTTTTGCTGATACGGTTCCATCAGTGACAAATGTTTTTTTTAAGTTCTCCTTTAACCCATTTCTAGGTTAGGGCCATATATGATAATATTATAGAAATTTACATATTCAAACAGGCATTATCCATTTTGGAATAGTGACTTCAAAATGCTACATGTTTTCTTGCCATGCTACTCATTCATAGACCGTTAGAAGAATCCTGGATTAGAAGCCAAGAAACCAGGCTCCTAGGTGTGAGTCCACTACAGATCATAATGTGTGTCGTTGATCAAATCTCTCCCCCTTGCCTGCTCTCAGTTTTTTCCTTTTAAAAAATTTTTTTTAATGTTTATTTATTTTTTAAAGACAGAGAGAGACAGAGCATGAGCAGGGGAGGGGCAGAGGGAGAGGGAGACACAGAATCCTAAGCAGGCTCCAGGCTCTGAGCTGTCAGCACAGAGCCTGACACAGGGCTCGAACCCACAAACTGCGAGATCATGACCTGAGCTGAAGTCAGACGTTTAACTGACTGAGCCACCCAGGTGCCCCAGCAGTTTTTTCATTTCTAATGTGAGAGGGCTGATGCTCTCTCAAACCCTGCTGGCTCTAAAAATATACGATGCTGCAGCTTCTATGTCCCAAACCTTGGGGGACTTTTGGAAATTGCTTTCTGTCCCTTATGATATGTTCTTTAGAATTTTCTTAGTGGTTGCAACTGTATTTTTTTTTCCATTGAAAGCAAATTTGATTGGCAATAGCGAAAGATCATTAAGAGCTGAGTTGAGGGATTCAAGGGCTTGATCAAGCTGGTTATGAACACTTTCGGTCAAAAATGAACTGTGACCATAAACTAATAACACTGGGTTTATTGTGTTATTTTATTATATTATTGTGTTAAATTATTATATTATTTATTTATATTTATTATAGTAGTTACACAGGTTGTAGAGAGGTTGTCCTTATCCTATGTTCAATTATTATTATTATTGTTGTTATTATTGATAATAACGGTAGTTAACACGTATCTAATATGCCGATCTTCTGTATTTCCCCAACTCTAGGAGCTAAGAAGCAGATAAAGAAAGCGTATGGTTTCCGAGTGGCCAAGTAACTTGTCCAGGATCACGAAACTAATAATTGGCTCAACAATGTTGAACAGTTCCCCAGCCCACAAAGTATTATTTCATGGTATATTGTTGCTATAAATTTAGAAATTCAATTACTGGTGAAAAATTATGGCATTTTTTTTCTCAATTGCTCTTCACCATGATCTTAGAGTTGCTCCAAAATGTAGAGCCTGAGGTGAAAACTTGGGTGCAGGCTTCTTATTTGGGGGTAATATTCAAAGAAATGGGACTGAGGAAGTGCGGGGGGGGGGGCGCGGGAGGGAGGATTACCCAGGTTGCTGCTGTAGGGCCACGAGGGCTGAGTTCTACGGTTCCTTGCAGAGGCACACAGAGTGCAGCCTGCAGAAGTCCCCCCCACCCCAAGTGGGAAGCCCGAGCAACCACCCACCACACAACATGTTTCCATTGGCTGGGGGTTACCCCTGGTGGGGGTAGCTCTCTGATTTTCTGATGTCCACTTGTGTTGGCTGAGCGGGATGCTCGTGGAAGAGAATTCTAGAGCCAAATGCAGATGTGAGCAAGCTCATCCTGGAAGTGGAAAGGGCAGAACAAGGTGAGCTTGTGCACTTAAGGAATTGTCCAAGCTGACTGTTCCCGAAGCATCTGCTCCAGTCGCCACAATGTTCGTGCTACTGAAATTCCCTTCCTCTCGCCCTTGAATGCCCTCCTTCTTTTTTTACATTGAGATTCCACTCATCCTTTAACGTGAAGGCAGGCATCACGTCCTTTGTGAAACCTCTCTGGCCCTGTGAGGTTCTCCCTCTGACTTCCGACTACAGTTCAATCATAAGGCCATCAGGTATTCTACTGATGTCTCGAAGATCCTGTCGACCCTCGAACAACCCAGGGGTTAGGGCAGCTGACCCCCTGTGTTGTTGAAAATCTGCCTATAACTTGACTCCCCCAGGACGTAACTACTGATAGCCTACTGTTGACTGGAAGCCGTACCGATAACAGACGTGGGTGATTAACACGTATTTTGTACATTGTATGTGTTATACGCTGTATTCTTACGATGTAGTAGGCTAGAGAAAAGGAAATGCTGTTAAGAAAGTCATAAAGAAGAGGAAATACATTTATAGTACTTATGGTACTTATTGAAAACATCCATGGGTAAGTGGACCTGCACGGTTCAACCCTGTGTGGTTCAAAACTCAACTGTACTTGCCTATAGGCCCATTTCCCTCACCGAGTCTGAGTTCCTTAGGACAGGGGCTGCACTAGTTTATTTCTACGTCCATTGCACAGAGCCAAGATGGCGGTGGATCTGCACACACTTTTATTAATGAAATAAAGGCGTGAACAAATACTCACTTTCCATGGTTTCATATGTTTCCATCACGACCTCTTTCGCCTTCACCTTCCCAGACTAAGACAGCAGAGCACTACCCCTTCTCTCATTTTTGGTGCCTTTCCCTGGACCTTCTCCAGACATCTTTGATCTTGCGACGTGGCATCCAGAGCTGCTGAGCGCATTCCAGGTGACAAGGCGCCACAGTTGTCCGCACGGAGGTAGTCCTGGCATCTGTTTCCCTGCGTCTCGAACCGGAGGCAGCAACTTCTACTTCATTGCTGGCAACCGTTTTGATGGCCTGCATTCCGGTGATTCATGGACAGCCCTCTCTTCCCTAATGGTCTGCGGACTCCTGAGGGGAAGGCGATGGTCTTATCCATCTTCCGATTCCCACAGGGGAGAGGAGGTGACATACCGAATGGTCAAGGACAGCCACCTTCTCATACAACGGTAACAATAATAAGGATCACTAACAACGATTACACATTTACCGTGTCCCTGTCTCTCTCAGCACTCTGCATGAATGACATCATTTTCTCACTAGAACTTTTGAGATGGTCTGATTATTACCCCCACTTCGCAGACAAGGAAACAAGGCTCATATAGATTAAGGGACTTGCCTGTGATTATGCGTCTAGTAAGTGACAGAGTCAGGCTTGGTCTCACGTCTCCCTGGCCCTCACCACAAACCTGTGCAATTACAAAACGCTGCATGGTCTGCTGAGCTCCCTCCTGAAAGACGGAAGAGAAGCACAGAGATCATCAAGAACCATCAGGGAAGATTTTTGTCTGTTTAGGTCAGTGGTCCTCACCCAGGGGCGAATCTACCCTTCAGGGGGACAGCTGGAAATGTCTGGATACGTTTTTGGGTGTCACAACAAGGGCAGGGGAGGGGTGCCGCCGGCATCTGGTGGGAGGAGGTCAGAGATGTGGCGAAACATTCTGCGTTGCGCAGCAGAGAACGATCTGGTCCAAATTGTCCACGGTGCTGAGGTTGAGAGGCCTTGGTTTACATGCAGAAATTGAAGAAGGAGAAAGGAGGAAGGAGGTCTCACACAACACGGCTCAGGCTGGAATGAGCCCACTACATTTCTTAATTCACTGTGCGCTTACCCACGCTGGCTCGGGCTGACCTATGGCAACAGCTGCTTGTTCAAGTGCTTTGTAAACTGTAATGTTCCCGCAGAGGTTAGGTCTTGGTGGTCAGCATCTCCTCCCTGCTGAGGCCCCCTGAACTGACTTCTCAGGACTTCTCTGGATCTCGTCTCAATCTGCTCCCATATCAGCCTCCTCCTTCTGCAGCAGAACTCTGAGCCCTCTGTCCTTGGCCATCCTTATCCACTACCCCCCCGAGCACAGAGAATTTTACCTCTTATTTGTCGCTTACTTCCTTTGTGATGTTTACAATGCTTATTTGATTTTTTGAGAGAGAGAGAGAGAGAGAGGGGGAGGGAGATACAGAATCTGAAGCAGGCTCCAGGCTCCGAGCTGTCAGCACAGAGCCCGACGCGGGGCTCGAGCTCACGGACCGTGAAATCATGACCTGGGCCGAAGTCGGACGCTTAACTGCCTGAGCCACCCAGGCGCCCCCACCTTTGTGATTTTTAATAAGGTATGACCTGTTTGGCTGGTGCGGTCCTCCAAGCTAATGCATTCAGGGATGTTCTTGTCCTTCTGGGCCTAGTACCTGGCTCGGTTTCATTAAAAATATAGGATTTGTGATTCTGGTGTCTTACAAGGCCTCCCATCTCCAGAACACACGCAGGTCTCCTCCAATTGACCTGCTGTGGCCTGGTACTTCATGTTGGCACCTCACATAGTTCTGACCCTAAAGGATTATGCGTCTCGACCTCCAGTCTCATTGCGAACACGGCTGGTCCTGATGACCTACCGTGGACATGATACCTTTTCTTCTTCAGACTCAATTTCCTGCCCAAGCCCCCAGGATAGGAAGATGGGACATGCCTTTTGCAGTGAGACTGTAGAAGGCCACCTGTCCGGTTTGCAGCCAAATTCAGAGGACATCACTCAGTATTCTGGGTCCCTTTGAAATGCACGATAGATATTTCATCCATGAATTCCTCTCTACCTTTTCGAACTTGTCGAATTTCTAACTATGTTCAGCCTGCAATGGATTACAATCAATCGAACACGCTAGCAAACAATCGATAGTCCAAATAAGTAAATAAATACGAATTCGGCAGTTTACTACCCACTCTGTGAAACAGCGGGGCCAGAGTAAACGTTCCAGAGTTGCAACAAACAGGAACACCTCAAACTATTACTTCATTCTTATGTAATGTAGGTCGCATATGGTTGTTGAGGGAAACTAAGGCAAGAACAATGCAGCTCAAATGCAATCTCCTTACAGCTTGATAGACACCGGGAACATCCGCTGTGACCTTCCTCAAGCAACTCATGGCTGCCTCACTTCCTTAAAGTTTTTTGTTTTCGTAAAGACTAAAAGGAACCTTATCTTAACAGCAGCTAGTCCCTCGAGGTCCTGAAAGCCTGGCTTTCGAATTCCTTAGAGACTTAGGTTATCCCTAATTCCCATTCTCAAGCACCCCCTTGAACTTACACTGCCCATTTCAGGTGTCCTCCCCAAAGTCCCAGGTAGAAATTGACAATGGTGAACAAAAGTGTATTACTGGTCACTCCTCACAACCCCAAGGCAACTCTCTCTCCCCATGGGTCCTGTCCCCGTGTTTTAATAAAATCACCTTTGTGCACCAAAGATGTCTCACGAATTCTTTCTTAGCCCTTTGCTCAAGAACCCCATTATTTTGGCCCCCAACATGGGGCTTGGGGTCTTTTCATCTGGACTCTGAGCCTTGGTGCAAACATGGTGAGTGCTTTCTCTCTTTTTCCTTTACTGTCATTTCAGGGGCTTTTCAAAGAGTGTGGTCGCGTTGAAACACCTTCGTGTTGATGGCTCCGGTCATAATCCTCTAGCCCGTGGCTACTGTATGGGGAGGAGAAAGCCTGCCTTTGGGATGGAAGTCAGTACCCTGGCTGGAATGGGAATAAGACCCAGAAACTTGATGCCCTCTCTTTATTTCCATCCTTATACAACGTTTTCTGTTTTGGGCATGGGACCTCCATTTAAATGACTAGCATAGCTGCCTCTCTTAAGACTCCTGTGTAAGGTTTCCTTCTCATTGGTCTAATGTGATCCCCTCCACATCTCTGGTCTAGCTGCTTCTGGCTGAGGGACCTCCACTGGGAGCCAGATGAAACCAGTACCTACCAAACTGAATTAAAACCAACTGAGGACTCTTTCCTAGGGAACTTGGCTCTAAAGATTATATGTGTTGGAATGTCGCTTAGATCATGATGGATTTCTATCGTTACTGTTTTCTGTCAATGTTCTCTACCTACTACTGAAATTACAGAATTGGGTGATTCCCCCTTGTAAAAGCTTTCTAGTGTTTTCCATGGGTTAAAAATGGCACGGCCTTCAAGGAAACTAAAGCATGACCTTAATGGCATGCTCCTCAAGACCAGGTAAACTAAGGCACGGCCTTTTGCAGCACAGCCTTTTATGGCACAGTGTTCAAGGCACAGCACGGCATTTTGGTCCATACACCAGGCACACGTTTGTGGCCCAGGATGCAATGGGGGCCCTTCGCGGCTGGTTGGTGGTCATAGTGATTTTGTTTTAGGGGCACCTCTGGTCGCTTTGACACCAGGAACCTCTGTTATATCCTGCATGGGATACCAACCAGGAGTTGGGGGTATTTTTGGTAATGGGCCTCTCTACTTTTCTAGGAACATAGGATCTTCTTCAATCCCCAAGGGGTTGTCTCCCTTGGGATACCTTTTAACCCACTGGAATCTATTTGGTTTGCAAAATTTAGGAAAGGACTGATCTGGAAAGGACTGCATGGCCTTAACAGGATCTATCAGATCTCTTCTGCAAGAAACAGGCCAAATGCACTGAGGTACCCTATGTACAGGCTT
This sequence comes from Panthera tigris, assembly GCF_018350195.1. Lineage (NCBI taxonomy): Eukaryota > Metazoa > Chordata > Mammalia > Carnivora > Felidae > Panthera > Panthera tigris. The sequence continues at coordinate 34,209,808 of NC_056678.1, forward strand.
TCATGGCCCTAAATCAGGATCCAGATCTGAGGGCCTCTTGCAGAATGTGTTTGGCCACTAACTAGGGTGATAAACTCCCTCCTGATGTATTGGATGATTGTCTAAACAGGCCTTCCTCCGGGTTGTTGGAGGAAACACAGGCCATCCCTAATGAAGGAGACTCTGACACTGTCTCGCTGTTCCTCCTTCCTAATAGACTCAGATTACTCTAGCTGTATTTAGGGGTTTCTCCCTCATTCATTTCCTGGGTTAATGACTCTGATAATTGGAGCCAATTGTCTCTGGTTAGTCTACCTAGGGAAGGAGACTTTAAGGAATATCCCCAAGCAGCTGTTGAAACTCCCTTTGTTTCAGGGAAGTTCCCTGTCTTCTCTGGCCCAACATGGACTGCCCATTCCAATTTACTGGTGGGAAAAAAAAATCTGCATCTGCTTATCTGTCCCCACTGACAGGCTTTAGGACTGGAAGACCTCTTCCTCTGCCCTCTGGGCTTTTATCCACTTCACCTCTTCTGCCTTCCCCTGCCCCTCCTCCTGTTTCTGCACCCCCTCGGGTGCAACCTCTATAGCTGGCTCCTGTACTATCTGGGTGCCTCTGGGACCATCAACTCCTCTTCCTGTCCTCAGTGTCAAGGAGCAAAGAGCACCCCCTTGAACTTACACTGCCCATTTCAGGTGTCCTCCCCAAAGTCCCAGGTAGAAATTGACAATGGTGAACAAATTACGTGACTTTTAAGCGGACTCAAGTGGAACATACTTTGTTTTTGAACTAATTTAAGTTTGTTGGTTTCATCAAGACAGACATGTCTCTAGAGTTATCAGCATTAAAAACATGAAACTTTTTCTACCTAGGTTTGCTGAAGGTCAAATAAGCTCATTTTATCTCTGTTGCAATTTGTCAACAAGAAGATGGCTTACAATGACGGTTAATTCTGTCTCAAGAGTTTTCGTGAGTAATTGTTAAGATAGCTTTTAAAGTCTTTGGTAACCCGAAGCTTTAAAGTTTTGCTTGGATGATAAACTAGGTTGAATTCATTGGACATCTAGGTCTTTTCCAAATAAGATTAACTACTAAGGCATTACTTACTAAACATAGGTTTGTGCTTTTGATTTATTGCAGAGAAACTAAGGATATTTGAGTTTGTTGGAAAATCTACGCGGTACCTAGTTGACTCATAAATTTGCCATCTAAAGAATTCTGGTATAACCGTGCACCATTGGTTACTATTTAGTTTTCACTGGAGTGTAAGGTTTCTAAGAGTTAAAATTCTGCTAGATGTAATTAAGACTCATGGAAATAAGGAAAACAACTTTGTATGTAAAAAAGGTAGGAAATATGTAAAAAAGATATAAGGAATGGAAATACATTCTTGTTAAAGGTAAAGAGAAAAAAAGGAGAAAAGAAAGTAATTTTGCCCTCAATGAAACTGGTTGTTTGGAGAGAAATGGCTTGGGACAAAATATGAATGCAAATGAAAAATTGTAGAAGGTTCATGGTTAGGCCTGACTAAGGTTGAAATGAATGGATTTTAAAAATACACTGGTATAAGATTGAAATTCTGCTTTTCTCTCTGTTCAAAAGACAAAGTTTTCTCAGATTATTGATCCGTTTTTGATTAAAAAAATGTAAACAAGGTCTTTTCTCTTTTGTCTGCCAGGAAAACCAAAGCTTTATGTTTTGTCCTTATCAGGTCTTTGATTACTTAGTTAAAACTTCTCAATGTTAAAGGAACTAGGTTTTGTTAGCAGCTATATAACCCTATATATTTGCTTTTAGAATCTCTTATTGCCACCTTGGTTAACTAAATAATTGAGATTTGTGATGCTATGTAATCCTATTTAGGATGTGCTTTATAATTTTCTCAGGTTTTCACAAACTTCCCAGGATTTAAATTGTAAATGAAATCTTTTTGACCAGTTGGGCCTTTTTATTTGGTATGTTACTTGGAAAGCCCTGTCAAACAAATAATGGTAAACCTTAGGTGATATTGCTTGGATAAATGCTATAACCACTCAAATATATATATTTCCTGAAGTTTTAATATGTTTTGGTATAAGGTGATCACTGGATATTCTGATTATTGAAGCAACCAATATATTGAATAACCAAAGTTCCTTGTCAATTGCATCATAATGAACTTTCATGTCAGATTGTTAACCATATCCATTTGTGAGTCTATTGTTGTTTATAGTTATTGTTCTGATGCTCTTACAAAGCATGTTTTATCTTCAAGGAGATTTATAACAAGGATTTTTAGGACAAATACAAGTATTTGACATCTTTAAGATTATAAAACAAATGGGTAAACACTTCCAGAACTAAGAAGCTGTGTTCAAACTGAACAAGAATTAGTAACATGGGACTAACTAAATGGAGGAAGATTATAGTTTCTGTAACTCTTGTTGGAAATATTGTTGGTTCTCTAATGTTTGCTCTTCCAGATTAAGGCAACCTTCTCTTAAGATATTTAGGATATACAGAAATGTGATAAAGTATTCGTTTGTAGACAATGGAGGCATTTAACTTTTCAACCTGAACCCTCTGAAATTCAAAAGCTCTCAGTAAGTATTCTTTCTTTCATGGTAATTACAGTTATTTGCACAAGTTCAATAAGAATCTGTTCCTGGACAGGCCACCACTGGAAAAACTGGTTAGCTTACCAAGGCTTTGACTGGAATGCCATATTTGAGAATGACGTTCATTGACTCGGGTATGACCAAACAGTTTTAAGAAACTCAGGTTGACTTTATGAAACAAGGAGCCATAAAGCCCCTTGGAAATGGAGGCCTGATACCTGGCTTACAGAGTCCACAGCAGCCTCACCAGGTGAGTAAAGAAGGTCACTTTCAGGCAGGTGCAGGAACCTCAGGATTTCTTTGGGACCCACAAAGAGGCATTAGCCCAAATCTACAGGATTTGCAGGCATGTCTGATGGCAAGTACTTGGCTTGGCTTCCGGCCTGGAGAGGCTACTATTCCTTATAAAAAGTTCCAGAAAAGCAATATTTAAAAGATCTATATGACCAATCGCTGTTCTTGGTGAGCTTATGTGAATAATTAGGCTGAGTTTGTTAAAACCGGATTTGTTCGGGGCGCCTGGGTGGCTCAGTCGGTTAAGCATCCGACTTCAGCTCAGGTCACGATCTCACGGTCCGTGAGTTCAAGCCCCGCGTCGGGCTCTGGGCTGATGGCTCAGAGCCTGGAGCCTGCTTCTGATTCTGTGTCTCCCTCTCTCTCTGCCCCTCCCCCATTCATGCTCTGTCTCTCTCTGTCTCAAAAATAAATAAACGTTAAAAAAAAAAACCAAAAAACAAAACAAAACCGGATTTGTTCTACAAATGAATTAGTGTTCATTTGGTTATCTCTGAAAATCAGGGTTGGTAGAAAAATCATGTTTCAATAACACACCTTAATGGATGTTAAATTCTAGTTCTGATTGTCTCTAAGTGTTTGTTGTTTGCCTACACCAGACAACTTGAGGTAAACTTCAGAGAAATTATCACAAAACTCACGTATAGACGATCTTTGGGCCTGTTGCTCTATGGGCTATCCACAAGGATCACCACAAACATTTGAGTTACAAACCAAAAACAAAACAAAACAAAACAAAAACCCCAAAACCCCAGAACAAATAAACAAAAAAACCCATCTGATTCCCGCTGCCTGTTCCCGTTCTATCTGAGGATGCTTCAAGCCTGACGTCTAAAATCTTCTTACTGGCAGAACCGGCAGGAACTGGGTTTGCAATTTGCTCTAACCACTAACCTATATTTTTGTTTCTATAAAAGTGCCTCTTATCAATTACCTGATTGTTTACTAGACAAAACAGAGTCTGTATGATGGTTAACACCACCTGTTATAAAATCAAGGCCTTACGTGACTCCCAAAATAACATTATATTATTAAACATTAAAATATCTCGAACGCGTTCAACAGTTACGCAAAATAAAATGGCATTAGATGTCTCAACTGCTGCACAAGGTGGAACTTATGCTCTCCTAAAAACACAATGCTGTGTATACATTGCAGATTACCACAAAATTACTTCTGAGTTTCTGACCGACAAAGACTCAAATTGGCACTTTCAATTATCCCTCTCTTTCCTTCAGTAATTGGTTAAACTCCTGGACTCAAGAAAGATTGTTGTCAACAAAGGACTCCTAGTTGGGCTCCTTTCCCTTTTGGTTATTTTAACCACGTTTTGCTGTTTTCTCCCATGTCCCTCCACCTGGTCCCAAGACTCCTACAGTGCCACAACTTCAAGCCAACAGGTGACCCTTTCTGCTCAAGGAGACTCCCATATGTCATCAACTGTAGATACAGCTGCCTTAGCCTTTCCTAACTCCTATTAAATTCTCAACTGATGAACGCTGACCCATCGGTGGGGACGTTTCTATGCCCCTATCCGGTAGGAAGAAGCTACGGAAGATGAGACCTTCTGCCTTCGACAACCTTAAAGATTTAAGGGTCTAGATTGTTCAGAGGGGGAAGTGATGAGGGAAACAAAGGGAAGAGCAATGCAGCTCAAATTCAATCTCCTTACAGCTTGCAGCCCACTGATAGACACCTGAAACATCCGCTGTGACCTTCCTCAAACAACCCACGGCTGCCTCACTTCCTTAAAGTTTTTGTTCTAGTAAAGACTAAAAGGAACCTTATCTTAACAGCAGCCAGTCCCTCGGGGTCCTGAAAGCCTGGCTTCCGAATTCCTTAGAGACTTAGGCTATCCCCAACCCCCACTAACTTAACAGTATATAATCAGTCACTCCTCACAACCCCAGGGTAGCTCTTTCTGCCCACAGGTCCTGTCCCCCTGCTTTAATAAAGTCCCCTTTGTGCACCAAAGATGTCTCAAGACTTCTTTCTTAGCCATTTGCCAAGAATCCCATCATGATGAGGGGACAAGGGTGGGTTGTGCACATTTCATCTCAGTCCTTTCTCTGTTTTCCTTTCTCCCCCAAACCCCCCCAATGGAAGATAGTTACATACACAGGATAGAATGTTCTGGCAGGCTGGCTTGAAGAAGACTAAAGTTTGTAGTTTTCCATGCTGTGTCTGGTATCATCATTCAAACCACAGCGTTGATTTTTAGCAGCACAAACTGCTACTTCAGGATCCCAGGCAAACTACAAAGTATGCACGTAAGTTGGATCGGCTGGTCCTTCCGTCTCCGTGAATTTATATCCTATCTGTTTTTTTCTCTGTTCAGAAGGAAACAAACTTGAGCACCTGCTTCTGCATTGGGCCATCATGGTCATCAGAAAGGACCAAGTCCTCTTCAGCTGCAGAGACCCCAGGTTCCCTCTTTTTAAGGCACCCAGGGAGGGTCTTTTTTGCAACATCTTGGCAAATGCTTACTGGAGTTTGATTTGGAACTAGGACCAACGACAAGCCAGAGTCCACAGTAGAATAACTCTGTACCGAAGCTATATTCCAAGCTTTGATGCCAGTCAGACTCTCCATCTTTTATATTCTTGCCATCATTAGATACTGTCAAAAAATCCAAGGCCCACCGGTCATTTCCTTTTCCGCGTCAGGCTTCTTATTATGAGATGTTGAACGTTATTTTTTTTCCTTACCAATTTGTTCTACCCCTGCTGCCCTTGCCTCCAAATGCCATCTGGAACCCCAGTTTCAAGGTAAACCGACTTCCCTCTATCTGCAAGTCTCTACAGTCCTCTCCCTTTCTCCCTGGCTCTGGGTGGATCCTGGCAGTCACTCAGGAATGCTGGAGTCTAGTGTGGGTGTTGAGAGCTCAGATTCTCCGTTCGAATTCCAGCTCTCCCATTCACCAAGCGCGTCACCTTGGGCAAGTTACCACAGTTTGCTTAGCCTGAGTTTCTACATCCATAAAGGGGAAGGAAAACCCCTTCAGGATAATTACGAGGATTAAATGAGTATATGCATGGAGTATGCAGCACAGGGCCTAACACGTTGGAAGACTTGCAAAACAACAATATTTAGTCAGCCCAGCAATGACTGCCTGCATTCTGCGCACTTCAGTATTTATCTTGTGGGAAGTTTTCAATGTTCTCTCAATGATGCATTTCCTTCTTCCGGCCGTCATCCTTCACTCTTCCATAGGATGGTAGCTGAATTTGTCATGAAGGACACGGCGTAATGCACGCGATTGCCAAATCACTGCGCTGTGCGCCTGAAACTAAGATCACGTTATATGGCAACTCTACTTCGGTACAAGAATAAAGATTAAAATCGGAACTACCTCTCGCCATGAGCCTCATTGACAGACGGATCAGTCTCTACCTTCTTATCCTTGCCGTAACCTCACATGTCTTCAGGGCTTCTGCATCACCTCCCCGTACTTCCGTTTCAAGTCCCACCTTCGTGCTGGGTGACATCTGCGACGGGCCGACTGTTCATCCCCCTGAAAGACCGCGACAGCGTATTGGTTCATTTCCTCGACATCGACACCTCCGCTCCGTCAGCCCCCGGACACCTGCTGGAGGTAAGGACGTATCTTGCCGCACAACCCATTCGTGGTGACTGAACGCCCCATTTTACAGCTGAGGGGACAAGTCTCAGAGGCTCAGCCTTGTGCTCCAGAGCGCACCGCTGGTGAACAATGAAACCCAGATCTCCTGCTTTTAGGTCCAGACGCTTTGTACCGCACCAGAGCTGTCTCCCAAGACCTTGTGAAGTTTACGCACCCGCCCCAAAGAAACATTGAATGTCATCTGAAAGCTTAAAGATGGCGCTTTCCTTCTCTCCTGTAAATTACTTTCTTTTATATAAATAGTTGTCCTTCATTGTCAACTACCCAGTTTTTCCACGAGATTTCCATAACTCCCTTTCCCCAGCCTTGGGGGATGTATCTGTAGCCCCCCTTTCTCTGAGCAAAGGGGCCCATTTTATCATGGCGGCAGTAAAGAAGAAAAGGAAAATCTTCTGAGCCCTCAGCCGAGCATGGTTGTCCCACTAGGAGGCTTACCAGCAGGCCGATTGTCATTCAGGGAACTAAGGGGTCTAATGGCAGAGGCAGCGAGTGAACATCTGGTGGAATGAGCTTGGGCCCGAGGGCTTTCGCTGGTTGATGAGTTTTTACTTATCTTCTCTTTGGGTGGAGGAGGATGGGGACAGCAGACAGATCACTTGGTAGTCTTGCTGGAGAAGAAGCGGCCTGAGGTGCCTTCGGAGGAGGAGTCGAAGAGCTCTCCTCAGATAATGGATAATGGTTTGGTGCTCGGTGGAGAAGGTGGAGAACTAGAACCTTCCGAATAAACATTCGTTGGAGGTGATGGTGAGTATATCTCAACCTCACATCCTCCCATGGAGAGGACCGGGCCAGAGGACGGACAGAAGTGTTTATTTTGAGAAGACACGAACTTCTGCAATTGAGGCTCCAGTCGCCCAATTAAATGAGATGATTTACTCACAATTCATTACGTTTTGAAGACCTACTATGTGCACACTGGGAAACACCAAACTTAACAAGAAAAAAGCAAGAGCAAAATAGCTTCTTCCCCTAAGGAGTTTACAATTTGCTGTGAGAGAGGAACCAAGCAGCAAAGAGCCATGATGGTTTTCCTTAACCTTTAGGTTGGTCCAGGGGATGCCTATATGAGACAAAATTTAAACTGCCCTCTTACAGACCATTTCATCTTATGACTTTTTTTTTACTTCAGAGATGAAAGTCCTTTGAGGATATGTATAATTTTTCATCCTTTTACGTCAAAATATCAACGCTGTTCTAGTTCACACGTGAAGATACACATCAGACCAATTTTCGGTACTCCTGTTATCAGAAAGAAAAAAGATAGAACCATGAGTACGTTTGTAATTATTGTTACCAGTCATATTGAAAACTGGGATTCACAGGCGGACCGGGTAAGCACTTGGGACATTGAAAAAGTTTCCATTTGAGATCCCCAGGGCAAGTGGTGGCGAGGCAGATTTATTCAATAGTAAGAAGGTTTTACCGTGCCCCAAATTTGGAGCCAGTGAAGGGCTCATCACTAAAAGTATTCGGGGAAGAGACAGAAATATGCTGTCAGGGATGACGAGGGTGAAGGCCTTCTTTGGGACAGGGGAGTTGATATTGCCTGTGAGGACTTTTTTACATCTTATGATCTCTGATTGTAGTAATAGGTACCAAAAGAATAATTCATCCTTAGATTCCTAGATTTCACCCCTTTCCTCCTCTGCAGTCACGGTTCTGAACACCTCTGAAACGTTTCCACAGGAGTAGATGCAGGCTACAGAGGAAAGAAATATGATTTTGCAGCAACTGGTGCTCCATCAAAACAGAGGCCTTGTGAAATGACGGCAGACATCAGTAATCGCCAAAGCGCTGGCCTTATTTATAGGTTTGAGGGAAAGATAAATACTGTACACGCACATTCTAATTAAGGCCGAGAGTTCCCAGCATGCATAGCTCTGCATCTCATTCTGCCTGTCACTGCTGCCACGGCTCTCATATTTTCTGTGGTTTCTCCTGGTTATTAGTAATGCTGGGCTGACTAAAATGGATGGAGTCCCAAGTTGGCTGCGGGGCCTGGGGATTTGATCTTCCACACGGCTGGAGCCTGGATTCAGAAACACCACAGCTGCATTTGCCCTTGTCTCCAGTGGCTGACTAGAGCATTTGGACCAAGGATGGTGATGTGGGATTTAGGATTGGCTGTGAAGGGACCCCAGCTCCACCCCGGTACGATGGTGGAGGGTAAGGAGTGAAGCAGTCCATAGAAATGCTCCCTTCTCACTTCCATTCATGGCTACTAAGCATCTATTGGGTTGGGAGGAGAAAGATAGTCCGTTTCCATCAGGCACATTTCTAAGAAAGATTTCTAAATGGCACGAAGCTAATGCTCTTTTTATAGTCTCCTCTACCTATTACATAATGAAAAAAATTGAGCACGTGCCACGAACATATGACTAATGGCCCTTAAATAAAGTCCAATCCTAGCTTTGATCTTTGGGGGATGAGGACATCATAATCTAATGTGGCTAATCATGTCAAAGGCACAATCGATAAGCATACACTGATCTCACAGTATAATTAAGCCTCCATAAGTTCATTTATAGACCAAATCAATCAAGAGTAGTCAGTCTGACCAGGAATTCACAAGTATCATTGATGAAAAAAATTAAGATTTATTTTGCAAAATATTAATGTCTTATTTTTAAACAAATGGCTTGTTCGGTCCTTAGAATATCCTCACATAAATACATGGCAATACAATTTGTGGTCTTTTCTTGGCAATAGTATGACCGTAATCACCGCAGGAAACATTTAATGAAAGTGTTTTCTCCTCCCTATATCTTTATGGAAGCCCCATCATTTTATTGGAACTATCTTCAGGTCATCCCCAGAACATGTACACCTATGGGCTAGGCAGAGACAAATTTGTTGTTGTTGTTGTTGTTGTTTTTGTACTTTCCTTTGGCCAAAGTCAAGAATCAAGAAAGGGTATAGAAACACAGGAAAGCACAGGGCTAACCTAGGTGTGGTGCATGGTTTTCTCTTCAGGACTTTTACTTTAAATTCCACTGAAACTTATTTGAATTATTAGCTAACCCTCCTTCTAAAATTTTTGTTAATATACCCACCAGGACCAGATGTCTGCCCATCTGTATGTATGCATATATGTGTGTATGCATACCTGCCTGTGTGTGTGTGTTTATGCATGTTCAGGAAGGCTATTCCATGAAAAAAGACTTACTAATTAAGGAGTACATTCGTTCTCCATGGCTGTAGCAAATCCAACAGTGTAAAATCTCAACCTAACGGAGTGTGTTAGACGTTGTAATGCACCATTTTTCACTCTCCAAGATTCATTTGGAAAATTGCAGAAGCTTAGCACCACATCTTGGGAGGCATCAGCACGCAGTGGGATGGAGGGAGGAGATTGATATTCATATTACTACGATGTGACCAATTATATAACTGACAAAGACCAAGGCGCTTCACATATTAGGAATCATTTTTTTTTACAATGTGAATAATATTTTTGCAATGCAAATAATGCTGTCTCTCAACATAGCAATTTTTATTCATGTTTTATAGGCAAGGTTATTAAGCTCAAGAAATTAAGTAATTTCTCCAATATTTTACGATTAATAAGTCATAATCAGAGATTTATTCGAACCCCTGGAAATCAGGAACGGGAATCTGAGTTTACCAGAGAGGATTCACAGACAGTTTGTTAAGGTCAGAGCTCCAAGGGATCATGACCAATATTTAGCACAGGGTCTCAAAAAACCGTCCAACGAATGACTTGCAAATCCAGGGTAACCAAGCTAGTTATAGCAGAGTGCGGGAAAGGTGTGGTGTCAGGGCTAAATCTAGGAGTGCTTAGGTGTTCAACCCAGGGAGGGGAGCAGTATTCAGAAAATGATGACCCGATTCTGCAGACAGGGTTCGAAGTACGGGAAAACAGTCGAGAATTGAAATAAGCAAGTAATTGAGCTTTAAATACATAAGATTCCATTCAGAGTCCATTGCGAGTTATTGAGTAGTGTGCTAGATTCTTATTCTTTTACACAGTTTTCGTGTTATCTTATTTCACCTTTACCACGGTCATTTTTCACAGTGGAGGAAACGGTTTCCTGAAAGGGTGACTTTTCCAACATCACAAACTAGTATACGAAGAAGCCAGGGTTTGAACCCTGGAGTCTCCTGACTCACGCTAACATTATTAACATAATGAGCACCGTCTATTTTCAGTAGGCATCTGTCACCAATATCTAGCAGCACTTGGCTTCTAGGACAGCACTCTCTGCTTGTTTTCCTTTTATTTCATCAACAACTCCTTCTCAGTGTCCTTTGTCAGTTCCTTCTCATTCCACTCACTTGTGAACATTGCAGTGCCCATAGTTCAGGCTTTGTACCTTTTATGTTTTCTATATACGCTTATTCTCTTGATGTACCTACTAGTCTAATGGCTTCCAATGCCTTCGTGACAACTCCAAAATTTAGATCTCGGGGCGCCTGGGTGGCTCAGTTGGTTAAGCAGCCGACTTCAGTCAGGTCATGATCTCGCGGTCCGTGAGTTCGAGCCCCGCGTCGGGCTCTGTGCTGACCGCTCAGAGCCTGGAGCCTGTTTCAGATTCTGTGTCTCCATCTCTCTCTGACCTTCCCCCATTCATGCTCTGTCTCTCTCTGTCTCAAAAATGAATAAACATTAAAAAAAAAATTAAAAAAAAAACAAACAAAATTTAGATCTCTAGTCCAGAGCTTTCTCGTGAGCCTGCTCTACAGGTCTACTTCAGTGACCAGAACAGCATCTCAGATTACGGCTTGTCCATACTGCACGACCGATAGAGGCCCCAGAATTTGGTCGCACTTGCTCTATCTTCCGTCTTTGTTCGTAGCAACACTGCCTTTCCAGTTGCTCAGCTCCAAACCACAGAGTGGTCTTTAATCCTCTCTCCAATCTATCAGCAAGTCATGTTGGCTGTGTCTTCAGAAGAAGGTTAGGACCCGGCTATATCTTACCATTCTTATGGCTATTCTTTTGGCCCAATTCACGGCCAACTCTTTTGGAATATGGCAGGAACCTTTCCTGGTTGGATTTGCCCACCGTCAGCCTGTCCTGCGTATAGCGGTCACAATAATCTTACAAAAGGGACGTCAAATCATGCCACTCTGCAGCTCACAATCAATTCACTCAGAGCAAAAATCCGGTGTCTTTACCCTGGTGAGCAAGGCTCTACACGATCTGGCCTCATTAAGCACAAACTTCCACCTTAAAGACTTGGCCCATCCCATTCCCTCTGCCTGGAACACACTTCCCCAGATATGTCACTCATCCTTCACCCTTTGTAGGTCATTCTTAGCCAGGCTGTCTACATTTACACCATTTCCACACATACCAGTCCCCATCTCCTTCCTCTATTTTTCTGTACAGGACGTATCACTGCCCAGCATTTAACTTACATACCTTTTTAATGGCCTCTCTCCGTCTGTGAAAATGAGCACCATGAAGGAAGAAGGCAAGTAATTTTGCTGTTTTCTTTGCCATTGCATCTCCACAAAAGGAGATGGCAAAAAGGAGAAAGGCCTGGCACATGGGAGAAGTAAAATATAATATATATTGACTGAATGAATGAGAGGGAGGGAGCCGTAACAATTCAGCACACCAGGAAGGGGTATGAAACACGATATGGCCCCTGATCAACAGGCAGCAGCCTAGCAGTTTCAGGGAGGTGTGAGAAGCAGATGTGCCAATCTAGAACCTAACATATTCGTTTTTCAAAAAATTGCCCCCGATATCCTAACATGATGTTCTTTTGCTTCAGAAGAAAATACATTAATTCTCCGAAACCTGTTAGATCGTGAACCAGGAAAGTACTTGTAAACAGCTGTGTAAGTACAGAACATAAGTCCTGATTCTGTTTCTTGCATGATAGTTCATAATTGCAAAACAAAAGTAGAAAATAGGAAAAACAAGCAAACAAACAAAGCTTTGAGTATCTTTTCATGGAAACCCCCATTAGTATCTTGCCTCCACCCACACAACCCTGTCCCATTAAGTCACTCTTCATATTTTGGTAGACAGCACAGCCTAGTAAAAAGAGCGTGGACCCTGGAATCAGAGAAACTTGACTTAACATTGTGATCATACTACTTGCCAATCCTGGTCAATTTGCTTGAACTTTCTGGGCCTCAATGTTTATTTATGGAATAGACAAGATAAAATAGTTTTTATAAGGTGATTATGAAGATCAAATGATATATAATATATATTAGTTATACACAATATATAATTATATATGATATATATTTGAATATATATATATATTTGAATGGCACTTAATTCTTATTCTGTAAAATTCTATTGGAATTAAGTGCTATCAGGTAACAGAAAAAAATATGTATATTTATACATGTATAAAAAATATATGTATATATATATATACAAATATATATACACACATATATATGTATGTATGTGTGTATATATATATATACATATATATGTGTGTATATATATGTATGTATATATGTGTGTGTATATATACACACACACACACACACACACACACACACACGTATATACATTGGTCTCTGCCCCCAGTGCCTGGCAGCGAGCTCCTAAAATCCTTGTAACCTCCTAAGTGATAAGAGCACTAGAAGCATCTTTTGTTCTAATATTTGGTCTCTGACTCCAGTTCTTGGCAGAGTTCCAAAATCTGGAATTTTCTGGGTGACAACAGTGTCTTTAATTCTAATCAGCTGACTCTTGGTGGGCTCCAGGATGGCTCCCGGATGGGGACTCGTCACCAGAAAGGCTGAATCAAGATCGGAAGCTTGGAATTTTTTTGGCCCCACTCCCATTCTCCAGAGAAGACAGAGGACGTAATGATCAATTGTGCCTACATGATGAAGTCTCCATAAACATCCAAATAGTAGGGGCGCCTGTGTGGCTCAGTTGGTTGAGTGTCTGATTCTTGATTTTGCCTCAGGTCACGATCCCAAGGTCGTGGGGTTAAGCCTTGCATCTGGCTCTGCACTGAGCATGGAGGCTGCTTAAGATTTTCTCTCTCTCTCCCCCTGCCCCTCTGTGCCCCCCACTCCTTCTAAAATAATAATTAAAAAAATCCAAACAGTATAAGATTTAGAGAGCTTCTGGGTAGGTGAACACTGGAGGTGTTGGGAGAGGTATATGCCAGGGAGCTCATGGAAGCTCTGTGCCCTTCCCCACAGACTCGCCCTTCGCATCTTTCCCATCTGGGTGTTTATCTATAACCTTTATCATTCTGTCAATAATAAACTGGTTGGGCCACCTGGGTGGGTGGTTCGTTTGGTTAAGTGTCTGACTCTTGGTTTCGGCTCAGGTCATGATCTCAGGGGGTGTGGTTTGAGCCCCACGTAGGGCTCTGGGATGGCAGCGTGGAGTCTACTTGTAATTCTCTCTCTCTTTCTCTCTCTCTCTCTCTCTTTCTCTGCCCCTTCCCCACTTGCACTGTCTCTGTCTCAAAATAAATAAACAACCTAAAAAAAAATAAGAAAATAAACGTGAACCATAAGTAAACTGTTTTTTTAAAATTCTGTGAGCCACTGTAGTAAATTAATTGAACCTGAAGAGGGGGGTCATGGGAACCTCTGATTTATAGCTGATAGGCCAGAAGCACAGGTGACAAGCAGGACTTACAACTGGCATCTGAAACCTTGCGGGGAGTCTTGTGGGACGGAGCCCTTAACCTGTCGGATCTGACTTTTTATTTTCCGGTAGACAGTGTCTGAAGGAAGTGAAATTGTAGGACAGCCAGCTAGTGTTGCAGAATTTTTTTGGTGTGGGGAAAGTCCCCACCAGACTGGTGGCACAAGTGATGCAAATGTCCTAATAGTGTGAAAGTAAAGGAGGAATAGAGTGTAGGTGCCAAGTGCCAACCAAATATATAATTATATATAATCTTTATACACCATATAATATATATTTATTATATGTTAGAAATCGTTACATAGAAAAATATTCTTCTATATGAAAACATGTTATTATATATTGTATATTTTATATATTATACATGCATAAATATATAATGTAAATATAAGTGTAAATATATATGACATTTATAGTATATATATAATAATATATATTTGGCTGGCACTTGATGGATGCTCTAAGGGCGCCTGGGTGGCTCAAGCATCTGACTCTTGATTTTGGTTCAAGTCATGATCTCACGGTTCATGAGTTCAAGACCCGTATCAGGCTGGGCACTCACCACGAAGCCTGCTTTGGAGCCTCTGTCTCCCTCTCTCTACCTCTTCCTTTCTCTCTCTCTCTCTCTCTCTCTCAAAAATAAATACATGTTAATTTTTTTAAATATTGAAAAATAAATGAATAAAATGCTCTAAGTTCTCTGTGTCAGGAAAGCAGGTATTGACAGAAAAGTAGAGACTTGGTAGCCCAGTGTTGTATCGGAAATAAGGGCCACAGCTTCTGGCCTCATCTCTTCCCATATGTATCTACCTGACGGGGGCGTCCGTGTCCTGAGAAAACATTGGCATATGCCACTAGGAGCTGTCTTAGAGTATGCTGGAAGGTCTAACACTTCCACTTAAAAGTATGTATTAAAGTAATCGCTAATTGTCATCCAGGTTTGGTTTTGCATTTTACAGAATCCAATCAATGTCAGTGGCAGCTACAATAAGTTGGAATCAAGAACCCACCAAGGGTATAGGCTTTGGCAAGTAGTTCTGGTATGTGACCTGGTGTTACGTTCCTGGGCTGGTTGTCCAATCAGTACTGACAACTCCGAGCACAGAGGTCCTTTCTGGAAGAAATGCACAGGAAATGGTTCTCCTCGGCTGCCCTGACTGCAGCAGTGTTACTGCCTCTGGGATCCATCTGCGGTCCCAGAGCACTTCCGTAGGAACAATGATTTGTGCAGCCGGCAGAATCTTAAGAAACTTCACTCAAGTCACGATGCCTGTAGGCGCCATGGGAGTAAGCAGTGTGATTTGAAGTCCAACGCAAAGGAAGAAAATCTGAAACATTTTTATAAGAATAATGACTTTTTTCCATATCTCATCTTCTCTTAAAATTTCTTCTCAATTTATACCTCTTTCCTCACTGCAAGAGCCGACATCTCTTAGTAAGCAGTGGGTAGATGTTATGCTCTTATCCATATGCATGATCTACTCTATTTTCTTCCCAATTTAGATTTTTCTCATTATTAAAAAAAAAAAAAAAGTGGTGTTGGTTTATTAAGAAGAGAGGAGCAGTGACCCTCTACGGAGATAACTTAATCCAGTTAAAAATAGTTTTTACTCTGAGGGATGTTTGGTGTTTGGGTTCTCATCCAGCTAGCCGATGAGCCAGTGACTCCCAAACTCGTCTGCGCACGGAATCAGCTGAGAAGCTTCAAAAACTACTGAAACTTGTGCCCTACCCACCAGAGACTGTGATGCGATTGGGCTGGGGTACTGTCTGGACCTTGGAATTTTTGAAAGATCATCACGCGACTCTAATGTGCAGAGAAGTCCGTGAATCACCTCCACGGGCCCATGATAGGAGCAAGCCATTCATCGCTGGAAAGTCCATCGGAATCAAAGTGTTTTTAGTTTCATGGAGCCAAAGATATGCTCAGACGACAAGCATCCTTGCCAATGTCTGGCCAACTTTACACAAGGCCAACGTAGCTAATTTTGAAAGGTGAAGGATTACATCTCTATTTAGTAATACTCCGGTTAACAAATGTATCAAGAGTGTGGAAGGAAAAGGGATTTTTTTATAAAGGAAAAAAGAAAATCTAAATTAGATGCAGGCTCTCAGTCAGCAGCAACTTAACTCTTACAGGAGTGCTATCTGAAGGGAAATGAAAGGAAATACAGACTTCAGATGACGGTAGATCTCTGCTTCTTGGACTGAGTGCCTATAAAATCATTTTGAATATATCCTTTCTAAAGCTTACCTCAGTAATTAGGAGTGGAGAAATCAGGAAAATCTAGACTTGCATGTGAAAACAGTAATAATTCTGTGGCCTAACCTCTTTCTAAGTTGGGATTTCCTCACTGGGACTTTGGGGGGGGATCAAAGAGAATAAATTTCAAGCCATTCTCTACTCTCTAAACTTCAACGGACGGTGACCAGTCTGCGTAGCACTAGGCTACAGGACAGGCCATTATTCCTTGGATTTTTAAGCATATGAGAACAAAAAGGAAAAGGGCAACCTGACCAGAATTAAGTTGAATCCTCATGGGAGGGTTTGAGAGTCTGAGCATTCTTACAGCTTTCCTTGCGAACCTATACTCAAAGATGAAAAAAAAAAAATGTAACGCGGGGTCATTCCATGAAAAGATAATGTGATCCACATCTGCACCTTAAAATTTTCTTGTAGCCACACTCAAAAAAGGGGTAAATGAAAGGGACATTAATGTGTCTTATGTTACCCAATATATATTATCATTTCAGTGGGTGATCAGTGTAAAAACTGTAAAAATCAATAGAATAAAATTATTTTAGTTTTTTTTTTTTCCTACCCAGTCTTTGAAATCTGGCATATATTCCACACATTTACAGCATATGTCAATTTGGACTACCCACATCTACGTGTTTCTTAGCCACATGTGACTACTGTCTACGGTTTTGGGCACCACAGGTATAGAGGCAAGATCACAGGGTCCGAGGAAAAAGACTTGTGCTCGAAATGGTCTAAATGGTAGATTATATTAAGTTGTCTCAAGAATCCGTTTTCAGCCCTAATGGTCTCTGATTCAGTGGCAAGTCAAGAATATGGGTGTATCGAAAAATTGGACGATAACGGCCAAGCCTCTACAACTGGGACAGTCCCCAAGTCAGGTTCTGCATTGGTCTGCTGTTTCTCTCTCAATTGAAGGAGGTAAGAAAAAAAAAAAAAAAGTGTCTTCATCTCTCCCAGAAAGAGCAGGTACTGAGCAGAAGGAAGAGTCTTTGTCCCATAAAGCCAAGGGATTGTCTGGGATGTGGTTCCAGAGAAAATCTCCCTCTAGGGACTGCTTGATTGGGAATTAAACTTTGCTATTGACCCAAGTGGTCAGGCGATGAACAATGGGGCATAAATCAAACCCGTGACCCAGAAACAGAAAGCAAAGCCCTTTTGATCAGTTTTTGCCCCGCTTTATTAAAGAGAACACTGCACACTTCCAGACTTTCCTTCCCAACCGGTGGAAGTCGTGAGGAACCATTCTCCACCCCCGCTGCCCTTGGCTTTCAGAGCAATGATAAACTGGGGGCGCGGCATAGCTTTGCCCTGCCTCCTAGCCTGGGGTGGCCCTGGAGCTATCGAAAGTCTCTATTCATTGCCCCGCTTTCAGATGAATCTGCTCAAATGGTTGTCTGTTTAGACGGCAAGTCACGAAACTTCTGTCTTCACTGGTGTGATGCGCGAGTGGCGGTGGAGAATACTTGAACTAAATGAGAGAACTGAACGCTCGGCCCATCTGTTCTCCTGAAGCACCGCGTGACCTTAGTCAGACGTCTTCCCACGTCTCGACTTCAGTCCTTCCCCGTGTAAAACAAGCACAGCTCTTTCCACTTTGATGGTGGGGATCATATTCACCGAATCCTGGCACATCTCGCAAGAAGGTTTCAGATAAATGCAAGACACCATGATGAATCATTTCAACAGACCCCGGGGGAAGAGGCAGCAGGATGGTAAATAACTGTCAAATCTGGGTAAACAGTTCAGACAGAGGAGGAGCCGCGATACCTTGATGGGCAGGTCAAGGGCAAAGGGGGAGGGGTGGCAGAGGGAGGAGGGGGGGGGAGGGGGCCGGGGAGCCGGGCCACCGAACGCGGAAGCTGGCCAAGTTGGGAAACCTTGCCTTTGTTCTGGGAGGACTTGAAGAGCAAAACTGATTAGCTGTAGCATATCATTTAAATCTCCTCTTAAAGCAAATCCCAGTCTTTAATCATTATCTCCCAAACCACCAAACGGCTCCAGACACACACCAGCCTCACAGACTTGTCAAGACCGAAACAGTAATTCACAAATTCACTAAAATTCCCTGCTCCACCGAACAGTATGACAGCTCCAGCGACCGCGGTAACATTTCTATTCAAACTGGCTTTGGAGCCGAAGCTATAAATATCCTTGCAATATTTCCTGCTTCAGAACATAAAGACAGCTTTACAGCACTGATAAAATAGAAATTACTTTCTCTCTGAGGTCTTGCTGGAATTTTAATGTCTGTTTTGCAATAAAGCAGCTCCTACACAATTTGATTTGAGGGAAAGAAAACAAACGGTCTAATTTAGTTACAATAATGACTCTTCTTGTATTGTTTGCCCTACTTGCTTCTCTGGCTGCTGGGCTGTTAGAGTTTGTAGTGGAGAGCAGAGGGGATGATGTTTATGAGAATATTAAAATGGTTTCTTTATTATTTAAAGATACATGGTCTCCATCCCTGCTTACCACAAAGCAACCCAAAAGAAGTTTTTTAAAGGAGGAATAGAGAGAAGAAAATAAAGTTTACGGCCCTTAATAGCACTTTGTGAAAATTACTTGTTAGAACTGTAAAGCTATTGACCAAAAATGACATGAATTTAAGAGGCTTTTGAAACGTAAAAGATCATAGCAGCTTTAATTATTCCATACATGTTACTCCAGTTGAGCAAAGCGTCTTTTCTTTCCTTTTTTTTTTTTTTTTAAATCCATATACACTCTTCTCCTTTGTAGATTACATGATCTAGAAAGGGAAAGAGATTTGTGTTTGCACATGAACAATGTGCTGAGGGCACAGGGAAGTGGAGTTGAGAACAGAAGCTAAGGATGGAACACGCTATCCGGTGACAAGAATTTAATGATAAAGGGGAATTAGGGCTTGATTAGATGCTGATTAGGAATGGGATTAACCCAATTTCCCGGCAAAGGATTAGGGTTAGATTTTGGGTTCAAATTAGTGTCAGATACTTTTGGGGCTGCCACTAACTTATCTTTGGAACGAAAAAGGATTCCTCCCTATTTGAAAACAGCATGACCTCGTAACATCCTCCAACTGGCTTGTCAAGGATATGTCTCCCAGGTCAGATGCCCCCCGCCCCCCAGCAAGCCCATGAAGCAGAGGTTTCTTGCACAATCTGCTCCCTCTCTTCCTTTACTCATCTTCCCCGCTGTTTGTTCTCCTTGCCCCCCATGCTTATAACAGATCGCATTGCCTTTTCCTCTTTGATTTCTCAAAATTTTCCATTGCCTTCCACCCAAACATTCCATCTAGCTGTGCATACATCCAAAATCCTGATACATCAAATATTCCTGCCCTTATTCTAAATCTCTCAGTGCTTCTGCGTCATGTACTATGCACCACAGACCCGTGAAATACTGGGTTCAGAAGGGAATTGGACTATTGCCTCCCCTTTGGGTTTTAAGTTATATTTTTAGGACCCTTTAAGTGTCACAAAAATATCTGAATGGACTGCCCGTGGGGAAGGAGCTGGGTGCTACTCTCCTACGTTAATCACAGCATCTCACTTTTATCAAGTTAGTAAAAGGAAGCCTCAAGTCATTTTAAGGTGTTCTGCTGCTTTAAAAAAGTTTGAAAATAACCACTCTTTTTTTTTTTTGCACAAAAGAAAGCTGAGGGGCACAGAGGGGAAATGACCGCTAATTTTCTTATAGCTGGGTAATGGCAGAGTGAGAACAAGAACTCAAGAGGGCATACTATTACAAGTGATAGGGTACTAATCTCTAATAAACGAATTCATACTGAAGTGTAAACATCTTTATGATTTATCTATGTTAGGGATAGCTAATTAAAATAAAAAGGCATGATGATTATAATGCCTTTGCCAAGGAGACATTTTAAGAATAGATAGTGTACATCAGAAGTTCTCAAAGTATGGGATGGATTTGTCAACAAATAGTACTGGGAAAATGGAATATTATATATGTATACACACACACACGCACACACACATATATATAATATTTATTCATATCCAATGAATGAAAGTTGATTCTTGTCTTATACCTTATATAAAAATTAACTCAAATGAGTCAGAGATCTAAATCTCTAAAGTATAGATCTCTTAGAAGAAAACCTTGGACAAAACCTTCATGACATTGGATTTGGCAATGGTTTCTTGGATGTAACACCAAAAAAACGGGCAGCAAAAGAAAAAATAGACAATTTGGACTTCATGAAAATTTTCAAAAGTTGTGCACCAAAGATAATATCGACAGAGTAAAAAGGCAACCCACAGAATGAAAGACAATATTTGCAGATGGTGTATCTGACAAGGGATTGACCTCCAGAACATACAGAGGACTCCTAAAGCCCAACAACAAAAACCAAATAGCTCAATTCAAAAATGGGCAGAGGACTTGAATAGACATTTCTCCAAACAAGATAAACAAATAGCCAATAAACACATGAATAGATGCTACACCACTAATCATCAAGGACATACACATCAAAACTACAATGAGATAGCATCTCACACCTATTAGGATGACCACTATCAAAGAAAGAAAGAAAGAATGAAAGAAGGAAAGAACAGAAGGAACGAAGGAAGGAAGGAAGGTGGGAAAGGTCGTTCCTTTTCCAAAGACACGGATTTCCACAATATGGTTTCGGATTCCACGAAGGAAGGAAGGAAGGTGGGAAGGAAGGAAGGAAGTTACAAAATCATGCCTGGATAAAAGATACATTCAAAGTGCAGTGGATTTTGATGTTTTGATGTAGCGGAATATGAAAATTTCATCAATATGGTTTCGGATTCCACACTGCAACGAGTCTTTAAGCATCTACTCATTGAGTTTCAGTGTGATATTGAAGATGAATATCTACAATTATATGTGTAAGATATTAAAATATCCCTTCCTTTTCCAACGACATGTCTGAATGGGGTCATTTTCTTCATATACTTTCACAAGAAAAACATAACAGATTGATTGCAGAGGGATGTTTGAAAAATACAGCTGTCTTTCATTAAACCAGAGGTTAAAGAGATTTGCAAAAATGTAAAATAATATGCCTTTCTATTCTCACTCATTTTTCTTCTTTGGAATTAACAAAGAGGTTCTGAGAACAAGAGGTTTGAGAACCACTGTTGTAGATAGCTCAGGAGGCTTTGAAAAATGTCCCTCAAATATCACTAACTCTGGTAGGAGATTATTCAGGTTCCCCCCGCTTATTCTCCTGAGGACTAGCTCTAAGTGTCCTGTCATTTAATCCTTTATTTAAGCCTCTTCACACACCAAAGCTTAAGCCACGGAGGAAACTTGAACAGTATTAGGCAGAGGCCCCTTTACTGTGGTGGCTTCTGAATCCCAGGACCCGTGCATCCCCCACCCTTTTTCCTTCTCTTGTCAGTGAGCTCCCTCTGTTTCCTGAAGGAGGTTTCTAAACATTTACAAGTCCCATGCAAGCCCACTCATGGCTCTTCGCATGGATTCATTCACAGAGTTGTGGCCCTAAGCATTAGATTTTAGAGATGATGAAGAGATAGCCTTTCCTGGGAACTCCATTTCTAGAAGAAATAGAACACAATCCAGAGGCTTTATCATGGGAAAGAAGTGCTTTGAATGAAAACAAACAAAAATATTTTTCTTTGAACGAATATTTTTCCTTGAAAAATTTTTGTTTGAAAACAAATATATTTCTTAAAAATACCCATTGATCATTTCTAAAGACTTTCTACCTAGGAATGGTGAAAGCAGGAAGACACAAAGAGTAGGCTCATGAGGTGAATTCTGTGCTACAAACCAAAGCTTGTATTTCAGAGAGCATGCTGTGTATTATGGGGAATAAAGCACAAAGCCGAATGTTAGAATATATTGGTAGTAGTCCAGGTTTTATCACCTAAGAATTTTGAGACTTTAAATATATCGTCCACAGAAGATTCTTTTGTATATACTGGGTGGTAAATAAAAAGACCACTGGACTAGGCCTATTAGCGAATGTGCCTCAAGTGTATGGCCATGTTCCTAACACATGGGAAATACCCTCCTGGCAGGATATTAGTATTTACTCTGGCGTTTATAGTAGTATGGGATATATGATGTTGGGAAAGTTGGCCGTTGCTTTGAGGCCTCATGGCCTCATTTCTGAAATAGGAATCGTTGTGTTTCCTAGTGCATCTCCCAAAGCTGTGAGGTGCAGTGAAAATGGGAGAGGACCAAGGACCCAAGACGCCTGTGGTTTAGTCCCGGCAAGAGCCGCTCTCAGTCACGTGACAACGGGGAAGTCATTTTTCTGACCAGCCCCTTTAGTTCTCATCGCTGTGAAACAAAGGGGTGGGGCCAAACCGTCTCAGGTTCTGTCCAGCACTGACATTGTTAGCCCAGAATCTCTGATGATCCCGCAAGTGTTAGAACTCTTTCCTAGATTACTTATTAAATCAGAGCAGAGCAGAAACTAGAACCGAGGTCTTCCACCTTCTGAGTGTGTAAGTCTGTCTCATGGGATTCTGTCTAATGGGATGTTCCAAGACAACCTGACCACCTGAAAAACCCCTTCTCGCGGACTCATTCTTAAAGACCGAACTTCGAGAGCATGACGACTCCATATAACTTTTACAAAGAAGTTGAGGGGGCTTTTGCCGTAAAATGAGGGAGGGAGACACTGTCTCCTGAGCACCAGCTATCTGGCAAGATTTCAAATACTTCCCAGTTCCGATGGATTGGAAATGCCACAACAACATTCGTCCTTGTGTCATTTTCTTTGTTTCAGTCCCAACAGCAATCAGAAAGTGCAGGGGAGTGTGGCAACAACGGAACAAGAAATTAATCAATCTCTCTCCAACCGCACTGAATGAGGGAACAGTAAGAACAAAGCTATGACAGGAGAAACTGAGATATAATATCTGCTCTCTGTCTTCTATCCATTTGATTAGAACAGTAATGGAATCGAGATATCAAAAAATAAACATATACATTTCCTTGGAGCTTAAATAACTTTTAGTGTTCATCCGAATCATTTGAAACAAAATCCCGTCTACATTCATCTTGGATATGAACAACGGATCAATCTTTTCTTTTCTTTTCTTTTTTTGTAATGTTCCTCCCCCTCTTTGCTATGGCGATAGCTAGTTTCTGCACAGTTGATCAGATCAACGAGGCTATCGATTTGATTTGGTCATTGAAATGGTCCCTGAATTAGAGAATGTAATGTTTTTCATCTTATGAATGAAAATCCTACTCACCTAGTGTTTCGTAAAAATATGGTCCATATTCCTACTGCATCAAAATCATCAGCAGTGCTTGTCATAAGAGCGGATCCAAAGGCCCCCTCCCATCTAAATCAGACCCTGAGGATTCAAGAATCCTGCTGACAAGGTTTCCAGGTGATCCTTCTGAAAGTCACCAACGTCCTCACTGTCCTCATCTAACTGAAATTCACTATAATATTTGTCGCCATTGACAACTGCTTCCTTCTTGTTCCCTCGGAACAACTTTTGAAATCTAGTTTTTAATCAGCCTTAGTTTTCTGATTGTAACTATTAAATGGCCCCAGATAGAAATTCATACCATGGAATTCAAGCATCTTTTTTTGGTTCCTAACTCTCATGCAATCCCTTTTATGAGAGCCTAACCACACCATTCATTGTTCTATACACACACTTTCTTGCTTCGACACATTTCCCTATGTAAGTCCCTTAAACATAAATAATCCCTCCATATCCATCTTTGACGGAAAAACAATTTTATTAATCCTATTGATTTTTCAAATTTTATTCATTCATTTACTTTTTTTTTTGAGAGAGAGAGAGGGAGAGAGTGCACACGGGAATGCAGGGGCGAGGGGCAGAGGGAGAAGGAGAAGGAGAATCTTTAGCAGGCTTCATGCCCAACGTGGAGCCCCACGTGTGGCTCGAACTCACTCACCGTGAGATAAGGATCTGAGCTAAAATCAAGAGTCATATACTTAACCGACTGAGCCACTCAGGCGTCCTTCTAATTTTTTTAAATGCTACTTTACAATCAGCATTTATTACTGAGTTACTTCTAAGTAGAAGTCACTGAATTTGGTATTACGAACAGAGACGAAGCCGTGTCCTTTTCCCTTCCTGGCCCCTGAGTTTAGGAACTCCTTCCTTAGGCAAACCTCCCGCTCCAGGTTTTTATTTCAGTGTGTTACTCTACTATGGCAAAGCTGAACACATCTCAATCTGTATTTTTTTTGAAAAATACAATTAGAACATATCCTCCTCCTGTGATTAGACTGTAAGCTTTGCAGTGATACAGGTCAAGTGTCATACAGCTTTCTAGGTCTCAAAGTATTCATTGTAGTTGCTCAGTGAACACTTGTTGCATGAGGCATGGCTTTAATCTATCCCGATCCCTTTATTTGAGAGATGAAGAGAATGAAGTCAAGAGAGAGTAGCGCAAGTACTCAAGGTCAAATATTTAGTCAGTATCAGAGACAGAAATAATACCTTTCTTCCCTTAACATACTCTTATTCAAGTTCCAGTCTTAACATGGGAGAAGAGACTTGCTTTTGTGTCTCAATATTTGTCTCTTTCACATTATGTACTTGCCTGTGACATTCCCATCTTCTCATGTTTATATCCGAAGGTATTATTTCAGTTTATTCGAATGCGAATTCCTTTCTTTTTGCTGGTGATTATTTTCATATTTGGTCTCTGATTCCCCTCAGTTCTGTCACACTCCTCTCTTGCTGCATGCATCAAGGTTACGATGCGGTGTTCCAGCTCGTAGCCAGCCACATCATGGTTTTGTACACAAAATAATAATATCGTCTGTGCATTCCCAGCCTCCTTCCTGATCAAGTCCAGGTAATTGCTGGTCTTTTGGCAGAAGAGCAGCACCTGAAACAGCTAGTTAAGGGAATGGATACACAGGTTCCAACATTCCTATTCCCAACTGTACCTGCTATTGAACCCGTAATCATACAAATATCATCTGTATTTATATTTTCTCTAAATGCATTCTCTACACAAGCTTATACCGAAGCTTGTGGGCTAGATACCTGCCTTGTCTCACAGCCTGTAATTTACGCACATTGGCTTGGCGTATTACTACACGGAATGGTTTAGTTCTACCCGCAAACTTCACTGTGTACCGTTTTCAAAATAATTCCTTGAAAAATAATATAAGATACATTCCAGTATCAATATCCTAGAGGTTTTTCGGGTTCTGCTGCAATGTACAGAAAAGAAAAAAAAACATCTCATGTACTTCATCTTTTGTTTCCTTTTACCCGTACCTTAAAAAAAATATTACTAAAGCCTTTTTCCTTGTCCATTCGATGCATAAGGTGCTCTAAAAAAATCCTTTAGAAAATCGACAGAAGACATCAGGAATTTTTGTAAAAATACATCAGTTGGCTTGCTCTGTTTATAATACTTACCAAGCTCTTCAAACAGCTCTGGTAGATCAATCAGACAGAATTTCCTTTTTCAAAACCACAATAAGTAATGTTTACTTTGCATCAGTGAGTCTTCTCTCTACCATAGAATCTTCCATAGAATCTTACACAGGCTCCTCTGGAGTCCCCTGAAAAGTGTCTGTAGCTCAGTGCTCAGGATCTGGTAGTTCTGAGACACCAGTTCTTTTCCTTCCCCTCTGAAACTCAAGTTATGAGGGCTGCCTTCGGTGCCAGAATGGATGAGAAACCCAAGGACTTGAGGCCTCGTGCTGGTTCTCCGTTTGTACGAATGGGTCATTTCTCCTCACTTCTCTGTTCATTTGTAAGATCAGGTATTTGCAGTAAGTGGCTTCATAGGCTTCTTTTAGTGTAGTTTTCCAAGGATTCTAAAACCTACCTTGGCCCACAGTTTCCCATTTGCTATTCATCTTCCAAAACATTTGCTAGTCTAAGATCTTTACCTTGCCTGCTTCATCAGTTAAAGCTGCACCATCCAGTACATTTATTATAATTTCATTATATGCCTCTACCTGGCCACGGAAAAAGATAAGTTGGAGCGGAGCTAACTTTTTGAGCAAAAACCAAGGTGAACAAATATCCCTTCTTTTAATTTTGAACACAGCTTTTATTCTGTTTTCTCTTCTATTTTTTGTTTCTGTTTTTTTTTTCTTCTGGTTTTGTTTTCTTCCCTCCCTCCCTCTTTCCTTCTCTCTCTGTGCCTTTCTTTTCTTTCTTCCTTTCTTTCATTCTTTTTCTTTCTTTCTTTCTTTCTCTTTCTTTCTTCCTTTCTTTTGGTTTCTTTCTTCCTCTTTCTTTCTTTCTTTCTTTCTTTCTTTCTTTCTTTCTTTCCTCTGTCCCTCCCTCCCTTCCTTTTCTTCTTTCTTTCTTTCTTTCTTTCTTTCTTTCTTTCTTTCTTTCTTTCCTCTGTCCCTCCCTCCCTTCCTTTTCTTTCTTTTTCTTTCTTTCTTTCTTTCTTTCTTTCTTTCTTTCTTTCTTTCTGCCCAGAATGGTCCCAAATAGCCTTCCATGGCCTCCTGCTTTTTAGATCTATACTCACAGAATTTTAGATTAGAAAGACGTTTTAAAGATATGTGCTAGAGTAGAAAGAACATTACTTTTTGAAATTCATAAGTCTTACTTAACTTCTCTGATTTTCCGTATGAAAAAAGAAGAGCTGCAATGAAAATACTAAACACTTTCCTGAAGGCCACACACGCAATAGTAGAGAGCCCACTGCAAACGTTTCTACCCCAGTGTCGGCTGTGGTCATCGTACAATGGTTTGGTCCTCTAGGTGGCCTGGCAGTCCCTTGGAAACTGTGCTCCAATCCGTTTTTGAATTCTAGTTTGCCCCAGACACGTTGTATTTTTAAAAGAATGGCCAGAACAAGCTTTTCTATTTCCACATGGGCTCCCTTTCCCTTTTTAAAGCACAATGCCCGTACTCCGACAAAGGCCTCTTTCCTCTGATAGCCATTTGCTGGGGCTTTTGTCTGAGTGCCTGTTCAAGCAGAACGTGTGATTTACTGTTGGTTGTGAAGGTGAAGGAGATTTTGACAAGGGGAGAAATGGAGAAAGTCTGAGTTTTGTTCATTAACATGCAATCCTCTTTGTACTTATGTAGGGGGCGGGAGACAGAGTGGGGGGGGATAGACATATGAGTTCTAAACTTGAAGCCTAATTTGGTTATGGAAACAGATCTGTGTCTGGCAGAAACACATGGCACCCCAGTCCTCAACCATCAGTGTTTGGGAAGCCTGCTTCATTTAATTGGTAAATCATCTGTCTTGCATTGTTCTCTACCAGCATTATCTGGGAGGCAGCTGCCCACCTTGGCTAATTTAAATATGATTTAGCAGGATAGCCTCCTGTCCCTTCTGCCAGGACATTCATAGTACCAAATTAATGTTGATTGGCATCCCCCACTCAGCCATTGGTGATTCATAGATAAGATTCTGTTACTGATCTACAGGGGCAGTTAGATGAGGATATCTTCATTGCCTCCTTTTCACCGGAAACGATTTGACCCATTATCCATTTGCTAATTTTCTCTATTTGTCTGCAAGATCCATTGTGTGAGCAGCTGTCATGCATGTAAGTGGGGACTCCTCAAAGCACTTTGGGCAACTTCCCACGGTTCCAGGCCACCCTCCTGATTTATCTTTCTCTTGTTCAAACAGCGCAACTAACACTCCAGGTGACGGGGAAAATTCTCTTTTCCCCTTTTGCAAAGTCTAATGAGAAGAACATTCATTTGATTCAGTAAATACGCTTCTAGGGATCACTTTTTATATGTCAGGCATTGTGGTAGGTGCTGTGGGTGATAGATGTAGGAGCCTCACACACCAGACTCCTGGGAAACCGTAGTCTAGATGTGTCGACAGATAGCCAACGACACATGGAAACGATCAAGAGCCTGATCAAGATTTTAGGGGTATTTGTACCTGAAACCTCATCCACTTCTGTTACTTAGATTCTATCCTCAATCCACTTCTTTCTTCCTTCTCTTTTCTGCAGTTCTCCTTAGAGGCTATTTCAGGTTTGATTTGGTTTTGTTTTGTTTTGGTTTGGTTTTTTCCTCTTCGATAGCTTTTTTAAAAATGTGAAAAACTACAGGTGATTCTGTACTGCTCATGTGCTACCACATAAATAAAGTATTTTTCACAGTTGATTGAGAAACTCATTCATTTTAGGGGCGCCTGGGTGGCTCAGTAGGTTGAGCGTCCAACTTCAGCTCAGGTCATGATCTCACGGTTCATGGGTTCGAGCCCCGCGTCGGGCTCTGTGCTGACAGCTCAGAGCCCGGAGCCTGCTTCTCTCTCTCTGCCCCTCCCCTGCTCTCTCTGCCCCTCCCCTGCTCATGCTCTGTCTCTCTCAGTCTCTCAAAAATAAATAAACGTTAAAAAAATGTTTTAAAAAGAAATCCATTCATCTTAAAAAGAAATTGTTACTGATAAACTTAGTCACCTCAATCTTCTTCATGCTGCGAGGTCTTTCCTTTCTCTACAGAAGTTTACACTCTCATGAATGTGGGATGTAGTTTTCAAATCCATGTTTGTTACCTTAACTGCCTGGGCATC
Organism: Panthera tigris; assembly: GCF_018350195.1. Taxonomy (NCBI): domain Eukaryota; kingdom Metazoa; phylum Chordata; class Mammalia; order Carnivora; family Felidae; genus Panthera; species Panthera tigris. The sequence goes on from NC_056678.1 coordinate 34,238,661, forward strand.
TATCAGTAAAAATCTAGAGCGTCATACTGTATTTTTTTTTAATTTGTCAAGATTATATCATGCTGTAAATATCCTTCGGCTACTTGCTTTTTCCGTCGATATTATGGTTGACAGATCTGTATCGTTATCTGATAGTTCTAGTTTATCTCTTTTAATTACTGAGTAATATGTCACACATCATTTTATCTTCTTTTGACCTCATGGATATTTGATTTATTTTTCCTTTTTGTTTTGTTTTGTTTTTGCTATATGTAACCAGCAAGGCCTCACGGAGTATCTTTGAAGATGTCTCCTTTTGCACATGAGGGAGAATTTCTCTAGGGTATATATTGAGAGATGGAATGGCCAGGTCATAGGCTATGCACACAAACAATTCTACTGGTTATTGCCAGATTGCTCTTCAAAATAGTTATGCCAATTTATTTATTTATTTATTTATTTATTTATTTTAATTTTATTTTAACGTTTATTTATTATTGAGAAACAGACACACACACACACACATACACACACACACAGAGCATGAGCAGGGGAGGGGCAGAGAGAGAGGGAGGCATAGAATCTGAAGCAGGCTCCAGATTCCAAGCTGTCAGCATAGAGCCCGATGCGGGGCTCGTACTCACAAACCGCGAGATCATGACCTGAGCCGAAGTCAGACGCTCAACCATCTGAGCCACCCAGGCACCCCTAGTTATGCCAATTTATATTCTCAGTGGCGATACCTGAGTGTTCTTATTTCTCCTTTTCTCTGCCAAAGCTTGGCACTGTGTGGCTTAAGGATCCTTGCCAGTATGATGGGGTTAAAGTGTACCTTGCTGATATTTGCATTTTTCTGATTAAAGTTAGGTGGAACATTTTTTCATATTTATTGTTACCTTGGGTTTCATCTGTGAATTGTCTTTTGCATCTTCGTTCATTTTTCAATTTGTCCTATCTAAATTGATTTGTAAGAGTTCCTTTATATGGAAGATATTAATATTTTGCCTGTTACATATGCTGTAAATCTCTCCTCCCAGTTTGTGGGATATCTTGATTTCATTTACGATGTCTTTTATTCTACAGAAAGTTTACATTTAAAGGATTTCTGTTTCTGTTGTTAGAGTGAAGAAATACTTTCCTACTTCAAGGTTCTACTATTCTATTCTGCATGGTATTCTAATAGTTATTTTTTCCCCACGGTTCAGTCTTTGCACCATTTGGAGTTTGCTTTTGACATTGGTTGAGGTGGGAGTCTAATTTTGTTCTATTTTACGTATGAACAGACAATTTGTTCTACATTAGTTTGGTCCCAACTGCTTTTGGATGCCTCCTCCAATCATATACCAAGGTTTCAGATATGTCTAGATATCTTTCTGGGGTACTAATTTTATTGTATTACCTGTTTTCCATTACCATGCTTCCAACCTTCTATCTTCATTTCTGTGTCTTTATCGACGTGTATGATGTCTCTCAGGATAAAAATCTACAATTACGATTTTGGCTTGATGCGTGTTCTGCTAGTCCTTTCTCCTTAACTCAAAAATAATTACGACATTTTTTTTTCTGTTGTAGCATCTCTGCCTAAGAATCTTTGTCCTCAAATAAGTCACACAAGTTTGATTCTTCTTTACATATGAATCCTCTGCATTCTTGCTTATCTGAATTTGCATCTCAGTGTCTTGGGTTTTGATCACCAAATCAAAAGATCCCTGTGTTATTTCTTCTAAGACATCTAGGGACCACAATGGGGGTTAGACTCCTGAAGATAATTCCCTGAATTTCCAGGGCGAACATGTTCTCTAAGCTCCTAGTTCATGACTTAACTGCAATGATATGACTTACTACAAGATCAAAATCAAAATCAGGCTAACAGTTAACTGGTCTAAGAGATGTCAATGTCGAAAAGTGAAGTTCAAAATGGAAAGTAAAGATCTATGAGGATTCAGAGGAAGGTGAAGGTATATCTGGCAATGCAATTAAAGAAAAGTTTGTAAGCATGATGAGATTTTAGTTGAAACTTTGAAAATAGGGAAGATTTTCACATGGAATGGAAAACGGCATTCCTTTAAAATTTTTTTTTTTTAATTTATTTACTTATTTTGAGAGAGACAGAGACAGTGCAAGGGGCAGAGAGACAGAGAGACAGTCCCAAGCAGCCTCCTTGCTGTCAGCGCAGAGCCTGATGCTAGGCTCGAGCTCACGAAACAGTGAGATCATGACCTGAGCCGAAACTAAGAGTTAGTTGGACGCTTCACCGACTGAGCCACCCATGCGCCCCTGGAAAACAGAGTTCCTCACCTAAGGAAACCATGGTTCATGTTGGGTTTGGCTCAAGATCAGAGAAGGTTCCAGACCACCTATATGGGATTTGCATAGGATCTGACCTAAAGTCGGTTTCACAAACAAAACATATTTTCAAAAAACATATTTTATGATCTGTCCCTTTGGTCTATGAAAGAGATTGGGGAGAGTAAGGGGAATAGAAAGGAGTGACGTAGAGGGAGAATTTGTGGACGGGCTCTCCCCTCACTTTCCCACACACAATGGAGCAGGTATGGGAGAGTTCCTACTCTTTACCTCAAGACAAGTGAGGACTTCCAAGATGTGTTAATCGTGTCTTTTTTGTTCTCTGTATTTTGACTCTGACATCTTGAGGCCCTGCTGACACCGGAGGGACACTTGTCCCTCCCAAGGCTGCTAATCCCCAGAGACAGCAAACAACTCATGTGGCAACGGGCCTTTCACATGCAAACCGGCCTGTCCCCCCCCCCCCTCCCAACCACCTTGTTTATCATACTTTCTCTTTCTGGCCACTATTCCCTGCCCTACTCACCCCAAGGACCAGGCACCTGACAGCTAAAGGAAACTCCTACACCCCAGAGCCCACTTCAGTTATTCAAACTAGCTGATCCTAAGCCTGCTTGTTCTTCCTGGCTCGTTTCTTCCAGCAGAAATCACGGTAGAGACTCGTGAACGTGTTTTCCCCTCACTCCCTCTGCCTCCTGACCGACCCTGGGGCTTTCCCGTGTGGCACCGCGGGGCATGCTGTGCTTTTTTTCTTTTTTTTTTTAATTTTTTTTTTTTTTTTTTTTTTTTTTTACGTTTTATTTATTTTTGGGACAGAGAGAGACAGAGCATGAACGGGGGAGGGGCAGAGAGAGAGGGAGACACAGAATCGGAAACAGGCTCCAGGCTCCGAGCCATCAGCCCAGAGCCCGGCGCGGGGCACGAACCCACGGACCGCGAGATCGTGACCTGGCTGAAGTCGGACGCTCAACCGACTGCGCCACCCAGGCGCCCCAGCTGTGCTTTTTTTCTAACAATCTGTGAGTACAACAAATGTCCCCCTTCATGACACTCATTTCCGTGTCTTCATGTCTTCCCATATCTTATCAAACCCTGTCCCCGGTCCCCCGTGACAGAAGACCATTAGGAAGCTGGATGTGGAACGTGCGTCCGTGAGGGATGGAACTCATGCCTGTAAATTCTGAAGAGTAAGAGGCAGCCTGCGGTAGCTACTTTTGGGAAGCGATGTTGCCAGTCACGTCCTCCAAAAAGCCCATGACAAGGTGAGATCAAAAGTGTAAGGTACTTAATTGAGAAAACTCCTATGAAGGATAAAGGAAGAGGGAGCAAGAACAATCAGGGAGAAACTTCCATCATGGGGTGGGTCGAAAACCTGTGAGAGGAGAGAGGAAAGAATTAGCAAGAGCCTCAGGCTTCTGCTTAGTTCACCAGTAAGACGTTTTCTGTTTCCTCATCTTTCTTTCCCCTCCTGGCCCCAATCCCGGCGAAGTCACCAACCTTAGCGTCATGGAGAAGGAAAGACAGAAAGACAAGGCAAAGAAATATAGAATAAATATAAGCAGATCTCATCTCTTGCACGCCTCAGACTTTTCACTCGCGGTAAGTTCTCTCCTCCCTGAGAGGGATTTCAAATTAAAAATTTCCTCCACCTAGTTTATTTCCAGTGACATTGTAGTCACCAACGATGTCTTAGCCTTTGTGATAGGTCATTGCCTTACGTATCTTTTAAAAAATTTTTTTTTAAAGTTTATCTATTTATTTTGCAAGAGGCAGAGACAGTGCCAGTGGGAGAGGGGCAGAGAGAGAGGGAGAGAGAATCCCAAGCAGGCTCCGTCCTGCAGCACAGAGCCCAATGTGGGGTCCTTATAATTTCTTGCTTTCTTGCCCAGTTTAGATTCCCCTGTTCATCTCTTCATCCGATGTTCTTACAGATCAGTTCAGCTGTTCACTGCTAATATATCACACATAGGCTTTAGAGGATCACGAAGAAAGCATACAGCCAGGCAGGGATTGCCACTGTAAATTTATGTCCTTCGTCACCAATCGTTCCTTCAGTCCTTCCCATTGGACCTCCTGTCTCCCTAGTCAGAGCTCTTTTTTTTTTTTTAATTTTTTTTTTTTAACTTTTATTTATTTTTGAGACAGAGAGAGACAGAGCATGAACAGGGGAGGGGCAGAGAGAGAGGGAGACACAGAATCTGAAACGGGCTCCAGGCTCTGAGCTGTCAGCACAGAGCCCGACACGGGGCTCGAACCCACGGACCGTGAGATCATGACCTGAGCCGAAGTCAGACGCTTAACCGACTGAGGCACCCAGGTGCCCCTCCCCCTTTTTTCTCTATGATTCTTAAATCTCTGAACACTGCCTCTCCTTTCCTCTCATTCTCAAATACTCCATTCCCAAGTCATGCGGAAAGCAAAAGCCACCAGCTTTTATGCCACACAATTGACTGTTTGCGTCTAGATTATTGCAGTAACCTCCTAACTGCTTCCCGTTTTGTCACATCCCAATCCATTTCCCACAATGCAGGCTCCCTGATCATTTCACTCCCTTGCCTAAAACCCTCCCGACTCCAAGATGGAGCCCGAACTACCGCACAGGGTGCATGCGCCCCTGCAAGACCGCCTCCCAGTCGTCTCTATCGGCCTCATTTCTCCCCACCCGCCGCTGTATGCAAAACTGACGTTCCCGCTACGGGGAACTTCGGTTCCTAAGCTGATCACCACATAGCCCTCTCTGGGCTCCGGGCCTTCCTTCACATTTCTGTGTCTCCCCACAGCCTTATTCTCTCTCCCTCTTTACCTGGCCAATTGGTCCACATCCTTTGTGACTCATCTTAAAGGCAGGCCCTCTTCAAAACCTTTCCTGGTCCCCAGATCTAAGTCTGACGCCCTCGCTTGGTAATGATCTGCACGCCCACGTCCTAAGAGGTAACACCCTGTGTTACAATTGCTTTGTCTGTCTTTCCTGCTTTAAGAGGGCAAAAATCCCTCTTATCTGTAAATTTATTCCTAGATCTAAGCAGAGTCCCCAGCACATAAAAATTACTCAGTAAATGCCCCCTGAGGAAATAACTATGACCAGTAACTCAAAAATTCTTTTGTCACTTGGGAGGGGGAAGAAAAAAACCCATAACGGAATAGTCTACAGATAAAGAAACTCGGCTATGTATCCGTCAAGGAAAACACGTTACATAGAAACGTGCTGGCATAATCTAAACAATCTATGGGTATTTATACACGTGATGAAAGTTGTGAACTCAGGCCAAAACTGCTGGGCCTCTAAATATCCAGCAAATCAGCGGATAATTTTGTGCCCCATACCACAAAGAAGCATACAACTGCAGTTGGCTGACGTTCGTAATTAATATCTTGTAATAACCCAAATGCCTTTATTTCCGAGTCTCTATGATAAAACTGCTAATAAACCTCTTTCTCAACATGAATAACAATTGCATCTCCTCTGGTAAAAGACAGGCGAGTGTATTTCCCTTCATAAATGAGAGTTAGAGTCCATGAAAGCAACAACTCTCTTTATCTCCACAACTCTGCTGCAGTAAAATGGTCATATAGAATTCTCACAGAATGCCATACATTATTTCCTCCTTAAAAATTAGCATCTTTAGTGCCACAATGAATACTAATTTATAGACTTCTTAAATATCCTCTTATAACGTTTTTTTAACGTAAGATAGCTAACATCTCTGAGTGAAAACATATTAGAATAACATTACCCGAAGCAGCCACTATGGAACAGTAGCTTCCCAGCTGAAAGATGGTTTTTTTTCCTGCTGGGCTGAAAGCGAATACAGCATTAGGAAAGCCCTTGCTTTTGACTTTTATTAGGTGGGAACTACAACCAAACAGGGCTAACCGAGTGGGAGAACTGTACGATGAATCGTTTTAATCCTGACAATTTGCACACACGATGAAGACAGCTAGTTGGTTGGTTTAGGGATTTAAACCTTTAAATGAATTCCAGATTTAGTTTGTTTGTGATATTAGGCTTGCTAGAGGGAGAGGAAAATAGTTCATCCGAGAATGAGTTGCGCTTCAGGAGGTTGGGAAGGGGGCCCCAGGGGTCTCTTTTCTGGGGACAGAAAACTCTTGTAGCATCGATGTGTCAGATGGAGGCTGTGGGGTGGGGTCAGGGACACAGAAAACGGCAGAGCTCCCTTAGATACCGTGACTCTTATCTCCTCTTCCAACCTGCTATTAGAAGAGACAAAGAAAATCCCGAACCCGTGCCCCGATTCTGAACAGAGTTATATACCCACGAAACCCCTGCGCTCTGTTTGAAAAACAGTGACAACACTAACACCGACAACAAATTCAGAAAACTATTTGAACAGCTCTTACCTGTTTTCCAAGAACTCTCTAGGCCTTTTAATTTGGCCTCTGCAACAACCTCTTCTCCCTCCCCGTATTTTATCAGACAGTGAACAGAGCTGTTACTTTCCCCGTTTTGCAGAGAGAAAACTGAGGTTTAGATGGTATAATGGCTTGCCCAGGATCACACCATTAATTAATGGTAATGTTAATGCTAGAACTCAAATGACTCCTGGCTCAGTTCGGATTTTAAATACTTCTTTAGCTGCAATATCCTCCATTGGCAATATATCACCAAACCTCACAATTTTGAGTATATATCTTCCGTATTGCCCAGCCACAATTCTTCAGCCTTAAGAAGTTAAAGACTGCCTTGTCTTATCCTTGCCTCCTTATTCAGTGAGCACTGAAAAACAGAACAAATACTGAAATACGTATTATACAGACTATCTTGGTTTATTTCTCTCTAGAATAAATGGCCATATTTAGCAAAAGACAGGCTAACTTGTTAGTAAATAACAGTATAAGATTAATATTGGGGAAACTGAAAAAGAATGAAACATGCGGAATCAAAACCCGAAAAAAAAGTGCATGAAAATACAGAGAAGAGCTTCAGATAATACAAGCTCTGTAGAGAAAGAAACAATAGAAGCCAGTAAAATGCACTTACCCTAACAAAGCACTTAGAGATGCAAGAACCCATCAGGGTAAGAATTTCTTTCCTTATAAGGGCTGAACTAAGGGGGGCCCGAGTGGCTCAAGCAGTTAAATGTCAGGTTCTTGATTTTGGCTCAGGTCATGATCTCACGGTCTGTGAGTTCGAGCCCTGCTTCAGGCTCTGCACAGACAGTGTGGAGCCTGCTTAGGATTTTCTCTCTCTCCCTTCTCTCTCCCTTTCCCTGCTCTCTCTCTCTTAAAATAAATACATAAACTTAAAAAAAATTAAGGGCTGAGCTTACTCGTAGACAGACACCAATCCTGGCCTACTCTCCTTTAATCTTTCTTGAATGTGGCCTTCAGGTGGAACAGACTTAGGTTAAGTAGCACTCTGATGGTGGAAAGCTGGTGCAAGCAGGGGACATTGATATAGGAATCTGTTTTTTTTTTGTTTTTTGTTTGTTTGTTTGTTTGTTTTTTGATATCTGCCCAAAGATTATAGGTCCAAAGTCTACCTGGTACAAGGACTTGGCTTCCACCATGAAAATGGAAATGAATGCCTCATACAAGGGATGGAAGGTAAGAATGAAAATGAAAGAGTACTGATAGGCCAGCAAAAGACCCTGACATCACCAATAATGGCAATAGGGGGCAAGATGAAGGAGAAAAATAGTGAGTCAGTGACGGAAAATTTCAAGAATTGAGGAATGACAAGACCAATCGAGAGGGGTAGGTGGTGAAATCTGATGGCCTGAAATTCAATGAAAGAAGACAGAAAAGAAGGTTTTCGAAGTACTGGAGAGCAAAGAGCATACCTATCTCTTTCTAATTCATGGAGTGTGAGAGAAGAGATAGCCCTTGAAAGAGGGTGCCGTTTTTCAGTTCGGCAATTCGAAGAAACCAAAGAAGAGGTGAGGAATATAGAAAAGACCATTGATAAAGTCCATACATCTCACAAGGCGCAATGGAAATTTGGGGCGGGCAGGGAGAGATGGGAGATTGGTCCCATTATGGATGTTTATGGTTTTGGGGATGGTAGATGGATGGCTCAGGAGGCTTGGAGGATGTATGATTGTGACGATGCCTTACAGCAGCAGTATTTAATGCTGACTCCACATTAGAATCGCCTATAGAGTGTATATGCTCTACACGCGCCAATTAATTTTGAATTGGGGGGTCATGGATTGAGTATCGGTATTTCTTAAAAGCCTTCCAGATAATTCTCAGCAAACCTGAGAATCAGGGTTTTAGAAGAAGATAGATAAGCAGCTGGAAGTGCAGAGACTTGCCAGAATGCTGTGTGCGTTTGGCTTTGGTCTGTTGGGGCAGGCCAGGGAGGAGTCTGAAAAGCCATTTAAAATCACTGACCTCTGATTCTCCAGTGGTCCACGAAAGGGTGGGAAATACCCAATGTGGAAGACCATGCTGTTTTAGAGTGAGAAGGGAGATATGCCATATTATTGCCTTGTTGCAAAGAAAATAATAGCAGAGATACTATTCGAGGGTATCTTTGATGTGTTCTTATTTTTTAAGCCTACAATTTTGAAATAATTTTATTCTTTAAAAGTTAAGATAGCGGATCAGTAAAATGACACAAGATCAACATACAGAAATCAGTTACATTTCTATACACTAAGGTTAAAAACTGAAAAAGAAATGAAGAAAACTATCTTAGTCACAATAGCATCAACAACATTAGAATGTTTAGGAATCAGTCTAACCAAAGAGGTGAAAAATCTGTACATCATAAGCTCTAAGATTTTGCTAAAAGAAATCAAAAGCACAAACAAATGCAAACACATCCTGTGTCCATGGATTAGAAGAATTCGTACTGTTACAATGTCCATACTACCCAAAGCCATCTGTAGGTTCGACATAATCCCCATCAAAATAACAAAAGAATTTTTCACGGAAATAAAAAAAAAAATCCTAACATTTGAATTGAACCACAGATGACCCCAAATAACCAAAGTAATCCTGAAGAAAGAGAGCAGAGCCAGAGGTATTATACTCTCTGATTTCAAAGTATCCTGCAAAGCTACAGTAATGAAAACAATATGGTACTGACACAGAAACAGACACATAGACCAACAGAACAGAATAGAGAGCCCAGAATTAAATTCCTGTTTTACTAATATTCAACAGGGGAGCCAAGAGCACCCAATGGAAAAGAATAGTCTGGTGCTGGGGAAAATGGTTAAACAATGCAGAGCAATGAAATTGTGTCCCTATCCTGCACCACTCCACAAAAATGAACTTGAAATGGATCGAAGGCTTAAACATAAGACCTGATACTACCAAAATCCTAGAAGAAAATGTAAGGAAGACATTTTTTCACATTTGTCTTAGCATGATTTTTTGGATATAACCCCCAAAGCACGCACACACAAAAAAAGCAAAAATCAACAAATAAAGCTATATCAAACTTCAAAGTTTTTGCATAACAAAACAAGCGATTAACAAAATAAAAAGACAACCTACAGAAAAGGAGAAAATTTTTGCAGTCATATGTCAGATGAGAAATTAATATCCAAAATATGTAAAATACTCATAAAACTCAACAACTAAGAAATAGACAATCTTATTTAAAAATAGAGGAACTACATAGATATTTTTCTGAAGACAATAACGAACGAATACATGAAAAGATGTTTAACATCACTAATCACTAGGGAAATGCAAATCAAAACAATGCGATATTACTTCATACCTATCAGAATGACCATCACCAAGAAGACGAGATAACAAGTGGAGATAACAAGGATATGGAGAAAAGGAAACCCTTGAGCACTGTTGGTGGGAATGTAAATTTACATAGCCACTGTGGAAAAGACTAGGAAGGTTTATCAAAAAATTAAAATAGATCTATTATATGATCCAACAATTCCACTTCAGGCTATTTATCCAAAGAAAACAAAACACTAATTCAAAAAGATATCTACACCTTCACGTTTACTGCACCATTATTTATGATAGTCTTGATATGCAGACAACCTAAGTGTCTATCCACAGATGAGTGGATAAAGACAATGTGGTCCATGTACATAATGGAATAGTATTCAGCCATGAAAAGAGAAGACAAATGCCATTTGTGACCTTGAGTACATTATGCTAAGTGAGATGAGTCAGACAGAGAAAGACAAGTACTATATGATGTCACTTACATGTGGAATTTAAATAAACCAAACTTGTAAAAAAAAAAAAAAAAAAAACAACAACAACAGAGAATAACAAGGTGGTTACCAGAGATGGAGGGCAAGGGTTCAGGATAGGTGTTGCTTAAAGCTACAAACTCAGAATGAGTAGTAAAGAAGCTTTAGAGAGATAATGCACAGTGCAGTGAACGTAGACAACAATATCATATCATAATTATCAAACTTGCTAGGAGACTAGAATTTAATTATTCCAACCACTAAAATGAAAGGGTAATTATGTAATGTGATAGAGGTGCTAATTATCTTTAGAGTGGGGATCGCATTCACATGTTGTACACCTTAAATTTACACAGTATTGTATGTCAGTATATTTCAATAAAAAGATAAATGTTGGAAGAGATCATCGAGAGGATGTGACCACCAGTTGACCCGCAGATGGGACTTAGACAATCGGAGGCTTCTCACTCCTTCTCCTGTCCCTGCAAGGTATGTTCTACCCACCGTTCCTGCAATGGGAACCTTCCTAAGGACATAGCCTTGGGAAAGGCTCAATGTGTTGTTGAGACCATCTGGATGAATATGTGACTGAATGCAGTTAAGGCCTCTATAGACTTTTAAGATTCTGGCCAATGGGTTTGAAGATGTATTTGTCTAGCAGCTGCTCAAGGAAAGCTGCATAGGTGAGTTCTCTTGCTTATTAAACCTACCACCCACCAGTCTGGAGCGGTCCGCCTCTTTCTTCCATCCCCCCGTGTCCTCTGTGAAGGGGAGTCAGCTTCAGATTTCACCTGGGAAATTCCTGTGTTTGCAAATCAACAACAAAAAAATCTGAGAAACAAATTGAGCCTACCTACACTTTATCACTGCACCAATAAATTATGTCCATTGCAGAGAAAAGTTGAAAATAACATTAAAAGGAAATAAATGTTATTTTAAAGGTCTTTTAAAAAGAAAATAAGGCAAAGAATTTTGGTGCGTATTAACCCAAACTCCCGCATTTTAATATCTTATAATTGCTTTATAATCCTCTTTCTCTCCCTCTCCCTCCATCCCTCTCTGTGTGTGTGTGTGTGTGTGTGTGTGTGTGTGTGTGTCTACACTTATATATTTACTAGCTCTCTCAGCTGGAGGGCCTAGAAGCTCACTCAGTACTAGTAAGCACAAATCATCCATGGGATCCAGATCTTGATTTCTAAATGCTAAATAAATTTCTAAATACAATGAAACAGGGTTACTTGGAGAAATGGCTGTCTCCAGGGAGAGCGAAGAGAAAACACAAACCCAAAACTTCACCTTGTGCTAAAAACAATATAGTGCTCAAAGGATCTATAATAGCTAATTTTATTTATCAATGTGTCTAGGCCATAGCACCCAGATATTTGGTCAAACATTATTCTAGATGTTTTTGTGAAGTTATTTTTTTGGATAAGATTGTTTAAACCAATGGACTTTGGTTAAAGCAAACTACTCTCCATAATATAGGTGGGCCTCATCCAAACAGTTGAAGGCTTTTATAGAAAACGATCGACTTCTCTGGAAGAAAAGGGAATTCTGCCAGCGGTTGGCTTTCAAACTGAAACCACAACATCATTTCTTCTCTGAGAATTCAGACTGCCAATCTACCGTGGAGACTGTGGGTTTACCAGAATCCATAAATGTATGAGCCAATTTCTTAAAGGAAATCCCCAACCTCCTCTCTCTCTCTCTTCATGTACACACACAAACACACACACGCACACGCACACTTCCGCACTTCCTGTTGGTCTGTTTCTTTGGAGAACCCTGACTAATGCACAATGATAAGAACACGTCAGAAGGAGCAGTCGTCTTGAAGGGGCTCTCACTGGCCAAACCTGGGAGATTTGGCAACAAAATAAAAATGATGGTTTGGGTGATTTTTATCGAGCTATTTTCAAGTTGACACCTTTCCCCCAGCTGTGCCAAGAGTACTAATAACCCTATAGATGTCATTCTTTATCTCTTACCATGACTTTTACTATTAATATTTTTAGCATGTTCATTTGATTCTTATGGTTTTCATATCCCGGCTAAAATTCTACCATTTGTTTTTACACACTGTCTTCTTTTGCAGTGGATCATTTAACATATTAATCAGAATTACTTAAAATCACTTGTCTGATAGTTCTACCGTCTAGGTCTTATCCATATGCGGTTCTGTTGATTGTTGTGATTCTTGACAGTGTTGCGTCGTGTGTATGAGTGTGTGTGTTCTTTCTTGTGTTTCTTATAACTCTGTGATAAAAGCCAGAAATCGAGTACAAGACAGTTGGGATTCAAGTAAATAGTGTTTACGCCTGGAAATGGGCACACTCTTCTACTGGACTTTCAGTGAGGGGAGTCGGGTCAAGGTAGTCAAGTGCTGAGATACTCAAGGTTTGGGATTTGTTGTGAAAGTTACCCTCAGTAAAACACTGGCTTCAAATTCTTCTAACACCACCTTATGATTACGGTGGAGTCTTGGTTGCTGGTGGGTTTTTTTAATGTTTCTTTATCGCCTTCAGCCTCAGGTTTTCCCTGTGAATCTGCACCTCAGAGAAGTTCTCTCTCCATGTTCTTGACCGTCCAGGCAGTAAACTGCTCTTACTTGTTACTATTTGATGCTTATCAGCTTGGTGGTGGGGCCCAGAGGGACTTGCTCTGTGGTCTTGGTTTAGCTTTAGTCTCAAAAAACCCCCAGCTCCCTGGTCTATTGGGTGGGCTTCCTGTGCTCTGGAGAAGATAGGACTTACCACCTTCTCCCAGTAGCTTAAGTCCTTTGTTCCATAGGGAGAAGAATCTGGACAGGGCTTTGCATGTTTTCTGCAGTAACGTTGATAAGAGTAAAGGCTACTCATATCCCCCAAGCCTGCAACACAAAGGGTCTCCCTGGGGTCTGATATCCTGCCTCTAATCTTCCTCATGAATCCCCAGTGATGTCAATGAAAAAGAGTTTTCAATGGTTGCAAACTGCCTTTGTATCTGTGGATGTATATTGTCACGCTTCCTGGCAAAGTGATGAAAATCTTAGCTGAAACCAAGTTGAAGCTTGATATTCTGATGTAGTTTTCTCAAATGTTTATTTATTTTTGAGAGAGAGAGAAAGAGAGAGAGCTAGTGAGGGAGGGGCGAGAAAGAGGGAGACAGAGGATGCCAAGTGGGCTCTGTGATGACAACAGAGAGTCCGGAGGCGAGGCTCGAACTCATGAACCATGAGATCATGACCCGAGCTGAAATAGGATGCTTAATGGACTGAGCCACCCAGGTGCCCCTCTGATGTCATCTTATTTAAAAAAAATTTTTTTTTAAATGTTTATTTATTTTTGAGAGAGAGACAGCGTGCAGGAAGGGGGTGGGGAGCAGATTGAGAGGAGACCCAGAATCCGAAGCGGGCTCCAGGCTCTGAACTGTCAACACAGAGCCCAACACAGGGTCTCCAACTCACGAAGGGTGAGATCATGACCTGACCTGGTCTGACATTTAACCAGCTGAGCCACCCAGGTGCCCCTCTGATGTAATCTTTTTAATAAAGCTGTGTCCATACTCAAAAACTCTCAAACCACCGATGCTGGGAATCACAATGAGTGTAAAAATGAGGGGGCATATGCTCACTGAAGTTTAGAATACCATCAGTAGGTATGATTTTACTTGAAGACTTTGATTGTGGGGACTGAAAAGAGAAAACACATGTTAGAAGATCTTTTAACGGTAGCTCTTTGGAATTTATTATTATTGTCTTCAGTCACCTTCGGGAAATGTTTCATGGACACTTGGAAAGGAGCATTAGTTTTCCAGTGATTAAAATCTGCTTTATCGTAATTAAAACTCATTAATTTTTTTGTTAATTGTATTATTATTTTTTTTTTTAACGTTTATTTATTTTTGAGACAGAGACAGAGCATGAACGGGGAGGGTCAGAGAGAGGGAGACACAGAATCTGAAACAGGCTCCAGGCTCTGAGCTGTCAGCACAGAGCCCGACGCGGGGCTCGAACTCACAGACCGCGAGATCATGACCTGAGCCGAAATCGGCCGCTTAACCGACTGAGCCACCCAGGCGCCCCAATTGTATTATTTAAAACCCATGTCCGCACTCAAATTCTTGAATTGACAAACTTTTGGTCACTTTATCCTCATAACTCGAATAGTTTGAACCAAAAAGCTAACTCATCTTAATATAAAAGAAGGAATTCAGCACAATTTGACTTCCATCCATTCCCCATTGTACAATCTTTCTAACATAATGTGAAGTTATCAACTAGGCATCATTTTTGTTTGACACCACTCTTTCCAACAGTTCTTACTTTGGCCCTTATTTTTTTTTGGTCAGACATACAACTAAATAAATATTTCAACCAACTCCACTGTGCTTGCAATCCTCTTATCCTCTGACTTCTTTCTTGGGTTCCCACATTGGATTTATATGTTTGTCAACTGGATTATGCCGTAGAATAACTTCTTCAGGAAGGATACATGGGCGGAATATTTCTTGGGCTCTTACACATAGGAGAATATATTTCTCCTGCCACAACTCATAACCTCCATTTTCATCTTCAGCCATTTTGCATGGCTGCAAGTTGGAGGCTTCCAAAGAGTTTCAGAAACAAAATAAGTACTGATGAGAGAAGGGGCTTTGATGAAGGTCGTATCTTTAGGCATCTCAGAAGTCAGTGCCCCTGTTAGTAGGAGAGAGGCCATCAGGCTATTTGGCCGTAGCTTGGACTCCATATCTTCAACATCGAGGTAAAATGCATGAGCAGCTCAAAACCCACTCTCTTTTTGATCATTTGTTTTATGTCACAGGGTCTGAGTAGCTTTTCTTTCTCGGCTGGACATACTAGACTAGGAGTATTCCCTCCAAGAAATTTACATTAGTTAATTACATTAGTTTACAATAATTCAATGGTATCATTGAATTATTTCATTGGTTTTTTGGTGATCTGACTGGGTTCTGCTTGTTTCATGGGCATTTCCATAGAAGGGTGAAAGTGAAAGGGAATAAATCAAGTATGGACATCTGACCTTTGTTCACAACCTTTCGAATTATTCCTTTATTAAACAAATATTTATGGAGTAACTTATCAAAGTCTACATTATGTTTCAAGCAGTTTAGTTAACCCCATTTGGATATTTTCACCAATAAGATAATTACCTATTAAGAAACCATATTTTAGAGTTGATTTTTACACGTGGGATTTCTAGGTCAAAGGTTTTAGTCATTTTGTATCTCTGAATATATAACACTGAATTGCTTGCTCAGTGAAAAATTCCACCAGTACATGGTTATGTTAGGGTTTAGCTTCCTGTTAGCCTATCAGAAATTGCTCCAATCACAGTGGACCTGACTACAGGAGATAGTAATATCAAAGAACTCATTGAACAAAGAAAACTCCTGTCCTATGGGCAATGCGACAGAACTGGGGACCGGCCAGAACACCCCCCTGAGCTGAGGTGTAAGAAAGAGTGAAACAGAGATGAAATTTGGAGGCACCAAGGAAGTCAAGGAGAGGAGATGAGTGGGTCAACCTGCTAAGGAGTGAGGGTAAGATGGGCTAAAGGCGGAAGAGGAAATAGAGAGCCCGAATAAGACACTGAAGTCACAGAGACAACGTGTAGATAATGGCGGTGCAGTTCTCCAATGTGCACAGAAACAGGAAAACAGGCCAGTATGGCCAGAGAGATGCATTCAGGACCTTCAGCAGCTAATCCTCTCTACCTCTCCAAAAGCTTTTATTCCTTCTTACAAACAACAAAAGCCATGACACCTTCTTTGGTGTCCTCACTAACTCAACATCGCACTGGGATGATAGTGAGTATTCAGTAAACACTTCCTGTATGCTCACCTGAACCCAGTTTCTACGTTTGATAACTGCTCAGTGCGGAGGGGAGATCCTTGGCAAAATGCAAACCAGCCACACCCACCCCTTTTCCCTTGCTGAGCTATGAGTGTCCAAGGAAAAGGAGGAAGGTTCAAGACCAGCCGTGACAAAGACCGAGTAGCTCTAAGCTGTGTGTCCCAGCTCTTGAAGAAAGAAAGGCTCAGAATATAAAGAAGAGCTCTGGGGCTCAGTTAGAAGCTTCATTTTTATTTTCAAATGTGATTAGGTGCCCAAGAAGTTGATGCGTTTTAAAACATTCTGGACTGCAGGATCCACAGTAGCACTGAATTGTTTGGTGGCTTAATTTGCAGCAGGCAAGTTGAGCAGTGAGCATTTTTCAGTAATAGTGGTTGAACTAACATTTTCCAAAAAAAAATTTTAAGCCCACAGAATAGTAACTGAATAGCTCATTATTTCCTTTGAAAAAAGCTAGACTCTGCAGGGAGTCCCCACCTTTGCAGTTTTCTCTGTGGTGCCGGCTTCATGCAGTTAAGACCTAAGTGCTTAGGTTGCTTTGGAAGTCAAAAATCTCTGACTTTGAATCTCTCTGTCTGTACCTGAAAAACACCCAACGTTGAGCCAAACTAATCTAGGCGTTTCCAGAGAAGTCTAATAAGCCAGCGCTAGCAGCACCTCAAAATTGTGTTCCACTATCCCATTTTCATAGAATTTCACCTCTAAGATTTCATTTAAAAATGTAAAATTAATATCTCCGTGAGAAAGGCAGTCGCATTTTACAGATGAAACCGCTAGATGCAGGGAGGTGAGTGGGTGGCCTGCCCAAAAGGATGAGCTGGCCAGAAGCTGAACTGGGAACTGGGGAACAAACTCACCAACTATTTCCTCCATAACCTCACATATTTTTCTCACCGAGGATGGAAAATAATTTAATTAAAAAATATGCAAACATCGGAAGGGAAGTGGGATCTCCAGAGCTTTACAGCAAATGTGCTGCTTTTCCAGAACGTTCCTGTCTCTTCCAGGGCAAGCATATCCCACATCCCAAACTGTTAGCTAGCAGATTCTTCACCAAGCACTCTCCATCAGACTTTTTCCTTTGGTTAATTCTGACATTAGCCTGCTTGTAGGATTGTCGTGTAAGAAGCCTGTTTCTGGTGGTAATATCAGAATCCATAAAGTTAAAAACTTTATATAGCACAAGATACAACAGTTTGGGCCGTCTCGCTTTAGCTGGGGAGCCTGGATAAAAGCTATGCTCCTCAGGAGCAAGGTTGGGACCATGAAGAAGGGAATGTCAAAACTGGGGAATAATTCAGAGAGCATGGGACGCAATATCCTCATTTGAGGATTTGAATTAGTGGTAGAGTCATGAAACCAAACCTGGTTCTCAGTTTAATGTTCCCCTTCCCACCCACCTACC
Organism: Panthera tigris; assembly: GCF_018350195.1. Taxonomy (NCBI): domain Eukaryota; kingdom Metazoa; phylum Chordata; class Mammalia; order Carnivora; family Felidae; genus Panthera; species Panthera tigris. The sequence continues at coordinate 34,256,344 of NC_056678.1, forward strand.
CAACATCATTCTGCTGATCCAAGCAAGAAAAGACACTTATGGGGTCTGATCCCTTGGCCACTACCTACATAACTGACATCTGGGGATTTGCTTTGCCTTCCTTGGAGTGATTGTCTCCATGCTTCCTGCCTCCATATTCTGGCTGGGGTCAACGTCTGTGCCCAAGAATCATAACATCACAGAACTGGTACCAAGGGATGCCTGTCATTCTCTAATGGTGATGACAACACCACGCTCATGATATCATTATGAAAATACGGTAGGAAAATACAGCCTTATTGACATGGTCTGCCGAATGGGAAGTTGGCTCTTTTAGGGAGCTTTGGAGAGCAGAAAGAATCAAATCTCTCTCTGTTTTATTCTGTCCACTATCCTGATTTCCAAGTTTGCATTACATTTCAAAGCATGATAAGCCCATCTCTTCATCTCTTGACAGAGGCAAGAATAACATTAAGCAGATTGATTTCTATTCTCTCCTCTCTCTGTGGCCATTAGACATGTGTTCCCCTGGAAGCAGCCCAGTGTGGCCTTGATTAATGCCCACCAGTTACTGTGTATACTTTCCTTCCTACTGGCACTTACTTCTTGAAAGGCTGGTCATGGGCAGAGAGCATAATGCAGACGCATGCCAATGAATCCTGATGGTGTGGAGTAAGTCAAATTGGAGACATAGAGCCATCTCTCTCTCTGTTCTCGATCCATAGTCATGGCTTATTTTTTCCCTCCTGTGCAAGCAAGGACACTTGTTCAAAGGTCCACATCTGTAGGAAAAAGGTCATGATGTATTGAGCAATCTCATGTAATACCCCAAACTTTGACTATCTCTTGACTGATTCAGTGATTTGCCTCTGTCCAATTTCTTGTTTCTGCAGGGGACATCCATAGAAATGACACAGGGACAGAAACCAGAGGCACATTATGGACAAACAAACAAACAAAAAATTCAGGATAAAAAAGTTCAGTCCAGCCCAGATTCTAATAAGTGACCTGAATATTAAAAGGTGGGAAAAAATTGTGCGCGCGCGTGCGCACACACGCACACAGGTGATCCTTGAAGAAGGGGAGGGCATGCTGACTTCTCTGTGATCCCAACTCAACAACTTTTGGCTTCCCCACAACTTGACTACTGTTGACCAGAAGAAGCCTTACTGATAACAGAAACAATGGATTAGTACATCTTTTGTATGTTATAATATGTCTTATATACTGTATTCTTCAAGTACGCTGGAAAAAAGAAAATGTTATTAGGAACATCATCAGAAGGAGAAAATACATTTGCAGCACGTCATCGTATATTTATTGCAAAAAAAATCTGCGTATAGGCGGGGGCAGGAGTGCCAGCCGGTCTGCCCTGACCGACGGATCCACAGCTTGGGGGACTTGGATCAGTAGCAGCAGCAGCCGTGGCGGGGACAAGAGCACAGAGTTGTAGTTGCCCATCTGCCTGGCAGTGCACCATGGCCCACGACTACGGCAGCCGTAGTCGCAGGTGAGTGCCTGGCCTTCAGGAGCCTGGATACGCAGAATCACGGGTCAGCAGAGGGATCTGTGACTGGCGACTGTGCAGCACCGTCCTGCTCTCTAGGCCTGGTCCTCTGCTTCACCCCAGTCTCCTGGCTGCCCTCCCCTCCGCCCCAGGCACTGGACCTGACCACCGTGTCAGCACACGGGGTGAACCTGAAGCCAGGTCCCAGGCCCCTTTGGCGACTGCTGATGGTCTCCACAGACCTCCTGGGTACTCAGAGAACAGCAGGTCAATCTCTGAGCCATTCACCTTCCATTGGGTCCTGTGGAGACGGTGCTGGACAGTTGCAATAAATGTCTTATGGGTTTTGCTGTCAACACTTAAAAAAAAATCCTGGTATAAGTGGACCCATGCAGTTCAGCTCCAGGTTGTTCAAGGGTCAACTGTATATGTTAAGTATATAAGATAAGTCTATCTTTCACCTTGCCCATTAATGCCTACATTAAATGTAGGCAGCTCTACATTTTTTCAAGGATACTTTTGAGGCAACATTGCCATAAGAAAGACCAATTGATTCCTGTGGCAGATTGTAGTTATCAAAAACGGCCACCACAATATTTCCATCCAACATGCTTTTCCGGAACCTTGCCACTCTACATGCGAGAAGTAAAGACTGTTTTCCTTTCCTTGGCCCGGGGCAGGTTTGCGATGTGTCAACATAGAGACTGTGGTAGAAGTGACATTGTGTGACTTCTAAAGTTATCTTAGAACAGGCGACAGAGCTTCTGCCTAGCACTCCTGCTCTCTCTCTTTGTCATATGCGCTACCTTGGAACCCAGATGCCATGTTGGCAGGAAGCCCAAGCCACACTGAGAGGTGCCTGTATATATCCTGGTTGATGTTCCCAGTTAAGATTTCAGCTGAGCATCAATGTCAACTGCAAACACATGAGCAAAGAAGCCTTCGGATGACTCTAGTTCTCGCTCTTCAAGCTGCTGTGGGGAAGAGACGGATGATCCCTGCTGAGCCTTGCTCAAACTGCAGATTCATGAGTAAACTAAGTGCTGACATTGTTTTAAGCTATTAAGGTTTAGAGTGGCTTGTTACGCAGCCATAATAGCTAGAACAGATTTTTGGTATCGGAGGTAGAGAGCTCTTGACAACATCCTAAAGTGGTTTTGGGACCAAGGAAAGGGTAGATGTCGGATAACCCTTGAGGAGTCCGTTAGCTGAGGTCTGATGACCCTGAGGAGGTTGTCTCTGAGGGCTTTTAGGAAGGTGAGGAAAACAATTTTGGAAGCTTGAGGAAAGGGGCCCTTGTTATAAAGTGACAAAAAGTTTAGCCACGTTATCCCCTATGATGACATAGGAAATAGAAATGTCACCTAATGAACTGTGTGATCCAGCTAAGGAGATTTCCAGGCAGAGCGTTAAAGGTGTTATTTAGCCTCTTCTTGTTCTTTATAGTATAATGTGAGGAGAAAACAATACACTGAAGAAGGATCTGTTAAATATAAACAAATCAGGTCTTGCTGTTTCTCAATACCAGCCTCTCCAAATGGCAAATGATGCTAAAATTAACGAATTGTTTCCAAGCAAAGGTCAAATCCAGAGCTACATCCGAAAGGACAAAACTAAGGCTTCATCTAAAGAGAAAACCAATGTCCTAACTGAACAACCCATACGCTGAAACCTCAGAAAAATTTAAGGTGGCATCTCGAGTTCCGCAAGCTATGTTAGTCCAATGATAGTAAGGCCATGCCTCAAGGGTAGTGTCTGTTTAAAAAACAAATATTCTAAGAATCTTCAGGGTGTTTTCTCATAGTAGCCTTATGGGACACCCAAGGTAGAATTTCTCGAAGAAATTTGTGGCTATGCGGCTACTTTTGTCTCATGGAGTAAACGTCAATGAAATGTTTAGAATGAAACATAAAGTAGAAAAGAGCTCAGCAAATTAAGAGTAGGATTGAAGTTCTTCAACCTGATAGAGGATATCTGTAAAAACTCCGTAGCTAAAACCTCATACTTAAGAGAAAAGATTGAATGTTTTCTTCCCTAATATCAGGAACAAGTCAAAAATGACCACTCTCACTATTTTTATTATACTGATACCTAGCCAAGAAAATTAGACAACATAAATACATAAGTAAATAAATAATGAATGAATAAGAAATAAAAGACATCCAGATTGTAAAGGATGAAATAATCTATTTATCTCTATTTTCAGATGATGTGATATTGCAGTATAAATGCTAAGGAATCTACCAAAAGCTCTTAGAACTAACAAACAGGGCATGACACAAGATTAATCTATGAAAATCCACTGTATTTCTATATGCTAGCAATGAATAATCTAAAGATGAAATGATAATTAAATTCTACTACCATAGTATCAAGGTGAGTAAGATACTTAGGAAAAAATTGAACAAAAACGGTTCAAAACATACTCCCTGAAAACCACAAAATATCATTGGAAGAAATTCAATGGAAACCCAAATAAAGGAAAACCAAATAGAAATACATCCCATGTTCATGGATTGGAAGTCCTTCTATTGTTAAGATGGTGATGTGTTAATTGATCTACAGATTCAATGCAATCCCTGTCAAAAGCTCTGATCTCATATTTTGTGATAATCTCACTTTTATGTTAAAATTCATATGTAAATCCAAGGGACTAAAAATAGACTAAATACTCTTGAAAAGGAAAAAAAAATGGAGGACTCACACTTTGCAATTTCTCTTTTTTTTTTTTAATAAAAATATATTTATTTTTAAAGAATAGAATGTAGTGACTCATTACTTACATATTGGACTCAGTGCTCATCCCAACCAGTGTCCTCCTTAAGGTCCTTCACCCCTTTAGCCCTTCCCCCCCCTCCACAACACCACACCAGCAATCCTCAGTTTGTTTTCTGTATTTAAGGGTCTCTTATGGTTTCCCTCTCTGTTTTCATATTATTTTTGCTTCCCTTCCCTTATGTTCATTTGTTTTGTATCTTAAATTCCATATATGAGTAAAATCATTTCATATTTGTCTTTCTCTGACTGACTTATTTCGCTTAGCATAAATACACTCTGGTTCCATCCACATTGTTGCAAATGGCAAGATTTCATTCTTTTTGATTGTCTAGTAATATTCCAGTGTGTATATGTGTATATATATGTGTGTATGTATGTGTGTGTGTGTGTGTGTGTGTGTGTGTGTGTACACACACACACACACACACACACACACACACACATATATACCACATATTCTTTATCCATTCATCAGTCAATGGACATTTGGGTTCTTTCCACAGTTTGGCTATTTGATTTGTATTTCCCTGGTAATGAGTGATGTTGAGCATTTTTTCACATGTCTGTTAGCCATTTGCACGTCTTCTCTGGAAAAGTGTTTACTCATGTCTTTGCCCATTTCTTCACTGGATTATTTGTTTTTTGGGTGTTGAGTTTGATAAGTTCTTTATAGATTTTGGATACTAACCCTTGATCTGAGATGTCATTTGCAAATATCTTCTTCCATTTCGTAGGTTGCCTGTTAGTTTTGCTGATTGTTTGCTTCACTGTGCAGAAGCTTTTTATCTTGATGAGGTCATTTTGGCTTTTGTTTCCCTTGCCTCTGGAGACATGACAAGTAAGAAGTTGCTGTGGTCAAGGTCAAAGAGATTGTTCCCTGTTTTCTCCTCTAGGATTTTGATGGCTTCCTGTCTTACATTTAGGTCTCTCATCCATTTTGAATTTAATTTTATGTATGGTGTAAGAAAGTGGTACAGGTTCCTTCTTCTGCAAGTCGCTGTCCAGTTTTCCCAACACCATTTGCTGAAGAAACTGTCTTTTTTCCATTGGATATTCTTTCTTGCTTTGTCAAAGATTAGTTGGCCTTACGTTTGCAGGTCCATTTCTGGGTTCTCTATTCTGTCCCACTGATCTATGTGTCTGTTTTTGTGCCAGTACCATACTGTCTTGATGATTCCAGCTTTGTAATACAGCCTGAAGTCTGGAATTATGATGCCTCCAGGTTTGGTTTTCCTTTTCAGGATTGCTTTGGCTATTCAGGGTCTTTTCTGGTTCCATACAAATTTTAGGATTGTTTGTTCCAGCTCTGATTGTTTTAGGATTGTTTGTTCTAGCTCTGCTGGTGTTATTTTGAGAGGGATTGCTGCAATTTCAAACTTACGACAAAGATACAGTAATCAAGACAATGTCATACTGGCACAAGGATAGATGTATAAATCAATGAAATAGAACAGAGAGTCCAGAAACAAACCCTTACATTTAGGGTCAATTGATTTGAGACAAAATTTTCAAAACAATTCAAATGGAAATGCTTAATCTTTTTAACAAATGGTGTTGGAACAACTGGATAACCACATGCAAAAATACACCAGATACAAATTGTCTCAAAATGGGTCGTAGACCTAAATGTAAAAGCTAAGAATACAAAACTCTTAAAAGAAAACATAGAAGTAAATCTTCATGACCTTGGCCTTGTTAATGGGCTCTTGGATATGATACCAAAAACAACAGCAACAAAATAACACATAGATAAATTAGTTTTTACCAAATTAAGAACCACTTGATACAAATGGCTTGACACATCAAGAAAGTTAAAAGACAACCCACAGAATAAGAGGAAATATATTTCAGTCATATATCTGCTAAGGGGATTGTATCCAGACCATATAAAGAACGTATTTGACTCAATAATAAAAAAGATAAATAACCCAATTTTAAAATGGGCAAAGGATTTGAATAGACAGTTCTCCCAAGAAGATATGCAAAGTATTAACACGCACATGAAAATGTGCTCAACACTTAGTCATTAGGGAGATGCAAATCAAAATTGTAATGAGAGGAGTGCCTGGGTCGCTCAGTTGGGTAAGCGTTAGACTCTTGATTTTGGCTCAAGTCATGATCTCACGGTTTGTTGGATCAAGCCCTGCATCAGGCTTCACATTGACAGCCTGGAAACCTGCTTAAGGTTTTCTCTCTCTCTCTCTCTCTCTCTCTCCCCCTCTCCCCCACTTGTACTTTCTCTCTTTATAAAATATAAAATAAAATCGGACTATAGTGACGATCATGCACTTCTGTTTTTTAAAATTTTTTTTAATGTTTATTTTTGACAGAGAGAGAGAGACAGAGCATGAGTGGGGGAGGGGCAGAGAGAGAGAGAGAGGGAGACACAGAATCCGAAGCAGGCTCCGGGCCCTGAGCTGTCAGCACAGGGCCTGAATGATCATGCAATTCTTTGGATGTATTAAAAACCAGTGGATTGTATACCTTCATTGGTGAATTGTACGATATGTGAATTATATTTCAATACAGATTTTTTTTTAATTAAAAAGGTTAGAAAGACAGACTGCAAAACTATCACAGGTTGGCGAAGACTAAAGAGACATTAAAACGAAATGCAATGCAGTATCCTGGTTGGAATCCTGGGATTTTAAGCGTTAATGGAAAAACCAGAGAAATCTTAATGAATTCTATGGTTTATGTTAAAGAAAAGAAAAGGAAAAAGGCATCAGACTCCTGAAGCAAGAACTAGCCACTTCTTATAGAGCAGGGAAGTATTACACGGAGGGCAGAAGTAAATCCCAGATGGCAAAGCCAATAGAGGTACTAGTGAATCATTCCCAGGAAGTAGGACCAAGTTTGGCAAAGATGCCACATTGACCTTGAACCAGTAAATATCGGAAGCTTCCAGTTTCCCCATTTTACGAGTGGTAAGTGCATTATGATATCTTAATGACTGTCCTACAGTTGAGGTTAGGTGTGTGGGGTTCAGAAAACTTCTCTCTTTAGTTTTTAGGTCTTCACTTGGAGAAGAACTCCATTTAAGTCACGGTACTTGAGAAACACATCCAAGGAGCCTCCTCTACCCCTGCATCTGACTCAGACAATAGGACCCTGGGCCCTCAATCCGAACATGATGCCGAAATGGGATAAGACTTTGGAGGGCGTTGGAGGAGCGACAAGTATTTTGCGTCCGGAAAGAGGTAAAGTAGGCCAGCTGATAGCCTGTGGCAAGATGTATTTTTCAAAAATAGCCACAGCAGTATTTCCAGTCCTATATACTGTTCTAGAACTTTGCCATTTGCCGTCAGGAGTTGAAATCTGTTTCTCCGTCTCTTGATCCTGGGCAAGCTTGCGGCCACTCCCACAAGTAGAAGGTGATGGAAGGGATGCACTGTGCCTTCCCAGGCTTGGTTAGGAAAGGTGATACAGCTTCTGCTTGGATTTCCTTCTCTTGGTATTCACCCTTGAAACTCAGGCATCATGTTGTAAGAAAGCCCCAGTCACGTGGAGAGGTCACAGGTAAGTAGTCCCCTCGACAGCCCATTATTCACTACCAGATGTTTAAATGCAAGAGAGATGATTCCACGCCCAGCCTTCAAGCCACCCAAACTTGAACAAAATGCCACTGATTTAAGCCATTACATTTCGGAGTTGTTTCTTCTTCTTCTTCTTTTTTTTTTTTTCTTTTCTTTTTTTTTTTTTAATGTCTATTTTTGAGACAGAGAGAGACAGAGCATGAACGGGGGAGGGTCAGAGAGAGAGGGAGACCCAGAATCCGAAGCAGGCTCCAGGCTCTGAGCTGTCAGTACAGAGCCCGACACGGGGCTCGAACTTACAGACCATGAGATCATGACCTGAGCCCAAGTCGGAGGCTCAACCGACTGAGCCACCCAGGCTCCCCGGGAGTTGTTTCTTCTACTGGGATATACTGGGATGCTATAATGTTACAATGGGAACAATCCCAGTGGCAAGTATTTCTCTGTACCCAGCATATGGCACTTATCACTTTTTTTTTTACATTAAAATATAACTTGCATACAAAAATGCACCCATCTCACATTTTCAAGGAATATGATGAGCTTTGACATATATATACACTCGTAACCACATCCCAGAAGAAGAAATAAAACGTTTTTATCGTCAGAAATTTTCCTCGTACCCACGCCGCAGTGTACTGAAGCCAGCTTGCAATGCCTCGTGAGAATCAATTGTGTATATCCATTCCCAAGTCCTCATTCAGTCACGTCATTTGGCAGCTGGAAATCTTGAAATTGAGAGTATTTACAGCATGAAAATCAACAGATGCTATAAATCAGGACTTTCACCCCACCCACGCTCGTTGTTAAACATTTAACAGACGCTACTGCTCATGGGTTCTTCCGCTCAATTCCTCCATGCTCCTGAGGCAAATACTTTTGAAATTTCTCTCATTATAGCTAGTTTGGTCTATTTCTAGATGCTTTATCATGGGCTCATACAGTGTGTATTTTTCTGTGTCTGCCTTCTTTCACTTAAAGTAGTGTTTGGAAATGTATCCGTGATGCTGCCCCTATCAATAATTCACTCCTGAATTGCTGAGTTGTGTTCACTGTATTAACATACAACAATGTCATTATCTTTTGTTGGTGAACGTGTGGGCTGTGTTTCCAATATTGATCTACTGTGAATGAGGCATGGTAGTATTTCACCTGTCTTCTCGTGAACAGACATTTTCATTTCTCTTCAGTAAATATGTAGGCGTGTATTTCTAGGTCACAACTTAGATGTATGTTTAGCATTATTAGAACAAGAGAAACGGTTAACCAAAGTGGCTGTAACATTTTCCTCGGCCACAGACAACGTCCAAGCATTTCAGTTGCCCCACGTGCTTGCCAAAATTTGGTGTAACTGGCATTTTGACTTTTGACTTCATGGACACATAATGGTATTTCATTTTGGTTCCAATATGTGTATCTCTGACAACTAATGATGTTGAGCTTCTTCTCATGTAATAAATCTTGTCATCGATGGCCATTTGTAGCTTCTTTTTTAAACTGTCCGAGCATGGTTTTTTATTGGATTGTTTGTTTTTTTATAATTCACTTGTAGAGGTTCTTCATATATTCTTTAGGCAAGTCTTTTGTTCTATCCATCTGCCTGTCTGTGTATCTGTCTATGTATCCATATCCATATCCATATCCATATCCATATCTATATCTATATCTATATCTATATCTATATCTATATCTATATCTATCTATATCTATCATCTGTACCTATTATCTATCTATCATCTATCATCTGTCTATGTATCTATCATATATCTACCAATCAGAATTTTTGCCAGTTTGTGGCTTGCCTATTCTTTTTGTCTAATGCTTTTCATGTTCTGGATAAACACGAAGTTCTTTAACTTCCCCTAAGTTGCAAAGATATCCGCTTATGTTTTCTTCTAGCAGTTTAGTGTTCGAGCTAATGTTAGCATTTATTAGACATTTTAGATCAATGTTAAGGCATGTTGGTAAGCAAGATCGGGGTTGAGGATTATTTTTTGATCTACACTTTTATCAGGTATCCCAGCACTATTTAAAATTAACTCTGTCTTCCTAGGATATACCCTTTCTCTTCTCCAATTGAATTGGCATATTGATTTGGTTGAAAATTAATTGACTTTATATGTGTGGATATATCTTGGACTATTTAATCTGCTCTGTTGATCAGTTTATCTATCTCTGTGACACTATCACCCTGTCTTACTTATTGGAACTTTATAGAAAGTCTTCCAGTCAAGGGGTATCTGTCCTACTGCTTATCCTTATATTTATTATTTATTTATTTATTTATTTATTTATTTATTTATTTATATTTTGAGAGAGAGAGAGAGAGCATGAGTGAGCAGGGGAGGGGCAGAGGTAGAGGGAGAGCCAGAATCTTTAGCAGGCTTCATGCTGGAGCCTGATGGGAGGGTCGATCTCCTGACTGTGAGATCACGACCTGAACCACCATTAAGACCATCAAGAGTCAGACGCTGAACCGACTGAGCCACCCAGGTGCCCACTTGTTCTTACTTTTCATGAGTGTTTTGGCTCTTCTAGATCACTTTAAATTCTCAAGTAAGTTGGAGAAAGTTTGTCAATCTCTTTTTTAAAAATATCCTGTTTGGGGCGCCTGGGTGGTTCAGTTGGTTAAGCGTCTGGCTTCAGCTCAGGTCATGATCTCACACTCCATGAGTTCGAGCCCCGCGTCAGGCTCTGTGCTGACAGCTCAGAGCCTGGAGCCTGCTTTGGATTCTGTGTCTCCCTCTCTCTGACCCTCCCCCAGTCATGCTCTGTCTCTCTTTGTCTCAAAAATAAATAAACATTAAAAAAAGTTTTAAAAAAAATCCTGTTTTTTTTTTTAATTCCGATTACATTGAATCCATTGATAAATATAGGGAGAATGGATAACAATATCAAATCTCTCAAATCTGGTGTATGTCTCCATTTATTTAAGTCTTTAAAGTTATCTTAGCAACAATTTGTTTTCACTGCAGAGGTTGTGTATACCTTTTGTTAGATTTATTCTTAAGTCTATGATGTGTTTTTGAAGTTAATGTAAATAGCATGGTCTTATGTTGTTTCTGATTGCAGGAAAAAAACTAAATATTTTACCATTATTAATGATACTAAATATAGGTATTTCACAGATATGCTTTAACAGATCGAGATGGTTTCTTTGTATTCCTAGTTTGCTTTGAGTTATTATTATAAATGGATATTGAATTTTGTCATTTTTCCCTCCATCGACTGAGATATCATATGGTTTTTCTTCTGTATTCTGTTAATATTGTGAATTACATTGATTTTTCTAAAATTTGACTTTGCCTTCCTAGTATAAACCCTACTTGGTCAGAATTTATTATCTTTTTTATTTATTTCTGGATTTTATTTACTAATGTTTCATTAAAAATATATCTATGTGCGTGAGGAATATTGGTCTGAAAATTTCTTTCCTTGTAAATATCTTTGTCAGGTTTTGATATCAGGTTTATGCTAGTCTCATAAAAGAAGTTAGAAAACATTCTCTCCTTCTTTGTTTTCAGAAAGAATTTGTGTAAGATTGGTGTTATTTTTTCTTTAAATGTTTAATATGATTGACCAGTAAAACCAACCAGGACGAAATTTCCTTTCTGGGCATATTTTTATTACAAATTCAGCCATTTTAATAGACATATGGCTATTTAAACTCTCCACTTCATATCCCTTTTATTTTTTTCAAGGAATTTATACCTTTCCTCTACGTTTTAAATTTATTGCCATAAAACTGTACCAATATCTCATTGCTTTATTAATTTTCATTGGTTTTGTAGTGCTGCTCTCTTAATATTGGTAATTTTTGATTTTGTTTATTTTGAAGGAGTTTATCAACTTATTAATATTTCAAAAGGGTAAACTTGAATTTCTTGATTTTCTCTTTTATAGTTTCATAGGAAAGGATTCCTATGATACGTACCCTTTTATATCTCTTCCCAAGAACGTACTGATTTTTAAATTAATCTGTGCCGTTGCGGGCATCCATAAAAGCTTTGTTCTTTTTTAACGCTCAGTTGTAGCTATTGTATGGATATGTCACAGTTGAAGGACATTTGGGTTGTTTCCAGTTTGGGGCTATTGTGAATATAGGCAGTGCAAGCTTTGGTGTAGACATATGTTTTTAGTTCTCTTGGGCAAATATTGAAAAATTGAGTTGCTGAGTTTCATAGTCTATGTATGTATAACTTTTTAAGAAAGTGACAGATTTTTTTTCTGAAGTGGTTATGTCATTATCCATTCCCACCAGCAATGCATGAGAGTTCCAATTATTCCACAAGCTTATCAAAACTTGCATTTGTCAGGTTTTTTTTTTCTTCTAATTTGGACTATTCTAATGTGCATGACGTATTACGCCATTGTGATTTTAACTTACATTTTTCAGGTGACAAAAAATGTTAAGCATGCTTCCATGTGCTTATTGACCGTTGATGTATCTTCTTTTGTTCAACTTCTTTTTGAATCTTTTGCCATTGTCTTAATTGCTCGTTTTCTTATAGTTACGTTGTAAGAGTTCTATATATTTTCTGAATATAAGTCCTGTGTCAGATATGACTATTCTCCCAGACAGTGGCTTACTTCTTACCTTCTTAATCACGTCTTTAGAAGAGCGGAAGGTAATGATTTTGATGAAGTACAATTTATCAAGCTTTTATGTTTCATCCTTGTTGTGTCCCATCGAAGAAGACTTTACTTATTTCCATGTCACAAAATTTTTCTCTCTAATGTTTCCTTTTACAAGTTTTAGAGTTTGACCTTAGAAAAGATCCAGTGGTATTTTAATAATAGGTTATAACATAACAATGACTATACTAGCACAATGATGCTAGTAATTGGTACACTGAATAAACTTTTTCCGATAAGCAAGCTGACTTCAACAGCATCTCTATATTGTTTTTGGTGGCCAGAGGGAAGGGGGGTGGGGGATGGGCGACATAGGTAAAGGGGATTATGTGATACAAACTTCCAGTTACAAAAGAAGGCACGGAGACAACGAGTACAGCATAGGGAAGATAATCAATAATGTTGTAATAGTGTTGTATGGTGACAGATGTTGACTACACTCGTAGGGATGAGCATTGAGTAATGAATGCATGGAATTGTAGAAACACTATGTTGTACACCTGGACTTAATATAATATTGCAGAGTTTGCTTTCACTTTTAGGTCTATGATTCATTCTGCATTCGTTTTTGGTTACAATGAAAGGTTAAGGTTGCGCTTCGTGTGCCTCCTTAGGAATGAGCCGCTGTTCCAGTATTATTTGTGGGAAAAATTCTATTCCGCAGCTAGATTACCTGTCCTTTTGGTCAAAAATCAGTTATGTGTGGTTTTATGCTAGACTCTCTATTCTGTTTTGTAATCTGCATTTGCTTTCACCTTTTAAAAGTTCTATCAGCAATGTCTCGTAGTCTTCAGTGCACAGGTTTTACATATATTTTGTTAAATTTATCCACAAATATTTCATATTTGGATGCTATAAAAATGGTACCGTATTTACTATTTCCACTTCCAATTTTCCATTGCTAACCTATAGAAATATTAGCCTATTATGCTGCTGTATTTCTAAACTCACGTGTTATGATAGTTCTTAATAGATTCTTTAGGATTTTCTAATGCACGTGATCATGTCAACTGTAAATAAATATAGTTTTACCCTTTTCTTTCTAAAAATGTCAATTTTTAATTTATTTTTCTTATTTTAGTACTTATTTAGTACTTATTTTTCTTATTTAGTACTAGGAGCTCCACTAAGAATACGAGTGGTGGGAGTAAATATCTGTGTTTTTTTAAGCTTTGGGAAGCATTCAGTCTCTCATCAGTAAATATTATCTTACCACTAGGTCTTTTTGGTAGAAGCTTCTCTTTTTTTTTTAAACATTTTTTAAATGTTTATTTATTTTTGAGAGAGAGACAGAGTGTGAGTGGGGTAGGAGCAGAGAGAGAGGGAGACACAGAATCCAAAGCAGGCTCCAGGCTCCGAGCTGTCAGCACAGAGCCCGATGCGGGGCTTGAACTCACGAACCTTGAGATCATGACCTGAGCTGAAGTCGGACCCTTACCGACTGAGCCACCCAGGACCCCTGTAGAAGCTTCTTATCCAAGTTGGAAAATTATCTTGTTTTCCTACTTTACTGAAGCTTTTTCTTTTAAATAATAAACTTATTCATATACAATTAAAGTACAATTAACTTCACATGTTCAAATTGTACGATTTGGTCCACTTTGACAGAAGTATATATTTATGAAAATATCACCACGATCAAAAAAATGAACGTTTCCATAACTCGCAAGTCTTTCATGCTCCTTGATAATCTCTCACTCCACTCCTATCCCAAGTGACAACTGAACTGCTTTTTGTTGCCGTAGATTATTTTGCATTTTCCTAAAATTTTATAGAAATGGATCATTATAGGATGGGCTCTTTTTTGTCTGGCTCGTTTTCATCAACCCCAATTATTGTGATTTTCATTCAGGCTGTTGCCTATATCGGTAGTTTTTTCTTTCTTCTTTGTTGTTGTTGTTATTTGTTTATTCATATTGCCAAGCAGTATTCTGCCATATTTTTATGCCACAATCTGTTTATCCATTCACATGTTGCTTGACATTTGGGCTGATTCCAGCTCTATGATATTGCAAATAAATATGCTATGAACACTTATGTACAAGTCTTTGTATGAGCATTTGCTTTCATTTCTTAGGTAAAAACGTAGGAATAAAATAACTATGTTACAAATTAGGTATGTGTTTAACTTTTTGTAAAGCTACAAACCATTTCTTTTTCAAAATTATTCTCCTATTTAACGTCTCATCAGAAATTGAGAGTTCTGTATGTTCTACAATCATACCAAAACTTGGTATGATCAATCTTTTAAATTTAAGCATTTTAGGGGGAACATAGATGATAACTCATTTTAAATTTCATGTTCCCTGATGATTAATGATGTTGATTTTTTTTTGCCATTTGTACTTATTTGCTATTTTTATATCCTCTTTGGTGAGATGTCTATTCAAATCTTCTTCTCATTTTTTACTTGACCTTTTTTGTCTTCTAATTATTGAGTTGTAAGCATTCTTACTATGTTCTAGACACACATCCTCTGTCGGATATGTATTTTGAAAATGTTTTCTGTCAAGACTGGGGTTTGCCTTTAATTTTAGTAATAGTGTTTTGAAGAGAAAGTTTAAAAACTGATGAATTCCAAGTTATTGAAGTTTTCCTTTATGGTTCATGCTTTTTGAATCTTGAGAAATATTTGCCCAACCCAAGATTAGTAAGGCTTTCTACTGATTTTTTTCTGGAAGATTTATATTTTTAACTCTTGTATTTGGTTTATAATCTTTCTCTCGGTTTTTTAAAGTTTATTTATTTGTTGAGAGAAAGAATGAGTAGGAGAGGGGCAGAGAGATAGGAAAACTACACTGTCAGCATGGAACCTGACACGGGGCTCAAACTCATGAACCATGGGTTCATGACCTGAGCTGAAATCAAGAATCAGAGGCTTAACTACTGAGCTACCCTTCAACTCTCAACTTTTTCTTTTTGATTTCCTTATTATACACCGTGGGAGAAAGAGTGACGGTCATTTGTAAATAGGCATCCCAATTACTGCAACATTGTAGTTTGAAAAGATTTCCCCCATTGAATTGCCATGGCAGCTTTGTTGAAAATCAATCGACTACATATATGTAGATCAATGACTCAATTTTCTCTTCTGTTTCAGGGGTGAATATGTCCATGTTTTTCTCAAGCCATGCAGAACTAATTACTTTAGCTTTACAATAAGTATCGAATCAGGTTTTTCTTATTATTTTTAGAGCTATTTTCATTATTTTATAAAGTTGTTTTGCTACTCTAGGTCTATCACATTTCCATATAACTTTCAGGATCTACTTTTTTTTTTAATTGCAAGAAGAAGAAGAAGGAGGAGGAGGAGGAGGGGAAGGGGAAGAGGAAGAAGAAGAAAAAGCCTGCTGCTGATTGGGATTGCACTGAATCTACAGATTAATTTGAGACGGTTGGCATCTTAACAATATTGAATCTTCTTATCCATGAACATTATATATCAATTTATTTCAATATTTAATTTATTTCAATGATGTTTTATAGCTTTCAGTGTAACAAATCTTATACATCTTTTGTAATATTCACCTTCAGTGTTTTTGTATATTAACTTCATATACTCCAACTTCTTCTAGTAGTCTAAACTTAGTTCTAGTGGCTTTTTTATGGCTTCTGTAGGATTTTTTACATGGATGACTGAGGATAACAACAGTTTCTTTCTTTCTTTCTTTCTTTTTTTTTTTGATCTGGAGGTCTTTTATTTTTTTTTCATGTCTTACTGCATTGACTGGAACTCTAGTGCAATATTGAAAAGTACTGATGAATATGGATACCTTTGCCTCATTTCTGATACTAAAAAGAAGACTTAATGACATTAAGTGTGATATCAGCTATAGGTTTTTTTTCAGAGATGTTTTTATGTGGTTGAGAAAGTTTTCTTTTTTTTTTTTTATAATTTTTTAATGTTTATTTATTTTTGAGAAAGAGAATGAGCAAAGGAGGGGCAGGCAGAGACAAAGACACAGATTTGGAAGCAGGCTCCAGGCTCTATGCTGTCAGCACAGAGCCAGACGTGGGGCTCGAACCCACAAGCCATGAGATCACGAACTGAGCTGAAGTTGGTCGCCCGACCGACTGAGCCACTCAGGCGCCCCACCTTTTCTTTTTTTAAAACTGTATAACTGATACTTTTGAATTGGAATTTTAATTGTGCCTTTTACTTTTTGAATACTTTACTGAATTCTTAGGCTTTCTTTTTCTGGGATGCAGTTAAGTCACTTGGAAATTGGTTATTTTTAAGTTTTGTTACTCGGGACCAGAGCAGGCTTTAATCTAAGGTGAATTTTTCCCCACTCTTGCAGTAATACCTGTCAGAGTATTCTACTGTTATCTCACAATTTGTGACCTTTTTTTTTTTCTCTTTGGAGCGTAGGAATACAAACTATTCCTAGCTCTGTGTGAGCTCCAGAGATTGCTGCCTCTGCTTCCTTTCAGGTGATTCTAGCTTTAGGTAGTATCTTTACATGTATGTGCTGACTATTATTCAGCTGTACAACAGAGAGGAAGCCTCTACAGATTCATTTGGTTCTTTTCATAGAGTTCATCTCTTTGGTGAAACTCTCCATCTATTTGAGCATGTGCCCAACATGTGATCCAGACCCACTGATATATTTGTTATCGTTATTTTAAAGACCCTTTATGATCATGTCAATATCTAGGTCTTCTTCCCATCTATTTCTCTTGAGTGTTTCTCCCTGGACCAAGGAATTTCATTTTCTGGTCTCTCTATGCATATATTTTTTTTAAACGTTTATTTATTTTTGAGACAGAGAGAGACAGAGCATGAACGGGGGAGGGGTAGAGAGAGAGGGAGACACAGAATCCGAAACAGGCTCCAGGCTCTGAGCTGTCAGCACAGAGCCCGACGCAGGGCTCGAACTCACGAACCGTGAGATCATGACCTGAGCTGAAGTTGGATGCTTAACCGACCGAGCCACCCAGGCGCCCCACTCTATGCATATTTTTGATAGCATGTTTGAATTGTCTCTGATATATCAGTAGATTCGGAAATAAATAATATTATAGCCCAAATTGGACATACCTATTCTGTCAGACTGTGTTTTGTGAGGATTAAGCCCATTTCATCTTTAGCTGAGTTTGGTCCGGCTTTTCTTGCAACGTAGATTCAGTTTATCGCTGACTTCAAATGTTTTGAGGGCTGGATCAGGACTTTACTTCTAGCATGGCGAGGATCTGAGCCCTCAAGAAATTTTGTACATCATTTTGTGCTTTGCAGTTCAGTGGTCTCTGTTTTTCAGGGAAAATACGCCAGATTTGTGGGTCACTAGAGAGTTCTCTTTGCTCACCAATACCACCTTAAGATCTCAAAACCTCAGAAAATCGATTTCCACTCAGCTGCCCTGCCACTAGCCTGTGTTACAACTGTCTTACATACTACATAGGGGCCAGAGTATTTTGTATGGGTTTTTATCTGATATCCTTTCCCATCCCAACTTTCTGAAAGTTGCTGCTGTATTCCTGATGATGGCTTGGCATGACTAAAGAGAGTATCTATCAGTTTTCCTGCCTTGCCCTCGTCGTTTGGCACAATTCCCCTTCTACTCATTTAAAGTTCAAGAGGAAGAATTGACAGGCTGGTTGGTCTCCCCTTTACCCAGGTTTCCTATGGATTCTTCCTCATCCCACAGCACTGCCAAAAATAAAAGCTGTCATGGGTTTCTTCTCTCCTAGGAAGAGATTTTATTTTCACTTTCTGAAATTTAGATTTTTTTTTTTTGCACTTTCATCTCTCTGACAGTCTTGAAAAAAAGACAAATTTTATGGCTTATCTTTGTCGTTAGTAAGAGGAGAGTAACAGTCTCTTATCCACAATTAACTAGGAATAAAAGCTATTATGGGTCTCTTCTCTTTTAGAAAGGTGCCATCATTTTCTGTAGGTTAGCTTTCTTTCCAAACTCAGCTCTATTGTGTGTTTGAACACACACACACACACACACACACACACACACTGTATGTGTTTGTAGCAGATTTGGCTAATTCTCCTTGTCAAGGTGGGAGTGCCGGTCATTTGTGACTTTCCACATTGTAGCCAGAAGCAATATCATTTGCACTTTAAACACCGAATGTATGCTCTCCTTACCTAAAAAACCAAAAAAAACCCAAAAACAAAAACAAAAAAAAAAAACAAAAACAAAAACAAACAAAACAACAACAACAACAAAAAAAAAAAACCCAAAAAACTATAAGCTTCTTGAGGGTGAGAAATACACTTTTTAAAAAATTTCCCACAATGCCTAGCGGTTACTTAGTACATATTTAAAATGAATACCTCACATCTTATCTGATTATATCAGCTCATCGGTGCCCAAGGAAACCCAGAAAAAATGTAAAAATATTTATAAAGGTCACTAGCAGAGTCCTTGTGTAATACAGATCTCCTGGATCCCAATAATTTTGCTGTACTCTGTCGTATTTGATTTGTAATCCTAATGACAGTCTATGTGGTATTTATCTCCAAGTTGCTATGTTAACATCCTCGTCTTCGTCTTCTAGGCATCAGGCTGATGTCTAGGTCAGCATCTACCTATTTTGTTTTACAAGTGAATTTTTTGTGCCATTTTTGTCATTTTAATGGAGTTCTTTCCCACGTGACCAATTATTGAAAAAGTAAAAGATAACAAAGATGGAACTACACACTCACTGGGGGAATAAATATGTAAGTACAGACCCAGACATAAGCTTTGCCATAGACATGATATAGATAGGTCGGTATGCACATCAGGGTGCATTAAATAGTTTGACAATTTAAATGCCTTTAAAATGCGTGAACGCCTGATCTCCTTTTTGTAGCAATTTCATTTTTTAATATTTTACATTCCAATTTTCCTCCTTTTAATCTTGCTTTTCTTTCCTGACGCTACTATCCTGTCTTGAACAGGAGGGCTATTATGGAGCAGGCAAGTAGTCCTTTAATTGAAACACTTAAGGGGTGCGCTAGAAAACTATAAAGACTTTTAAGAAAGAGCAAAGCTTTAATAGGTTCTCGTGTACTCGTGTGGTAACCTAATTCAATGCTCTTTCAGCAATGCCGGAGGATGTTGCTAATTTATGGGTGTGATGAGCAATAAAGCAATAATAGTAATCGAAAGGTGCAATTTTCCTTGTTTAGGGGGCATTTATGGTTATGTATTAAAACTATAAATACTTCAAAAGGCTGCAAAACTGATCTATAGAAAATGAAAGATAAGATCTCACAGGCTTCTAGAAGTGCTTTTCTAGCAGAAATCTGAACTTGACTTTATGGTTTATAAATATAAACAAACCAAAAGTGAAATGCTCAGAGTGTCTACCCCTCCAAAGGGACCACTTAAATAACTGCTAGCACTCAAACCTAATAAGGGCTGGAAAGTTCCCTTCCCTCTTCTTTTATTTTTCAACTTTCTATTTCCTTTCCTTGTTGCCTGATAAAAATTGTTTTTCCTCTCTCCTTCACATCTTTTACACTCTTTTTCCTTACTCCGTTTCTTCTCTTCTCTTTCATCTTCCCTCGCATTACCTCCTATACTCATATAGGATAAAAGAAGCAAGCTGTGCTAGGGGGGATATAGGTCCACAACGGCAGCCCGCACAGCAGAGGACCCCGGCACTCTAGGTTAGTCATTCTTGATCCCGATGATCTTGGTTAGACCAGCCCTAAGCTCCAGACTGCCTGTCTAAGCAAACCCAAACCCTAACACCTGTTCTACACAGTTACCCAATATCCCTTCCTCTTTTTGCTTATCCCCACCACTCTGTCTCGTTCTTGTACTCATCAGTCTCATTCCTGTGCTCCCATTCCGCCTATGATAACTGATATTAGAATGTTTCATAGCCCGTAAAGTACTTTTGTTATCTTCTTGGAGTGCTGTTGTCTAAAATACGTGTTTTTGATTTCCTAATATCTTAGGCTGCTACCTCGCTAGTCCCTAGGACCTTCAGTCCCATGGAGGAAGGGGTGGGGGAGCGGAATGCAGAGAGGTTATTTGATTTCTCACCAGGTCAATATCCTACTCGTTCTTTAAGGTTTGGGTCAGCTTGTTTCTCCAGTTAAGTACCTCATCTCAGTAATCTCATGATTTCCTCCATGCCCCTCTACCATTGCAACTTTTAGGTTATATCTGTTCATGTATCTGTGTCTCACACTGAAGGACAAGCTCTGTTTAATTTCTTACACAGGGCCTCATCGCAGTGGTCAGCCCATAAATGTAAATTAAATAATTCGTACACTGGTAAGCTTTATTTACCCAAAGAATATTAATCGAGCACCTGCCTGGTACTCTGCAGTGTTTCCAGTTATATAGAATTTAACAGTAAACAAGATACATAAAGCCCCTGCCATCATCAGACGTATATTTGAATGGGACCTCCATACAATGGATACACAAATGAATAGAAAATAAAGTATCATGTAATGATAAGAGCTATAAAGAAGAAATCAGGCTAATGGATTGAGAATGACGGGGTGCCAGATAATCAAATGATAAACATGAAGAAACCTAATGGGCCTATACCGGTCTGATTTTCTCACGGACAATGGAGAAGCCATAGCCCTTGAGGTTTTTTCATCTCATTTCCTATACTGGCTCTTCCACTGATAAAGAAGTATTAGAAAAGCTGGAACTGACATATTTCCTGTTGAGCTCCTCCACTCATACCTCTTTCTTCCGTGGAGTTATTCCTTCTGGAACCAGCATCAGATGGCCTCCTCAGGGCTGACAATAAAGGACCACAAGTCCCAGTGGTTTTCATCGGCTCTCGATCCCACAAATTATAAGAGAGGATCCCAGGAATAACTGGCTGGGCAGGTTACATTCTGCTCCCCATTGCAATTGAGACTCCAGAAACAACAGAGGAAGAGATCATTCAAATATTCATTAGAAGGACCGGCATACATTTGCTCCATGAGAATAAAGTGGAAAGAACTCTCAAAACACTATCCGACAGACTGAACGGATAGTCCCTGTTTTCCTCCCTTTTGTTCTTCCATAGGAGTCCAGGCAAAGAAGAGCACAAGAAAAGAGTGTATTGTGTCTGCATTAGGTCAGCTGATGTGCCCACAGGTAGGGTTGACCTGTGTTGGCTGTGCTCTGGGGAGAAAAACTGGGAGATCAAACCTTCTGATACGAAAGACTTTCCAACAATGCTCTCCACCCAGAGGAAATTTGCAGAGTGACAAAATGAGGGCCTTCGCCTAGAAAACTGGAGATTTGACGGTGTCTATGCTTAGTGCCAAATTGAGAAAAATCATCAAGAGCCCCTATGTCAAAGGACTCATTATTAGGTGTTCTGGCTCTTTCCAGACCACCCTAACTGTGAAGACTTCACCTTCCCTGTCGAGCATTACCTCCTGGGATTCTCAACATACATTCACTCTGCTTTTGGATGTGTCACCTCACCGTCCCACAATGCAGCATGTTCATTCTTCTTCTTCTTTTTTTAACGTAATTTATTGTCACATTGGCTAACGTTCAGTGTGTGCAGTGTGCTCTTGGTTTGGGCTTAGATTCCCGTGATTCGTCACTTAGCACGTTCATTCTGGCCCCTGGACAGGCAGTAGGATTCAGTGGAAAGGACATGATCTCTGGAGTCAAAGAGATCTGGCTTTCTTTCCAGGGTGGTCATTTATTGAGTGATTTGGGGTAAATACCTTACCTCTTGGAACCATGTTTACGTGTCTTTAAAACAAAGATAATAATGCATCTTTTCGGGTCGTTGTGAGCCTAGAGGCAATGCATTCGTGTATATCGTCTAGCAACATGTCTTGCATGTAGTGGCATCCCTGTCTATGCAATGTGCCCTCCCCCCCTCCCCCTTTTATCCTTCAAGAGTGAGCTCCAAACCCAACCCCCATAACCTTCCCGACTGATCTGCCAGACTCTGGTTTTCTCCTCGTTTGGATCCTTGTAGCAAGTGTGGCTTGTAAAAACACAGTGACCACTTAATAGCCTTGTGTCTCGGTTCTTCTATGAATTGTGTCTTGGAGAACAAAGGCATCTTACTTTTACACATCGTAAATGTCAAGCAGAGATCTTGAACACAAGGTTGTTGGTGAAAAGGAGACATAAATCATTCCGGCTTTCTCTAGCGATGTCCGGGCTTATTTTGATTCACACAGGATGAAAAATTATTTTGAAATTACACGGATAATATGAATCCCTGAATCCCAGAGACTGGCTACCACCGGCAATTAAGGCAAAAAGGAAATTCTGGTTTGTCACGACATTTCGCGTGTGTTGCTTTAATCGGCACAACATCCCTAAGTCTTAACTGTATGGACTATATATATTTTATGATAAGGACGCTGAGGTCAGGTAACCAGGTCGTACAACCCACTACGGGTGGAAAGAAGGCATTTTGTAGAAGAAAAGGCAAAAGAGCGACTCTGGCTCCAGATCACAAACCCCGTGCCTCTTCCTTTGTGCAGCCTTGCTTCTCCCCTTCAATTTAAGTCTTTAATTAACTTCGTTTAGGGGGTCATTGCCCTTGTTTTCTTCCTATACCCAGATACCCACACTCCACATATCTAACTTGTCAGCACGGAGGATTAGAGACATTTGGTTCTGCCCCTTGCCCCAGAGTCTTTAAAGTTGCCTTCTTGGATTTCCCATTAGAAACAAGTGTCCAAAACAGCAAAATAATTCTTGCTTTGAGATGCGAGAGCCCATTCGTGTAACATTTTAGGGCTTCCGGTTCCTGAGAATTCTCCCAGTAGTAGTTTCTTCTACTCTCCTCTCTCTGCAAAAAGGAAGGAAACTGGTAGAATGACCATGTTTTACTATTTCAAAAGCTTAAAGTCGCAGTTTTTAAATATGCCTTCTCACTCTCTTAGACATACCTCCAGAGACTGATGGGAGAAAGGCCATCAGTGATTGAAAGAGACAGAGACAGAGGAGGGGGGCAGGTTAGGAAACAGTAACTTGAAGGAATGATGTATGTCTAGGCCTATTTCAAAAGAGACAGCCATAGATAATGTGCTAACATGTGGAGAGACAACAGAGCTGACAGAGTCAGATTTTTTTTTTTTCTTTTCTGTGTCTCCTTCCTCTGCAAGTGTGATGCTCCGTTACTGAGAAAGAGAAGTTTTCAAAATGATAGGGAATACAGTCAGGGTGTATCAGTTAGATATGGCTGAGTAACACACACACACACACACACACACACCCCACAGGACTTTAAACAATTATTCTTTCGCATGGGTTTTCACATCAGCTGGATGGCGTTGATCGACTCCGGGCTTTGCGTGTCTTGAGGGAGCTTGTTCACACATCTTCGGTCACCTGGTGGGTAAGCTGTAGACTGTCTAGAGTAGGATGGCCTCTCACATGTTTGGCTGCCATATGGATTGATAGGGACTGTGCCACACGTCTCTCGTTGTCCACAGTCCAGTGATGCTTTTCCCCATGGCATAGGAAGGAATCCTGAGAGAGCCTAGGCTCTTGAAGTCTAGGCTCAGAAATGGCTCAACACCACCTTTGGTATTCTGTTGGCCCAAACATACCCTCCCCCATACACACACAAAACCACCCCCCCCAAAAAAAACCCCAAAACCCAAATGAACAAAGAAACAGCCCAGATTTAACATGTGGGGAAACAGACCCTCCACCTGTTGACTGAGAGAGCTGCACAGCCACAGGGCAGAGGACATGAATTCAGGGAGGGATAAGGAGGCAGAAAACCCCACCACAGTCTGTCCTCTGGTCACAACCGTTCACATCTCACCCCCAGTGTCTCCGACGACCTCCACAAGACCCACCTCACGAAAGCATCACGCTGGAAGTCCGGGATCTTCTGAATGACCATCAAGGCTGGATGCAGCTTCTTATAATCCGGAGCCTATAAAGGAAAAAAAAAAAAGCAGATTATCCGTCACAAACGCAAAAGATACAACGGCGAGCAGGAATAAGGTGGTGACTAGCAACATTTGCATTCCAGAAGGGGAATGACAGAAGGTGAACGCCAATTCTGAAGTCTACAAAGCGAATGTTTCTAAGTCCCCTTCTTCTGGACATCGGGAGAATGCCTTGATTAGGTCCTGGTTCTGTGCCTGCAAGTGGCCTACACCTGTCCACGACTGTACATGGCTCTTAGCTTTGTCCTTGGGGGACCCTTCTATTCATGTAGTTTTCCTCAACAACTGCTTATAGGCCAACCAGAGAAAGATTGTGATATACTAGTTACAAAAATGGACCAAAGGCACCACTCTTCCTGCGTTCACGCCGTTAAAAAGTGAAGTCAATTTTCCTATTTCTTGGATTTGGGTTTTATTTTATTTTTTGCTCTGGCCAGTGCAAGGCGGCAAAAGCGATGCCTGTGTTCAGATGTGCTTCAGCTTCAAGGAGGCCTTCTCTTGGATGCCCGTGAACACCTGTGAACAAGTTTAGGCTGGCCCGCTGAATGGGAGAACATGGAGAGGAGTTGTCTCACATGAGATCATTCGAGACCAGCCACCGCCCAGATGACCTGTCTGCTGACTGCAGACGTATGATGAAGTTAAGCCAAGTTTAGCTGAACCTAAACCAGACCGAAAGAACCCCCATCAGACCCTTAGCTTCCTGAGTTATAATAAATGTTTGTCACCATGCATCCAGGAGTTTTGTGGCCATTGTGTAATATTACTGTGGCAATAGACACAAAAGGAGTTTCCTTAACTCACAACAATTGGCCTCCAAGCACAGCTTGTTTCTCGGGCTGGGCAGCTGATGCCTGAACCTTACGTTATCTTCTCGTCTCTTCTGTTCTTTTCTATTTCTTGTATTTAAGATGTGTATTGAACTTATAGATATTGCCTCAGTCTTTTCCCCTAACAACACTGTGAGGTTGACCATGCACTGTGATACGTTGTGAAGCATACATTCCACAGAGGCAAAAGTTCCTGCTCCGAGAGGTTACGTGACGTGCCAAGGTCCCACAGAAACCAAATGCAGTGTGCGTTCCTCTATACCACTGATCTTCATATTTTTTCCAAACTATTCTCTCTCTGGCCCCCACATCCCATTTTCAACGCTTTAGTCAAGACAGGTAGTGGGGTTTGGATGACCGAACCTCCATCTTGAAATCAGAACTCCTAAGTTCTGTGCAGCCTTGGTCCCTTCTCTCGTTGCTTCTCACGCAAACTGTCTGTGCCTTGGAAATCGGTCTCTAGCACGAACTATAATTCAGGGATAGTGTGTGGTTGAGAGGGGAACAGAAGGAAAAGCCTCTTCTTAACTGTGATTTCAGAAGGCAGAATCACAGCCATGGCTACCAGTTACAAAGAGATAGATTTTAGGTTTATAGAAGGTAGAGCTTTGCAACTTGTGGCGGAGATTCCAACATTTGCGGGGAGGGACCACTGGATGACCTCTGAGGACCCTGTCGGGTTTAGGAGAGTAGATTACCCTGATACACAAAATTAAAAAAGAAAAAAAAAAAAGAAGAAGAAAAGAAAAAGTTGTGTATCCATCACAATATCCAGATGGTCTACCTACCTCCCAAAAGGAAGATTCACTACTGAAGTCCTTTCCTGGGTTTTCACCCCCTTGTTGAAATGCTGTCTTCTTTGTCTTTTGAAAGGCTACTCTGGTTTTCCTGATCCTTTTTTTTTTTTTTTTTTTTGATCATTCCTTCTCATCCTCTATTTGTGGCTTTCTCTCTTTTTTTTTTTAATTTTTTTTTTTAACGTTTATTTATTTTTGAGACAGAGAGAGATAGACCATGAACGGGAGAGGGTCAAAGAGAGAGGAAGACACAGAATCTGAAGCAGGCTCCAGGCTCTGAGCAGTCAGCACAGAGCCCGACGCGGGGCTCGAACCCACGGACCACGAGATCATGACCTGAGCCGAAGTCGGACGCTCAACCGACTGAGCCACCCAGGCGCCCCTGGCTTTCTCTCTTATAAACAGAGTATCCTGCATGGAGGTACTTTCCTAGGGTAGCATATGTAGCCCCTTTTTTCCCAACTCAGTGTGGTTTTCCTGCGTTATCCACGGTCGCAGCTTAACGCTGTAGACGTGCAGACATTCTCAGATCTTCGTTTCTGGCTCTGTGTTGGTCATCACCGCTGTCACCAACTACTTCTGGCTTTCCCTCCCTCCAGGAGGAATGCCCTCCTGGCTCCCTGAGTTTGGGTGAAGTCATGACTAGCTCCTTGCAGAAGTTTAACCTCCTGGTTAAACATTTACTTGCCAGGGCAAGACCCTCCAGACTCCCTTTTTCCTCCGGTTCAATAGCCAACCACTTGTGACATGGTGGCTGCTCTCCCAGCTCGGGTCTGTGAATAACGACGAGTGAAGGACCCCTGCTGACCCGCAAAAGATGGTAGAGTGAGGAAGAAATGAACCTTCGTTATTTGAAGTCCCTGAGATTTTCATTTTTACCACATCCCGACCTAGTTCGTCCTGACCGACAGAAGCCTCCTTGACCTCTGTGTCTTGAGTTCCAAATCTGCTTTGCACCACGCCCTAATATTTCCATTTGGATGCCAAGTGTGCATTTCTATCACTGAATCTCAAGCCGACGTCACGAGCCCAAAGGGGATCGATGATCTTCCAAACTCTGCCTTTTCGTTTTCTCTCCACGATGTTACGCCCATTTATCCGGCCAACCCAAAGACAAAAAAAACCCTTCTTCTAGCCGATCAAGTACTGTGATTTTCCTCATCTCCTTTGTGTCTTTCATACCCAGGCTCTCCTCTCTCTGACAACTGTCACTGCTCAAGTTTAGGCTCTCAACACTTCTGGGTAGATGACTGCATCTGTCTCCTAATAGCTCATTCTCCAAAACAACAAAGTGAACTTTCTAGAAAGCACATCTGACCATGTAACTGTTCTGCTTAAAATCCCTTAATACGTCCCCAAGGACCTTCGAGATAAAGTTCAAATTGCCCAACATACGCCAAACAGTCCTCTGTGGTTTCAGGAGTACTCAAGAGAGAAGGAAGTTAAATCCAGGTAGAATGGGCATCATGAGTCAGAACCGGAAGCTGGAAATGGTGACGCGCTGGTTACAAGGGAACTGCATGTAGATGAGTATGACTTTAGCAGGGGTCCAATGGAGGGTGAAAATAAAGAGAGGACAGAGCAGGTTCTCTTTGTCCATGCTGCATTCTCCGCCTAACTCATACTTTCTTTTTTCCTCCCAATGCTCACGTCCTCGTCCAAACACCTACAGATTTTCCGGCTATTTTTCTTGTCACTGCCACTATGAAGACTTTCCTGCTCACAGGAACGCTGCACCGAGCTTATTTTGCACAGTTCTTCTCCCTTACTGAGCTGGTAGCCTCCTGAGGGTAGACCCAATCCGTTTCTCCTATGATTTTATATCTTGGCAGTCATCACGATGGCTGCCATGTGTCAGGTACTCCAGAAATGGTTGGTGAATGCATGCCTACGTGAATGGACGGAGGCTCTTCATTTGCATCTTTTGGATGCATCCATTCGCTCTTCAAAATGAGTTACTTCTAGTCCCGGCTTTATGGATGGAGAGGGTGGAGGGTGACTTTTGCTTTCCACTCCCCTGTGCCCATATTATTGACATTCCCTGGCCCCCACCCAGGGTGCCAGTCTCTGCCTATAATCCCGTCAGCAGCCAGCTGCTTGGCAACAAAACAGCCAGCTCAGCAGCTCTCCCCACACATCCCTGGGGGAAACCATTCACCTTATCACCAAAGAGAGAGAGAAAACGCCCATCTGTTACAGCTCAGAGCTAGAAGCCTCATAATTGTATCAGCACACAGGCTGCATATCAGATTTTCTTGTTTTCAGGGAGCACTTAGGGAGATTTCACTCTCCTTTTATTGTTGTTTCCTCCCCAGCAAGTGACTGTATTTCATCTCCACCGAGGCACAATGAGAGAAATTTCCAAGCAAATTTGTCGCCTAATGATTCTAGGGAAGGTGCTTAGAACCGTAAATGTCTTCTGGAAAATCCGTAGTGGAGCCCAGTTCTGTAAACTTTGTGAAATTAGCACATAGTATATGCACAACTCTTGTGCCGGGTCCACACTCCGAACGAAGCTAGTAATAATATCAGAAGTGTTCCCAGAATAAGCATTGCTCTGCACAAAGGGCGGTAGTCTTTGCAAATTGACTAGGGTTTCCAAAGACATCAGCAAGGGCAAGGTGGAAATCACATGGATATTCAGACACGAATGTGTGGGACTTCTAAGTGTGCTAGGAAATTATCAAGCTGGGAAAACATGCTTGGACTCGTAAACAAACACTTCCCGATGACATATATGACCATAGTGGGCTTGTTTCTCTATTTGCAACATAGAAAAAAAAATCCTGCTGCCCCTGACTTTTTTGCTCTCCCCCAAAAAGAAGACAGATGATTAAATTTCATGAGGTTCTTTGAACACTGAGAAATAAAAAAAAATGTGTTTGTTCAGTTAGCACGCACGGGTTTATTGCCCATTGTATGTCAAGGAGCATAAAATAAGGAAAAGAAACATGACCGATCCCTGCCCTGAGTCTGGTAGGGGAGATAGCTATTAAACAAATCTTCACCCAAATACATATTTAACTATTGATTAAGCGCTCTGAAGGAAGGCTATAGATTTGCTATGAGGGGCATGGGATGTGATCTCATTTGGATTGGGAGCTCAGAGAAGCAGAGGATGGGGAAGAGGACCTTGAAGAGAAGGAAACAGCATGGGCAAAGGCCCTGAGGAGGCGCATTGAAAAGTAGCAGAAAGAAAGCCATGGAGCCGAAGTGAGCAAGCTATGAGATGACACTACATTGGGAGATGGCTCCTGTTATGTGGCCTTCGGGTGCCATGCTAAGAAGTTTAACTTCTGAGCTAAGTGCCACGAGAACGCATGGAAGCATTTTAAGCCAGGAAGTGGCATATTCACCTAGAATGGAATGGAAAACACTCACAGTGAAGAAATAAGAACAGTATCTGAGAAAGGTTAAGGCTGATGGTGATTTAGACCAGGCGTGGACAAACTACGACCTGTGGGGCAAATCGAGCCCATCACCACTTTTTTGTAAATAAGACTTTCTTGTGACACATTCACATCCATTTGTTTACCCCTCGTCTATGCCTGCTTTTGCTTTACGTGGTAGAATGGTTGCTATACAGAGTTTACGGCCTGCAGAGCTTGAAATAGTTACTATCGGGCCCTTTCCTGTCTCCCGGTTTAGAGTGGAGGGTTGTTGATGTCTCTGTAGGTAAATGAACCAAATCAAGATGTATCTTAAAGTTCAATGACAGGACGGTCAGCCTAAACTCCCACCTGTTCTTATGCAGAAGGCTCATAGGGGAAATTGAGAGATGTGATTGAGTTTCAGAGACTGTCATCTCCGCAGTGACAGAGACTTGTATGAGTTTATTCACCTTATCCTTGTACTCTTCAATCTTACTGGACAGATTTCACATTATCTTCGAGTTAGAGAGGAATAACATTTATTAGCTATCATTGCATTTTCACTTAGTCGTGAGCACTTCCTGTTGGGATTAGACATTGTTTGGACACAGATGGTGACTTAAGGTTTATCTCTCTCTCTCTTTTTTAAAGATGTTTGTTAGAACTCCACAGATATCTGCCAGTTTGGTAACAGCCCCTAAAAGGAGGTGTGGGGGATCTTTGTTAGCTACCGTATGCCCACCTAGTTATGTCTGGAAGCATACCGGAAGCTCAGGAGCTTTGGGACAGGCTTGCCTTTCTTACGTTCTCATTGTTTAATGGGTAAATGGGGACGCAGAGTTTTCTGGGTCACTGTTCGTGGTCACCAGCTCAGGAGAAAGCCTACCGCGGAGCTTGGTGGTCAGGTGTTCACATTCGGAAGCCCGGCCACCTGAGTTTGAATCCTGGGTCTGCCACTGAGTAGCTGGTCAGAGGGTCACTGTGTTAATACATGTAAGACACTCAGCCTGGCCATGGCCCATAGATCCTCCAAAAGTTTGAACTCTTTTGTTTTTATGCTCTGTAAGAAAACCTCGTAATGAGGCAGTTGCTGTGTGTCCAGAACTTTAAGTATTATTCAGTCCTCTCAAGGAGACTGGAAAGTAGACAGAACTCTCACTGTTTTACAGTGTTATCACTGAGGCACTTTTAAACTCTTGTGGCCGGTGAGGGTCAAGCCAGGTGCCAGATACAAGTTTGCTTCATTCCAAAGTTTGTACTCACAACAGTTATTCCGACTGCTTCCTTGACACCCCTTTGTCCTAGAGAGCTTGCCCAGACTTTCCAGAGAGTGACAGACACATGGGAAAGGGGGATGTGGAGAGATGTGTCAAAGTTGCTGACATCTTATGTTTTCCCTTAATTCCCATAGGAATTCCGGGGTTTGCTCTTTTTCTGATCTTCTTTCAACCTCATGGACAAAGCCAGGGTCCTTGACTGAATGTCACAACCTCTCATTGTGCACAAGGAAGGGGCTGGGGAGACCCAAAGCCATGATCTCAACCACCACGGCAGTTAATAGGATCCTAACTGGATTAAAATTTTAAATGTACACGGAAATGGCTTTAGCACATTTAGACACCATGCAAGGGAGCATAAGAAGTCTGTTACTTGTTTAGAAATTTCTAATCTCACCCAGTCAAGGCAGGACCACACTGCTAACCCAGAAGAATTGTTCTAAGCCCCCTAATTTCCTGTCCTTGAAAAATACAATCTCCCTAATGTCAATCTATGTCCCAGAAGCCCTCATGATTTTAGATTTCCTTGGGGAGGCTATTTTAACACTATGGGGATAACTATAGAAAAGACAGAATATTTTATGTATTTTCTGCTAATACTAGCCACGAAAATTAAATTCTGCTCCCTGTTTACACTCACTGAAAGTAAGCACTTAAAGGGCAAACGGCTAATATCCACACACTTTGTGATTAATCTAATTCTAGTTTCTTCCACCTTCATTTGATATTCTATCCATAAATAATGCACAATGCACCACTCTGACAATGATATGAAATTAGAGGTGAAAAACATGTGACTCCTAAGGGGAAGAACAAAGGAGGTTGTAACTCAATTTATTTATTTATTTTTAAAATAGTTGTTATTTGGGTAAATCTGCAGCCGTCAATAAAGCATTCCTGTAGGGCTCCTTCATCCCTGGGTGGCCTTTAATTTCATTTGCATATTGGAAATTCAGCACTTTCTCTTGCTCTAATCAAACTTGCCAAAGCAAAAAAGAAGAAAAGCTGGCTTCTTGTAGTAAGGGTGTTTTGGGCACTGGGAGAGTAGAGTATTGCAGAAAATACAAAACTATTGTAGGTACATGCTTATGAGTGTCCATCTTCCCTATTTGTTTTTTAATTTTTTAATGTTTTTACTTATTTTTGAGAGAGAGAGCGTGAGGGGGGACGGGGGCGCAGAAAGAGAAGGAGACACAGAATCTGAAGGCTCCAGGCTCTGAGCTGTCAGCACAGAGCCCAATGCAGGGTTTGAACCCGCAAACCCTGAGATCATGACCTGAGCCGAAATCGGACATTTAACTGACTCAGCCACCCAGGCGCCCCCATCTTCTCTATTAGTTGACTGACTCTCCAAGGCCCGATGCTCCAGCTTTTAGAGCTGTGAAATCAGATCCAGGGTGCTAAGGAGAAGCACAACAGCCCTGAGAAGTTCTGGGCTCTTCATCCGCCGTGCTCCTCACCAGCCACTGCTCTTGGACATAGCCTGAATATGTTTTATGTCGCACTTTCCCCATCTCTAAAATGAAGGTGTTGGTTTATGGCCCCACATGTACCATTCTCTTTTATGTCTGTTGCTTTTCTCATACCCTTTCCTCCAGTAAGCACGTCTTCGTACCCTTCATCATGGCACAGAATCTTTCTTATTTTAGGACCCAGCTCAAAAATCACCTTGACAGCTGTTGCGGAGTTCAGCGTCCCACTTACGTGGATAGTCTCTTACCGTGCACTGCTGTCTTGCTTTAGGAAACCCGTGAGAATCTCCAATGGGGGAAGGGTTCTCCTTTCGGCCTCAGGCGAAGATTGCTTTCCTTCCTATGGGAAGCAAGGCCTTCCTATGGGAAGCAAGGCCTCCTATGGAGGAGAGAACGATTGATGGCTGACAAATTACTATTTAAAAGGTCTCCGTGTAATCCTAGTTTTTTGTTCTTCTCAATTAGTTTCTGTGCACAGGCTGGGAAATCTTTGTCCCGAAGGTTCCTAGAGGGCAAAACTTAGTTGTGATTGGACATCACCACGGACCCTCAGCTCTGCTCAAGGAGTCAGAACTCCCTCCCCTGGCCCCTTGTGGCTGTCACCCAGGTGTCCTCAGATGTGGCTGTGGGCTTCAGCGGCCACAAGAATCTAGGGACCCAGACTTACACTACTAAGGAACGCCGTCCAGAACATGGACAGTCCTGGAACTGTTCATTTCTTGCCAGCGTATAGGTGGGCGGGGCAATAGGAATAAAGTCTGAACGCTCTCTATTTGTGATCAGAAATTCAGAATACACTACCCTAGAGGGAAAATATATCCCTACATTTTGCATCGCTTAAGACACTGAAACATTAAATCGAAATCATCTTTCTTTCCTGCTACCCTTAAAGTTTTCAAAAGCAAGAGCTTGCCTTCCTGTTCTCTGTAACGCCACCCCTAATCATAGCTGGCACAGGATATGTGCTCAGTGGACAGCGGCGGGATTGGTAAAGTCAGACAGTGCCGGTACTTTGGTGAAAGCAATCAAGCGAGAGCCAGCTCTGGGACTTCTGGGAACACTTCTTCCCTGGACCTCTCCTATCTGCTCCACAGAATAAGGAGATTGGAACAGACGGTTTTTCAAATCCTGTAGTTCTTCTGTGGATTTCTCTTTTTGCTTTCCTCTGAATTTTTACTCCACAGGGGCTAAAAGACTGAGCAATAACCAAAAAGAGAAAAGTTAGGGCCAGAAGCCTGTTGGCCTGCCTTTAGTGAGGAAGGCTTTAGCAGCACTCTAACTTTCTGATGGCCTTGAGGAGGGTTTTTCCAAGGCATTTCTTTATTCCAGTCTCA
This sequence comes from Panthera tigris, assembly GCF_018350195.1. NCBI lineage: Eukaryota > Metazoa > Chordata > Mammalia > Carnivora > Felidae > Panthera > Panthera tigris. The sequence continues at coordinate 34,289,708 of NC_056678.1, forward strand.
GTGGATCATCTTTGTTTCATACTCGCTGAAGGCGAACGGAAAACAACTCTGTAGGATCAGAATCAAAGGAGTGGGGATTGGGAATGCAACTTCATGTATCTTGCTTCAGTCGTTAGATCTCAGAGGATGCAAAGATCCAGGGAACAGGGGCGTCTGGGTGGCTCAGTCGGGTAAGCCGCTGACTCTTGGTTTTGGCTCAGGTCATGATCTCTCACGGTTCTTGAGTTCGAGCCCTGTTTTGGGCTCTGCGTGGGCAGCAGGGGAGCCTGCTTGGGATTCTCTTTCTCCCTCTCCCTCTGCCCGTCCCCTGCTTGTGCTGTCTCTGTCTCTCTCAAAATAAATCAATAAACTTTAGGGGAAGGAAAAGATCCAGGTAACGGAACCAGATCACATAATTCAGATAAACATCCTGGGTCGTTCCTCCTTTTCTTCTTCCCTCCCCAGGTGCACCCAGTTGGCAGGTCATACTGCTGGTTTCTGGGATAGAGTCCCCTGGAATAGGGTAAATATGAGTTCATTGACCAGGGTGGCAGGGACGCCTCACCCTGTTTCCGGAAATTTACTCTTGGGAGCTACTGCAAAGGAGATTTCTCAGAGGATCTAAACCCTTAAGGAAAACTTCATGCCCTCAAGTACCGCCCAGACCATTGGGCTGAGCTTCCTGGAGAAAAATGAGACACGATCACCGGTCAGGAACATGGGTGACTCCAGGGACATACAGGGCTCCTCATTCTCTGCCTGTGTTTTTAGATATCCAGTACAGGATCAAACCAGAAAGATGAGAGACTAATTAGATATTGCCAGCCCTTGGACACCCGTTTGTGCTGTTTATTCCTCCTGGATTCTATGAATGGGGCAATACTTGGTGCAGAAGGCAGACGCCTCTATTTAATGAGGCGCTGTCTTCCCCCTGAGGGTGTGGCCAGGTTAAATAACCCCTCAAGCAGGCTTCTGATTTTCACTCCAGACCAGATCTAACTTTGTGAATCACTAGATTGTATGTGTGTGTGTGTGTGTGTGTGTGTGTTATAACACTATTTTAAAATTAGGATGGTCCAGATAATATGATCGGACATATTTAATCAAATATTTGCAGAGGGCCCAATGTCAAATGTATTTAGAGGTCAAGAAGATAAAGTGTGTGTATGTAAAGCAGCCAGGCCAAACAACAAACGGGGTGTAGGGAAGGCTAGAACAAACTGCCAAGTGCATGTCCTGCCTAGCAAGTACCATTCTGGCCAAACCACACACTCACAGAGGCCTCATTTGCATCGACATTCAATTCCTGGATGGGAGTCGTTGTTCAGTGCACCTTACAGCATACATTCATTAATTCACCTATACAGTGAGGGGTTACATGTCAAGTGCTGGGCTAGACACCTAACGGTGACTAATCAAGGACACAGATCTGGAGTTTAAACCAGTTGTGCATAATGGGGCGCCTGGGTGGCTCAGTCGGTTAAGCGTCCGACTTCGGCTCAGGTCACGATCTCGCGGTCCGTGAGTTCGAGCCCCGCATCGGGCTCTGTGCTGATGGCTCAGAGCCGAGAGCCCATTTCAGATTCTGTGTCTCCCTCTCTCTCTGCCCCTCCCCCGTTCATGCTCTGTCTCTCTCTGTCTCAAAAATAAATAAATTTTTAAAAAAATAAAAAAATAAAATAAACCAATTGTGCATATTTCCTAGTTAGCTTTCATGAAAAACAGGATCCATAATTTTTTAAGCACTGAACGTAGGGGTGCCTGTGTGGCTCAGTCGGTTAAGCGTCTGACTCTTGGTTTTCGCTCAGGCCATGATCTCACAGTTTTCCTGGGTTCGAGCCCCGCATGGGGCTCCGCACTCACAGCGCAGAGCCTCCCGGGGATCCTCTGTCTCCCTCTCTCTCTCTGCCCATTCCCCACTCGCGCTGTCTCTGTCTCTCTCAAAATAAATAAATAAACTCAAAAAACAAATTAAAAAAAAAAAACATTGAATGTAAAGAGAATAATGTAATATAGAGTGCAAGGTATTTGAAAGCACTGCCAGGGACGCCTGGGTGGCTCAGTTGGTTAAGTAACCACTTCAGCTCAGTGATCTCGTGGTTCCGTTGGTGAGCTCTGGCCCCACGATGGGCTCTGTGCCCACCGCTCACAGCTCAGAGCCTGGAGCCGAATTCTGTGTGTCCCTCGCTCTCTGCCCCTTCCCCACTCGCATGCCACGTCTCCCCAAAGTAAATAAACATTTAAGTTTTTTTTTTTCTTCCTTAAAAGGCCCTTCCAGTTTGAACATGGCTACGTAAGTCAGCATTTTCTCGTTTCCTGCCCAGAAGTTATTCCAAAACAACAAGAATTGGAAGTAAAGGCACGCATGTGATTTTGGACAGAACGGGGTGGCTGCTGAAATCTGAAGCCACAGTTTTTAAGTTTGGTTGTTCCTGTTTTTAATTTAAGTCAGCGGAAGTTCTGCCCAAAGCAAAGGGGATCAGGCCGGGATGCGAAGGAGCGGACCCCGAAGGAGAAGGAGGTGGCCTCAAGTTTCACACAGAGTCACAGGTTAGGTGTCATAAACTTGAGTGTAGTCTGAGATATAGCCTAAGTAGTGGGGTCGGGGCTGTTGGTCTGGCCAAGGGGATGAAGCCAGGCCATGCAAGGAACCATGGAGACGAGTCAACTATTTCCTAGCAGTTTGGCAGAGGACCCAACCTTGACTTGCGGAAACCCACATACCTTTGTTTATTGTTTGGCAGAGGAGAAATCAAGGAGAAAGAACTCACACAGAAGGCCCTTCTTCATGAAGAAAATTCTGGCTAACCTGGGACATGGCCCTGACTTCTCCCAACATAAACCAGCAAATCGTTGGTTTGGGGGAGGGAAAAAAAATCTCCTTCAAAGGTGAATAATCCAAAAGAAGCCACCGGAGGATCTGAAAATTTGGTCAAATATTTTTCCCCAATGAGAAAAGGAACAACCAAACTTAAAGCAAGCATTTCTATGCACACACACGTGCAAGAATTCAGGAGGACAGGAGCTGAAACGTGATATAGTGGAAGGCAATAAAGGAATGGTGGGGGGAAGCGATTGTGGCAAGGAAGTCGAAATTGAAAGGAGAAGGAATAAATTCAAAAGCTGATTTTGCAATCAAATAAAACATTTATGCTGTTGGCTAATCTAAACAAGAAGGTGAGGAAGCACAAATAGACAAGATAAGAAATCGTACCTCTACACTAAAGGTAGAGAGGACATTAAAAGAAACCACTGAGCCACATTTTATACACATACATTTGAAGACACGGGTAAAATGAAGTATATACTAGAAAAAATACTAGAAACAGTGGACGGACCAGTTACTACAAATGAAATAAGGGCAATAATATTTTCTCTCTCCTACACACCAAAAGCGTAAACTCCAGCTTTTGAAATTCTACTAAAAGTCTAAAGAACGGGATAAAACTTGGTGAATGAAACCATTCTAGAGCTTTGGCCATGGTGGTGGGGTGGTGGAAAGGAAGACTTTCAAATACTGAGGGTAATCTTCTTAGGAAACTTTACATTAAAACCGGATAAGGATGGCACAGGAAAATAAAACTATAGATGAATCCTGTGTATCAATATTAATGTAAAAATGCTAAATAAATTAAAAATATAAGCCACACTGAAACAGTGAGGTTTACTCCAGGAAGAGAACGGTGGTCTTTGAAAATATATTTCACCATTTTTATGGAGCAAAGGAGACTGCCAGATAGGCTTCTCCACGGGTACTGAAAAAGGCATTTTATATTCTAGATTTACTTTGTTTTCTTTTTTTAAATTTTTTTTAACATTTTTTATTTATTTTTGAGACAGAGGGAGACAGAGCATGAACGGGGGAGGGGCAGAGAGAGAGGGAAACACAGAATCGGAAGGAGGCTCCAGGCTCTGAGCCATCAGCCCAGAGCCCGACTCAGGGCTCAAACTCACGGACCGTGAGATCGTGACCTGAGCTGAAGTCGGACGCTTAACCGACTGAGCCACCCAGGCGCCCCAATTCTAGATTTACTTTAAAAAAAGAAAGAAAGAAAGAAAGAAAGAAAGAAAGAAAGAAAGAAAGAAAGAAAGAAAAGAGTTCATGAAATGGAAATAGAATTTCTTTAATGCGAAAAAATATATTTCAGCTGCAAAGCCAGAATCATGCTTAATAAGAAGCACCAGAAACATTAACAGACAGAAAGCAGTGGAATCAGGAATAGAATGTCCTATGTCACCACTGCTCTTCAGCATCATCTGGAAGTTCTAGCAAACACCATCCCGTAAGAGGCAGGAATCGGAGGCATGCAACGTAGAAAGAAATTTGTAAAGTTATTACTGGCATATGATATAACTAAAACCTATCACAAACAGGAGAATTCAGTGAGATGAAAGGGGAGCTAAGAACAACTAGTTAAATTTCAATAGAAGAATTAAAAAAATTTTTTAAAAAAGGGGCGCCTGGGTGGCTCAGCCGGTAGAGCGTCTGACTTCGGCTCAGGTCATGATCGCGTGGTTTGTGAGTTCGAGCCCCGCGTCAGACTCTGTGCTGACAACTCAGAGCCTGGAGCCTGCTTCGGATTCTGTGTCCCCCTCTCTCTCCGCCCACCCCTACTTGTGCTCTGTCTCTCTCTGTCTTTCAAAAATAAATAGCCATAAAAAAAATTAATTTCAATAGAAGAAAAGACACAATTTTACAGTTGGCTTTAAAAATACAGGGGCACCACCTGGGTGGCTCAGTCGGTTAAGCGTCCAACTAGAGCTCAGGCATGATCTCCCGGTCCGTGGGTTCCAGCCCCCTGTCGGGCTCTCTGCTGGAGGCTCAGAGCCTGGAGCCTGCTTCTGATTCTGTGATTCCCTCTCTCTCTGCCCCTCCCCCACTCATGGTCTATCTCTCTCTCTCTCTCTCTCTCTCAAAACTAAATAAACGTTAAAAAAATCTAAAAAAAACCAAAATACCTGGTGTAAATTTAATAAGAAATATATGTACTTGTGTGCGATGCATGTGTATCAGATACGGCTACTATGCAGCAATTTAAACCAAGTGAGAGGCCCATCATGTGTTGAGATAAAAGGACTCAACAACACAAGACTATCAATGATTCCTTAGATAAACATATATTTAACGTAATCCCAGTTTTTCAAAAACAGCTAAAAAAATCTGTGTTTGGAAGCAGACAAGCTGATTCTGAAATTCAAGTGGAAAGCTACATGAAGAAAAGGAAGAAAATGGAAATAAATAAAAAGGAGAGGGAAAGACTAGCATTACCAGATACTATACAAAATTGCCAGGTTGCAAACATTAAATTTTTGGTTCTGGCACATGAGTCTGCTGGCAGTCAAGGATGCGGCATTGGAAATCTAGAAATAGGTCTGGAGATGTATGCAACTTCCGTGTATGATAGATTTCCATTTCATATCAGTGGGAAAAGATGAATTATTCAACACATTTTATGGGGAAACTGGGTCACTATGCGGAAAAAATTAAGTTGGATTCATGCTTCAAGTCTTATAACAGGATAAATTGAAAATAGATCAAAGATTAAAGGGTGAAAAACAAAACAATGGAAGTACTAAAAGAAACCAAGGAAAATTTATTTTGTAATCTCAGAGTGCCAAAGGCCTTTCTAATTATGTCACAAATCTCGGGAACTGAAAGGAAAGACTGACACATTAAATTACAACAAATAAGAAAAAATATATACATTTACGGCAAAAGTACCACATGCAATCGAATCAAAAGTTTTATGGTAAGCTCTGAAAAAAAGTACTTCCAAACTTATCACATAAGAAGTCTCATTCCCTTAATATATAAAGAGTTAATATGAATCAATAATAAAAAAAAACCAACACCCCTAAAGAAAAAAAATGGATAAAAGATATAAATGTACAGTTCATGAGAAAGGAAATGAAAAATTGGCAATTGACCATGTGAAAAGACACTCGACTTCATTTATGTTAAGAGACATGGGAAAAAGACTCGTAAAGAGATACCATTTTTCACCTCTCATATTGTCTAAATATCTTTTAGTAGGAAACTGGTCAAATAAATTATGGGGCAGCCACACAGTGGAATATTATGTAGCCATAAAGAAGAGCCAGAAACTCTGTGGGGTGATAAGGACAAATCGCTAACGTTGGTTAAGTTAAAAAAGGGAAGGGAATGACAGTATATTCAGCATACCGCCATTTGTGTAAAAGGCTGGTACACACACACACACACACACAAGCACATTTGTGTGTACATAAAATCTTTAGAAGTATTCACAAGACAGCAATTGCCTATGGGAAAGGGAGCTAAGTATCTAAGGAATGAAAGCAGAAAAACTTTTGACTTGTATGCTCTTTTTTATCTTCTAAATGTCAAACCATGTTGAAAGTACTATTTATATAAAAATGCAATTCAAAATATTAATTAAAACAAGTTAAAAATCAAAAGAAGTGACTTTCTATAAAGCTCAATTTATTCAATTTTATTTATTTATTTGTTTGTTTATCCAATTTTATGTCAAAACATCTCTCTTTTATAATATAGTGGTGATAGTCAATGTAAGATATATTTTTTGAAATATAATGCCTTTAATTTTCCAACTAAAAAGAAGGCAACCACTTAAAAATATTATACCTGGATATATAGGTCTGGGGCACTTACACATGACCTTGATATTTTAAAACATTGGAATAAAGGGGCGCCTGGGTGGCTCAGTTGGTTAAGGGATGAACCTCGGCTCAGGTCACGATCTCGCGGTTTGTGAGGTCGAGCCCCGCGTTCGTCTCTGTGCTGACAGCTCAGAGCCTGGAGCCTGCTTCAGATTCTGTGTCTCCCTCTCTCTCTGCCCCTCCCCTGCTCGCGCTCTGTCTCTCTCAAAACTAAATACACATTAAAAAAAAACTTTGGAATAAATAAAGAAGATAAAATAACATACATAAAAATAGGAAAATGTGAATCAAGAAAAATGTTACTTCTTACATCTTCATAAATAGTATAGAAAAACGTCAACATATTCTTCGCTGATAGAGATGGGGATGCCCAATTATTGAAAAGGAGGGGGCATTAAATATGAGGAAAGCGTAAATACCTCAGAAGAACTATGGAAACAGCTGTTGCTGAATAGTCAAGGAATGTAAAATACTGAAAGTTAATTATATGCTTTTTATAGCAATTTGAAATGGACCCAGCGATCTGATTCCACAGTTTTAAAAACACTGATGTTATTTTTTTCCAGCTCCGCAGGGTTGGGCTATGAGACGATGACAGTGGCCATGGGGAAGCTAGCTTGTAACTCACTCACACATTTCACTTCACAGTTTGCGAATCATTTCCATTTACGTGATTTTGATGCTTTGCTCCAGTCTTCAAGGCTCTTCAAGGCAACTATTTTTATTTCATTTTTACAGACCTGGAAGCGAAGTTTGGTTTGCTTAAGTGACTTGCTCACAGTGATATAGCTCGGCATTGTAGCGCTAGAACTCAAAAATATCGTGGCTGCTGTCTAGACTTTATTGCTGTAAATCAGGCTGTCTACCTTCAATATTTCTTGTTTCACGGAGCCTGCAGGAGTGTCCGCCCTGCAGAAGCAGGCTGCCAGCATCTGAGGAAATCATCCAATCATTCTTGCATTAAACCCCAATAGATTTCTCAAACACAATCTTCCTCTAATTGTGTCTTCTATGTGAGCAGGCATTTCTTTGGTGGGTAAGTGTGAGTGTGTGTGTGTAATGACGTTATCTCTATACCATCAGGGCACCTGCACATTTGCATACTGGGAAAGAACTGAATAAAACATGAGGTATTTTATTCCAATGGGATGTAAGATCCTCAAAGGATATTTACAAATGTACTCAAGTCCTCAGAATCAATCAATCCCTGAATCAACAAATGTTTTTTGATTCCCCGATCTGTGCCTCGCACTAGGATTAATGCTGTAGGGGAAACAATGAAGCAAGGAGAGAAGAGTCCCCTCCAGACCACCATCGGCCCCCATCCCCACCCTGCCTGCCACCAACTTTGGAAAGCTTTGGTTTAGATCAGATAAAAGAATTCGATTTACGGCAGTCTCTGACAATGTCTACAGAGCACACATTCACTGGGTCTCCTTCTAAAGGCTCCATTTGGAGAGAAAGGAGGAGCAGCAAAAGCTGAAGTTCAGGCCTCTACATCCTGGTGATCATCCACGGGAAGGTGATTTGAGGAAAGTCTTGAGACTTCCCTGGTATCCGATGACATACAGCACGTTGCCCGCATGGAGAGCTTGCCATGCGTGTGGCCTCGGTCATGAATAATCCTTGGTGTTGTTGCCTTGCTTCCCTTCCTGCTTCTCTACACTCTGTTCCCTGTTTTAAAAAAGTAAATGCGATCATGTTGTTCTTGTGCTTCTAGTCTTGAAATGACTGCCTGTCTTGTTCATAAACCAAAATTCACTCTTTACTGTGGCTAACGAGACCATTATCCAGGCCCTGACTCCCTCTCGTACTCACCGTGACCTCCTCTTCTCACTCGTGATGCTCCGGACGCGCTTATGATGTTCTTCCTGTGCCCAACCCTTCCCGGCTACGGGCTCGTGCCCTCGCTGTGTTTCCCCCTTGGAGCGTTTGGACCCCGATCTTTGCATTGCTCACTCCTTGTCATCGTTCAGGTTTCAACTCAAATAATGACACGAAGAGAGACCCTCCCGACCCAACCCCTATAAAGTAGCCGCTACTTTCTTGCCCTACTCTCTACTAATCAACAAGGTGTTCTTTCCTTACAGTAGTTATCAGTCTATGTAATTGCCTTATGCGTTTGTTTGCCTGTTCGTTGTCTCTCCCAACAAGAGTGCAAAAGCTCTACGAAAGCGGCAGCCTTGCCTGCCTTGTTTATTGTTGTTTATGCAGTTCCTAGGACAGCACGTAGTAGCATTTAACAAATATTTATTGAATGAATGAATGAAAAGCCTCAGAAACTGATTGCTTATGGCTTTGACTATCGTCTGCATCCTTTGACAGCCTATGGCTATTTTGAGCTATTAGTCAAGAGTCTCTCCACCCCCTGTGCCCGCTTCACCTCCACCAGGCACCCTGGGAGGCTCCCTCTATTAAATCAGTGGCACCCTTTGCCCCAGGGAAGATTAAGATTATTAGAGCCGTATTACAAAGAGAAGAAACAACAGTAAGTTCCGGACTTTTTGAGTTTCTAAGTGGATTTTTTAAATTACAGCTGTTGCTTTGCAAGAGCCAGGCACTTGAGAGTATCGGAGGTAAAACCCTGAAGGAACATGACATAAAGTGCCTGCCAAAGCAAGTGACTGGAAAAAGAGTAGGACAAGAGCATTTTATCCAATCGTGGAGACAAGATAAAGATGGAAGTTATGGGGGTGGGGAAGGAGGCAGTAGACAAGGAGACAAGAGCTGGAGGACATGATGAGATATTAGATAATAGTTGACAAGTGGCCCAGGCTCTGGGCCGGGCTCTGCAAGACCAGAGGATCTTGGACTAGAGAAAAGTTAAGCTTCATTATGCTGGGTAAGTCTGAGGAGTCAGGGGAGAGTGGCCACATGTCCCAGGGTACAGCAGTCCTGACACAGAAAAGGTAGTGTGATATGTCCAACAAAGGTGAATCTGAAAGAGCCTTCCAGGTTTCTTTACACGTAGCCAAATGGTGCATAGAGAATTTTCCGAGCTCGCCGAAGAGGAGTGGAAATGCTCGAGGGATACCTGGTAGGCTAAAAGCAGCCCGACGGGATAAGAACAGAGAGGTACCTGTGAGTTCTGATAATGAGACATCACTACATGACCCTGGACAGTAGCAACTGGTTCACTGGGGATCAAAGCTGATGACCAAAGATCAGGCAGCATCATATGCCAGCAGAGGATAGAAGGCAGTGAGTGACAGATGTGATGTTTTCCCTCATTCTTAACCTTATCACCTCTGGGATGTTCATAGGCCCTGCTTTTCTTCCAGATATTAGATTATGCATAGATAGAAAGTGCCCAAGGAACTAGGGGATGAACTCTGAATATGGCTGAGTTTGTACCCCACATGTTTCATTCTAATTTTGCGAGATCATACAAAAATGTCCAGACTGTGTGGGTTGTTTAATCAGGTGGAAATCAGACTTGATGTACGAATTAACAGTTCTAAGACAGTGCCATTTTTTTTCTCACACTCGAGTGTGTGATGTGAAACTTTTACCCATTACATCTATATGAAAAGATGTTCAGAAGTCTCCAAGGTAACATAGAGTTAGAAGTTAGCCAATGTATGGTGTCACAACGAAAGGTACAGCTACCTCACAGATATAACTGGCTTGCCCCTGACTGTGGCCTGTGGCTTCTGAGCAGGGTTCTAAAACCCAGGCTTCAGGTCTGGAGTCAGACAGGACTACGTTCAAATCTCTGCCTTTAATTTTTACAAGACAGCAAGTGGAGACAAGACATTTAAACTTTGGGGATTTCAGTTACCTCGTCTATGAAAATAATACTGTCTTTAAAAAACTATCTGGGAATTAAATAATACCATGTATATAATTGTTTAGAACATTTCCTAATTGTTAATTGAAACTCGAAATGGGAATTACTGTTGTCTTCACAAGTGGGAATGACTTACTTTAACCAAACTTGATGTCTTCTTTTAACCATAAACGTTTTATACGTTGTTCGTGAATTTCCAGTTGTATAAAGCGGCATTTCTTTTAAGTACAGCAATTCACTGAGGAGAAATTAACAACCAACATGGAAGATATATTGGCTCAGAGTGTGAGTTAACAAAACGGACAATTATCATAAGCTATAAATTGGAACATTTGTATACTCACATTTAATTTGACCTGCTCTTAGAAGAGGAGTAAATAAAAACAATAAACAAAAACTTATCCTCTGCTTCAGTCGTCCTTAGGAACCAGTAGCATCCAGTTATGGGAGGTTTTTCTGGGAATTCATGCTACCCATGGCAGACACAATGTTCTAGAATGTGAAGAGGCATTGAAGTGACCTTAGGGAATATTTGCCTTAACGCTTACATTTTACACAGGAGAAAACCGAGGTGCTGGGTAGAAGTGACTTGGCTGGGATTAGCGAGTTATTGATAGGGTTGGAATAAGGTGCGTATTAGTTGGGTTTTGCCATGTAACAAACCACTCCAGAACTTAGTGGTGGCTAGGCTGATCTTGGCCAGGCTCTGTTGAAATTGGCTACAAGCTTCTGGTTGGGTCCAGGGCTGCTCTATACGTCTCTCACCCTTGAGTCAGCAGCTATCAGGGGCATGTTCCTCTTAGAATGGGGCCCTGGAGTACAGGAAGGCAAGCAGAAAAATGTTTTGCTTCTTGAGACCTCAGCCCAGAACTGAAACACTCTGCTCACCTTCTACCCACACGCCATCAGCTAAATCAAATCACATGGGCTAGACTCCAAACTCAGTGGGTCGAAGAAATATACTCTGTCCATTCTAGTGGACGTTCCATCCAAGTCACATGGCCAAAGGTGTGGACTGTAATTCTAGTAAAGGGAGGGCACGAGTGACTGTAGTGACTCAGTTTACCACAGGGTCCCAGGCATCAGATTCCCATGTGAGTTTTCCTTCCCCTCCATGATGTTCTAAGCAGCCTTCTAACCTAGTGAGGTAGCTACTCACTTGAAGTTTGGTGCCGAACCACACAGGGCCGGCCTAAGTTACCGATATTGCCTTTAGAGAAAACAACCACCGAGTCTAGGAACGGTTGTACAGAAATAAAGAAATTTAAAAAAATATATTCATAGGCCAAAAATATTTTCTGCCTCCCTTCTACAAAACTGAAACTTCATACGTTTTCCCTTCAGCAAGAAGGGATTTATAGCTTCAACCCTATCAATTGTTTTTTAATTAAAAATGTATTGAGGTCCTCACAACTGGAGCACGTAAACCAGACATGCCAATGCTTGGCAGAGTCGGCTCGGCGTGTGTGTATAAATTATATCCAGGGTGACTTGGGTCTGGCCAGGAGACACTGCAGCAACTCTGAGTTACACTTTCTCTGACTTAGAATTACTAAAACTGACAATGCTTTAGTGGAATATTTAAAACATCTATCATAGGCCCACAAATAGATGGATTTTCCCCCCCATCCTTCCTTTAGCAATTTCAGATGCTGACCTTACCTGCCATAAAGTGAATTCGCCCCCGTCAGCCCAGCAGACACCAAGTGGGTCCAAGGAGAGATCACCTGGAGGTCCTCCCGCATCTGTGCTACAATCCAGATTAGCAGCCGCACTCTGGCTACAAGTGCCCTTGTTGCCTCTCGTGACATTGAAGAGGGAGAGGGTAAGACTTGATACTGGGTTTCCAGGATGCACGGGAGGAGCCCAGTGACTTGTAATCCTCCCTTCATTCATTCATCGGTATCGACATTTACTGGGATTCAGCTAGGAGCTGAAACTCAAGCCCAGGAAAGGGGTGGAAATTCAAGCAAGGGAGAGCAGGGAGCCCACTCGGACAGCCAAGGAGGGAGTAGAAGGAGCATGCAGGTCTGTCTTTAAAGCACAAGGAGCAATTATGTCACGTTCCCCTTGTTTTTACTTGCAAAACATGAGGAGGTGAGAAATGTTTGCCCTGAGCCTGTACCTAAGTGTATGATTGATTTTGCTGAATTACGGCATACTAACTTTACAGACTATTATTCAAATGTTAAGGATTGCCTGTAGGTAAAGAGGGGTTACCTGTAGGCCTTCTCTAGGAGATGCTGGACGTTGTTAGTTTCAACAAAGAACAGAAAAAAGACCATCTTGAATTTGAGGAGGAAGAAACTCCGGAACACCAGGTCGGGAATTGAGCTCATATAGTAGAAAGTGCCCTATGCTGGGAGTCATGGTTATGAAACCTTAGGCAACTCTCTTTCCCTTCCTGAGCATCTATTTCCCCATCAGCAAAATGGGGAGTTTGGGTCTGATGAACTGTATTGTCTCTTCCAAATCTACTAAACTATGGGTATAAAATTCTTCTTTACTGGGGCGCCTGGGTGGCTCAGTCGGTTGAGCGTCTGACTTCGGCTCAGGTCACGATCTCACGGTCTGTGGGTTCTAGCCCCGTGTCGGGCTCTGGGCTGACAGCTCAGAGCCTGGAGCCTGCTTCGGATTCTGTGTCTCCCTCTCTCTCTGCCCCTCCCCCGCTCATGCTCTGTCTCTCTCACTCACAAAAATGAATAAATGTTAAAAAGAATTTTTTTTAAATTCTTCTTTACTGCCTCCCCTATACAGAGTGATCTCCATAAAATAGCCTCACCCCATGCTACCCGGTATGACAGAAAGAGCACAAAATTTGGAGATAGGCCCTTTTAGTTTGAATCGCAACTTCTATATGATCTTGGGCAGAATATAACATCTTGGAAATTTACTTGAACTCAGAAGACTTGACATAAAAGGAGGAAGCTGAAGATAACTTCCATCATAGCATCTCATGGGCACTCAAGAACTGATGAACCAAGAGCTAACCAGCTCATGAATGCCATGCATGTGTAACACATTGGACTTTACGGTGATATTTAAAAAAATGTTTTTAATGTGTATTTATTTTTGAGAGAGAGACAGACAGACAGAAAATGCAAGCAGGGGAGTGAAGAGGCGGGGGGCACGGAATTGAGGCAGGGTCCAGGCTCTGAGCTGTCAGCACAGAGCGTGACGCGGGGCTCAAACTCACGGACCACGAGATCATGACCTGAGCCAAAGTCGGACGCTTAACTGACTGAGCCACCCAGGCGCCCCGATTTTATGGTGATCTTTTGAGGGCAGAATGGTCGACCACTTGAAGCAGGGGAGTAGACCCAATGCCATTTGGACATGCAACCTGGCTCCTCCGTGTCTCCAGAAGAACCTTAGACAATGAGGGACAGGCACACGTTGCTATAGTGGAAATGGCACAGATTTTGCCATCAGGCCCACCTGGCTTCAAACTTCCAGTCCAACATTATTTAGGAATGTACCTTGGGAAATTTTATTCATTCATTCATTCATTCATTCACTCACTCACTCACCAATCACTTACTGGGTGAGTGCCGTGTTCCAGACACTGCTCACTGAGCTTTAAAGTTACGATGGTACCTAGCAACACAGTTTCTGCCTTCTGGAAAATCACCACTGGAAGAAAAAGCAGGCACGTTCATAATTATATTGCCATGCGATCAGTGCCAAGATTGAAGTCAGCACAAGGTACCCTGACATCATAGAGTGCTTTTCTCTTTGTCCAAAAACAACAGGGGCGCCTGGGTGGTTCAGTCAGTTAAGCGTCCGACTTCGGCTCAGGTCAAGATCTCACGGTTCGTGGGTTCGAGCCCCGCGTCGGGCTCTGTGCTGGCAGCTCGGAGCCTGGAGCCTGCAGCCTGCTTCGGATTCTGGGTCTCCCTCTCTCTCTGCTCCTCCCCCACTTGTGCTCCGTCTCTCTCTCAAAAAAGTAAATAAACATTAAAAAAAATTTTAAAAACAGTAACAATAACAACAAAAACAACAAAGTCAATTACTTCATTAGTAATGTTATAAACTAATGGAGTAAATAATGTTGCCTAGTAAGTTACATATACTCACTTATCTTTACAAGTTGGGTTTTTTGGGGTTTTTTTTTGTCAGTTATTGCCCTATTTTATGCATGTGTTAACTGAAGCTCAGAGAGATGATGTAGTTTTCTCCAGGCTACTCAGTGAATGGTGGAAGAACTGGGATTTGAAGCCCGTTCTGTGTGGCTGCAATGCCTACGCTTGTTGGTTGTGCAATGCCACGAGGCCTTCTCTTTGATATATGGGCCCTAATCCTTATTATCCAGCACTATGACACAGATGTCACCAAAAGGCAGTTGTCTTTTCGAGATCATGGGACCAAACCATGTGAAAAGCCCATTCGGTTTGACTTCTCTGCCGTGAGAATTTGCCCAGATCAGCGGTGAGCGGTGGGGGGGATCCATGCGAAAAGAGGGTGATGGGATTTAGCTGCAACTTAGTGAAGGTTTTGATGGCTGTGGTTTCCCCCCTTGAAGGCCCCAGTTCACATTTCCCAGTGATCTCCACTCTGCAAGATGTGCTTCTTCGTGTTCCCATGTCCGGTGCACACACAGGGCTGAAGCAGCTGCATTTTATCCCTTCCCTTACACACGATAGGAAAAAAAAAAAAAAAAAAGAAAAAGACAAAAAGAAAGGTAAGAGCATGTAGAGAAAGCCAAGTACAAAACATAACTCAGAAATGGTAATGTAACAGGGCCCACCACGGCTGCTGACTCGTTGCATTCGTAATGATTTTCTCCAAATAATGCAAACACTATTTTTCCCTGAGAAAATGAGATATAGGAGTGCCACATTCCACAGATGATAGGGGAGAACTCATAAAAGATTTTAATCTTGCCTTGTCAGGCTTCAGAAATGCAAACGGCCTCGTCCTCATTTTCTTTACGCCCTGGACTTCTAATTGAGGAAGCTGGCATCAATTATGCATGTGGGTACCGCTGGGGAGGGAACTAGAATAAATATTTGGGGGGGGGGGTATCGTTAGCCAGAACATCGCTCCATCTTTGTGACGCCATAATTTCCCATGTCGTAGTGCTTTAGATTAGAACATATGGCAATAAGGTAGGTAATGAGAACAACAATTTTCTGAAACAACATTATAACTTTTCCCTCTTTATGGTCACATTTAGTTACAGTACACGCTGCCATTTAGGTGTAGAGCTTTATAAAAGCAAATCTCAGAGAGAAGGCAGTTCAGGAGCAGGGGCCTAGGAAGTCTGAATGCCTGGGCCCAGAGCCAACGCCGCAGATGGGAATTTGGAGGTGTGGACTACTTAGCTTTTGCTGCGGCAACAATCCCAGTTTCGAAGGCGCTGAGAACTGCCGTGGCTCTTTCATTTCCCTGCGACAGGAGGGCTGTGAGTCGCCATGAGGCAGCTGGGCTCAGCGTCACCTCCCTTCTCGTTCAGGAGCCGGGGTGAGAAAGTGACCCTTGTCTGGGAGACACTGCCGTCATGGTGGAGGCTTCTGGATCGATCGCCCAAGAGCGCTTAGCACTTGTGCTCAAGAGCATGTATTTCATACCCACGTGCAATCCTCTTTCCAAAGCAAGTCGCAGGCCGAGACTGTCGATAAAGCAGGGTGAAAAAGTGCCCTCGAGGAACGGGAAAGGGGGGAAGGAGGAAAGTTTAACTGCATCGTGTTAAGCGTGTTCCACATATTATCTCATTTATTTATTTATTTAAAAAAAAATTTTTTTTTTTAACGTTTATTTATTTTTGAGACAGAGAGAGACAGAGCATGAACGGGGGAGGGGCAGAGAGAGAGGGAGACACAGAATCTGAAGCAGGCTCCAGGCTCTGAGCCATCAGCCCAGAGCCCGATCCGGGGCTCGAACTCACGGACCGCGAGATCGTGACCTGAGCCGAAGTCGGACGCTTAACCGACTGAGCCACCCAGGCGCCCCAACATATTATCTCATTTAATCTGCCCAGCATTCTGACCTAGGAAACATGCGAATGAGCAAACTGGAGTATCAGACAGGCTTACTGACCCGCCTGCCTGGCAGCTAGTAGCTGGTGAAACTGGGAGTAAAACGAAATGACACCGTGGGAAAGGAAGGGCACAAAATTCCTTCCGCCCCGGGGGGCAATCAGAAAAGGAGCGGTACTCTGGAGGCAGCATTCAGACAGGCCTTGACAAATGAGCAGCATTTCAGTAGACAGAAGAGGAAAGAGAGGCAGAATGGCCATTCCAGGGAACGACGTTTTGAAAACCACAGATGAAGCCTGTAAGGCCCAGGTCACCAGCCACCCTCTCTCCTGGTGTCTCTGTAAATCATTGGAGGATGGTGTGGCACTGGATGGGGTTGGGAGAGCTTCATGCTTTGTAGACCTGATTCTGAATCCTGGTTCGGTTACTAGCTAACCAAATCATCTTGGACAAGCTGCTTATCTTCACTGGGAGTCAACTTTCAAATTTTGAAAATAGCAATCGTAGTATCATCTCTCACTTTTTTTGTGTGAGGATTAAATACAGCAAATACGAAGTCTCTACCACGATATCTGATACATGAAAAACATGCAGTCTCCATAACGTGTAAACAACAATGGTTTATGCGTCATGTTGCCATGTTATACTTGAAAACAGCATCTACTGGTCTCCTTTCTGTGGCTCGGCCTAAGGAATGATATTTCCATATGGAAGTTGCAAGAAAGACAGCCATGAACCATACTAATGGAAGTCTAAATTCTACTTTAATGACAGCTATATCTTCAACATTAAGTACAGAATGCCAAGGAAGGATGGCTCGGCTTTAGAGGCAAGGACTGGGGTTATTTGTTACTGAGTAAGTCCCGCACGAGTCAGACACAGTGAGGGCTTGTGTGGGGGTGGGGCTTGGCATCAAGGGGAAGGGTAATCAATGACTCTAGTACTAAAGGGGAAAGCCAACAAAAGCTATGCAGAGCCATGAAATAAAAGGTGGTGACTTTGGGAAATTAAAGTGCCTTGGAAGCTGAAATCTCTCAGGCTTATCTTTGGAGATAGATGATAGATAGATAGATAGATAGATAGGTAGATAGATAGAAGAGATAATGTTGGCATTAAAATTCAAGCAAATGCAGAGAACTGTGTGAAACATCCAAGGGACTATGAGTGGGGCATTTGATAGGAAAAAAAAAAGTTTGAACTACCTCTCATCTTCTCATTTAAGATGACATTTCTGGAATACAGTCCTTAAAGAAAGGAGATAATGCATAATTCATAGTGTTTTGTAAAGGCTAATGAGATGATGCATTAAAGGCACTCAGCAAAATTCTTGATGAGTCATAATCCCTCAATAAATGGAAACTAATAGTGATTGTTATTCTGAAAAGCATATTTGTATTATAATGAATTGCTCAATGGTTATCCTACCTTCTTCCCCCACTAATTAGATGGCAAGCTTCACAAAGGCAGGAACCAGATCTACTTTTGTAATATTCTATGTCCGGTGCCACTGGGGTGCCCAGGGCATAGCAGATGCATGATAAATATTTGTTGGAGACGAAAAAGATGACTGCGAAGGCTCAAGAGGGGATGAAAGATTTGGGCAGAGGCTCCACCATGGAGAACACAGAGGGAAGAATTCAAAAATGTGGGGAATCAAAAATGGGACAAAAACCCTCTGGTGACTGTGGGCCTTAGAGAGTATTTCTTTTGTGACTAAGCGTCTATTACCACTTGCCTTCTTCTTTCCCCTCCATTGCCCACTCTGGAACGCCACTTCTTGACCTCAGTCCCTCTAGTTACTGACTGTAGCTTCACCCTAAGTCTTCCCAATTGCCAAAATCACCTGAAGCTCCATAAAGGCCACCATTAACCTGTACGATATCGTTGTACAAACTAGAAAAAGGTGTCCCTTCTTCCAGGTGGATGTAGCCACCAGCTAGGAGGTTCTATTTGGTGAGTGGAGCATGGGCTTGGGTTTAGGCTTCTCCTGTCCTTTGCGCCTATTACCCCCTCAGGCAGATCCCATCTAATACAATTGTACTCCGTGGGCCAAGGTTCCTTTCAACTTCAGCTCTGGCAACACACATTTATTGAGTGTGTATTTCCAACATGCAGGCACGGGGGCTAAAGTGGTATGGTACCCATTGCTCCCGTCTTCATGGAGCTTATTCTGTAACTAGGAAAGGTGAACACAGTTGAGCAGAAGGCCTAGGACTGAGACCCACCTAGCGTGAACACAGTGCCTGCCGCTCATCCGCCACACCATCTTGATCAAGTGATGGTACCTCCCAGCACCTTCATTTTCCTCATTGTGAAAATGGGGATACTGTTACCTCCCTCAGGGGCTTGCCGTGGGTATTAAATGATCTGAATGTTTGTCCTCCCCCAGAATTCATACGTTGAAAACCTAACGCTTGCTGGATGATATCAGGAGGAGGGGATTTGGAAGGTGCGTAGGTCCTGAAGGTGAAGTCCTCATAAATGAGATTAGTGCTTTTGCAAAGAAGATCTATAGCCCCTTCCACCAAGTGGGAACAGAGCAAGAAGTCAACGGTCTGCAACTTGGAAAGGACCTTTACCAGACACAGGATCTGCTGGTGCTATGATCTTGGACTTCCCACTGTCTAGAACTGTAAGAAATAGAGTTCTGTTGTTTATAAGCGCCCCAGGCTATGATATTTTGTTATTTCAGCCCAAACAGATAGTATATGTGCCATGTATGTTAGCTTTTATTATTATTATTATTATTATTATTAATCATGCCATAGAATCAGTGATATAATCATGAAAAGAATCAAGATATCCTTTTGGACCGGAACATTCAGAAAAAGCATCACCAAAGCAGTATGACTTAAGCAAGAATGGTACCACAAAGTGCCTTCAGGGAAGAGACAGGAGCAGAAGTTATTAAAACAGGATTGCCAGATTTGAGGCCATGAGGGGTGGTGTAGAGTGTGGTAAACTACAGAACACATCTCAAGCATTCGGCATCAAACGTTGGAAAACACATCATACAGTCTGTGAGGTAAGTTCTGCCTCTCCAGGGTGGGCAGAAATAGGCACACTATGGGATAAGAAAATGTCTAGTCCTCTGAGAAGTTTTGTTCTTTGTAGTCAGCCGCTGTCAGTTTTTCTCCTCACTCCTCTAGTGATGTTTGGGAAAGATCGTGGACCCTTAAAATCCCTTATAACAGGCTTGCTTGGCTATGGCACAGGCCCATAACACCAAAGAGCAGAGCCACTGTTTTCAGACTCTAACCAGTGCCCTTGCCCAACTCTCAGAAATTCCAGGCCTTTCCTCTCCCTTCACCTCCCACCCCTCACTCAATCTGAGGTGAACTGACTGCAGACTGCTCGCTCAGAGTACATTGTTTGAAAGTTTGTGTCATAAACATATCGATCCTGCCTCGCGTTCCCAAACAGAATCTCGATGTTGAAGTACTCCTTTAATCAAAAGTAAATTATGTACAGGCCACGGAGGTCAGCTCAGCCAGGCTCACAAAAAAGGCAATCCATCATTTATTCGTAAATGTCAGTGAAATCTGGAAATCGATATGTGCGCCAATGTGGATTATGTTTATTATTTTTCTGTAAATATCAATGCTGAGAAATATTTCAAGAGAGCACGTAGGTGCCATGGGAAATCAGAACCTACCCTAGGGTAGGTGGTGAGGTGGTGGAATCTTTCCAAGTGGATTTGATCTGGGTTTTTTTTTTTTTTTGGAATTCTTTTGCAAGTGAGAGCTGGGCCATCCCTGGTCCCGTGGGAAATAAAGAAGAGAAACATAGTGATTAAGGTGTCTGAGAAAGTTCCAGAATGGAGGTAGCTTACTTACCATGAGATAGAAATAGCTTCTCATGATATATTTTGAAGAGCGAGCTTGGACATAGAAAATAAAAGCGATTCCCAAAGATCTGGTTCATCTACAGGATCCTTGGATCTGCAGTCCTGTCCCTTTTTCTTGCCTTTTCCGGATAAGTACACCAGATATGTGATGCCAGAGTCCTGGCAGTAAAAGCAACAGCAGGCAGTAGTTGGAGAGGAAAGACCTTATCTCTTACTGCTTATTTTTTTTTCTTCCATTTATTTTAGAGGCGATACAGAGTCTTAAAGGTTTTTTGAGTCAGTGAAAGACATGATCAAAGTGGTATTTGGGAAAGACAAACAATAAAAATTGAGTAACCAATATTGGAAACGTAAGAGATTGAAAGGACAGAAACCAATTATGAGGTTCCGGCTGGATGGACAGATGCGTTGTTAGAGTGGACAGATCACAAGCTTTGGAACCAGATGTTAGGGCTTGAGGTTGAGTCTTTATTCATTACTACATGAAAATTACAATACGTTTCTGGGCCTCGGTGTCCTGCTTCGTAAAATGAGAATAATAAGAACGGCTATATCAGTTAGGATAGACTAAGCTATGCTGCAATAACAAATAATCCCCTGAATCTCTGTACCTTTAAAAGAAAGGTTGGGGCGCCTGGGTGGCTCAGTCGGTTAAGCGGCCGACTTCGGCTCAAGTCGCGATCTCATGGTCCGTGAGTTCGAGCCCCGCGTCGGGCTCTGTGCTGATGGCTCAGAGCCTGGAGCCTGTTTCGGATTCTGTGTCTCCCTCTCTCTCTGCCTCTCCCCTGTTCATGCTCTGTCTCTCTCTGTCTCAAAAATAAATAAACGTTAAAAAAATTAAAAAAAAAATAAAAAAATTAAAAAAATAAAAAAATAAAAGAAAGGTTAATTTCCTACTCAAGCTTCATGCGTATCCCGGGTCAAAGGGACAGGGGCTCCCTATGAATCGTGTGCTCGCTTTTCTTCTCAAATTGAGCATGCTCTACTGTAAGGGATTC
The DNA here is from genome assembly GCF_018350195.1 of Panthera tigris. NCBI lineage: Eukaryota > Metazoa > Chordata > Mammalia > Carnivora > Felidae > Panthera > Panthera tigris. The sequence goes on from NC_056678.1 coordinate 34,310,960, forward strand.
AGGAAAGTACAACCTTACACTGTGTTCACAAGGGGAAGATTGGAATGTATTTGGCAAACAGCACTCACAGCTATCACCCCAAACTCATTGGACTTAGGGGCAGATTAGAAGTAACATGTAAATACAAAGGATGATGTTTGGCACACGAGGGAAAGTCTGCAAGCCATGGTTGTTTACATGGAGTCAGTCCTTTGACGTCAGAGTCTGAAGGCCAGATTTGAACTGAGAGACAGCATAGTACGTTCATAGGTGTGAAGAAGGAGTATGATTAGATCGTGAGATTTTGAGATTAATTTAGGCCAAGCGTGTAGACCCTGAAGGCTTTGGGATCCTCCTGAAGGGGGCCCTACTGGCTGAGGCATATGGTGGTGAGGCCCGGGAGTACCTACTGACATTTGGGTTCTTGCTGTCCTGCTGGATGGGAAGCAGAGACCTCTGGAAAAGGATGCCATGAGCATAGAGACCATTCTCATGAAAAGATGGATTGAAGCTGTGGCCAATCATACAGTTAGCGTTCAGCGTTCCTGAGATAATTCATACTGCTCTCTTCCCCTAGAGTTTCTTCCTGGTCTTTGCTTCTCCGTCGGGAGACTTGCAATTGTGGCCTCCCGGATTAGGTAATAGAAGACCTAAGATCCAAGCCTATTACTCAAATTGCCTCTCTGGACTTGATAAAAGCAGTCCTATCCCTTCTCTGGGCTACAGTAGGCTCATTTGTAAAATAGAAAAGTTAAAATCCATCATCTCTACGGTCTCTTTCCACACCAAGTTTACAGTTTTTTCACAAGCATTGGCAATGAGTACACGACTACTCTCCTTTTGTGCAAGTTAACTGTGATAAAAGGTGGTCCAAGAATATCTGATTTGGCTTGAGCATTTGTGCTTCAAAGAACCTATTTTCTCCATCCTATGAAGGATCAGGAAAAAAAGAAAAAAGAAAGAAAAAGAAAACAGTAGAATAAAATCAGAATGCATATCATTTATGGAAATTCTTTTCAGGCATTGGGAATAATTAAAAAGGGAGAACCCAATTCATGCCTTTCTGTTTGCTTTCAGGTTTGGGGAGATTCCTGCAGACCCTTTAGTAGGATTCCCTCAACCTTAGTTAGCAGGGCTGAGAGAAAGATGTGTTTGCTCGGAATCCGTGGTGTCCCCATAGACCCAAGCTCCATAATTAAAGCAGGGACATTGTCTTGTTCATTGCCACACCCTCAGCACGGAGGACGGTGGATGATGTAACACAGGCGTTCAACAGATATCTATCTGTAGAACAAATACATGAATCGTAGACAGAAAAATAACCACGTCCAAGTCTTCTCACTGATGGTCCTTTTCAATCCCCTTCTTGTAGGGCCAGAGTTCTTTCTCTTATGCATGTCTCCAGTGTCCTCTACGCCATCCTTCAACCATCACCTACAAAGCACTTAATCTGTGCTTAATCCCCCTACAGGTCCTTAATAAGACAAGTGCTAATCTGCTTTTCGCCACCTAGTGTACGAACTTGCAAATCGACAAGTCCTGAGTCTTCCTTTCCAGAATAATAGAAGTTTTGAACTCTTCTGTATGTAGATTGGGGGGGGGGGGGGAACCCAGGGAGCATCTTTTCCTGCCCTTTTCTCTTGATAAAACAAACAAACAAACAAGCAAACAAACAAACAAACAACAAAGTATTGATGGCTCATAAGAGAACAGGACATGTTCTTGCCTCAGATGAGTTATCAAAGGAAATCATGGTGTTCTCAGAGAGTGTTTGGCCCTGTGTTAAGGGAGATTTAAAACAAGACAAGTGGATATGAATCCCAGGGCTGCCCATGTGAGGGGTGAGAACTTGGCAAATTACGTTTTCCTAGCTTTGGTTCGCTCCTTCCTAACGTGGATGAGAGTAATAGTAACACCTCTCAAGACAATGATGGTAAGTGTTCATTCGTTTATTTCTTAAACAAATATTTATTGTGGGCTTTCTATATCCCAGACATTATGGGAGGCCCTGGAATATAGCCATTAGAAAGCAGACAAAAATCTCTGTCCTTAGTTTGCTTAGCTTCTAATGCTCAACAAACATTAGCTATTATTATTATTATTGTTATTAGTCTTAGGCTAAACATGAGTATTTCAGAATTTTTATCTAGATGAAATCCTTTTCTCTCTGACTGATATTGGTCAGTCAATTGCATTTACTAAGCCACCACAGAGCACAGAGCTGGTGTCTATATGGATGCTAGCCGCGACAGGGTAGATTGAATTTGGATTTAAAAAGCACGCCTAAATTAAACACACTACCTCTTCTTGCTTGCTCCTCATTACCTTTCAGTAATAATAAGAACTTGAGCGGATTTTCATCACTGTCCATTGTAATCCGTCCAGAAAAACCACTGAACCATTCGAAGGGGTCTAGGAGGAGAAAAGTAGCGGCTGTATCTGAACTCCTTGGGAAAGGGCAGAGTTTAATAAATAAACGGATGCATGCTTCTTAAATTGACAAGAATCCTTGTCAAGCGCCCTGACAAGAACAAGTCGATGAATGGCAATGTTACACATCTGATACGTAACCCACCCACGTAACTATGTGAGCTCAGAGAATTTTGGCCTCTGAAGGAGATATCAAAAAAAAAAAAAAAAAAATCCCATTACTCAAATCCTTGATTTGACAGATAAGGAAATAGATGCAGAGGGGACAAGTGAATTTACCCAAGACTGTGTGGCTGGTGTGTGAACCACCTGATCAGACTCTCAGGATCCCCGATCCCTACCCAGGGCTTCCATAGCCTCTGGAAGTCTCCTTTTGTCTAACTTTGAGTGAAAATCCCTTGAGCTCAATGGCCTTTGCACTAAGTTGTTTGTTCTGGACTCAGCCTAGAGGCATGTTGTAAGGGAATCAGAGAACAAGCTTTCTGAGACAGAGGGTGTCTGCGGTGAGATTAGACATGTTCCCAGCTATGGAAAAAGAGAGGGGGTTTTTCGGGTACTTTCCCTCAAAACTGCTCTCTTTCCCGAGGACCTTTTCCTCCTAGACCCCTCAGAGTGGCTCAACGGTTTTTTTCTGGACACACTACGATGAACAGGGATGGAAATCCACCCACCTTATTACGTATTATTATTCTTTTTATTACTGAGAGGTAACTCATAACAAGCAAGAGAGCGGTATATTTAATTTATGCATGTTTCCCAAATTCAAGAGTCCCTGTGACCCTTTCTAAGGGTTTCTGCCACCAGGGAGGGGACAGTGCTCCAAACTCCCTCCTCTAGTGTTGACTAAATCCCTCTCTGATGCTTTTTGCTTCTGAAAGGATCCAGATTCACTCGGGGAAATTCACTTTTAAAAGGAGGTGCCATCTAGTGGCCTGTGGGAGGATCAGCAGCCTACCGCAAGAAAAGGCCAGGGGCTCAGGGATAGCAGCTGCAGTCCTTCTCCACACTAACCGGCCAGAAGAACCACAGAATGTTTCTGTTGGGAGCAACCCCCAGCAGCTTTCTGTCAAGACATTCGCCTCCAGTCGGCACGAACCATATGCCTCTCGCTTACAGAGCTGTACGAAACCCTCTCACAAATTTTAGCACATTTGATTTTCACATCGGCCCTGTGAATTTCGATAGAGTCCTCTCCGTTTGAGAGATGAGGAGATGGCCAGTCATAATTTAGCTTTCTTCAACAAAAGCGCTCGACTTTTGGGAGACTAATTTAGGCTCTTACCTGGAACCCGGGCTTTCCGCACAGAACCTCCCGCTCGAAATCGCCTGTCCGCAACCCCAGGGAAGTATGGAACCCTGGAGACGTAGAGAGACAGGTTCCCCACCAGTCTTACACCCCATCTCTGGCACCAGGATTGGGTCAGTGTGGGAAGGCCATTTTACGTCAATATTTCTGAGTGAGGAGAAAGTTTCTTCCACCTCAACACATGGGCGAATCTGTCTGGGCTTACAGGAAGTGCGGGGATGGGCTTGACAAGAACTGGCAGCGGTTGGGGGGGGGGGGCCGCTGTTGTCCATGTGGCAGTGAACGATGGGGCCCTCTCGGAATACGGAAGAGGCTGCTGGTTCTGTCAGAAGAGTCCTTGTAAGAGGAAATTAAGCCGGATATAACCCCGCTATGAAATCACTGGGCATATCTCAGGTCCCCGTTTTAAATATTCAATAGTCTTCAGGGAGAAAATGAATTAATGAATAGGGTCATCTGACAGTAGAATGAAAAAAGGTATCTGAAGAGTAAAACAAAAAAAAACCCGTATTCTACCCCATCCACTTGCTCTCCACAGAAGGGCCGATTCCTCACAGGTATGGGAGCGTGCCTTGTCTTACTGATTCCCCCCACTTACTCTTGCCCTAGGCCAGTATGACCCTCATCACACCCCACTCTGTCTCCTGGTACTTGGACACTCAAGGACAGTGGCCCTTGGCAGCTTGTGCAGTCACGGGGCGTTCTCTGGAAAAGAAGCAATCTTGTGTGGTTTGGTTGTTTTAGAAAGAAAGCATTGTTAATGGAGGTCTTGACTTGTGGGCTGAAATAGCAAGCTAGGGATGTGTTTGCTTTTTCTGGCTGTTACTTGCTAGAGAAAAAATATATTTATGAGGGAAAAGGTCATGCCGACAATCTCTGTGTTCCTAGGGGATAGGGCTGGGCAGGAAGGTTTCCAAGATTCAAGCCAGGCAAGAATGCGAAGCTAGCAGCACCGGGCCTGTCTTGCGAGCGCTCCGCAGTGGACGTCCACAGCTTCTTCATGGGAAGGTCGGGAAGGGATGTGACTTTCCCTCAGGGAGAGAGGGCTGTGGTCCTATCAGATGGGTCCTTACAAGGGAATCAACCTGGATAGAACCCCTGAAGCCTGTTAGCCTCCCCTAGCAAAAACAAAGAAATCCAAGCATTGAAATAGAATGAGACTAGGGCTGTGGCGTTGGTTAGTATTGGAGGTTTCGGGTAAGCGGACTGTAACGTTAAGTACATCCGCAGCCGTATTGTCCTGGGCTTCAGCCTGCTTATGAGGCCATCAGGGCAGACAGAGAACCTCTTCTGGAGCCTGACCACTAAGCCCGGACCTTGGGTGAGAACCACATACTATGTCTAGCTTCTTTCTTGTGGGGGAAGTTGAGTCAATTCCCTGCACTTCCTGATTCCCAGTCACTTCTTTTACTTCTCAGAATTCCAGAACTCTGGTATCGCTTTCCACTGTCCAGGCTGACAGACTGAAGTAGGAGATCTTAAGGGTTCATGCAAGACCCAAAAGGTTTCTTTATCTCTCTCTCTCTTTTTTTTTTTTTTGTACGAGTCTCAATGGAAACAACATGGCCATGGAAGTCAGTTCTCTAGTGGACAAGTGAATGGGGCAGTTTGTTAACTGGGGACCTCAATCAATTTAGTCCTTGTAGAGAAAGTTCAGTGGCAAAGAAGTGGTATCAGAACTTCCTTAGCAACCTTAGACACTCAGGTCTGGGAGAGAATTTGAGTGGCCATCTAATTCTTCCCGTTGCCTTGGGGCAGGATGGCCATGTAGACGCTGGGGACCCCTGGGATGTTGCCAGTGACAACGGGCGTCGCCGTTGGACTGTTCAGAGGACAAGGCAACTAAGACCCTAGGGACTTGGGTTTGACTTCTTCCTTTCTCAGTGCCTGAGCGTAGATGAAGACAATGTACAACACGTAGCAGGCAACCTGCTGTCGGGAGGCCAGACCTCATCCAGACCCCCCAGGGTTCCAACATGGCAGAAACAGCTGAAGCCTGGCATCCCTCCTCAAGGAAGCCTGTTGCACAAAAGCGTCCTCTGCCTTCTAGCAAAGCTGCCCCTGTCAGGATAGGAGGCTGGAGGGCACACATCTCTTGCACAGAGGAGAGAAAAATGATATGAGAGCAGCTTGGATGGGAACAATATTTCAGGCATGGCTAGCTGTTAAAAATGAGCTAATTCAGAAGAGGCACATTTAAATAAATATAATGCAAAGACATAATGGTACAAGATAATAGTTTTGAATGGGGAATTCTAATGACTTCAAGTGCATTTCACAGGGCAATTAATACACGTGGCAATGCTGCAACGTTCAGCAAAAGAGGAGGGGGGAATGAGGTCGGGAGCAGAAAGAGGGGAGATGACAGCACCCGATAAAAATAGGATTTGATTTTCTTTGCAGCAGGAGTAATGCTTACAAATATAATAAAAGAGAAAAATAAGTGTGTGTCAGTTTTTATAATTCAGCTTGTAAAATTCGGAATGATTAGGTTTTGAAGAGGGCAATTAGTCCTCTTTTGCATATTCATGGAGATTTAATGAAATAGGGCTGGGCTTTCTCCATTCTTTCCTGGTTACCCCTACAGTACCCTCCCCCCCCCCCCAGCACAAACTAAAAATATATCCGATTCCCATCACACCGAGGCCTCATCCCCTTCAATTCATAGAGGAGGTCCCCTCTGCTGATTGGTACATACAAATACCGGGGATTATCGTTAACAAATGACACGTTTCTGGTGCCTCTGCCACGAGTTACCAGATGAGGCGTGTGATTCTCCAGGGGCTGAGGAAGAGACTTCTGGTGACAGCAAAGAGGGAGGGATACACAGGGCAAGAGGCTGACCCCCTGGGACGGACACAGGACATCTTATTCGTCTGTTCCTTCTTGCTCATTTTTGCTTCGGCGTGCGTGTGTGCGCACCGAGAGAGAAAACGAGAGAAGACGTAAAGACAGAAAAAGACAGAGAGAAGGAGAGAAAGAAAGGAAAGGAAGGAAGGGGGGAGGGGTTGAGGAAGATAAGGAGGAAAAAAAAAAAGAGTCTGAAGAGATCAGAATGGATCATTTTAAGGCAGCCGGGACTGGAGGGGTATTTTTTTCCCCTTTTTGTTTCTATTCTTTTCAAGTGTTGCCTAGAGCAAACACAACTAGAAACTAATGAACAAACAAAATCCAAAAGCCACACACAGTTAAAAACCACCTCAGCACAAAAGGGAGAAACCTCGATGCCCCATCTGCTTTGTTTATGTTTCTCCGGGGCACTGATTTCTGTTGTGTCGTGTGTGTGTGTGTGTGTGTGTGTGTGTGTGTGTGTGAAAAGTTCAGTGATTTTCCTAAGGTCTTGTGCTAAGAATCACTTTGGTCAGCCTCAGGGGTGCCTGATGGCTCAGTGGGTTAAGCATCTGACTCTTGACTTCGGTTCAGGTCACGATCTCACGGTTCATGGGGTTCATGGGGTTCATGGGATCAATCCCCGTGTCTGGCAATGCGCTGACAGTGCAAAGCCTGCTTGGGATTCTCTCTCTGCCCCTTCCCTGCTCACGTTTTCTCTCTCTCTCTGTCAAAATAAATAAAACTGGAAAAAATATATTTAAAAGAAAAAGAATCTTTTTGGTCAGCTCCAAATCTCTAGCTCTGCCGTTCTCATCGTGCCCTGATTCCGGTAAGGGCTCAGTTCTTCCTGACATTGTCTTGACTGTTCTGCCTGTCTCCCCGCTTTTCAAAAGCTTTATTTTTTAAACGCATTCTTTCCCTTCTCAGCCTTAAACAGGGACAGAAGATAAGTGGTCATTTTAGTTCCTCCCAAATAACAAAAATATTTACAGATGTGTGTCTGTGCGAGATTTTGCCCATGAAGACACCAAGGCTGGAGAGGTTAATGATTCAAGGTCACAGCAGGAATAAGCGGTAGAGGGAGAGTTTGAGTTCAGGTCTGTCTGCTTCCAAATTCCACAGTCCCAACACACTTGGGGCTTCCCAGCTTCTAAGCCCTGAACACTTTAAAGAAGTTCCTAATCTTTTTGTAAGGAAAAAACTGCCTTTGATTTTCCCTGAAAGGGAAGGGAAATTGGAGAAAAGAAATTGACTGAAAGACAACACTTGCTTTCCAATCCTGATGTTACTTTGTTCGGAGTGATGTCCACTAGCCTACCTCCCCCCCACTCCTACCCCTTTGTCATCCCTTCTGTCTTGATTCTACTGAGTATAGAATGTGCTTTCCAGGGACCTCTTCCATGGAAAAGGACAGTCGCTTTCCAGAAGTCTACATCTAGGGGATGAGTCTGTAATCCTGGAGTTCAATCTTAGGAAACCTAAACCACATTTTCTAGCAATTCCATAATAATCACAATTTTTGAAAACTGACCTTTTGGTCTCCATTTGCCTGCCTCTAATCTAAATTGGTCTAAAAATCGGGTGAGGAAAAAAAAATATTATCTATTGGACCTCCACAACTTTCACTGCTAGTTTTTATCGAGTGCCTGCTCTGACCCAGTCATGGTGCTAGACTTATATTTGCCGGCTTCATCCTGGGATATGTCACCTAGAGGGTATGAAAAAAAAAAATAAGGGCTGGTCTATCATTCAATTGCCTGTGGATACTAAAAACACTCATAGGGATGACCCAGGAGTCTGAACTTGGAATTTTCAAATCCTGGGAACTGAAAACACCCATAGGGATGACCCAAGAGTCTGAACTTGGGATTTTCAAATCCTGGAATTGAAATACAGGCAAACGGGTAGGGATAATTAATTTCTGTGTGAATATGTGTCTATGTATTTTTCTAGGAAAGGCCCACAGCTCTGATCCCCTAAAATAAGCCTATAGATTGGAAAGTCATAGCGACCGGTACCAGCTTTGAATAAAACCTTTAAGATCAGCTCTTACGGCCGCCCGTATTTTCAGTGTCTCCAGTTTCTGGCCTGATCATCACAACTACAGACTGGGAAAGTTACTTAAATTCAGGAGGAACAAATTCTTGTTGAGAGTTTTTTATACATGAAAGGGCAGAGTACAGACTGAGTCAGCTCCCAGGCCTTGGAGCCCCGTACCGTCCCCTCCTCCCTGCACTTTTCTGCCCCCACTTCCTGTGACTGCTGTGTTCTCCACCCGACACAAAAGCATACCTGCCCTCGTACCAAGAATCGTTTCCCTCTTCTGCCTCCCTCTCCCCTTTTTGGGGACCCATGAAGCAGCCCCTGCAGAGAACTTGCATTCTCCAAAGATGGCCCCCATGCTGTCCTTGAGAGGAAACTAGACTTTATAGTGCATGGCAGTTTAATTCATAAATAAATATTACATGTGCTACCAGATGGCTCATTAGCCAGTTGTTATGGCAATCAGCATTTCAGCCAATTAAAAACCTTTCCCAAGACTTTAAAATATGTTGATTGTGGCAACATGAAGTGCCTGAAGACCATGCAAATACACTTGAATGCAAGAGGCATCTCTGCTTTGGGATAAGAGGGAGCAGGTGGGGGTTAGGAAGAGGGAACGTGGGGGGCACATCAGGGAGGTACAGACACCAGAATGAAGATAAAAGACGTTGGAGGAGGAAGACACTTTTATTAATCTCTACCCTATATGTATAAGGACTCTTTTGGAGCAAGCAAAAACTAAGTAGGCTATTCATCTCTCTCTCTCTCTCTCTCTCTCTCTCTCTCTCTCTCTCTTTTAATTTTAGTAGATTCCTTAAAGGCAGTCCTGTGTCTTATTGCCTTTTGTGTTTTCACCGCCTAGAACCCTGCTTGGCACGTACTAGGTGGGAATTTATAGTAATAAAAATAGTTTATCATCATCATCATCAATTATAATAAATAGCAGAAAAAACAAAAAAGTCTTCTTCCTCTTGAATCGAATCCAGAGACAAATCGTGTTATTAGGTTTAGATAAAAGCCGGTGAAGGAATCTGCTGCCGTGGTCCTGGGCAACCTGGCTGGGGCAGGGGAATCTCACTGGTTTTGCGTCTTCAGCTAGGATTTGGGTGGTCAGGACCGAAGCTGTGGCTCGGAGTGGCGAGGGACAGGACTTCTGCCGCGCGCTGTCCCGTCGGTTTCCATGATCCGTGCGTGCATACGTGTTCTGTCCCCTCCCCGCCCCCACCTGAATCTAATCCCCTCTAGAACTGGTATTTCATGGCTCCACTCAAGGGGTCTGGGCGTGAGGCTGGCCTGGCTGGGCACCAGCTAAGAGGCAAGCATCAGAGATTCGATTTGGAACAGCAAAATCTAAGCGAACAAATTTCTATCCAAGTTGCTAGGAGATGAAGAGGGCCAGAGGCATGAGTCGAGATGAAGTCTACAGGGGCAGGTTCAGATCTACTAGGAGGATGCGAGGGACCCCAGACAGCGGAGGAAGCTCGGTTATAGACAGAGCATTCTGAGTTGCTAGAAGCAGATGAGAGAGAAAGCAATCAGACAGAGACAAGGAGCTAGGGCTTGTATTCCACTCAACTCTGTATCCTCATTACCTTCTACACAAACTGTCACATAGTAGGTGCTCAGCAAACATTGATTAAACGTTTTTTTTTTCTTTTTAAATCATCTCAGTGCGTGCTAAACCACGTCGTGTGTGGGTGACTGAGAGAATCAAAATCCTGAAATCTATTTTGGGCTTTTTCATTCTCTCCCTAGAGAATCCTTTTCCAATTATAATACTCAGGATTAAGATTTCCCTTCATTTTTACTCTCCGATCAAAGGAATTTTCTGGAGAAGTGGACTCCCTCAATGCCAGGAGTCGAATGCTTTTCAGGGACCCAATCCAGGGGACAGTGGAAGGTCTAGGATTCCCACCTCACAGGCTGCCAAGAGGTCTGGCTCTGCTCCCAGAGATTCATGAGCCCCCACTGCCTCCCTGACCATGTCTGCCCAGAGCTGTCTGGACCCCTCTACACAGAAATCTGCTGCCTCTGAAATTGCACTGATACAGTGACGGGAAAGGAGGCGCAAAAAATAACTTCCCTAGACAATCAGAGCAGATTATTTTAATGAGGGCTTAGAAATGGGAAACAAATGGCACCAAATTAGCCTCCCTCCCATTCGTCAGCTCCACTGGAGAAGGCGTGGGGCCTTTGTCTGAGTCAGCAGTGGGGGAGCTGTGAGGCCTACCTCTGGTTTCAGGAAGCTTCTCTCATGGGAGCTCCCCCTCTGTCTCTGAGCTGCTTCCCCCTGCCGCCCCTCAGCCCAATTGTCTCCACTCATGTAGTGTCAGGGCTCCTGGGGCCCATCACCGCTAGTCTGCGTGTGCTTTAAATTTCCTCTGTGTAGAAACACAGGTCACTGAAGGACAAGAGGATCCCAGAGCCCACCTGGGACTCAGGGAGAGGACAGTGTCCGAGCCAGGGTGCTCACGTTTCCCGGACTCGTCCCAAGGCCAGCGATCTCTTGTGGGCCACTGTGAAACACGAGGCGGTTTCTGTTTTCTTCCCAGGCACCTATCTTTGTCCCTCGCACTGTCCAGTTCTGTCACCCTGGTAGCCCCTGGGCGTTGTCACTGGAGGTCACCAGCGGGGCTGGGGCAGACCTTTGCTTCAGGATTCACAAAGGAGAGCAACACCAGGAACAGCTCTCCCGTGTGCGGCTGGCGGGGAGAGGCTGAGCTCCTCTGAAACTCGGCCTTGGGTCACAGCGGTGAACAGAAGGGACTACAATAGATTATTACATTAAGCAAAACGAAATGGTTTCCCCGCTGGAAGGAAGAAAAGTCATTAACTTGGAGGGTCCAGTTATCAGGGAAAATGATATCACATCTGCAGCGTGTTTTGGATTGCAATTTAAGAGGAAGAATTGGAAGAGAATTTGATGTGGGGTGAAAGGTGTGGGATTGACAGCCCGGGGAATTGGCGTATGTTGTTTCTTTGCCCCCCTCTTGGTCTCTGTCTGTCTTTTGGTCTCCGGGTCCCCTCTCCTCTCCTCTGACGTTCTCCCTTCCCTCTTCAAAGGAGGCAATGTGGGGAAGAAACTGAGGTGGATTCAATTCCTTTCTGTTTGGGAAACCTTGGAGGTTCTCCATTTTCAAATCTGTTCCCAGATTCTGGCTGGACTCTTAGCTCACGGGAAAATTCCAGGGCTTTCTTCCTGCCTTTGCTACTTCGGGGGCCACCGTATAAGAACAGTTGCACTAGAACAGAGGTGGGGGTAGCCCAGGACACAAGGGAGTTATTTCATAACGGAAATGAGTGACTTGGGGTTAATCATTCGACCAAATATGTTTTGCTGAGGGCTTTCCATGTGCAGAACACCGTCTCCATGCCACGGAAGACACAAAGGTGAACATGACCTAAAGCTCCCTGGAGACGTTCATCATCTAGATGGGCAGACAGCGTACTCATTACAGAATAATCCAGAAACACCTGGCAGTTGATGGCCACCGTCGCTGAAGAAACTGTCTTATTGTTCCATTGCCGAATTTATATTCTGGCTTACGAAGTGCCCTGTCTTGTGCTGACCTAACAGTAGGCAGAGAAATCTGGTTTCTGCCTTCAAGGCTCTTCCTTTCTCTCCGTTACACACGCTTCCTGCTAACTCCATTGTTTCCACCCAGGTTCTGTTGTTCCTATCCTTCACAGACTCTGTACCAGGCACTGGGGACACAGTGGCCAACCACACAGTCACTGCCATCCCAGAGTTCACCCCTGCCTGTCGAGGCAGTTAACAAATAAGTACATTTATAATTACAAGTTGTGCAAAGCATCTTGGAAACATTTCAAAAAGGCCTCCCTGAGAGAGAATAACAAGGAAGATTTAGCTGAGTTTGGATTTAGTCTGGGGACATGACATCAGCTCCAGAATCTAAAGGAAGAGCAGGGTTATCCAGGCAGAGGAAGGAGAACAGTGTTTCAGGCAGAGCACCACATATGGGAAGACTGAGGTGGAAAAGAGGTTGGGGCGTCCGAGGGACTGAAAAAAAGGCCATGTGACAGAGACACGGATTGCATGGACACAGAGACGAAGGTAGGGAACGGGGGTGGGGTCTCAGGTGGATGGCAGAATAGACAGCTTTGTGAAATGGAAACATACGAGAATTGTCACCAGGGAAGTGACATGTTCTAATTTATGTTTTACAGTTCGCTCTACTGGGGTCAACATGGATTTGAAGGTGGAAAGAATGGAAGAAAAAGGAAACTACTGTCACACTCCCAAGGAATAAAGGTGGCCTAGACCTCGATGGGCAACACGGAAGGAATCATGGGGTATCTGTTGAGACACGAGACACAGATACAAGTCACCCTCCGTTTGTTTTTGTATAGAAATGTTTATTGGAACACAGCTGCTCATTCATTTCGGTCTGGTCTATGACTACTTTCTGTCTTCAATGGGGTGATGAGTAGTTTCAACAGAGACCCTACGGCCCACAAACCCTAAATTATTTACTTTCTGGTTCTTTATACACTCTGCTCAGTCCTGTTCTAGACAATAACTCAACGTGTATACGATGGACAGTAGAAGTTAGTCAACGTAGATGCTTAATAATTTTTTTTAGTGTTTTCTTTATATCTTTTCTTTGAGATACACTGGGCCTCTCTTCCTTTCACCAGCTTGGGGCCAAGGAAGGAAGAATCAAAAGGGACGTCCTGCGAACTACTGAATGAGTACGAAGGAAACCCAGATGCCACAGCTGTACTGAATGTCTCCTGGTGTTCAAAGGAGCTGCTGACTATGGAGAGAAGCCAGGCCCACTGGTATTTTTCCATCAGAAAGATCTAGAGTAATCCCCATACCTTCAGCTACCCCTGTGGTTGCAAAAGCTTGTGCCCTGTACACCGAACCAACAATCTACCAAATTATTTCTTTGCTCGACAAACATCACTCACAGCCCTATTATGGCTGAAAGGCTTTTTAATAAAACGGTCTATAAAGATTACAAAACAAGCCTCTGGAGCAACCTCCTCATGACTTCCTTCTGTTTTCCCACAAATTTCTCTCCCTTTCCCACAGAGAAGGTTTGTATTTCCAACCAGGTGCCTCTTCAGAGCTCTCACAGAGAACAGCTGAATGCAGCAATCTCTGCCTATCCTCGATGCAGATGAACTTCAAGGAGCTGCCTTTCACAAACGACTTGACATTGAAGTGCACGGGATTTGGGCTCCTTCCTCAGAACACATCGCTCTCGCCAAGGCACTAGATATTTTTCATTCAAGCTGGAAGTCAGAAATAATCGAAAGCCTATTGCTTTTACTTTCTCTTACCGGCTGCATCCTCTGTATTAAAAGCATAGGTAACTTATCTGTCTTTTAGGCAAATAGCTATTATGTTCCCACCCAAGGCGAGAGTCCATTTTGTCCAGGAAAAAAATCACTTGGAATCGATTTAGATGGAAATGGATGCAAGAAGAGAGACAGAATTCCTTAGCTATGAGAGAGATTAACAAATCAAACAGATAGACACGAACAGCATGGTTCTGTCCAGACTGATGAAGGCAGCTCATGCCGGAGAGGGTGGTGAACTAGGGGACTGGCCTTGAATCCAAATCACTGGGCTCATGGGAGCGTGGGCTTAATACCCAAGGAATATGTATCTCTCAGGCGATGTTGTTAAAATGCAGATTCGGTTTCGGTAGGTCTGGGCTGCCAGATGATGCCAACGCCATGAGTCCCTGGACCACACACTGAGTCCTTGGACCACACATTGAGTCCGGGGACCACACGCTGAGTGCCAAGGGCGTATGGATTTAACTCTAGGGTCTACGTGGATGTGGGTTCGAGATTTTGAAGATAAGTTAGGTTACCTAGATCCGTTTGGGGTCTAAATCATTCATCAGTGCTCACAGGAGATGATGATGTGTGTGATTTCAGAAAGCCTGCGGAGTCCAGGAAACGCAGGAAACAGAACCGGGCAAAAAGTGAATTCCCCAGCGTACATGCTGGGATTACCTGCCAAAAACTTAACAAGGGATCTTGGCCTCAGACATCCAGGCAAAAGGGTGGTTTGCAAGACTGACCACACCCAGGGCCTGAGCAGTGAAGCGGGAGCATCTGAGGGCTAATCCCAGTCGAGCGAGCGTGGGGGCTGAGTCCAGACTGAACCGCCAGGGAAACTGGACAGGAAATCTGGCCCCATCATGCTGAGACTCCCTCATCTTATCTCTAGAAGCTTGCCTCATGGGTTTGTCGGGAGCATTAAATAAGAAAATCCCTGTGTTTTAGGTTCTAAAAATAGACGCTGAGATAACGATTTGTGTACAAGTGACTTACTGCACAGTGCTCCTGGGAAAAAAAAAAAACACTAGGGAAGCAGGAAAGTGGGGCCTACGAAGGAAAGGGAGCCATGTAACTTTGATAGTAAGTACAAGTCCACAAGAATAACTGTAACTCAGTCCTACGAGGGAGCATTACAGGCAGTGAGCTGCAAACCAAGAGTTCTCCAGAACTAGAAGCGGGTAACTGGGTTATTGACATCTTCAAACCCATCAGTCATCAAGGGCGGCCCCCTAAGAGATATAAATTCCCAAGCACTTCTGGTCCTCTGCACATGCAAGAAAAGAAGGTTCTGGAGCCTGAGGGAAGCTCTCTGACAAAGATTCAGGGCCTGGTTGTCGGGAGCAGAAGGACACCTGAAATTGTTTGCACAAAGTTGGTAAACAGCAAAGGATCCAAGGGGATAGAGCGGCAATTTGCACTTTCTGCCACATCACGCAAAGACCTTAGCATGGTTTCTGGCAATCCTAAATCATCAGTAAATCTCCCTTTATTATATGCAGTGAATAAATAAATATTATGTGAGAAGACGAAGAAGGACGAAGAGACGCGAGGCATCCATCTCATGGCTCCCTGGACAGTGGGACCAGGGCGGACTTTGCCGATGCAACAGGTCACTAGAAAACCTGGAACAAAGTTAGTGAGTGATCAAAATGGCCAGAAAACCTTAAAACCCACCTATTGATGTTAACAGAAAAGCAACCTCATGAGCTTTTTTTTTTTTCTTTCATTCCAGGGATTCTCCAATTCCGATTCAGCACGGAAAGTACTTCTAGATGTGAGTGGCCATACTTGATTGCTTGTGGCTTAGAGAGCGGGTAATCTCTCTGCACTCGATTTTCTCATCCTTCTGGTGAGAGGTCCTCTAGGTCCACAATGCTGTGATTTGACATACCACTGAATAGAAGAGGAATACTCCGTAAACCTTAAGCTACGTTCTTCCTGGTTGCACGCCTCCAAAGCTAAACCTTGTAAACCAAGTGAAACCTTGGTTTGTGTGCATGATTCATTCCGGAAACATGCTTGTAATCCGAAGCACTTACATAGCTCAAAGCGAATTTCCCCATAAGAAATAACGGAAGCTCAGATGAGTCGTTCCACAACCCCAAATATTCATATAAAAATGATTACAATACTGTAATCATATATATATATATATATATATATATAATATACAATATATATAAAATAATCATATATAATATAATATAAAACAATAAAGGAAACACAAAATATAAAGAAAAATAAACAAATTAACCTGCATTTACCTTTGAAAAACTTTGTGGCTGGTGTGAGGGAGACAAGAGAGAGGAGGGTTCTTACATAGGACAACTTTCACTAACGCTAACGGATGTTGACTGGAGTACAGTATTAATAAACTCTGCTCATATACTGTATTTAATGAAACTGGCAATAAGGCAGCAGAGGAAAGGGTCTGTATCTGCAGGCAGCCTGGCCTAGAATGAAGCAAAGCAGTCTTAAGCTTACTTTCGTATGGAAAAGCAAAGGATTGTCCCTAGGTGCTTTGAAGTGACAAAAAATACACGAGTACCAGTGGTGGGCACCTTGCAATGCTCTGAAAAATCACCGATTTCTGCCAACCACGGTGGCCTGAGATGGAACATCTGAGCGTGGGAGAGGATTACCCACAATACTGCAGTGAGAGACAGAGAAAGAGAGAGAGAGAGAGTGCCATTGGCTCGGTTGTGATCATGTGACCTTCAGCGTCAGGTACTACTCGTATGGCAAGACATCACTCTTTTGTCAAGTCAAAATTTATTAGAAATGCTTGCTTGTCTTGCAGAACACTCGTAGAGCAAGTTACTCGCAGTCCAAGATTTTACTGTATTTTCCTTCCTACTCACCGTGTCACAGACAGTGTAAGTTGGTTTCCCGCAACTGTCCTTTGCAGATATAGAAGGTTCTCACCCACGCTGGTTTCTCGTGGCTGTCGCATCGTATATGCCTCCTGACTGTGACCAGTGTGTGTGTGTGTGTGTGTGTGTGTGTGTGTGTCTTTCTCTTTCTCTCGTTTTCTGTGCATTAACCAAAAAACAGCTGAAGTGCCTTTTTACTCTGATTTTGGAGATTATAGCTTTTAGGATGTGTGGGTTAAGGGGTGAAATGGGAAGCAGAAAAAAGAACGTGCTCTGTCAGGATTCTGATGCCGCTAATTACTAACCAAGATATGGATAAGACCATTTTTGCAAGCAATGATTTGGCTCATTTCAAATGCCTTTGTTTTTGTTTTAGAAGAAAGAGGAAGGAAGAAAAAAGAAAGTCGAAGGATGGGAGAACAAAAGAAGCTCCCCACAGAAAGGGAGAATCTTTTGCCAGCACATTTGAGAATCTAAATGGTGCCAAGTGCCCAGCAGACAGAAGAACTCTGCTTACTGCATAGTAAATAAAATGGAAGGTGGGAGGAAGTAGAAGTCAAACAATACTTTCTGAAGGAGGGGCAAGGCTTCCGAGCATTCAAACCCCAACTTGCCTGCCTTCCCTGGTAACACAGCCAGGCTCAAAAGGTTATCTAACAGACACGGGGTAGAATAGCCTCGAGTCAGACGTAGACCAGACCCCTTCTCCACACAGGGGGTTGCGTCGTGAAGATAGACCTGGCCGCAGCCAGATGGATGGCTCGTAGTGGCCAGAGAGCGTAACAGGCAGAAGGTGGGAGTCCAGACTATCAGATGATGTCAGTGAAGACAGCAAGGTTTGGACTGCCTATTACAGGACATCACGGTGGAGTGTTCAGGGCAAGCATTATTATGAGCTCCAGGCAGGTGGTTTCTTACCAGCAGGGAAGACGGATGGGGAGGGGTGAGAGCTGGAAGGCCTTGGTCACATTGCCAGAGCTAGTAGGCAGGGTGCAGTCACAAGCTGGTTGGGGAATCATCCCCCCTGTCCTGGTGGCTACAGAGTGGAAGGGGAATGGAAAAGAGGAGGGGCCGTCGTTGAGCAGACCCCCATTTGACTTGCCATAACAAAGTGCCACAAACTGGGTGACTTAAAGCTATGGAGATTTACGGTCTCACCATTTGGAAGGATGGAACCCTGAAATGTAGGCATCAGCAAGAGTGGTTCTTTCTGGAAACGCTGAGGGCAAGTCTGTTCCATGTATCTCTCCTAGCTTCGGGTGGTTGCTGGTAATTCTCAGTGGAGCTTGGTTTGTAGCTATATTACTCTAGTCATTGCCTCCGCCATCATCCGGTGTTCTCCCCGTGTGTTTCTGTGTCTCTGTTTTCTCTTCGTTAACAGGCATAAATTATTGGATTGGGGTCTACCCTAGTCCAACATGACTTCATTTTATCTACTTATAACTGCAATAACCCTATTTCCACATAAGTTTCAAGGTTCTGGGGAGACACGCATTTGGGAATAGGGGACTGGGGGGGGGGCAAGAAGAGACACTATTCAACTATTCAACCCCACATAGTTACAGAAGATTGAGGCTCTATGGAACAATACAGAAACATGCTACTAAAGCAAGGGCATGAGAATGTGCTCTGGTCTTGGAATCAAGGCTGAAGTCAAGTTATCACCATGAGAGGCAGCAAAAGTATGGTTCCAGAACTGGATGGAAGCCACGGAATGGTGCCTCCAGTTTCACGTTTTCAGAAGTCACCTCAGTGGTCAGTTGTTGTGTTTAGCCCGAGCCAGGGTTGCCGTCTCACTGAAGGATCCTATGTAAATCAGCATACCTGTCCTTCCTCCCCGAGATTCTGGTTCCACACAGGAAAAGTATCAGCGTGTCTCCTTCCCACCCCTCCTTTCCTCCTAAGAATCACTTCTTGTACTGAGACATCTCTAGGAACCTGAGAACGCTAGATTGCAGCAGAATTGGAGGGCGGCTCCTATCATACAATCCCACCTCTCGTGCGTGAGGAAACTGGGTTCGGACATCCGGGTACTAATGAAAATCCGGGGGCGGTCGGCTTTCGCCACAGCCTGGGCTGGGTTTTCTCCGGTTATTCTGTACATGATAGGGTGGACACCACCGAGACTCTGCGGAAGTTCATACCTTTGGAGAGAAACAAATAAAGACTCTCAGAGTCTGTGAAGGAAAAAAAAAAATGCAAGACTTTCCTGCTGAACAGCTCTGACAAGGTTAATGGTGTCAACACCACCAAATAGAGTCGAGAGCGAGCAGGAGGAAGGATTGATTTATTAGCCTGGGGGTAGACACGTTGAGATGAGAAGTTGCATTGGAGCTTCCGGGGAGAAGCAGATACAGCCACTATGAGCAAAAAGCTCCACGAGAAGCAATTCCTCTGTCTCTCTGAGAGCTCTGAGCGTTCCGACAAATGCAGAAATTCCATCAGGTAAGTCCATTTGGCAAGCTTGGGCCAGTAAAGCCAAGGGTCAGGACCCTCCAGAGTCCCTGAGAGTCAGGCCACCTCTCAGACAAGGCCAAACAGATCGCCCGCCTGGAAGAGAGTGCCCGGGGGGCTTCATCCAGCAGAGTGTTCTTTCTCGGCCACTTGTGGACTTTCCAGAACGCGCCCTGAGAACCTACTACTGAGCGTCACAATGAAGCAGTTCTTCCCAGTTTATCTTCCTCTCGAGAGCTGGGTAGACAGACTAACAGTAGAAGAGAAGAATGAGAACAGAAAGGGTGAGGAGACCAGAAAGAACAAGGGCTTACCTTTTGAATTTTTTTTTTTTTAATGTTTTATTCATTTTTGAGACAGAGAGAGACAGAGCGTGAGCAGGGGAGGGACAGAGAGGGAGCGAGACACAGAATCCGAAGCAGGCTCCAGGCTCTGAGCTGTCAGCGCAGAGCCCGACGCGGGGCTCGAACTCACAAACCGCGCGATGGTGACCTGAGCCGAGGTCGGCCCGCTCAGCCGACTGAGCCACCCAGGCGCCCCAACGGGGACTTGCTTTTAAGATACTATGGGTAACGTGTGGCCGGATGATATTAAATATGAGAAAAATGACTTCACCACATTGTTAATTCACTCCCTTCTGTTTGGACCTCTCTCCTTTCCTCAGCAGTTTCAATCTGCCTTCTTTCCTGAAAGTTTTCAGCCTCATTAGGAACAGTCCCAGTGGAGTAATAGGGCCCGTTCCAGTTTATAAAACATACGTATCTGGGTCCCTTGCTGTCAACAGCCCTGTGACGGGAGAATTACTGCTAACCCGTTTCACAGAGGGAAAAACGGAACAAGCCACAGACAGAACTAAGTTCTGTCTAGTACACTAAGCAGGCCTAGTACCTGGGACTCCTGCTTCTAAATGCAGCGTGATTCTCACACCTCAAGCTTCACCACCGTGGAAGAGAACGTCTGTCAGCTCTCGAGGCAGTGAACCCGTGGGGGTGACTCACGGCAGAGCTCAGATGCCGCCCTGAAGTCCGGACGGATGGCAAAGTCGCTGGGACCAGGAGGGCTGGAGAGACTTCTGTTCTGGAAAGCACCAGGGCAGCCGAGGTCCGGAATCGCTTTGCTACCTCCATCACTTAATTAGCAGAGCGCTGCACTTCGTTTGCTGTGGTCTCCAAGACCCTTGCGATTGTGTAGTTTTCTTGGCTTTTCATTCCATGAAAGGCTCTTTCATAGGAGCTCCTCCGGCCCCTCGGGGAGCTGGATAGGGAGGGAAGAAAGAGGTGTAGCCGGGATTCTCTGAACACGGCTTCGGTATTGTCTTCCCCTGTGATCTCCCTGTTTCTATTGCTTTCTCCCCTGGTGAGGCTCCTGGGTAGTTACCTGAATGGAACATATGAAATGTTTCTGAATCCCATGCTTGCTTAGGAAAGTAAGGAAGCCCCAGCTTTGGCACCTCACTGCCTCACTCATTTACAATGTCTTTTGCTTTTTTATTATTATTATTATTATTATTTAAGTGAAAGAAGCAAACCAAAGAAAAAGATAGACCAAATGCAGGGGGTGGACAAACAAAGAGAACCCCTGGGTCTAGAGAGAGACGTCGCTAATCCATTCACGACTAACTCACTCTCAGACACTGACAAAGTGCAGGGCAACGCAGACGGGCCGCCTACCATCGCGGAGGAGCACTGGGGAGCCAAAGCTGTAAAAAGAAAAAAAAAAAAGAAAGAAAAGAAACCTGCTCTCAATTTCAGAGAAGTGCCAGTCTCTTCTCAAAGGTGTTGAGAACTGGCTTCGGTTGCCTCCCAAGCTTCAGTAAAAGGAGCATGAGATGGCTGTCAGAGATAAAAGCCCCAGACAAATGGGCTAACCGGGGAAGGCAGGAAGTGTACCTTCTTAGCTTTTACTCCTTAGCATGGAACACAAAATACTTCGGGGGGCCCGGCCTTTGAGCAGGATGACACGCAGGTGAACTTGATCCAGGCTGCCCAAGTGTCGACCGACTTTCTAACCAATTGGGAAGAGAGGTCAGCCTCAGTGCCCCCCTCTGCAAGCCCAGGTGGAGCCACAGGTGACAATGAACCTGCCCTTGGATGGGAATCCCCCTCACCCCCAGCTGGTCCTCACTGCTTCGCTCTCTGCCTACCCTCCCATCTGGGTCTGTTCTTCCTTTCTCACCTGCTCTGGCTGCATGGGGAAACACAAGAGCACTCACGGGGACTTTGATCCCTGAGTTCAAATACCAATTAAGATTCATCTCAGTGGGGGCACCTGGCGGGGCTCAGTCGGTGAAGCATCCAACTTCGGCTCAGGTCACCATCTCATGATTCGTGGGTTCGGGCCCCATGTTGGGCTGTCTGCTGTCAGCACAGACCCCACTTCAAATCCTCTGTCTCCCTCTCTCCACCCCTTCCCCCACTCGCCCACGCATTCTCTCTCTCCCTCTCTCAAAAATAAACATTAAAAAGAAAATTCATCTCAATGATTCCAGACACTTGGGTCATCTTCTGATGCGGACGACGACACAGGAGAGATGGGGCAAGAGGGAGGAAGAGAATTGAAACTTAGCGTAGGAACCACCCGCTCATTTTGTTTGTTTAATTTCAACTGCCACGAGGGAGAACATGAACGTACCTCACTCCTTCGATTTTACCTTTCCCTTCCAGCCATGTATGCTCTCTCCTTCTCTTCGCACCTCTGCCCCCCACCCCCCGCCCCCATACTCTAAGACTGTCACTTGCACAGCCAGCTGCTGATGGTAGAATCTGTTTGGGTACAAAAGGTCTTTTCCAAAGTGGATATGCAACAGCTTAGCGAGGGTTCAAAGTGAAGGGCTTGGGAGGAACTGACCGCTTGCCTTTTTTAGGGATCTGAGAATCTCAGGGTCTCTCGTTGTGTCTTTGACTCTAGGTGACAGAGGGGAGAGAGTAGAAGTAATCTCCTTTCAATGGGCCAATGACAATAACCAGTCTGTTTAAAAGTTCATGAATAAGAGATTGTGTATAATCTCTGAGCCATAAATTATGCAGACTGTGGATAGAAAAGAGATAGGCAACTTCTCACTTGGCTCACCTCTGCCAAGTTCAGCTTCTTCCAAATCCCTGGGTGGCGGCATCCGTCGTATCTGCTTCAATCTATTCAAAAGGGGTTGGTCCAGGAGAAGAACGCCGCTAACATCAAACATCTTCGACTTTGGCGAACTCATATAATTCTTAATATTTCTTTCCCTTGATACTAATTTCAAATCGTCTAAACTCATTTCCACTTCAAAACTCCTGACAGAGACTTCAAATTACAAATCCCAGTTGTTAACCAAGGGAAAAAAAACATCTATATGAAAAATGGGAAAAACAGCCAGTTGAGAAAAGGTGGGTAGAGAAAGACAGAGAAATGGAAATACCTTCTACAATGACCGGGAAACCACCTTGATGAACATCTGGGTTTGGGGTAAAATTCAGCTGCTACCTCGAAAGCGGTGTTCCTGAATCCTTTGAATAAACGTGAATAGCTGGGTCTCAGTGAGCCATATCTTCCACACAATGGCGTAATCTGGCCCCCTCGCCCCTTTTAGCACTAATAGTAAGCTAGGTACATCAGCAACAGCTGGAGGTTGCACCATTCTATACCTGCTCGTCTTGCACAAGCCTGAGGAGTCCCGGAATGGGCCACCGGGTCAGGGTAGTCATCAGCACTAGCACTGCAAACACGACTTCTTCATACTCTCAGGATCCCCAGGAAATCAGGGCTCTAGATTATCATCCGTGGAGTCTAGCCTGTTAACAGCTTCCGGCAGATAGAACTCTTTCCTCTACTGCTTCTCTCTGAATCCAGTGTCAGAATGGAGACAGAAAGGATAGCTCTTCATTTATCACACAGCCTTCTCATATTCCGGCACTAAAAATAACCTCAGGAATCGTGTTATCCTCTCTTGCCTCTAGGTAAAGCTCCCCCTACGTGATCTGAAACAAACAAGAGCGGTCCAGACATGTTGTAAATAAGACAAAGGAATGAGGATGCTAAAGCCTGAACGTTTGTGTCGCCCCCGCGCACCCCATTCATATATGGAAACTTGATCTCCAGTGTGATGGGTTTTGGTTGGGGGCAGTTGGGGAGGTGATTAGGTCACGAGGGGGGGGAAGCCTGAACAGGATTAATGCGTCTATTAAAAAGTCCCTGGAGAGTTCTTTTACCCCCTCTGCTGTGTGGGGACACAGCAAGAAGCAGCCGTCTATGAACTAGGAAGCAGGCTCTCACCAGACACTGAACGTCATGGTGCCATGATCTTGGACCTCCCAGCCTCTGGAACCGTGAGAGATACATTTCAGATCCTTGTGTGCCAGCCACCCAGTCTATGACACTTTTGTTACAGCAGCCAGAATAAACTAACCGAGAGAAGATGGATACTTTTGAGCATCCAGTATGTGCTAAATGCTATATAAAATATTCACCCTGTCTGGTGAGACAAGAATGGGTGTAGGAGTGTAAGCCGAATTTCTGGGAGCCGAGAAATCTCAGTGTTTGGAACCTGACTGGTCTTGTGTCAAAGACCACATGCTTTCCTGAGTGTTGTGGCCCCCTACTATACTAGCTTGTGTATCACCATCTAAAACCAGAAAATGCTTTCTTGTATCTTGCCCAAATCCTTCCTGTTACGGGATATGTCCCTCCCCCCTTTCTCTCTTCTCTGATTTATCTCCAAAAACGAAGTCACCTTCTTTAAAAATTAAGGCACTTTCCAGCCTTGGCGGGGGGAGGGGGGGTGGGGGTGGAATGGAAATACCATGTAATTCTTTGGGAGCTATTGTTTCTATTGTCTCAACATCACAAGCATTGCAGAGGGTTGTATTATTAGAGTTAGGATGCTGATGTGCAAGGGCAAGATTGAAAGGAGAAAGCATTCTGCCTCATGGCTAAAAGTAGGATGTTCCCTGGCTGAGAATGTCTTTTCATAAATTCAGGTACAGTGAGTTATATTATCCATACCCCCACGCCGTAATCCACCCCTGTCTCCCAGGGGCTCCCCATTACATATTGAATATTTTGGGGGTTTTCTTTAAAGCCTTTCATTATCAAATAGTGTTAGGGGAACCAGTGTGTAATGAGGAAATTGGCAGGCATCCCAGAGTGATCTGAGGGTCTGGGATTCAGAATGTTAAGCCACCATTCAAAACGCAAGTAATTAAAATTAATTAAAAATCATTAGATAAACTTTCACTTTTGCAATTTCAAGGTGCAACCCAAGTCACCAGAGCTCATAAAGGATGTGCGTGTTGTCGCGTCTACGTGAAGCATTTCCATGACCCGAGCGTGGACTGAGGGACCGAGCTGGAGGAAGCTGCATCAGGGAAGTATGGGGGGTCAAAACCTTTGTCTACAAAGACGAATAAATAAATCAGTGCATATCCATACCCGTGGATCCCTGGCTGACAAGGCACTGCTTGATCTATTCACTCTCCGATCATCAACCAGCAGTATTTATCGTTACTCTCCATTGCTCAGCATTCCCAAGGGCTCTGTTTATTTCAGCAGTGTAGAGAGCATCAGATCTCCCCTCAGGTTACTTATGATCCCATCTGGATGGGGGGAGATGGACAAAAAGCCAAGAATAACGCAAATGGAAGAACGTAGAATGATGTATCACTCCATCATTTCTTCACCACACACTTTGGAGCTCCTACTTCCATAAAGGCAAGCGCTGTGTTAGGGTGTGTGTGGACACAGAGCCCTTGTCTTAAATGTCTGCAACCTGCTATGTAGAGTCAGGACTGCTTGGGGAGTAAATTCTGTGACACTCATGGGTTTGGTATGAGCATGATGTGT
The DNA here is from genome assembly GCF_018350195.1 of Panthera tigris. NCBI lineage: Eukaryota > Metazoa > Chordata > Mammalia > Carnivora > Felidae > Panthera > Panthera tigris. Next base: position 34,336,016 of record NC_056678.1, read on the forward strand.
TTCTGTGGTAGGTGCAGACAGGAAAGATGCCACCCAGTGATGGGTGAGATGAGGTAAGGATCAAACTAAGGAAGATCAAATAAGTAGGGAATGCTTCTCTGCAGTCATGTTTTAGACAATTGGGATTCCATACACAAAAACTTTTTAGGCCAGAAGTGACCTGAAAAGGGCATGCCCTCCATTTGAGAACCACAGACAAATGAGAACATTAGTTACATAATTTCTACACTACCTTCATGTTAAAGTGTCATCACATTTATTTTACTGGGGACAGATGGTCCAGATGACCATGGTCTCTATACAGATTGGAGAATCTGAAGGATTGGGAAGTCAAACTAGAGTCCCCATTAAAAAAGCCAGGGAAATGTATTCTGAGGAAGGGGATAAAGAATTGGGAAGTGGAAATAATGGCTACTTTCAATGACTTGAAGACTTTAAGACTTTGTCTTAGGTGGACAAAATAATTCTTACATGTTATTTTTTTCTTTTGGATAGAATCCCCCAGCAAACAAAAATCTCACACTGAAATATAAAGAAAATGAGCAGGAAAAATGGAGAAAGATGCTCAAATTGAAGCAGGAATGTTCCAGGAGAGAGAGACAGCTAGCTCTCTCTTCTCACCACGGACAGAGGTGAGGGGGTCCCCAGAAATCCCAGAGCCAGATGGAACAGTCTTTGAAAAACATGCACTGGAAGCTAAAAGTTGGATCTATCAAAGGGTGGCTGATAATAGGGCTTAGAGTTTGACTCAGCATAAGGAAGAGTTTTCTAATGAGTAAAGCTTACTTATTACTTACCCACAAGGAAATGGGATGCTCTAATGTAGTGACTTCTGTGTCTTTGAAATGGTCAAACAGTAGCTAGAAGGTCACTGTCAAGAAACTAATAAAAGTATTTCCTGCTCTGAGGAGGAAGAAAGGACATTGCCTCAAATCCTTTTTCAACTCTCAGGTTCTGTGAGTCTTTGGCATGTTCCAAGTTGTATTTTGAGGAAGCAGGAGGGCCAAGAATTGAACCCAAGACCTGGCCTCCAGATCTTGGAAAATTTGGGGTGTACCAGTGAGTCAGCCATCAAGAAAAGTGTGAATGCAGGATTTTGCCCAGGAGCAAAAGAACAATTAAAATGCCTGCACATCCAACTTGATGGCATGTGCCTGGGGACTTTGCTATCATCAGTCTTCCTATCAGGACCCCGGAGAGGAAGCTGATGATGGTAAGCCTCTCCTGCCTCGCAAGGAGGAGATCCAGAAGACAGACCATCTGCTTCTTGATGTAAACCTCATAAACAGAGAGAGTTTTTCTTTCCTTGTGCTGTGGTCCCCATGCCTTTTGGATGACCTCCCTCTCTCCTGACAAGGAATTCAACTTATTCTAACATAAGTGTTTTTTATTAGTTGACTTCCCCTCCCCCTGGAAAAAAAAAAAAAAAAGGTTGGTTGAATGTCCTAAATCCTAGTAACTGAAAATGTGACCCTATTTGGAAATAGGGCCATTGCGGATGTAATTAGCTGGGATGAGGTCATACTGGAGTAAAATGGGCTCCTCATCCAATATGACTGGTGTCCTTATGAGAAAGTAGCCAGGTGAAGATAGAGATTGAAGAGATAGAGATAGAGATTGAAGATAGAGACACAGGGAGAACAGCAGGCGAGACAGAGGATACAAGTGACGTATCTATAAGCCAAGGAATGCCAAACATGGCAAGAAGCACCAGAAGCTAGGAGGAGGCAAGAAAGGATTCCCCTGCAGGTCTCTGAGGGAACGTGGTCCTGCTGACACCTTGATTTTAGACCTTTGGCCTCCAGGACTGTGAGACAACAGTTTTCTGTTCTTTCAAGCCACCCAGTTTGCTTGTTACCGCAGTACCAGGAAAACGATCCAGTGACTTTCCCCACGATGGTGTCTGTTACAAAGAACTGAATTGCTCCTTTTCCTTCCAGGTCATGTCAGAGCGCCCACGCTGGGCAGAAAATTGGCAGCTGGTTTTCTCTGCTCTGCATCTCACCTCCTGTCTTCTAACACGATCATCCTCCCGAATCTTGAGAATGTTGGCAGACAAGAAAGCAGGGATGAGCGTCAGGGCAAGTGGGCGCTGTCTTGAAGCTGGTCTTGGTTTGATTGACCAAGATGCCTCATCAGTTTAGAATTTCACTTAGCTGTCTGCAAAATGCAGCTAGTACTCTTGCTATACTGTCAGTCTTTCTTGTGATCATTTCTTATGGGTAATGCGAGGGCATCGAAAAGTGACAAAAACTTTGAGGTACCCAGATGAGAGTGTAGGAGAATCCAGCACAGGGGGCACAGGACTGTCCTAGCAGCTTTACTGGATGGTTCTGGAAGGTCCAGGAACCAGAGCCAAGCCAGAAGGATGGATGCCCCTGGAACACTGGTGAGGTCAGAAACAGGGGAGCAGTTAGTAACGCAGAAAGACACATGAGTATCATGAATCCAGGGAGGACAGTCAAGTTCAGACTTGAGCACGTCAGGCCAGCCAAGAGGGAGCAGGCAAGGTGTAGAATCCAGGGCAATCAGTCCAGGTTAGCAGATAGCTTTCCGACTGGGCAAGGACATGGGCAAATGCGGAGACAGACTACACAGAAGGGAAAAAACCAGAACATTCTGAGGCCTAAATGGAAGGATTGGAGTCAAGCAGAGTGACAAGACAGCCCCTTCTTATAGGACTGCTCCTCAGTTCTGTAGGCACAAACTGGATTTAATCACTGTTCCTCAGATAGAACTGTTTGCCTTCCTTCCAAGTTATGAGTAGCCTTCTTGGTCAGCATCAATAAGGGTCAGAACACCCTGCAGCTTTTACTTCTAAGGGATGAAGTGACTAAAGCCTTGCCTTCAGCGGGAACACAATTAAGGTAGCTTTTGCAATTATAATTATTCTTCAGGGTGAAACAGGTTCTGTGGGCGTTGGGTTGGTGGTCGCCATATGCATTCCACACCGGGTCTGGCCTCCAGCTACTCCCATGTCGGACTCTATTGTTTGTCTTAGAACAATCAACACAAACAGCTTTCACGATTCAGAACAAACACACAAAGAACAAAAAACAACAACAACAAAAAGTCCACAGCAGTTTGGAAACAGCCTGGAATTCACTATCGTTCTGTGTTATTTTCTCATTAGAGCTTTAACCTGCTCAATTCTAAGCGGGAAGCTTCAGGTACTGCAATCTACAAAACAGAGGCATTGTGGTAAATAAATACCAGACGGATAAGGCCCGAGGTTAGCACTTCTCAGAAGTCATAAGCTATTGCCCCAAGCTACCCGTGTGTGTGTGGCTGTGGAGAGAAGAGCCTAATGACCCCAAATGAGGGCCACGTACGGGAGAGTGGGTGTGCAGTGTCTCCGAGAGTTCAGGGAGAAGCCACAAGCAAGCCGGATAGGCTGTCGTATTGCAGTCAGTCGGTAGGAATGTTTTTCATTTCATCAAAGGGACAATGAAAGAGATTTTCGGGAATAGAGACAGAAAGCTGAGTGCCCTCCCCGGCACTCCTCCTCTGGGATGTGAACATCTTTCATTTACAGCTCACTTCGTCAATGTTTTGGATGAAGCAACTTATTTTTCCTCTTGGTTAGTAAAAATTGCATAAATTCTACCCAGTGTAATTGTTTGGCAGTCGCTCCTGTACCCGAGCATGTGTATGGGCACCGACCAAGGTGCCATTTCTTGAGCGCCACCGTATGCTATGTCCTTTTGTGCGTTATCTCATACAATTATCCTAATAACCTTCTGATATAGATGCTAACGCCTCATTTTGTTGGAAGAGGAATCTAAGATTCCATACGGCCAAGTCGCATACCCAAATCCATACGCTTCATAAGCAGCACAACTGGGATTGGAAACCAGAATGGTCACGATTGAAAAAGGATCTCCAATGGCGGGATTTGAGCCTAGTGATAAACGAATCATGAATTGCTTTTGGAAAGAATTTCCTGTTGAGAAACAAGTCAATGAGGTGAAAAGAAGGAAGGAAGAGAAAAGGACCAACATGTATTGTGTATCCCCTATGTGGGCGGGGGGTGACTCTTGATATGCCTTTCATTCCCATAACATAGAAGGTCTGTCTCTCACTCAATGTTGGCATTTTCTTTGCCACTTTACACGGCTTCTCCGCAAGAATTGGGTCTTCAGTTGTCTTATTTAGACTTCTATTCTTGTATCCCCCCTCTCCTTCTCCCCATACCCACTGACTTCCTAGAACGTTGGATCTAATAGTTATGGTGGATAGCAATTCAACGTGACATTTATGGCTCCCTTTCTGGGTGCTGGTCTTTCTGTGGAACTCTTATTTGGCCTTTCTCTTTTAATCCTCAAAAAAGCCATGAAGAAGATGGCCTATTATCCCTATATTATGGGTAAGAATACGATTGCTTTCTCTTATTCCCTCAATGCATTCACATATTGCCTTATGGATTCAGGGATCATGACTTGGGAAGGAACCCAGGGCCTCGTGCAAATAAAACTGTGAATACAGACACAAACGCCCTCTCCCCCAACTTGCCATCCAATGAGAGGACGTTTCCTTTTGTTAGCATTTATCCTACCTCTTGTTCGTTCAGAGTACCCTCAGAGTCAGGGCACAGGCAGGGGAACCAAGATTATTTAGACTCTCATAGCACAACAGATAATGAGCGATGTAAGATCTGCCAGGGTGAGGTCGGTGCCCCATGAGTGCCTTTATTGAAGGTATTGATAGAGCAGACCCCCCTCTCCTGCAGCTCTGTCCTACCCCGGTGGGGTCTGCCTTTGGAAGGGGATCCTGACAGGCCAACCTAAAGAAGATGAAAGAGGCAGCAGGGCAGGGGACAATGGACGGACTAATGTGCAGGAATAAACTTTACGGCTCTGGGGCAAGGCCGCCATAAACCTCTTCCACACTGCACAGCACAGGTTGTGACGGAGGCGACGTGCCTTGGGTGGTGGTTTTACTTGGGATCCTCCAGGGAACTCTGGTCGGCAGACCTGCCTCCTGTCTCCTCCCTGCCATGCAAGGCCACCGTTCCTGAGCTCTGCAGTGGCTGTAAACTTTGGGACAGGGCGGCAGGGTCCGCGGTTCTTAGGAGGAACCTCAGGGGACTCTAAAGGCCCGGGCAGCTCCATGGGGTTGGAACTTGAGCTAATGGAGAATGTTGCCTACGAATAGGGCCCAGTGACACATCTGAACACATTTCGAACAACTTTTAAAGGTCCTCTCATCCGTGTCCCTGTCTCTTCTTTGGACCAATTCAAAACCATTTCAGACCAAACGCTTCTATTTTCAAAACCTGCCAAATATAAAATTATATGTGTGGGTTTTTAACCCAACAAAAAAAAAGTTTCCTTAAGTCTAACCTTAACCACTCATGTTTCAGGAACACAGGCTATTTTGTGTGTGTGTTCTGCCTTCTGGAGTGGTGAAGGATATTTCAGTGACATCTTGAATCATTTAGAGGGACTCAGGATTCAATTTAATTCAATAAATATTTACTGAGTTCTTCTGTATCTAATACCACAGTGGGGCCACGAGGGTCACAAGGTTGATAAGACCGCCTTCCACCGATTCTCGAGAAGCTCTCAGTCGGGAGATGGAAGGCATTTCTGACATCACGAATTACGCAGAATGTGGTAAGCGGGACAGTAAGGCTGCATGAGGAGGGATTTGGAGCTGTTGATTTTTTTTTTTTAACGTTTATTTATTTTTGAGACAGAGAGAGACAGAGCATGAACGGGGGAGGGCCAGAGAGAGAGGGAGACACAGAATCTGAAACAGGCTCCAGGCTCTGAGCTGTCAGCATAGAGCCCGACGCAGGGCTCGAACCCATGGGCCGGGAGATCGTGACCTGAGAGCCCAAGTCGGACGCTTAACCGACTGAGCCACCCAGGCGCCCCTGGAGCTGTTGATTTTTACCTGAAACCAGGCAGTTCTCTGGTGGAGACAAGGACACCCGGGAGAGCACCCGAATGGGATCAGTGCCAAACAGACAGGAACAAAAGTCTGGGGGAGCCGTGGCACAGATGTCTGCCCAGAGGAGGAAGCTGGCAGAGTGGCCTCGGCTGGCTGTGACTGTAAATCTGGATCCTTGCCTCCGTGCTGGCACTGACTGGGTTGTCTCTGTATATCACATTCTTCCTATGCAGCATTCAGTTTTCGTTCCTCCATTCACTGGTCTAATTAACGTTTATTATACACAGGCCTACCGTGTTCTCGGCCCTGAGCTGTGCGAGAGGAATTCAGCGGTGAACGAAACAGACAGATGGGAGGGTCCCTGCCATCGTGGAAGAAGGCGTAGAAATAAGAATAATTAATTAACGAACGTGCCTTGAGCATAATCCGTGGGGCAACATGCTGCCGAAGGGAGGTGCTGTAAGGAGCCCTCAAGGGCCTGGCGAGGCAGTGGGGGTCCTACGCGTCGCGATGTGAGGTCCTCTTAAACTGTTGTTCCACCTTAGAGCCTATAAAAGCCAATGAAATTTGGAGGTAAATAACTATTTCAAGAGTTTGGAAGAAGAAGTAAGCGCATGCAAAGATGCTTAATTAACGTCATTCGTCATTACGAAACTGCAAATTAAAAGCACAATGGGAAGCCATTACATACCCGGTAGAAGGGCTAAAATCTAGAAGACTGACCAGACCTAGTGCCCGGGCCACAGGAAGTCCCCCGTGCGCTGTGACAGTAGAAAATGATACAACCACTTGGGAAAGAGTTTGGCACTTACTGACCAAGTTAATCATATGCTGATCACAAGATCCAGCCAGCGACTTCTACGTGTTTATCTAAGAGAAAGGAAAGCGCATGTCCCCACAAAGACTTGTACAAGAATGCTCACAGCAGCTTTATTTGTAACAGTCAGAAACTAGAAACACCCCAAATGTCCATCAAAAGCTACAGATAAACAAGCTGTGGTGCGGACTATTGACACGGAAACATCATGGATGAATCTCGAAATAATTGCATTGAGAGAAAAGGAGCCAGAAGAACAAAAAATACCGAATGTATGACTCCGTTTCTAGCAATTCTAGGAAATGCAAACCGATCTATAGTGACAGAAGCAGATCAGTGGTTGCTGGGACTGGCGTGGGGAGGACAGAGAGTAGCAGGGAGGTGGCACAGGAGAACACGAAGAAACTTTGGGGGATAGAAAATATGTTCATCATCTTGATCGTGGTGATGGCTTTCTAAGTATATTCTTACATCAAAACCTACATTATAAAAAAGTTATAAACTTTAATACGTTTTTAAAATTTTTTTTAATGTTTATTTATTTTTGAGACAGAGAGAGACAGAGCATGAACACGGGAGGGGCAGAGAGAGAGAGGGAGACACAGAATCTGAAACAGGCTTCAGGCTCTGAGCTCTCAGCACAGAGCCCGACACGGGGCTCGAACTCACGGACCGTGAGATCATGACCTGAGCCGAAGTCAGACGCTTAACCGACCAAGCCACCCAGGCGCCCCAAAAAAGTTATAAACTTTAAATATGTACAGATGATTATGTCAATTGTACTTAAAAATGAGAAAAAGTGAAAACCTACATATCTGGAAATCTTAAGATTTCTCTATGAAGATACAAGTCAGACAAGACATGTATGTGTCTTACAAATCGGACTATAGGAGCAAGGCATCTCTCTCCACCTGGAAGAAGTATTAAAACCAATATCAGTTAATATGCATTAAGAACTTGTAATGTGTCTGTGACCAGGCTGTCTGCATATGTGACCTCAGTTAAGCCCCACGACAACGGTGAGGTTGGTACTTTCATTAATCCCATTTTCAGCTAATAAAATTGCAAATCAGGAAATGTAATGATTTGTCAAACATCTCAGGACATCGCCAAAATTTGAAAACAGACCCATTTGGAGGTGCTTGGGTGGCTCGGTCGGTTAAGCAACCACACTTGATTTCGGCTCAGGTGGTTCGTGGGATCAAGTCCCACATCAGGCTCTGTGCTAGCAGCATGGAGCCTGCATGGGATTCTCTTTTCTCCCTCTCTCTCTGCCCCTCCTTCCCTCCCATGCGTGCGTTCTCTCTGTCTGTCTGTCTGTCTGTCTCTCTCTCTCTCCCTCCCTCTCAAAAGAAAGCAGGCCTATTTGATTTTTGAGTTTAAACTCTTAATCGCTGTACTATGGACAAAACATACCTACTTTGGGAAAGAATTGGGGGTCAGTTTATGGGGGGATGTTGATGACAGAGTTGAGTTTGATGCTAAGTATTCACTGTTAGGAAAGTACTTAATTTGAGTATTAATTTCCCAATTCAGAAATAATACAGTGGTAACACCTGCGATAATTCCATAATTTGGAAATCCTTAAAAACATCCTCTTACCTCTCTCGGAAGGGACCTCTTGCTACTGTTGGTAATGACCCCTCATCTCTGCCTGCTCAGCTGCCCAGCTTCCTGGCTGCTCCGCTTTGCCGGTATATTCCCCATAGCAGCCTAAGTGATGGTCTTGAACCTGAAATAATATCTTCCCACTTTCTTAAAACCACCTGCTTGTTTCCCAAGACACTTAAAATCCAAAGTCCTAGTTCCAATTTGGCTTGTCTTTTTTTTTTTAATGTTTATTTATTTTTGAGAGGGAGAGAGAGACAGAGGACACGAGCAGGGGAGGGGCAGAGAGAGAAGGAGACACAGAATCCGAGGCAGGCTCCAGGTTCTGAGCTGTCAGCACACAGCCGGACACGGGGCTCGAACTCACGAGCTGTGAGATCATGACCTGAGCAGAAGTCAGCTGCTTAACCGACTGAGCCACTCAGGCGCCCCTAATTTGGTCTTGTCTTATACCAGTCCCTCAGGCTTTCTCCTCCTCGGTCCCCCCAGCCACCTCTCTCTTCTCAAACACATCGCATGAGTTCCCATTGAAGGGCCTTTGCATCTGATGCTCCCGTCTTCCTGAAATGTTGTTCCTGTCAGTCTCTATATGGTTCACCTTTTCTTAGCTTGGTCTCAATTCAAATGTCTCAGTTCAAATGTCAGATCTTCCCGAACTACCCAAGATAAAGGAGTCTCACACTTGACCCCATGGCTGTTTTTACCATTACATTGCCAAGTTTTGTCATTTTTATAGCATTTACCACTATCTGAAATAATCCTATTTATTTGGCTATTATCTGTCTCTCTTCAATTGATGTGCTTTCCGTTAGAATAGGAAATATGTCAATCCTTATTTACCATGTAGCCTCAGAAGAGTGTCAGGCACGTAGTAGTTGCTTACGAAATGTTGAGTGCACATATTGACTACACGAAAGAATAAAATCCATGATGCGATGCGATCCCAGACTTCACCAGTAGGTGTTATAATCCAACATCTGAGAGTTTCAACCACCCGTATGTGAGGTTGGATGGCTGGTACTACCAATATGTCAGACTCTTTGTTAATAATTGATTTGTTTTCCATTTTTTAAGTTTAAAATTCCATCTAGCGAGCCACACCAAATAGACAGCGTCTAGTAAATCCGTTGCAACACGAAAACCACATGTCGTTTGCTCTAATGGACCTAAACTCACCATCCAATGCCATGCCTTGATGCTCTGTCAAGGTCGCATGGACTCAGCCCAGCCCTGGGGTTTGGGCAGGCACCGTTGAGCGACACCTTCCCTTATTTCCCACTTATTCTCCCTTTGAGACTTTCTTCTGCGATGATCTGTTTACGAAATAATCCCAACGTAAATCCTGAACTAGTTGAGTAGTCACAACTACTTCTGAGTATCACAAATCATTTGCTTCTTTGGTGCTATTCTGAGGAGAGATCTTCGTAGCGCCTGTCTTTGGGTTACTGAACCTGCCAATTCTCCCTTGTGGCTGCCAAGAATTAGCAGCATCAGCGAAAGCTCAGAAACCCAAGTTTCTACCCATTATAATTAAAAAATAAATTACGGTGGTGCTGGACAGCAACCCCCCCTAATGAGGGTGACTGCTTATGGGTTTTCTAGAACCCAGGTTTGAGGTGGCTCTTTGGTGGTGGGCAAGATGCTGGAAAGAACCTAGATCATAAAGTTGGTGGGGCCAGAGATAAGTAGACCGACCTATCTTTGGATTATGTGGCATTTCTTGAAAAATCCTTCTTCACGAGGGCCGTTTCCTAGCTGCAGAGAACCAGAAAGGAAACAAAAGAACCTTCTTCTTTTTTTTTGAAAACAACAACAACGACATGACGAGGACAACAAACTATTCTTCACTTCTTTGTAGATGGGTGCTGTTGAGAACGCAAAGAAGACACGACCCAAACAAGGAAGCAACCCCTTCTGCCCACGGGCAGTCAGGCATTTGCGAAAAGAACCAAGCCAAAGCAAAGCCACTGAGCAAGCACAATGGTCTGTCTTTGACCTTCCTTGAGGCACAAAGCGGAATCGAAGGCCCTGTTCTCCCCACCTCCGCCCCCACCGAACTCCTCCTCCCTGGCTGCTTGGTCTTGTTTCACCCTTCCTCCCGAGGCCCAGTGCTGACTGGCGGCTTTAGAGTCTGAATTATACCTTGAACCCACCAACTAGTATTGCAGCCTCAAAGACAGGCTTGTAATCTATGAAACAGTGAGCAGGGGCTGGGGTTGGAGGGGTGGTGGGGAATGCCCTTGTTTGCAGATAATGAAATCTAAGAGCGCTGCTCCCAGGGAGAGGTGAAGGGGGACACTTAAGGAGGTGATGGTACCATCCAGTCCTGGAATCTCCTTACTCAGGGGTCTTGAAGACCCTTTAAGCTACTTCCTCGTAGCCCTTGGTAGAGCACTCCTTGAGCAGTAACTTGGAAAGGTTTTATGAGGTCTTGGCTGGAACAAAGGCCCACTAGAGGTGGAAACAGAACAGTAGCACACGTGTGGACAAATAGGGAGGTGTGTAGGAGTGTGTGTGTGCACGCATACACACACACACACACACACACACACACACACACACACACAACTGGCATGAAACCTTGAAGTGAAAGTGGATTCTAAAAGTATTTGTTGAATAATTGGATAAATAAAAGAAAGCTTATATGTTGTAGCCTCTAATTACCAATCATAGTAGACTTCTTAGGATCATTGATCTCTATGGCATACTAATATTTAGTTCAATAAATCCAGGTAAAATGATCATCAGTCTCTCCTAAAGTCCATATTTCTTTATCACAGCATTTCTATACCATGGAAATTCCATGGACTCACCGCCCCCCGCTCCAACCTCCACCCCCATGGAGGCAACTATGGGCTTAAATTCCGAATTCATCGTTCAATAACTAGGAAACCTTGAAAAAATGAGTTAAACTCTCCGGGCCGTGGTTTCCTCCCCACACAAAGGAGATCGTCTGTGTACCCTTACAGGGTGGGAATAACACCTCCCAAAGACAAGCCCTGTGAAAGTACTTTGCAAATTGTAGAGTGTGCTGCAGATGGGAGTTGCCAGTTTGTTCCTCTTTGCTCTTTTTGGCCCTTGGACAAATATTGTAGCCGAGAATGATGGGCTTTGTGTGCAGACAAGTAGGCCCCGGAGAAGTTGTTGTCCCTTCCCGTCCCCGGATGGCAATGGTCGTTTGTGGTTTCTGGGCTCTGAGGGAGAGGAGAGGATTGTCCCAGATGCTGAAGGCAGAGGCAAGGCTACTTTCTGGATGCACCTTGGAGCTGGGTTCCTGGTTCAGGCTCAAGCCAACTATTGGTTTTTAGTTGTGGGTTTACATCGGCACTTAAAATAAACACAACGTGAATTGCTTGATGCTTGTGTATACGCGTGTTTCATATGAAACGTAAACAAGCTACAGTCACAAAGCAGCACTGGCTTGCAAACCCGGAACATTATGCAATCAGACCCGGATTGCAGGCTGGATGACAACTAGATAATCGAGTGAGCAGAACTCCACTTAGATTCAATTCCATGGAACACAGGAAGCTGAGAATTTGAGGAAAAGAGAGGTGGAATGTGCTGTGGAGTGAAAAGGAGATGAGCTGGGATGGATACATGATAGAGGCATCCTTTGGATGCAGTTATGGGGGTGAGAGTAGCAGATGGGGCAAGGTATTTGGAAGGGCAATGGCCAGTTTTCTAAACATGGCAAAAAAAAAATTAATGACAGCTTAAGGATCGTGCGACATTTTGACGTATGGCTCCGATTTGACCCCTGGGTTTCAGGGTATCAGCACAAAGTTAAGGCCACTCAACATCACTGACTGGCTACATGCCTAGCAGATAAAACATTTCTCTTTATAAAAAAAACTCATACGGAGCTTCACCTCAGCCTGGGTCAAGGGGCAGCAGAGTCCTTCTCTGTGGCCCAGAATATCTAGAGCCTGTGGGTTCTCCATGAATCACCAGGGGCCCAGGTTCCCTGGAGGAAACACGTACACTATGAGGGTTTTAATGTTGCCTGCAGTCATTATGACCTTGTAAGCCTAAGAGTATGTAGTTAGGAATCACAGAAATACCATGTAAAATGCCTGGAAGGGATTTGAAGGATCGTTCGGTCCAGTGCCTTCACTTTATAGGTAAAGAGGATGAGGTCCAGGGAGGAGAAGTGACACGCTCAGCCAAGGGCTACGTCTGAGCAGTTAGACTCGAATTTGACTTCTAATCCTGTGGGCTTTATAAAATAAGGAGGGCTGTCACCCAGTTCTTTGTAGGAGAGCACAAGATTGTTATTTCCCATATTACACATTTTACTTAGCCATCATTTTCTGTGGTCTTTCATCAGGTCTGTCTATTGGCACGTCCATCCGTCCAGCAAAGACACAGATATTCGCCACCAAGAGCCAAATACATCATGGAAAGTGCTAGCATAAACGAGGCATACTTTGAGAGGCCAAACTGAGTTTTCAATTTGGACACCCCCTAGCCTACTTCCGCAACTCTGAGCTGGCTCCCACACGAACTTTCTTATAAGTGGATGCAGACATAAATTGACTGGGCCACTAATTCGTCCAGTTGAGGCCACTGCACTGCCTCACAGATATAGGAGCCATGCATTTTGGGAAGGGAGAGAGGAGAAAAGGAGGAGAGACAGAAGGAAAACAAAGGAGAAAATGACAAATGTAAAAAGAAAGGATGCACACGAACTCTCTGGTCTACCCAGAATAAAAGGATCCACCAGCCAAAAGTTTCTCAGTACCCACACCCCAGCGCCTCTCTTATATTTCAAGCTCTGGAATAAGAAGTTTTGCTTTCTCATTTTTCCACCCAAAATAAAACTCAAACCTCTCACATCCTCATTTTTTTCATGTCCAGCTCAGATCCTAGAAGCAGCATCTTCCACACCTACCCTTGTGTCATGTCTGGCCCACTCCCCAGCAGCCTCGAGAGTCACAAGAAGTTCTGAAATTCGCTCAGTTGCAAATATATTTTACCACTTTCTTTGCAGCTCCCACACCTTCTTGAATTTTGAAAGCCACAGTAGCATGAACCAGGAGAGGAGCTGCTCCTCTCTCCGGGCAGCTGTTGTAAGGTGATGTCATAGCACCCAAGGCCTGTTGAGCAGAACCTGGCAATGAGCGATGCTTCTATTCGCCCACCATCTTACCTGTTAGGTATGCATCAGAGCGACCATTCCTGATTTCAAAGTCAGGCCCTCTTGCCTACATTATTGAGGTGCAAAGACATTATTGGAGATGAGCTGTAAGTTTATACGTATGGATTTATCTCTGTGCTTCTTATTTTTTCGGCTTCAGAGTTCCCTCATCCTCAGCTGTCCACTTGGACCCAACGTGGTGCCATCAGCCTACAATATTGTGATTTATAAGAAATATGTGTGTGTGTGTGTGTGTGTGTGTGTGTGTGTGTGTGTGTATTTGGTCACTCAGATAACCAAAATACTTTTATCAGATATCTTTGGTCTTCTTCCACAGTTTCTGGATCCCAGTTCCTTGGAATTTCATGAGGAGCAATGGGGGCTGGTTTCATTATGATATTTGGTCTCTTGTCCTCAGATCCTGAAACCACTCCATAGCCAAAAAGGTGAACTGGGTGTCTTGATGTTCATACCACGCTCCTTTCCACAAACAACCCAGTTTATGTTAATGAAGGTGACTTTTGCAAAACACCTAAGGGTGGGACTGGTTGCCAGAGAACCAGCCATTAACAGAATGTTGGACATTTCAGTCCCACCCCCTGATTTCTAGGGAGGGGGGAGGGGGTGATGGTTGGATCAATCACCAATGGACAGTGAGTTCATCAATCATGCGTATAGAATTAAGCCTTTATAAAAACCCCAAAACAGGGGACTTAGAGGGCTTCCAGGTTGGTGAACACATAAAGATTTGGGGAGAATGGCATGCTTTGAGAGTATGACAGCTGCGTGCCTCCCCCACATACCTTGCCCTGTGCTTCTCTTCCATCTGGCTGTTCCTGGATAATAGCCTTTTATAATAAACAGGTCATCTAGTAAGTAAATTGTTTCTCTGAGTCCTGTGAGCCGCTCTAGAAAATTAATTGAACCTGAAGAGGAAGTCCTGGGAACCTCTGATTTATAGCCAGTTGATCAGAAGCACAGGTGACAACCTGGGCTTGTGACAGGCATCCGAAGTGAGGTGAAGGTGATGCAGTCTCAAGGGACTAAACCCTTAGCCTATGGAGTCTGCAACTATCTCCAGGTAGCGTTCTTCAGTGTTGAGTTGAATTGTAGGATGTCCTGTTGGTGTGGAGAATTGCTTGTTGCTGTGGGAAAGCCTACACATAAGTCTAAGTGTGCGTGCACACACACACACACACACACACACACACACACACACAGTGAAATTGGGTCCAGAAACCTTTCACAGCTCTAACCTAAGGTGCCACGTGACATGGCCTTCTTTTTATTTTATTTTTTTTAATTTTATTTATTTACTTTGAGAGAAAGGGAGAGAGAAGGGAGAGCCAGCAGGGGAGGGGTTGAGAAACAAGGAGAGAATCCCAAACAGCCTCTGCACTATCAGCACGGAGCATGATGTGGGACTTGAACTCATGAACTATGAGATCATGACCTGAGCCAAAATCTAGAGTCAGATGCTTAACCAAGTGTTTCACCCAGGTGCCATTCAACATGCCTGTCTAAACATGACAATTCCCCATGCCCTGATATTAGAGGTTCCCAGGCCTTATGCCTCTGCTTAGATGGGTCTCCCTGTAAGTTTGTATTTCACCATTCTGCAGCTTTTCCTCTGCTTATATCTCACTTCTCCCAGGTCCCCCTTCCAACCCATTTAATTCCTCGAGCATCTACTGGGGTCAGACACTGGAAAAGCACTTCGGGGGTTGCAAAAAAAAAAAAGTATAAGACGTTGTCTCTATCCTCAGAGAGCTTCCAATCTAGTAGTAGGACGCAGATCAGCACAGAAATCATTGCAAAGCAAGAATGTGTCCATTGCCTTCTATAAAAGGGTATGAAATCAGATAGGAAGGAGAATCATACTGGTTTGCATGGAGGGAGGTGACATTTGAGGTGGGTCTGATGGAATGTGTAGGACGTGGAGTTGGTAGGGAGGCATCTGCGGTGGCAAAGACAGTGAGGTAAGAGTGAGTGTGCGTGCGTGTGTATGTGTGTGTGTGTGTGTGTGTGTCGGTAGTGTCCTATGGGGTGGTTTCTCACACCTGCTCCGTCAAGTAGGGCTCTACAGGCTGCAAGTAACAGAAAAACCAATTAAAACTTGTCTACTAATAAGGACATTTATTATCCCCCATATCAAATAAATGGTGCCAAAGTTGGTTAATTTAGCAGCTCAGTGATGTCTGGGCTTTGTGTCAGCTTCTCTGCAATTTTCTTGGAATCCCCTCTCAGATCTGAAAAATGGCTCCAGAAGCTCTTAGCATCATATCCTCACGCAATAAAGTTCAAAGGCTAAAGGGGCTTGTCACTGTCTGCAATTCTTTTTACAAGTGTGAAAAACATCCCCAGAAGCCACAGTAGACTTCTCATCATTGACCAGGACATCGTCTCTTACCCATACCTTCCTTGACTGATCACTAGCAGTGGAAAATGGGATTGACTTAAACAAATCAAAATTCGCCCCTAGGACCTCGGAAAGAAGTGTTAGGCTGCCAGATACTAGAAGAAAATGAGCGTTTAAAATAGCAAAAAATAGGGACTTTCTGCCCCTTTGTGTTTGTTTTCTCTCATTTTTGTAAGTCTTTACACAGATAATTCTTTTTAAAATTTTTCCTTTAGTGTTTATTTATTTTTGAGAGAAGCTGAGAGAGACAGAGTGAAAGTGGGGGAGGGGAGAGAGAGACACAGACAGACAGACAGAATCCAAAGCAGGCTCCAAGATCCAAGTTGTCAGCACAGAGCCCACCACGGGGCTCGAACTCAGGAACCATGAGATCACGACCTGAACAGAAGTTGAACGCTTAACCAACTGAGCCACCCAGGCACTCCTGCACAGCTCATTCTTTCTACCTAGGATGCCCTACTGACACTTCACCTTCCTGCCAGGAGCTCCCAGAGTGTTCTATATGGCCCTAACCACATTGAATTATAACAGTTTTTTGATTGCTTGTCAACTCCACTCAACTGTGAGCATGTTGAGCGTAGGGACCATTTCTTATCTACTTTGTATGCCTAGCGAAGAGCCCGGCCTACAGGAGATGTTCAGTGTACGTTGAACTGAATAAAGGTTTGGTGGGTAAATGAATGGATGCGTGGAGTAAATGAGGCTAAGTGGCTTAGGTGGAGGGAGGTACCATTTGAGGTCGGTCATGTAGGTGGTCTGGCACCTCTTCCTTCCCTTGTCTCGGCGATTAACCATTGTCCGAGCTCCACGGACGATGATTGGGCAGCGAGTGCCTGGAAGTTCAGCACTACTTTTAATAAGCTTGTGTGACAGAGACAGGTAAGCAGTGTCCAGGCTGTAACTTGCTAGAATGTGAGTAAGCAAAGCCACGAGGGGGAAGTGGGGGGAAAGAGGAAGTCCTCCCTGGAGAAATTGATGGGATATTCTTGGCTATTTAATGGAATCTCAGAGGTACTATCCTATATCTTCGTCCTCACCCTTGCTTTGATAACTCACAGCTTTTAATTTCAGGTGAGAGCACATAATGAATTGATCACAGCTACAGACCTAATGAGGTTGAGTGTCTTTGTGTTGATAAAAGCTTCCTATTCCTCTCCATAAGCCATCGCCAAGTATGTATAGCCAATAAAGCCAGTTGAAGAGTTTATCAAATTCACATTGTCGTCCTAACTAGACAGATTGCAGGCAGTGGGGCTATCACGTGCCCCCCCTCCCCCCACCAAATAAGACCCAAGCTGGAGGCATCACGGGGTCTTCAGGGAGGGAGCCTCAGTAGCTTCATCCTGAGCTGTGTGGTGTGTCCTTGTCCCCATGACCAATCGCAATTCCCTCCGTTACGAATTCTGAGGAAAAGCACAATGTAAGGAGACCATAGGCACAACTCCTCCTCTGTCCCCTTTTGTGTTAGATGCTTTCAGTGTCCAAGGAGTAAAGCTAAGGTTATATCTGGAGGACTAGTGTCCGAAGGAGGTTAGGAGTGCAGGCTTGGGAGCCAGAAGGACTGGAGTTTGAATCCTGAGTCTGCCATTTATGAACTTATGATCTTGGGCAAGGTACTTCCTAGATCTCTCTGGGTCTGCCTTTGTTGCTTTGTATGATGAAGATAATATGAACACTGTCCTGATAGGGCTGCTGTGATGAACAAAAGCCATTATGTGTCGAGAGCCAAACGGAAGGTGCCTGTTACAGAGTTGTGTTCAATAAATATCACCTTTTATTTATTTACTTTTGATATTCTCATAATAAAAAAAAAAGAAGAAGGCCTGGGTTATTTGTGGAAGCAAGGGGAATGAAAAAAGAGGCTTCATGGGAAAAAAAAAAATGAATGATTTTATTCTACACAGAGCTACATGAATTCTGTCCTCAAGGAACGTCCTCCCAGGAAGAGGAACAAAACGAAGCTACCACCAGAGAGTGAGGCCGATTTGTTTTGAAAGAATCTTGCGATCGGAAAAGAAAACCAAATCTGCTCCATGAAATTGAGCTACAGATAATAAAAGTGTCAACGTGGGACAGTGGTCAGAATACTGGCTCCGCGGAAAAAAAAAATTCATCATAGTTCAGAAAAATATATATTCGGGCACCTTGTCAGTCCACATCTCGTCCCTCTCTGTGTCACCCTGGCAGCGCATCTGCTTCGTTTACTGATAACAAAAAGAGAAAAGAAAAGAAGAAAGTATGTATCATCCCCAGCTGATCGCCATGGGGCCAATATCGCCCGTCCATGGAAAACCACACCAGCGCTCGTGCATCATCAGCTGAATCGACAGCTGCGTGCAGACCTCATCGTCCCTTCCGGCCCCTTGCATGCGGGGCAGGGTGAGGCAGAGGGGACTCTTTCCGTT
This sequence comes from Panthera tigris, assembly GCF_018350195.1. Taxonomy (NCBI): domain Eukaryota; kingdom Metazoa; phylum Chordata; class Mammalia; order Carnivora; family Felidae; genus Panthera; species Panthera tigris. The sequence continues at coordinate 34,354,300 of NC_056678.1, forward strand.
TGGAGGGGGAGCTCGCCGGTCTCCCTAAACCATCCCTCTTCCCTAGAATTACAGGCGTCCCTGTGAGCCCGGCCGTAGGAGAGGTGACAGATCTCCGGAGAGGGGCAGCATGACGGAGCAGCCCAACCAGTTGAGAGCTCATCTGGGTGAATGTGGGTTTAAAAAGTAGGCACAGGCCCTCTGCCGTGGGTCACAGCACCTGGGGCAACCCCAGTTTGGCTTCTCATGGCACTGGCAGCATGACCCAACAGAGCACCTAACGGGCGAGTGTTCAGGTGGGCCCTGACCCCCCACCGCCCCGCCCACCCCTGCTCGGACTATAGGTTCTCAAGAGGCAGGAGCAGTGTCTTATTGACCTTGGTGCCCGTGTGACCTAGCACAGGGCCTGACTTCTAGTAAGTTCTCAAGGCACCCTCAATGCACTAATGGAATAGAACCAAAGCAGAGGATAGAGGAACGAAAGGGGCAGGGTATGTTTCTTCTGGACCTTTCTGACACCTCTAAGGAAAACAGTTCTCAGTCTTCGAATATGCAAATGACCGGTCTCCACGGAGGACCACAGAACCAGAATCTCTTATGAGTGAGGCCTAGGCATCTGTATTTTTTTAAAGCTCCACCCCTCACCCCACCCCCACCCCCCCAAAAATGTGCTCCATAGCCAAGATTGAGACCCGCAGGAGTCAGTCATTGAATTGCACTCAGCAACCAAAGGCTCATTTGGAGTTAGATAGGGACGAGGCAGACATAAGGAGGGAAATGGTATTCTTGTAATGATTAGCTGTTTTCCTTGTGGGTTTTGTTTGACTTATAAGAGCAAATGGGTCCTGAATATTTCACAGTAATCAGGAATGAACTAATCACTAACAGAGTCTTAATCCAGACACGCCGCATTGCCATTGGCCGTAGAAGCCTCTTTGACAACCTGACCTACAGAGGAGACATGGGGTGCAACCACAGTCCCATGAATCAAAGACCCTGGACTGGGGAGGGAGAGGGTTGCATCTGTCATGTGCCCACCAACACTGCATTTCTAGAACTTATGTGCAGAAATTCCTATCCCATTTCAGGCTGATCTCCTACCCCAGGCTCCAGTGGGATTCGTATTCCTGGTTTATTGCTTTCCGAGGGCCGACCGAGCCTAGAAAACAAGCCTGGTAGGGTTCTCCCTCCATGACCCAGAGCTCAGTTAGTTGGCTCAGGGTTGGCAAACTTTTCGCCAGAAAAGGCCAGAGAGTAAATAATTGGGGCTGTAAATAATCACATCGCTGTTGTGATTGTTCTGCTCTGCCAGTGAAATTTGAATTGTATACAATTTTTTTTTTTAATTTTAGAGAGATTGAGAGAGTGCATGAGTGGGGGAAAGGGGCAGAGAGAAAGACAGAGAGAGAGATAAACAGGCAGCAGCCCAGACTCAGCCCAGAGACTGTAGTTTGTTGAATCCACATTAGCTAAGGGGATGTTGCCAGTGCTGGAGAAGGGCCCTGACTGGCCTGTGTCCTCAGGTGGGTAGGGACAGAAGAAATACACAGAGAACTCATCCCAGGTGATGACACAGGCTAAGTCAGCTCAAAAAAGGCACTGAGGAACGCTCAGGAGGGACTCCCCAGATCCAGTTTCCATACTAAGACTTGTATTCCCACAGAAGAAGGGAGGCGTGCAGATGGGTGGAGGTTGAGGGAGATGAACAACAGCTTTAAATTTTTAACTGGTGCTCACGAGTATGGGATTAGCATCTGGCAAACCCCAGAAAGGGCTCCCGATTATGCTGGCTGAAACCTACTCGCGTGGTAATGCTTTTTTAGGATATTAAAGAAGAGGCAACATGCAGGAAGGAAAAATGCTTAGGAAGAGGAGAACAATTAGTTTCTATTCTGCAATAAATTCACCATTTGAGAGACAGATGGACAGAGACAGAGAGAGACAGAGCGAGAGACAGAGAGAAGCATTTGCTCTCTCCCTCTCTGTCTCAAAATAAATAAACTTTTTTTTAAAAAGTAAAGGACACTTCCTCCTTCACTTGTAGCCCTGGTGCCTTGTCTTGAGGCATCCTATTCTGTTCCCTTGCTTCCTGGGTTGTCATGAGGGCCGCCCCTTAGGGTTATGCCGATTGTTCCCTCCCCCAGGACACCCAACTGAGGCAGGAAGGGACGGCTGGAATCCAGCTTGCCTTCTGCTTACCAAAGAGTGCTCCGTCAGGGTTGTGTCTGATCCCCCCTACCCCCATCGTCACTCTCATGAAGGGCCACTGTTCTCTCTGCACAAACATGGTCAATAAACAGTATGGACAAGCGACTATGTCCACCTAGATGGGCACCTTTTCTGGTTGACTCAGAGATACTATATAGGCTTGTGTTGGCACAGGGGGTCCTCTTCAGGACTCTCACCCCAAGACAGGGTAATGAAAGCAAAATAGAGGCCTTCTCCAGAAACGAGAGAGATGTGGGAAGGCCTGAAGCCAGTGAGAAGACAAATGTGGTTGGGTGCTCATCGCTAGCCAGAGGTACCTAATGTCTAAAGACTTAATGTCGTAAGTCTTTTAGCGATAGGCTGAAACTACCTGTCCCGAAGGACACCCTAACTTCTCTCTCTGGTTCTGGTGGTCACTAGGGTTTGAAACAAGTCCATTTCGGACCACAGGCTAGCAGAGTTTGGCTTCTAGTACTGAGACTCAGGTACCCAGCTTGCTGAGCCTGGGCATCAAAGGCGCACACAGCCCTCTGACACCTGAAACGGCATGATTGTTGGAGCCCGGAGCCCCTAGAGTGTATGGTTTCTGCTCAGCTTTCCTTCCCCCGAGGTCTTGGGTTTCCTTCATTTTAATCCAATTAAAGAAAAGAAAAATCAGTAAGTTTTTAGCACTAGTGGAAAAGGGCTCCATTGACAGCAGCTTAATCATTGTGCTAAGTGAGGTTAATTTCCACCCTTGGTCTTTAATAGGCCGGGGACTGGAGATGAATTTTTCAGCTGATGCCACACTCAGGTCACCTGGCCGCCCATTTTAATCAGAAGGCTTCCCCAGCTCTGATTTTTATGTTTCTAACCACTCACCCAGTGTTCTTCTCTAGAGGCCAACATCACATGAATCGCGGGACAGATTCCTCCTGTGTTGAGTTGGCGTAAGAAGATCCAGCCTGCTCTCAGTCTGCTTCTTCCTCACCCCCACCTCTAAACACATATCGTTTCTTCTTCGTAGACTCTGCCATCCACTTGTAGCAGATGGTGTTTGAAAAGTCATGTGTCCTTCCTTCCCTCCAGATCGTCTAGGACTGGGGGGAGGTGGTCACTGCAGCATCCTCTAATCTGAAGATGCTGGGAGATCAAAGAAGCAAGGGGAGATCAACACAAATTAAAACCAAATTAAAGATGATACCAAAGGCCAGAGCATGTAGACGAAAATCCATTAACTGCCGATTTATGGTTTGGTGACCCATGATTTCTTACTGGGTGATAGAAGTGAGCATGAAATCTGTTAGTTTCTAGGTATGTTTGGAGAAGCCCACACAGCTCTGAGAAGTATTTCTCATTTAGGCCAGATGAAAATCTTTCCGAGCGGCCTTTCTGGATTGAAGAACATTCTGCCAATCTTCTCCAAGGGAGGTAGCACCGCGAAAGGCAGGGCTGATGCAACCTGGCTTCTTGAAACATCATGTGCCACTCCTGGATGACGTCCCTAGGCATAGCGGGGAGACTGACCATATGTCAGGCCCACGTTTATTCTAGTGGATTCCCAGGCTGTATTACAGAACCAGGGTTTAGTTAGAGGCTAAGCATTGAGCACAGTGATGGCTCAGACAAACTTACGTTGTTAGCCTCTCTGGGTTCATTGCCTCCGTAGAGCAGCCACAGGCAGAAATTCCTGGATTTGCCCAAACTAGAGGCCATAGTTCATCCGTTCATGTTTCCGGTGCTGTCTCGGGAAGACATCACACTAGAGTGGAAGAAATATTTGGCCTTGGTCCAAATACACAACAAGGGCAATAATCTAGCCCAGAAGCCAGAAGGAATTTGGTACTCTTCCATTCTCCTGATCTTTTTCCTTCCAGTTATTTCAAAGTGGAGTAGGCTCTGGACCCAAGTGGATTTCTAGGCTGACAGACAGATACGGCAGACATTCATGCTGCCTTATCTCTGTAAGGGGCAGGCATCTCGTAGCCTCTGCTTCACGCTCCCCACCCGGATCGAAGGAGAGATTATCCTTCATATGGGGGTGTCAGAGCAAACGAGGCCACGTCTGGGGAGCCTCAGGCTTCCTGTCATGGATTCTGCTATTTCACAGCAACAGGGACACTTGTAGGCTGCCTTCTTCCAACCCTAACTTCCTCCCAAGCTATCGTAACCTGTCTCTCATCGTCTGCCCTGCTGCGCAGGCCCTTCTTTTGATCAATTTCCACCTCCTTTTCCTCCCTACCATCATCAAAATGGATCATTCGTTACTTTCCTCAGCTTATTTTTTCTTTGCACGGATCATAGATCTTGCTAATGCCATACATCCTTTAATTACAGATTTGTCTATAAACAGAGCTCGTCTTAAGAGCCCCATAAAGCGAGGACTGCCTCTGACAGATCCTTATACCTTTATAAACGTCGAGGCTGTGGCTCGATCGTAGGAAGAGTCTGTAAAAGTAAGTCGTGTCGAAATTAATAAATTGGATTACATTCACTTAAGGCTCTCAGATGCCTGTGTTGGAGAAGGTGTGTTATTGCCTTTAGTCAAACCCCAGGCATTTATTAAGGCCTTCCCTCCTAGACCCCGTGGGAATTACCAAGAAAGGCTCCACTCATACAGCCTCTCCAGTGCTTTGACTATTTATGTATTTACAGTTTTCTCTAAACTATTTGGTGGTAACTCTCTGAAGAATGAGAAATTATATTTTCCTGAATGCCCACTGAGTACTCATCGCAGGGACTGCGTATACAATAAGATTGATGGTTTTAACCCATTTTGTACAGCTGAAAAGATCAAGGTTGGGGTATGTTATGTATTTTGTGTGCAGTCAGGAAGCCAGAAAGTAGCAGATCTGGGATTCAAGCCTAGTTCTCTCCGACTCCGAGAGCTAAGCCCTTCTCACCATACTCTCCTGCCCCTCAGTGACCCTACCTTATTTATCTTTGTGTATCAAGACCCCAGCCTTACACATGGTAGGTACAAACCAAATGATTGATGAATGAATGAAAATCCAGTCCCTCAACTCAAAGAATTTATTTACAATCTAGCTGCAGAGTCAATACACAGAGGGGCTGAAAAATAAATAACAATTCAAAAGATATATAACAGTCCAGTGCAACAATACAAAAACTGTCATAAGACTGTATAAGATTAATTGCCAAATGAATGACGCAGATAGTGAGTGCTGTAGGGCTAGAATGATCTGGCAAAGCCTCACGGAGAAAGATGTTTTAAGTACAACTTTAATATTTATGAAGTGCCTATTCTGGAGAAAGCCTTAGATGCAATGATCAACAAAACTCAACCCCCGATCTCCCAGTGCTTTGAGCATAGATGGGGAAGGCCAGGAGGGAGGGAAGTATAAAATACTTTCAAAATGGTTTGGAAACCAGACAGGGCCACTGATAGGCGGGGAAGAAGAGGAAAGAGCTGTCCAACCACCTTCCCTTGTTTTTCTTTGCCTGTGCTCTCCTAAAAGACTGTAGTAGAGCCTTGCTACCCAATGTTTGGCTTAGAGACCAGCAGCATCAGCCTCATTTGGAAAATGCCTAGAAGTGCAAAATCTTCGGACCAAACCAGGCCTACGGAACTAGAATCTGCATTTTAACAAGATCCAGAGGGGGTCACGTGTTCATCGAAGTTTGAGAAGTGCTCATCTAGGGTGCAGAGCATTTAAACAGCTGGCACAGCCATGACCCTCCCCAGCTGTGCCCCCTGCCCCGCTCCACGTTTGCGAGGTTCTCCTGGAGGCGACTTAGTGCAGCATTTAAGTCTTGCTGTCGGTTCTTCCACCAGTGTTGACGGATAACTTCTCCCTCTTCTCCTGTGCTAGATCCCCTCCCCCAAATCCCTGACTTTCTCACCCCTGCATTCACTTGCTGCTCCAATCCCTTCTATTCCAATAGCCCGATTATAAGAATTGCCCTTGCCACTCAGTCCCCTCAAATGTCAAATTCTCTCTGGCACTGCTGGACGTGTTAAGGAGAAGGAATTATCTTTGTGGTTAAATATAGACGGTGACCCTCTCCCCCCCCCCCACACACCCACCCCAATCCCCTTGAGTCAGAATCAGCAGCAAGGGGAACAGAACAGAGAGAATGTTTTGCTTCTTCAGATGGGAAGGTATTGATCAGGTGGAGAAGAGAAACAAAACAAAATATAAAAACAGGAGAGAAAGCAAAGGCATTCAAGTCTCAGATGCAGCTGGTCTGGATACAAAGGGTCTGTCTCACTAGATGTGGATTTCACCTTCAAGTACAAAATGCAAAATGTGAGAGAGAAGATCTGAGAAGCCGAAGGAAGCACTGAATACTTGGCCGTTGCAATAGGAGACGTATGAGCTGTGATGACTGAAAATCAACTCAATAGTTTTCCGAAGTAATTTTAATACAAGGAGAAAATGTTCTAGCCAGATCAGAAGTCAGAGCTGTGCACCACAGACAGCCTGATGCAAAAATGAGGCTACCTTGTGGAGAGAAAGGTAGCCTTTCCCCTTCAGGGGGAAAGAGTAAAAGTCTCCCCCCTTGGTGTCTCAGAAAGTGTACCATGAGTTTTGCGGGTGCTTCCCATGTGTTATTTCGGTTAATGCTCCCACTATGAGGAAGTAATATTCATCTTATTTCATAGGTCGGCTTAAAGAGATAAGGGAAATTGCCCAATATCCATATACACACATCTATTGAAGGCATATACATCCAGCTGATCCTCAATATTCATGGATTCTGTATTTGAGAATTCGCCTCCCAGATAAAATGGATCGTAACCTCAAATCGATACTCATGGGGGTTTCACAGTCATTTGAGGACATGCATAGTGTGAGGAAAAATGAGAGTTGCCCAAAGTGCACATTCTCAGATAAGGTTGAATGAGGTGATTTCTCCCTTCACGTCTCAACTCTCATACTGTAACCCAGCGTTCTTTTCATGGTCTGTTTAGTGCCACATTTTTTATGTTTGTGCTTTTCTGTGGATGATTTCACTGTGTAAAAGGGCCCCGAGCACGATGCTAAGTGCCAGTGTTTCTAAGCGCAAAAAGGCTGTGACGTACCTTCTGGAGAAAATACGTGTGTTAGTTAGATAAGCTTCACTCAGGCATGAGCTATAGTGCTGTTGGCTGTGAGTTCAATGTGAACAAATAGCAAAATATAGTAAACTAGGTGCCTTGAAACAAAAACGCACATGATAAAGATTAGGTGTTGGCCAGTGGCTGAAGCTGTCATGGCCAGGGGCTCACAGGAACCTAACCCTGTGAGTCCCCTAGGAACAACAGTTCTGTATTCGCTAAGTCATGTTCATGGCAACACTATAGGACATAAAAGCTGCGAATAAGGAGAGTCAACTGTATTTTTTTCCACTCTCAAGTAAAATTACACCCACGCACACATACGTATACATTTATCTTTAAGGACACTCCTGGAACAGAACACTTTGCAAAACCATTTGTGATGGGAGACAAGACCTCTAAAGAACCTGCTCAACGACCTTTAAGAAGAAAAACTCTGAGTAAATGTCAGCTTTTGTTTCGTTGGATGAGGCTGTAAATGTGGGGCCAGAGTTGAGCCATAGGCTCTGGCGGTGCTCCTTCTCTGCCCTCTCCTTCATCAGCTTCTCCCCTGAATATGTGTTGGGCACATGTTTTGAAAATTTTAGATTGAAGACGGGCTAAATCATGAGTCTGCCCTATATGCCCGCAGGTCCCTGTCCCACACTGTCCCCGTGACTGTGGTTGGAAACTCAAATGGGTCACACTCTGATTCCATACTCTTTCCCCTATGTCTGCTTACCTCCGCCTTATCGGGGAGCATTCTTCACCTTGGATTCTAGAATGCTGAGGAATAATTAGAAAGATCTTGTCACCCTCCTGTTGAGCACAAGTCACTTTCCTCTGGTTCCACGAGCGCTGTCTTCTCACCAGGTCATCCTGAAACAAAAATGGAAACACTTGGAAATTCCATGTTTCAGACAGTAATAGTGGATGTTTTCCTAAGGACTGAAAAGTATCCTACAAGCTACAAGTAGCACATGGCTACTTCTATGGCTTTTCCACATCTTATGACGAGGTATGTTTAATATCTGTATTGTTTCTCTTTTCCCTAATTTCACCGCACTCATCATATCTCTGGCTACTGTTCTTTTTCTCCCGTACAACGATTTTCACTTCTTTCCATTCAGTCCCCAGCTCAGTGTGTTCTTCCACCCCAACAAAGTTTCAAAAGCACAACGTTTCAAAATCCGTGAACACCTTTGATGCCTTATTTTCCACCAACTCTCTTTAGCCTTTGACATCATTAACTATGTCCTCATTTTCTGAGCACTTGTGGAAGGAGAAAATAAAACTTAGGGCAATAGAATGCTAGGGCAAAAGGGCTCCTAGAGACCATAGATCAAACCGCTCAGTTTGCAGGGGAAGAAGTGAGTAACTTGCCAGAAATCATGGCTCCAGATGGTGGAAGGGTTCCAGTACCGACTCCCCAGTAGCATCTGGTCTTTCAGGCTGCAGCTTCTGCTATTCCAACGTGGTGTCCTATCCAAACATTATACAGGTCTGACTCTGGCCAACTCCATGATTGGCTGGGCTGGAGTACGTTCAAGGTGATAGATCTATCCTTTCTGTCATTTTACTCTCCTCTGCCTCCCCGGGGGCCTCTACCCCTCAGGCTGGCCTTTCGCTGATCATGACACCAGAGAATCAATACCAAGAAGAGAAGCAGATTGAAAGTGCCAGGCGGAATCCTTGAAAATGCCACGGTGCATTGATAAAGGTAAACTGATTAGAACTTTGCAGAGTTGAAGACCTTTGGACCTTTATTCTGTAGAGCAAAACAGTGGCTGTGCTGTAAAGGAAGGTGCACGTGGGGGTATCTCCTACTTAAGCTGTGCACTACCATTTGCCCAGATACCCCAGCCAACTTCCTGTGTCTGCTTCTAATAAGTATCGTGGGTCCTTGCACGTAGAAAGGCACACAGTAAAGGTAAAAAGACAAGACTTTTAGAATGAATAGGAAGGAAGGAAGGGAGGAAAGAAGGGAGAGGGAAAGAAGTGTCAGCTTAAGTAATCCCCACAGGTATGGCTGTTGCAGGGGTGGGGCATTCAATTCAGGGAAAACTCCCGCTCCTTATGAACAACAACTAAGAGTCCTGGACTCCAGCTTCTACGTGTAAAGCTGCTTCTTTGTCCTGAGCCTTTGGGAGGACTCCTCATACTGATGGAAAACTGGGAGGAATCCATCATATCGCATACAGGGCACCATGAGATTCAATTCCTATAATAAGCAGCTCACTGCTCACACCATGGCTGTCTCTCTCTCTCAAAAATAAAGAAACGCTGAAAAAAAAAAAAGAATTTCTACAAAAGGGGGCATCTGGGTGGCTCAGTTGGTTGAGCGAACAATTTCGGTTCAGGTTGTGACCTCGCAGCTCCTGGGTTCTAGCCCCACGATGGGCTCTCTGCTGACAGCTCAGAGCCCGGAGCCTGCTTCAGATTCTGTGTCTCCCCCTCTCTCTCTGCCCCTCCCCTGCTCACTCTGTCTCTCCCTCTCAAAAATAAATAAGCATTAAAAAAAGAATTAATAATAAATAGCCCAAAGCTCTGGCAGGGCACAGATATAACAGAGTTAAAAGACATATCTTTGTTTCTATAAACCCCTACAGAGCCCTCAGAATTTGAAAGGAGAAACCGTGTTGAAGGGTGTTCCCTTTTTTTCTAACTGGCTAATCTTTTACTAATGGACTTTAAATATCATAACAGCTTAATCCCTGTTGTCCTTAAACTTTTTATTTCTTTTTGATTTCATTTTTATAGGGCAGCCGAAAGCTAGATTTTCTTTATTAAATTGAAGGGCAGAATGCAATGGGAAAATGTTTTGCTAGATGTAAAACACCCTACGAATGTTAGTCATTAATATTGTCATTTATTAGCTAACGCGGATTCTCATTAGGAAGAGTTTGGTGAGTCTGTCTCCCACTTAGCCACCCTCAGCATCATGTGCTGTTATTTTATGATGTGGAAGAAGCTGGGAAGAGAGAGGAAGAAATAAACCTTCCATATGCCACACACTATCAGATTTAAAAAAAAAAAAAAAAAGGATCTCTATTTAAAGATTTCTTCATTCAGCAAATATTTATCTATTTTTTAAAGTGTATTTATTTATTTTGAGAGAGGGAGAGAGAGAATGCAAATGGAGGCAGGGCAGAGAGAGAGGGAGGGAGAGAGACAGAATCCGAAGCAGGCTCCGTACTGAGCCGGAGTCAGACGCTTAACTGACTGAGCTGCCCAGGCATCCCAGAAAATATTTATTGAATAGCTATTTCTGGAAGCAACACAGAGGTGAGTTAACTAGTCTACCCTCAAAGACCTTAGTGCATTCGAAGAAGAAGACACTTTTTAAAAAATTAAACAACAGGGGCACCTGGGTGGCTCAGTTGGTTAAGCGGCCGACTTCGGCTCAGGTCATGATCTCACGGTCCGTGAGTTCAAGCCCCGCGTCGGGATCTGTGCTGACAGCTCGGAGCCTGGAGCCTGTTTCAGATTCTGTGTCTCCCTCTCTCTGACCCTCCCCCGTTCATGCTCTGTCTCTCTCTGTCTCAGAAATAAATAAACGTTAAAAAAAAAAAATCAAACAACAAATTTGTCGTAAAAAAAATTGTGTTCAGTGCAATGAAGAAAAAGAGCAGGTGCCGGGGAGAATGTAACAGGAGGCCTTAGTTACACAGGGAGGGAGGTTCAAGGACGAGTAGAGTGCCTAGCACTAGAGCATGTGCTAGATTGATATTTATTGAGTGAATGGACAAGCAGTAAATGAATTAATTAAGGGTCTCTCTGCGTAAGTGATATTTAAGCTCGGAACTGAAAGAAGCATAGGAAGGAGCCAAGAAAAGAGCTTGGGACTTTTAAAGAACGGAAAAAAAGCCAGGAAGAGGATGAGCCGGGAAGGTGATGTGAAGGACAGAGGCAGGGGGATGGTGGATCATACAGAGCTCCGTGGGCCACTGGCACGATTTTGTTTTCTCTTGTTGGCATGGCTGGCCCGCGAAGCTTTCTCCCAGGAGTTAACCTAATCTGATTCGATCTCTCAAAGGATCGCTCTGGCTATTGCTTGAAGAACGAAGGGAGGGTTGGGACCTAGGGGCCCACGATCAGAGACCACTTAACCAGCTGTTGTAGGAGTCTCGACTAATGACCCCCATGGCATGGCCCAGCATGGAGGCAGCATCGATGGAAATGAGCAGACAGACTCATGAGGTCCGTTGAATTTAGAATTAAGAGACCTTCAATAATTGCTCGGGAGGTGATGGAGAGATCAGGCTGCCTGGAGAATTCTGGCTGGGGCGACTGAGTGGATGAACCGGTGGGGAACACTGAAGTGGTTTGGGGTGGGTGGTGGTCGTAATTTCAACGTGAGAAGAAAGGAAACATCGCGGTCAGATGAGAGCAGCATGTTGGGTCCAGGGAGTGAGATGGGCGAGCTCTACTGTGCTCACCTCCTTTTTCCTCTGCGATCGGTGTTTCTCAATACATCTTTCAAAAGCACCTGTGTGGGATGCAGTTCTACCAGCTCTGACTGGACAGTGCAGCACGGCACATGTCTCTTCTCTGGGATCAAGGACACCTGAAAGGAGGAAGCACTCTTTTCATTTGCAGGGGTTTCGAGACTCCCCCAAAGGCCTGCGCTGTGAAATTCACTAAGCTAGGATCGGTTGTTAGCTCTTCCTTAAGCTGACCCTACTATCTCTGCACGGCATCCTCCTTCCCACGATTCTTTCACTTCTCATAACGTTTCAGAGAACCTCTCGATTAGGTGACAATAGTCATTTTTTTTAAGTGTGTTAAAATACACATAACGTCCAATTAACCATTTTAACCATTGTCAAGTGTACATACAGCTCAATACAGCTAGTATCAAGGGCATTCACTGTGGCACAACTGTCACCAGGGTCCGTCCCCTGAACGCTTTCCGTCTTGCAACACAGAATCTCTGTCCCCGTTAAACAATAGCTCCCCATCCCCGCCCCCCCCCCAACACACACTAATAGCGTTTTTTCACTTAGCTGTAACAATTTTAATCGCCCTGCAAAGGGGGATCTCCTGTCTTGGCTGGGACAGATTAGGCCATAGGCAGAGGAGTGGCGAGCCAGCCAGCTAGGGCTTTGTCCTGGATGAGCATCAGAAGTTCCTGAATACGCCAGGTGGAAAAGAACAACGGAACTCCAAATGGGAACCAAAACGAGGAGTCAGAGCCCAGCACTTTGCGAAGTTTTCTCCCACCATCAGGGGGCGACTTTCTGTGCCTTCCCAGATAAAGCTTCAGCATTGCTGTGTTTTCCTGTGACCAGCTTTGTCGAGATACAATTCACATAACATACAATTCACCGGTTTAAATTGTACACTTCGATGGTTTCGGTGTATTTACGGAGTTTGCAGCCGCCACGCCCCGTCAATTTTGGGACACTTTTATCACCCCCAGAAAGAAACCCTAAACCTATGAGCAGTCACACCCGACCCTCCCATCACCCACAGCCTGACTGCCTGGCCGGAGGCAACTATTAGGCTACTCTCTTTGTTTATGAAGTTTATGATTTGCCTGTTCGGGACACTTCGTGTCAAGGGAAGCCCACAATATGTGGCCTTTTATGACAGGTGTTTTGTTTTAACAGAGGAACGCATTGCTCTCTGGTGAGCATTTCCCTTAGTGAGCGGTGGAAAACAATAGCCCTGACCCCACATCACAGCTAGGCAAGCTGGCAGAATCGCAGTGTTGAAGGGGCTGACTGAAACGCCCCCTCCCTTGGGGTCCCCCGGGGCAGAGGATCAGGGTTTCCGAGCTCCCTATCTCATCATCCTGTCAAAAAGCATAAATGCCATCCCTTCTGTCCCCGGGGGAGTCCCTGGAGCTCAACGCTCCAGGTGATGGGAAAGCCTCGGGCCTCCAAGCATTTCAGGTCCCAATTCTCTGCCCTTTATCATCGGAGGTTATCCTGGAGGGAAGAGAGACTCAGGTTGACGCTGTGAAACAGGCCTTCCAGCAGGGCCAAGGGACCAAACGGCCTCCCAAACGTCTCACGCGGGAACCACCGGGAAGATTCCGCCCTAAAAATATTCTTGGGCTGGCACAGGAATTCCTCGGATAGCAATTCTTTTCTTTGGGTAAATCACAAACTCGTCCTCCACGTGTTTAGCGCTTCAGTTTACCAAGCACTTGGGCACATATTGCCTTTGCAATATCTTTCATTCTATTAGTTTTGATAGAGCACTATCCATCTGTTTCCTTGTAACGAGATTGTTGAAGACGAGGGGCTTGGCCTCATTGGCGCTCCCAGAACACTTTCCGCTTACCTCTATTACAGCACTTAGCACCTTTTATTATAGCTATTTGTTTACACAGTTTACTTGCCCCGTTAGGCTGTGAGGTACCACAGAGGGGAAGCTTCCAGACCCGGCACACTGCAGGGCACATAGTGGGAGGACAGGAACCAATGGCGGCGCTCCCAGCCCCTCTCGCGGGAAGAAACCCAGGCCTTATGCCTGTAAAGATATCAAGGGATTGACCGAAGAACTTGTTAGCTTCGGACTCAGGGCTTTCCGCTTTGCAGAAGTGCTTATAACGGGCCTATGTTTGCAATTTACAAAGGGCATTCACATACATTGTCTCAAGTGACCTTCATAATAGCCTTGTAACAGAGGTACACCATCTCGGAGCGTTAACAAATAAGGAAACGGTCTCGGAGATGTCAGGCAATTTACTGGGCAAACCAGCCTGAAGCGAGGGCTTGGCAGAACTGGATTTAAATGCTAGTTCCGTCCCTTCTTGCTGGTGATTTAACCGAGCCGTGGTGACTTCATGTCTAAAATGGGAATTGTAAACCCTGCCTTGTTGAAGTTTCTGAGATTTATAGATAACGTAAATACATCGCTTGGCTTATAGTGAGCCCTGAATGAATGGCGACTACTATTGTGGCTAGTTGGAAATTGGAAGCTAAAAGTTACAGCTGCATTTTTTAAAGCAGCCCTCTGGGGGTGCAGTACCTTCTTTTAAGGTAGAAATACCCAGGGATGGATAACAGTTTAAGACTGGAGCATCAGAGCAGAAGGTATCAGTCCAGTATTGGGGAGGCGATACCAGTGTTACAGAAGGGAATCTTGGAGATGCAGGGGGACAAAGGTAAACGTTACTGACCTCACCATTCTCTTTTCGACGTAGTTTTAGGGCGCAGGGAGCGGGGAGGCGGGCCAGCTAGAGTATCCTGACGCTGTACTGCATAGCCTACGACCCCCTATAAATCCTTTAGGAGAGCAACCTCGAACCTTGACACACAGAACCTGTGGCCTCGGCCATCATCGTTCCCCAATGCCTTCCTTTCTCTGTTCCCCTCTGTTCCTCGGGGGGAGAACATTTGGCAAATTCCCACACTCCCTTGAGGCCGGGTGAGCGGCTTTCCAGATTGGTTATGAATCAGAGAAGCATGTGCATTTGTTTGACTTTGATGTGTCAACACTTGTCTGCATGTGTCTCCTTTTGCAATGTTTGGAAAGCGAGGGTCTAGAAGATGAAGTGTTACCTCTTGCCTTGGCCACACTTGGATTGAATAGCCTAGTCACTCTGAATTCATTTGGTGTTTATGGGAATATCATATGTAGTTCTGTCGACATTCCCTAACCATTATAATGCAGTTACCGTAGATAATGCTCTCCTAGTGCAATATGTTATCGCCATTTTAACAACCTGACATACGATCGGCTCCTATTATCACTTAAATGAATCCATTAAGCGGCTAGAGGCTTCCAGGAGTCGGATATGAGAGCGTCAAATGGGCAAACCTGTGCCACTTCCAACAGGGCCGACCTCATCAGCTGGAGGAAAGACTCGTTCCACCCGAGGGTCACCCAGCCAGCTCGCCCAAGGACTTGGGAAACCGTGCCCTTCAGAAGCTGAGTTAGTCCCCAGGCCCCGAGCTAGGAGAGAAACTCCCACCTTATTACACCCTTCTTTAATGTACAAAAGAAATGTTGGTGCCTAACAGCAAGGCAATGAGATGTAATCAAATTCACAATTCTGACTACAGAGCTGAGTAGTTTAGGTCTGAGGGAGGCAGCAAATTATACAGAGACATGAAATTGTGCCTGAAATTACCACTTGCCTGCGGGGTTTGATTTGAAGGATAATAATAGTGTCGACTAACATTTGTAAAATGTATGAGGTTTACAAACCCTTATCACATTCGCTGTGGTCTATTTGCTCCTCAAAAGCACCCAATCATGTAAAAACTGTTATCCCCATTTTACAGATGGGGAAAGGGAGTTTTCCCTCAAGTCAGCGTCACAGGATTATATGAGGAGTAAACAAAATATCGGAGGTAAAATGTGCTTCGGTAAGCACTCTCCATACATTCTCTTATGCCGAGATAGTCCTCAATGGAAAGGGTCCTCCATCCAAAATTCTCTCTCCGTCTACCCTGAACTTGATCCCAAACCCCCCACCATTCAGTCAACGGTCCGATTGGTATTGGATCCCTGTGACAGGTGCATCATAGGAGTCTGGCACCTTGAGTCCGTTTTTATAAACTGGCCGGTGATGGGAAGAGCCAGGAACTCGGGGACCAAAAGTATTTGGTATAATTAAAAAATTCAATGTCACGATGAATGGAGTTTCAGTTACTATGATGAACCACCAAATTAATTTTGCAGGAAGTGCCCCTTAGACCACCAAACAGTGAGAAATCCCAGCACTCTAAGAGGTTGGGGTCAGGAGAGAGTCTGAATTTCAAAATTAAACAAGGGAGGGGCGCCTGGGTGGCTCAGTTGGTTGAGCATCCGACTTCGGCTCAGGTCATGATCTCACGGTCTGTGAGTTCCAGCCCCGCGTTGGGCTCTGTGCTGACAGCTCGGAGCCTGGAGCCTGCTTCCGATTCTGTGTCTCCCTCTCTCTCTGCCCCTGCCCCGCTCATGCTCTGTCTCTCTCTCTCTCTGTCTCTCTTTCTGTCAAAAATAAATAAACATTAAAAAAATAAAATTAAACAAGGGAAAGTCTGTCCTCAGTGGGGATAGCATAGACTTTTTTTTTTGAAAGACCATTTTTTAGAATAGTTTGAGGTCCACAGCAAAACTGGGAGGCAGGTTCAGATATTTCCCCTATACCCTCTGCCCCCCCCCCACCAACACACACACAGCATGGACTTTAAGTGCCAGCTTCCAGGACTCAGGGCAAGATAGAGCACGAAGCTCTCATGGGTAAGAAGGGAGGAAGAGAAGAAGGAACCCAAAGACACAGAGGTGGTTCTGCCTGGCCAAAGCCTAGAGCAGATAATCCCAAGACAGGGGAGCCATAGAGCCCAGAGGAGAGTGGGGCTCCTGGGGGAGCAGGGACCCACTCTCTGTACACTGTGTAAGCCATCCCGATGCCAGCTGGGGCTCCAGCCTCCTCAAAGCTTTGGGTGATTGTGCCTCGAACCATTCAGTTCCAAGGTTAAATGCCTCCCTCTAGCCCTCTGCATTCTGGGCAGCCATTCTTGGTTTTGTCTCTTGCTTGGAGTTCAATAACATCCTATTCACTTGTTTTTCTTTTCTTTTCTTTTCTTTTTTTTTTTTTTTTTTTTTTTTTTTTTTTTACTTTCTTTGAGGATCTGTGGGATCATACAGGGGGTGGAGGTGGGGTCACGGTTCAGAGTGGTTCCTGCTCTACTGTCTCTCCTTATCTCATCGCTGAACCCCTCATGCCCTTTACCCCACTCCCCTTAGAAACTCACGGGTGCCTTGAGTGGCTCAGTCAGTTAAGTGTCCAACTCTTGATTTCAGCTCAGGTCATGATCTCATGGTCCTGAGATCGAGCCCTGAGTTGGACTCCATGCTGACACTGTGGAGCTTGCTTAGGATTCTCTCTCTCCCTCTCTCTCTCTCTCTGCCCTTCTCCTGCTCTCTGTCTCTCGAAAGAAAGAAAGAAAGAAAGAAAGAAAGAAAGAAAGAAAGAAAGAAAGAAAAGGAAAGGAAGGGAAAGGAAAGGAAAGGAAAGGAAAGGAAAGGAAAAAAAAAAAAAAAAAGAAACACGGAATCAATGTGTGACCCTTCCCACAGCACACAGACCCCTCTGCTTCCCTCCTGGGACCAGCCCTGTCAAGTCAGTTTCCCTTTTGTAGCCCAGAACTAACTGTTCCCAACCTTGGCCGCCCCTGTCTTGGGGAATCCTGGTGGATTTATATTCTCCGTCTCATTTCGGCCATTTTTATGTGCTTTTTAATTTTCCTTCTGTAACTCTGTATTTCTTGCAGGGCCAGAGGGGAGAAAAGACGATGGTCAGAGGAAGTTAAAGGGCACTGCAGCAAACTATATCTACTTCACAGTCGTGTCCTGACACTAATAAGCTGTAAATGGCATTCACCTGCAGACAAATAAACTGGCGACTCTAGTCACACTGCCTTAGCTTCCAGGGGAAACAATATGCAAAATACCTAAGCATCTAGGCAGAAAGGAGCTGGCCAGCCATAGGACCCTGCAGGTCCTGGGGTGCAAGCTCTCCCTCCAGACACTTCCATGCTATGTTCATTTTACAGCACGTCTGAATGAAGGAGTACGGGGGCATGAACGGAGGAAAGCAAATTCAGTGCCCCGCCCTGGATTTGGTGGAGATGGAGGGAGGTGCAGTGGTGACCCCTGACAAAGGGGGACCTCTTGTGCAAAGGGAACATTCCCTGCCCAGTGGAGCAGGTCTATCACAAAGAAGCCTGGAAAGGATGTTGCCCCCTCTGCGGTTAATGGGGTAAAAAAGGGTACTTCCTCAGCTCTGCAACCTGTACCATCACATAAATTGAAACAGACAGAATTACCATTGATACAAATTAAAAACAAATAAAAAGGGTACACAGAGCTGATTCTGAGAGTTCAAACTCCATTACCCGCTGATTTACTGAGCAGTGACCTGTGATTGTGGGGAGGGGGGTGCAGGAGGAGTGAGGAGTCTCTGCGAATCCCATCAACCCCATTGCCATGTGGCACACCAGTCAATAAGCTATTTAATTTAATGGGAAGCAGTATTGACGAGCCGGAGAAAGCAAGTCACAAAAATGCAGCTGCACAGAGCAGATAAAGTCTTCAACCTGGCCTCACTCTCGGGGTACCCTCCTCCCCCTCAGCATCTCCTCCGGCAGAATCAGAGGAGGGATCCATGGGATTTGGGGGGCGTCGGGGCCCCAAGGGGACGGTGCGTAGGAGGGATTACCAGCACCGAGAGACGAAGTCCGCGAGAGGTGGGTTGCAGGGAAGATTGGGAAGAAAATGGGAAACAGATCTTTGGAACTGAGGACAATACTATAAATGAGCTTTCAGAGTGAAGGCAGCCAGGAAAGGGGGAGGCCAGCAATTCTAGAGGGAAACCCAACAGCTGCATCCCAGGAGAATGAGCCCATCTGTTTGTTTTACTCTCTCTTATGGGGTCAGGTCAGGAGAGAAACACTCCCAGAACCAGAAGCACCCTTTGCCCTCCCACAAAATGGAAGCTGAGAAGCCAAGTAGGTCACACTCGCGTCTGGGGCTGTGGTGGGGAAGGCGAGGGAGATTTTTAGAAAGTGATGGGACAAGTAGAAAATCAGAACTGGAAAGGGCCTGGGAAAGGCCCTAGTTCGGTGTCGCCTCTCCCACCCCTCCCTGGCACACGCACTTGGGGAGAGCAAGGCCCAGAGAAGGGGAGCGAGACCCAGAAGGTAAGGAAGGCGAATGTGAGGGAGCTGGATCCTTTCGGTCCCAGTTCGGTGCGCTGCCCACCGCTTTGCAGAGTGTAAGGGACCCAGGAGAACACGCGGGGCTTGGACCACTCCCAGCCTTCGCACGTGTGGGGCTTTAAGACAGGCGTTTAGAGAAATAAACAGAAAAGAGCTGGTTGTTAGAGTTGTCCTATAGACTGATATTTATTTTTTAAACAAACATGGAAAGAGTGCGTATTTGTGAAACAGGTATTGTTCTGAGTGTTCTGTGAACGTCAGTTCCTTTCATCTTCAAACTGACCCTGTAAGAGAGGTACTATTTTTATCTGTATTGTGACAGATGAAGGAATTGGGGTACAGAGGCGTAGCTTTCTCAAGGCTCATCCAGCTGGGATCTGAAGGCAGGCAGCCAGACTCTGGAGTCCATACAAAGTGCTGTGCTATTTCCAGTAATAATAATAATAATAATAACCACCATTGGTTGATTGCTTACCAAGTGCCTAGTGTGCTGTGAAACATTGTATTCTGTAAATATCAAAACAATTGCATGCGGCAGGTGTCATTACTCCCGTTTGACAAATGAGTAAACTGAGGCTCAGACTGGTGAAGAAAATCACATAAATCTCACAGCTAGGAAGTGCCAGAGCCAGGCCTCAGAGCCAGGTCTGTCCCACTACAAAGCCCGTTCTCCTACCACTCGTTGAGCTCGTCCCCTCCATGTCCCCAGCAGAAGAAGGAGGTGCTACCTGCGGCTCTCACACGACCCCCTGGCGTAACCTCATACATCAGCTTCTCGTACCTGAGTCAATTATTCACCTCGACGTGCCTCCAGACCCTTGTTTGTTGAATGGAGGCACTACCTCTTAGGACTGTTACGAAGATTGAATGATATAAAGGTATTCGTGATTAATGCTTAGCGTGATCATGGTGATGAATGCATCGTCACGTACAACCAGTATGTACAAGGCACGGTTCCGGGCACCGGGGGTGTAGCAGCAGAGATGGCTTCCTGGGTATACAACCTGTGTGGCTGGGTAGAGTCCTGTGTTAAGAAAGGCCTCCCACCTGGGGTTCAGGGCTCTGGTGGTGCTGACTTAAAATTCTCAGTAATTGTATCTTTCAATTTGTATGTTGCAAGTCTGATGGGACAATGGAGCATGCCGAGGGCTTCGAGCCTCAGCCTCAAGTGCAGTCCTGTCTCCCAGAAACAGATGAGGGCCCACTGCTCCTCCCTGCTCTCTGGGGCTCTGAACCCACCTGGTCTCCCCCTCCCAACCTCCATCCAGCAACCAGCGCTGCCCTTGCCCCCCAGCGGGGGTCTGAGTGCATAGCTGGAGAGAGCCAGGCGTGCCTGCTGAGCATGCGGGCTGAGAGCATGACTGAGCATTCCTGCTCCGGTGTCACAGTGCCAACATGTAACTTGGCAGGTGGCCTTCGTCCATCCCCGATCCGGGTAAAGAGAGTGTCCCAGCACAAAGACTGCAATACCCTTGGGGGTTGCCTGCCCATGATGAATTAGAGTAGTGGGCCTGTGGGAAGGGGAGATGATCTGTTCGACATTTCTGCCTCTGTGTGGCACATTGCCTCAGTCCTGCAGATGGAACCTGGCAGTCCACGGACCTCAAGTGCCTTGAGTCGCAAAGTGGTCATGTGGGCACCAGTGAGGGTCCGCATTGGCTCAGCATCTATGCCTGTGCCTGACAGAGAGCAACTTAATCAGCAAAGAAACACCACCATGAGAGTCCAAGAGAGACTGGAAAAAAAGAAAAAAAAAACTTTGTATTTGACCTTGAACAGCACTTTTTTCCTGCTTTTTTTTTTTTTTTTTTAAATTTGAGAGAGAGAGAGAAACCAAGCTAGGGAGAGGTGCAGAGGGAGAGGAGAGGAGAGAGGAGGAGAGGAGAGGAGAGGGGAGGAAAGGAGAGAGAACGTTAAGGAGGCTCCATGTTCAATGTGGAGCTCAAGGTGGGGCTCCATCCCACGACCCTAGGATCATGACCTGAGCTGATATCAAGAGTCAGGCACTCAACCGACTGAGCCACCCAGGTGCCCCATCTCCTGCTTTTTGAATAAAGGGCTTGCATTTTCATTTCGTACTGGGCCCCTGTATTAATTTGCTAAGGCTTCATAACACAATATTACAAAGTTAATGGCTTAGATGACAGAAATGGATTTTTACAGCCCTAGAGGCTACGAGTCCAAGATCAAGGTGTTGGCAAGATTGGTTTCTTCTGAAGCTTCTCTCCTTGATGTGGAGATGACCACCTTCTTGCTGTGCCCTCACATGGGCACATTTCTCTGTGTGTGCACACTCCTGGTGTCTCTATGTATGTCCAAATTTTCTCTTCTTATAAGGACACCGGTCTGATTGGGTTATGGCTCATCCTAATGGCCTCATTTTAACTTAATTACTGTTTTAAAGGCCCTATCTCCAAATCCAGTCATATTCTGAAGCACTAAAGGTTAGGGCTTCAGCATATGAATTTTGAGGAGAACACGACTGAGCCCGTAATAGCCCCTCAAATTATGTTCCTAGTGTGGTACAGAAGTGGAGAAAATATTCCATTCTCCTAGAGCTTACTTTCAGGAGCGAGGAGATCGGTAATTAAAAGGTAAATATGCAGTGCGTCAGATGGTGATAGGTGCTCTGAGGAACAATAACACAGGGTAAAAGGGACAGAGACTAATAAGGAAGGCACTTGCTGTTTTACATAAAATGACCAGGGAAAGCTTCTCCAATAACCTAACCTTTCAACAGAGACCGGAAGGAAGTCAGGAAATGAACTGGACATACGCCAAGATGGCAGGAAAAAAGGACAGAGTTATTAGAATAGAGTCTGGCACACCGTCTTATATAAATATTTATCATCATCATCATCATCATCATCCCCATCACCATAATACTTGTTATTACTTTCCCCGAGTCTATTCTGCTGCAGGTAATAGAGACCTAACTGTCCTCCTCAGTCTTGAATCATTCTGACCACAACTGACCAAGTTCAAGGACTCTCTATCCTGCAGCAGGTGAAGTCTGGGATTAATCTTGCTGTTGTGAGCTCCGGACCTAGTGCGCCCAGAGTGACAGCCCTACGAGTCCCAGGTACCAGCTGTGCCCCAACCAAGTGTCCCATTAATCCCTACTGAATGGGTTCTATATTTGTGACTAAGCTTCCAGGGCCCCAAGACTCCTCTTCGACCCTTCATTTCTCATTCCCGTTCTATTTCTTCATAACACCCCTGACGTCCTTTTCTCCAGAGTACTGGTTCTTAACTTGCTGTGGGGGGGGGGGGGGGGAGGTAATGTTTCCTCCCAGGGATCCTTTGGCAATGTCTGGGGACGGTTTGGGATTGACACGATTTGGGGGGCTGCTACTGGCACTTGGTGTGTAAACCCCGCCCCCGATGGAGACAACAGCTCCCCCAGCAAAGACTTCCCCAGCCCAAAATAGCTGTAGCACCATGGTTGAACACGCTGCCCTAGGGTTGATACAGAATGAAAATCCCTGCACTAACTGCCAAAAACAAGACAGAACAGGGGAAACAGGAGGAGAAATATAATATGAAAGATTCCCTTATTGGAATCCCTATTCACCCCCATTTCTTTCCCAGTGACCCGAAACAGTGCCTGGAGGGCTCCCGTTAACACATGGTCACCCAAGGACCGGCAACCCAGACTCTGGATCTTGCTCACTATCTATGGTTTTAAAGCCCTGCATACCCACTTGGCTGGTCACCCTTCAGTTGGCCCCAAATGGGCTTCGCGGATGCCTTTGGAGACTGATTTTGCGGGACTTGCTACACCCCATGGGGGAACTGACAGCTGGGAATCTCACCACGCAAAATCAGCCCCAGCTCCTTATCCCTTCCCAGAATGGCTTCCTGCTGAGTCCGTCCCAGGGATGACACTGAGGTTGTCATACCAAGAAGGTCGGCCATGTCAGATCGTAGTCAGATCATATCGGTCTGTCACATACACTGCCCTTCCATTCTACACCTGCTTGGGAATTGTCCCTTGAGCACCTTACGTCATAGAGCCCCCACAGATGTTCTTTAAATTGAATGGCACTTCCTCCTTACATGTGGCATGTCTTCCCCTCACGCTGCCTTTGGGCAGTGGGTCGTGGGTGGTGTGGTGGAGGCATAGAGCATTTCCCACTCATAGGTCAGGGGACAATGGCCCAGGGGCCAGCCAGTCGCAACAGTGTCTGAGAGCTTTTGTGATCTTCACAAGGCACGTCCCAGCAACCTGAAGACTCCCTTCAGACAAACTTCTAGAGCAAACAGACAACATCTAAGAGCTGAAAGGCGTCTTCTGAAAGTCACCAGCATCTTGGGGAACTGATGAAGTAGGGTCGCTTAAAGGTGGGGTTGGGGGGTGCAGAGACGGAAAGAGGGCATCAGAGTAGGGACAATGTGTGGTGAGTTTGAAGCCAGGTTATTATATACACAAAGCCTGTCGAGTGTCTCCCCGGAGGGCAGAGGTAAACGAGAAGAAGAGAGCATACCCACTGCTAAATATAAAGCAAAAGCGAGGGAGGGGCACCTGGGTGACTCGGTAAGTTAAGCATCTGACTCTTGACATCAGCTCAGGTCCTGATCTCGTGTTCGTGAGCTCGAGCCCCGCATCTGGCTCCACACTGACAGTGCTTAGGATTCTCTCTCTCTCTCTCTCTCTCTCTCTTTTTCTCTGCCCCTCCCCCATTCACACGCTCTCTCTCAAAATAAATAAACATTAAAACGTGTTTTTTAAAGAGTGAGGGAGAGGAGGAGACAGGCAGTGTGAGGCAGGTGTTCTGGGCATCCGCTTGTTCCCCACCCTTTGGTTTGTCCTTCTCCCCTCACCCAGAAATGGATGGGCCGCTTCTCAGAAAAAGTTACAGAATTGCCTTGAATTGGGGCGCCGTAGCAAGGAAAGTGGGAGGAAGAGATTATGTAACATTTTGCTTAGCTTGAGAAATTTACTTGCAGGCAAGAAACACTGGACCAAGAGTCAAGAGGGCGTAGACCGGAGCTTTCTCACCGCTGCTTTTGGCTACCCGATCCTGGCCGGTGATGAGACCTCTATAAACAGTGGTTTATCCACAATAAAACCATAATAACCACTCTGCCTCCACCAGAGCCTGTTTCGAGAACCAAATGAGATAATAACTGCGAATATGTTTTGTAAACGGTAAAACATTAAACTAGCATTTCCCATAATGTTCTCTGTAGAACATTAATTCCATGGGATGTTAGTGAGATTCTCAAGTCAAAACAAAACAAAACAAAACACAACAAAACACAACAATAAAGTGAAAGGGTTGTGGTGGTTGTTTTAAGCGTGGGATTTGTGAATATCTTTCCAAT
The DNA here is from genome assembly GCF_018350195.1 of Panthera tigris. Taxonomy (NCBI): domain Eukaryota; kingdom Metazoa; phylum Chordata; class Mammalia; order Carnivora; family Felidae; genus Panthera; species Panthera tigris. The sequence continues at coordinate 34,378,498 of NC_056678.1, forward strand.
ACTAAATTGACCGTGGAATCTTTTATTGCGGAATATCTTGCATGACTAAAGTTTCAGAGCACACTTTGGGAAATGTTTCCCTAAAGAAAGATAAGACATTATTCATACTACCCTTGGCTGTTGTATGAACGATAACAATGTGCACAAGAGAAAAGGGTTAGGTTGCCCTGGCAGCAGGAGGAAGGGGTCCCAGATTTGTTGCTCCTCAAGTAAGGCTAACGCGCAAGAAAAGCGAAATCTGAGAACCCTGCGCTTTCCCAGAAAGTGAAGTGGGTTGAACTGTATCCCCACAAAAGCATGTTGAATCCCTAACCCCCGGCACTTCAAATGTGTCCTCGTTTGGAAAGAGGGGCCTTCACAGACGTAATCAGGTCAACAATGAGGTCACTAGGGTGCGCCCTAATCCAATAAGACTGGTTCCTTATAAAAGGGGGAAATTTGGACACAGGGAGGGACAGGCAGTTGGTAACATGCCATGGGAAGATGGAGACAGAGATCAAAGGGATAGGGCCACAAACCAAAGATGGCCAGCAAATGAGCGGAAGCTAGGGCAGAGCCGTGGGCAAGATTCTCCTAACAGCCCTCAGGAGGAGCCAAGCCTGCCCCCCACCTAGATCTGGGACTTCTGGCATCCAGAAATCTGAGCCACAATAAATTTCTGATGTTTAAGGCACCCAGTTTGAGGTGCTTTGTTATAGCAGCCTTGGATATGTAAAGTGATGAAGGGGACGGCGTATGTAAGTGATATATAAAGGATGTATAAAGGATAAAGGGGACGGCATACATCTGCAGTGGTTGAGATATTTGAATCTCTTCCAAAAATGCACCCAACTAAGCCATGACAGAGATACGGGCTGGGTGTCTCCTCAGCAGGAGCACCCTACTGGGTCTAGACTTCCAATGCGATTACGGTATCCAGTACCTGGGACGAAGAGATGTCTGAAGATGGGGAGAAGAACACGAGAACTGTTAGTGGCTTGACAAAGGGTGCCAGGTCAACTCCAATCAGCTTTCAGCAATCAATCTTTTGAGAGCCACAAGGGTTATTCCAAGGCATTTTTAAGAAATCGCTTTTTTTTTTCTAAAATATCCAACTCTTACAAATATTTAAACAACATATTGATACGTTTCTCTATGGCTTCTGACAGGGTCAAATATTTGTTCTCTGCCGGGAAGTGTTTTCAGCGCAGTAGCGTGAATGCAGGGTCCTTAAATTGCATTTTCCAGCCTTTCATTTCAGGGGACTGTCATCAGCACGCTGCAGTTTGCCCAAATTTTCCGATACATTATATTGGGCAAACTCACTTTTTCCATAGAGTCTGACAAATAGAAACATAACGTGGACAGAATATCCGCTTCCATTCTGTTCAGACTTCCAGGAAGCTCCAAACTAAATTAAATCCTCAACCTCAGTAATTATTAGAATTTTCACTTCCTCTGTTTTTTATGATTTCTGTTTTCTACTTCTGCTTTAAAGCCTTATTTGATCGTTATGTTTCTGAAGTATGTCTTAGATTATCCTTCCTGAGCTCCACACTCCCAATATCCAGCTGTCTACTATCTATATATCTCTGCCTGGATATTCCACAGAAACTCAAGCCCAGGACGACGTTCAAAATCATGCTTTTACTCTTCCTTCTAAAACAGACAAAGCCTCCTACATTTCTGTCTTGGTGACATCGCTGCCGTTCACTCATTTCCCTAAGCCACATATTTGCGACAACTTGCGTGTGTTTCTTCTTAACCACCCACACTCAAGGCATTATCGTTCTGTTGACCTCGACTACTATTTCCCAGATAAGTTTCCCTGACAGCACGCTGTCTCTGTGCTGCATCTACCTTTATTAAGATCTTCCTGGGGGCGCCTGGGTGGCTCAGTCGGTTAAGCGTCCGACTTCGGCTCAGGTCACCATCTCGCGGTCCGCGAGTTCGAGCCCCGCGTCGGGCTCTGGGCTGATGGCTCAGAGCCTGGAGCTTGCTTCCGATTCTGTGTCTCCCTCTCTCTCTGCCCCTCCCCCGTTCATGCTGTGTCTCTCTCTGTCTCAAAAATAAATAAACGTTAAAAAAAAAATTTAAAAAAAAAAAAGATCTTCCTGGATTCCCGCAACATTGCCTAATAGTAAATTTCCCTTCTTCCAACCTAGTCTTTCAAAGAAATTAATCCAATGATGGCGCTTGGCTTTTAAAATCTTTCCCAAGCTTGTTCTCATTGTGGAGATGGCTTCAAGTCCCCTTGGCGTGGAACACACGGTTGCCTCTCCGGTTTTAGGTCCCTTGGTGTGTTATTCAAGTTCACACTTAGGCCATAGCATAATATATGTCCGTGCTTACCTGTAACAGACTCAGGACCTTCTGTGTGGGCCACACACTCACGTCCTCAGACTCAGGACTCTTGGCACAAAACCAGTGCTCAGCTTTCCAGCCTCAGGTTCCAACATGGCATTCATACATACCTCCACAGTTTCAGTAATTTATGCTGCAGACATTTTGAGTTGCCTTCATTTTCACGATGAGAATCAATTCTAAACATATACAGCCTCTGAGCCTCCTTCTTCTGGGTCAGTTGCACTACCATTAAATATCTCAACAGCTCTTATTCAACCAGAAATAACAGTTGTCTCCCCAAGATAGAGCGTCAGCGGAAAAATAAATGCCAAACCGTTGAACCTGCTGTTTTCTTTTCCTTGAATGGCATTTTCAAATCCAATTCACCTGGATAATCCCTCGTCATTCTGAGGCTCCTCTCAAGCCTCCCTTCTTCCTCTGGAAAGGTTTTCTGGCTTCTCTTTAAGACTTACAGAGCGATCTTGCCTCTGTGCTTCTAACATGTCCTATGCATAGTTCTGCTATCTTATCACACTGCATCGTAATCGCCTGTCACCTTTGTCTGTGCCCACCACTACCATGACCACTAAATTCCTTGAAATTTAGTGGTCCCTTGAAAGCAAGAACTGTTTCGTACCACTTCCATCCCCGGAAGCTAGAATAGTGACTATCACCTAATGTGAATTCAGTAGAAAGTTTGGGCAGGAAATGAGCAAATGAGAGTCTTCCTGGAGTTATATGAATTCTAACAGGTAAATAAAAAATAATGACCTTTAAGATTTAAAGCAATACCAACTACAGCCAGTCGCAATTACTACTGATCTACTTCACGGCAAAGTAGTTCGTGTCTATGAATGTCTACTGCCAGTGCGATAATGTTCCCTAGGTAAATCACATGTAATTAACTGAAATTTACATTTTCTTACTTTTTGTACAGTAAGGGCTTAGGATAAATCACGGGCAAGGAAGACATGGTCTCTGCCTGTAAGAAGCTTATTTCTAGATACAAGATAAGGCTGTATATACAGATAATGAAAACGAGGCACCAAGAGAATAAGGAACTTATAAAGGGCCACTCAGGGAATAAGTGAGAGGATGAAAATTCACAGTTGGGCACCCTGCCTCCAGATTCAGACTGCCTTGCATTTCCACTGACTGTGAGATACTAAAGAGAAATCTAAAACTCATCACCTTTTTAGCTCAAAATTTTATGACAACAGCAGTAAGAGGTCAGAGAAGTAGATGGAAAAGACGCGAAAGAAGGGCTAGGGTTTGAGCCAACTCAAGAGAGTTGTCCACAAACACAAAGGAAAAAGAAAGGTATTCCCAGAGAGGAGAGTATCATAAACTAAGTCTCGTGTTTCGACAAGTCACGATAAACGTAACAAGGGGAGAAGGAAGAAAAGTATTCGTTATTTGGAGACAATAGTTGTTAAAATAGATTTAATCTATTTTCTCCCAAGGTTTTTTTCCCTTCTAGTGCAAAGGTGCTTGTTTTTCAAAATCGAGACCATATTGTAAGCACAGTTTTGAGTCCTACTTTTTGAAACTTGTATACTGACATAAGCATTTTCTTGTTATTATAAACTCTGCACCAACACCACTTTTCATGGCCCCCTGATCATGACACAGATGTATGATGGTTTAATTAAACATCTTCCTATTGTTGAACCCTTAAAGTTAAGTATAATTTTCTTAGATTAGAAATAATGCTGCTAAGAACATCTTTGTCCATAAAACTTACATATTTCCTCTTATTTCTTTGTGACAAAATTATACAAGTAGAATTTCTAGGTCTAAAGTTACTATTTTTTTCCACTGTTTCCCCCCCCCCCCGATAATTAAACGACTACTTGCTAGAACAAGAACCTTAGTGATAACAATAAGTTGAAGTCTCTGTCCCCAGGAGTTCACTTGCTAGAGCAAAAGAAAGTATGTACAGACAAGTAACAAAATACAGTGGAGAAAGTGTTTTAACGGAATGGCATCTGAGCAAAACCGTAGGCCCACGTGCAGAAAACACACTTCTCTGCTGGGAGAGTGAGGGACATTGCAGAGAAACTGACTTCTGAAATATGTTTTTATTAGTTTGATTTGACACTTTGTCTTGGAGAGACAACTGTTATGTCCGATCGAGTCGGAGCTGTTGAGGTAGTTAAAGCTAGTTCTCCTAACACAGAAGAAAGAGCCCAGGGGTTATATGTGTTTTAAGATGTACTTGCCTGTACTATTAGCTAATTTAATAATCATTATTAGCACGTACAACCCAAATTACCAAATGCAGAAGGACTGAGCCATTTAGCCCCAATTTGAAAAAGCAGCTCCGTGCCTTGCAGGCATCGCTCGGCTTCGTAGCACTTTGAAGTGGGACAGAAGCTGTTTCTATTCTGGAAGATTCAGGTAGCAGCACCTTGTCCTAAACCATTGAGGAGAGAGTGGAGAAAGCCCCAGGGTTTCTAAGACGGCCTCCTTCACACTCCTGCTCTGAGCCAGAAGTCTCCAGACTTTCCTAGTTCGTGGCACTCTTAGAGTCCCGTAATTTTTTTTCTTGGTGTCTCCAGGTCGAAGAAAAAGACCTGTTTCTTATCAAGTAGTTAGGTTAAATACATACCTAAAGTTAGGTTATTACATACCTAAAGTTAGGTTAAATACGCAATAATATTTATGTCCTGGGGCACCTGTGTGGCTTAGTCGGTTGAGCGTCCAACTCTTGATATCAGCTCAGGTCGTGATCTCACAGTCATGGGATCGAGCCCCGCAGTCGGGCTCTGCACTGAGCATACAGCCTGCTTGGGCTTCTCTCTCTCTCTGCTCCCCTCCCCCACTCACTCTCATTCTCTCTCTCTCCAAATAAATAAATAAACATCAAAACAATAATATTCATGTACTAATCAAAGGCAGCCATTTAAAAATAATGCACATCAACTGACAGAAAAAAAAAATATTTGCATTTTATTCTTAAATGACCACCCTTACTTACAGATGGGACGTGTGCAGAGCTCTCAGACCTTGAAGTCGGATTAAATAACTGCTACTCTTGTTGCCTGTTTCACATTGACTTTAATGTAATGCTTGCTTATGATCGTGGTAACTATTATAAACACAGTTTCACAATGGTGAGACAGTGCATGGGTGGTGGGAACATAAAAGGAGACAGCTGCTGCAGAAAACTGCACGGTGCTTCCTCAACAAGTTATATATAGAATGATATGATCCAACAGTTCCATTTCTGGGAACATACTTGAAAGAATTGAAAGAGGGATTTGGACAGATTTGTACACCAGCGGGCATAGCAGTATTATTCACAGTAGCCAAAAGATGGAACCAAGCCAACTGTCCCTCTACGGATGAGTGGATAAACAAAATGTGGCATCGACATAGCATGGAATATTATTCACCCTTAAAAAGGAAGGAAATTCTGGGGCGCCTGGGTGGCTCAGTCGGTTGACGTCCGACTTCGGCTCAGGTCATGATCTCGCGGTCTGTGAGTTCGATCCCCACGTAGGGCTCTGTGCTGACAGCTCAGAGCCTGGAGCCTGCTTCGGATTCTGTGTCCCCCCTATCTCTCCTCCCCTCCCCTGCTCATGCTCTGTCTCTCTCTCTCTGTCAAAAATAAATAAAACATTTAAAAACAATTTACAAAAATAGGAAGGAAATTCTCCAACATGAGCTGCTACGTGGATGAAACTTGAAGACATTAGGCTAAATAAACCAGACACAAAAAGACAACTATTGCATAATTCCACTTCCATGAGGCACCTAGGCAGTCAAATCCATGGAGACACAAAGCAGAACGGTAGTTAGCAGGGGCTGAAGGGAGGGGAGAATGGGAGTCGTTAACAGACACGGTCGACCTAAAATTGTCAGGAGGCAGTAATGAAGCCAAAGCATTTGTTTGGGATCAAAGAATTGCAATTGGGGGTACCCAGATCCGGGCAGCCACTTAAATGGTGCCCTACTTGGAAGCAAAAGTCAGGGGTGTTTAAAGACAAAGAAGGCATGCTTGCATACATCGTTTACAAAGAATTTTGATTGGGGTTGGTGGCAGGAAATTACACTTGGCTGAACATCATTTATTGCCAAAGCTATCACAAAGCAAAAATCGGTTACTGTAGCAAATTACAGGTATTCTTGCAAAGTCCTTGGGGCATTTGCCAGTCAAAGTGTCAGAGTTACACTCAGTGAGGACCTGCCTGAAGCAGGTCGCCCAGCTGCATTTCAGACCCCTTGATCAAAGTGACTCCATTTTATTTCACCTTCCACAGTACAGAGTTTCAATTTGGGTTGATGAGAATGTTCTCAAGATGCATAGTGGGGATGGCTGCACAAAAACATGAATATACTTAATTCCACTGAACTATACTCTTAAAAATGGTTAAAAAAAAATTGTAACTTCTGTTACCACAATAAATAAAAAAAGATGCAGTGTTGGGGCACCTGGGTGGCTCAGTCGGTTAAGCGTCCGACTTCGGCTCAGCTCATGATCTCCCAGTTCGTGGGTTCGAGCCCCGCATCGGGCTCTGTGCTGACAGCTCAGAGCCTGGAGCCTGCTTCGGATTTTGTGTCTCCCTCTCTTTCTCTCTGCCCCTCCCCCACTCACACCCTGTCTCTCTCTGTCTCTCAAAGATGAATAAATGTTAATTTTTTTTTTAAAAAAGATGCAGCGTCATCAAAGGACATGTAACACAATCTAATGTTGAAGCATAAGCCACCTTGAGCTCATGGTTTGTACGGTATCTGACAGATGTTGAGTCACACTATATTTCCCTTCAAAATCTGAAATCTTCTCCCAAAATACAAACAACTCTGCCTCTTCTTTGTTAAAAAGACTTTCAAATACACTTGGGGAGGGGCGGGGGGGGGCAGTCTCCTCTTTGATTTCCACTGGTGATGAGGAAATGCAAGGATCGGATAAATGCCTTTGCTCTCTCGCTGTCTACTTCTCGTAAATTAACAAGAGTCCTGAAACAAACATATCATTATTCCCGTGTTACTGAAAGGGAAGTTGACTCTCACAGAGGTTAAATGGTGTTCCTGCAGCTACACAGTTACCTTTGTCCACAATGTAGCAGGCCGTCTCTTCTTGTCCTCCTGTCTTCCCTGTCCCCACCCTATGCCCACTCCATTTCAGCTTCTGGAAGAAGAAACATTACCAAGATTTTCCCTTAGGAACCCACACATTTTCTTGGGCGCTGGGGCTTATGGAGAGCCGAGAGTGCCTCTGATTTTGTCTGCCACTTAACTGAGATTAGCTGGAAGCAATCTGCTTAAAGTTTAAGCATCAACTTATCACTTTGTTAACTGTGCATTCATTTTCAAGGGGATGGTTAAGTTTAATGGGAACGGGGGATTGAATCATGTGGCAACAGGTTCTGTGACATGTGGGAACCAGAAGGGAAGTGGGAGGCCTTCCCTGTCAGATGCTGTATGGAGGGTGGTCTGTTGTAAAGATCTGGATTAATTTTCTGCCTGCAATTTCCTGCAGGGGGTAGGCAGGACGATTGTGACTGACATCAAGAATTCACTCTGCTCGCGAGCCAGGACAGTGCCTGGTGACTGAAAGAATGACAGAAGGGAGGAGCCAAGGTCAGAAGGTTTCCCAGCTGCAAGAAACACAGGTGCTCGCGCTCTCAAAACCGCCCAATGAAGGGACCCTCGTGCCCATTGGATCCCCACCACTTTACAGAGGAGGAAACTGGGGCCTAAGCAGGAACTGTGGCTTGCCCTACAATACAAGGCAGGTCACAGCTCAACCAGAATACAGCAGACCTCTTTCCCCATCTCTCACCTTCCAAGAGCCTCTTGACTTCTCCATGGCAGCAAAATACAGCTTGCTTAATTCCATTAACCACAAGCCAACTTTTCTGAACTTTTAACAGAAAGCATTCATTGATTCATACCCATGGGTTTTCATGTTTTCTCCAGAAGAAGCAAAACTTTTCTTTGAGAAAGCTAACAGGGTCACAACTTCTTGACTTTCTAAGAGTTTTTTTTTTTTTTTCTCCCAACCATCTTTTTGTCAGGAGGTATAAAACCTCCTTTTTGTCATATATCCTCATTTGATAGGGAAGGCCGAGGAATTTTAACTTAGTTACTAATGAATAAATCAACCAGAAGGGAAAGGCAGTTATGAGAGAGCCTACAAAATCCAGAGAAGTCAGTCTGATTAAAAATCTGGTAGATTCAGTGGTCTCTGGGTGGTTCATTTGGTTAAGTGCCTGACTCTTGATTTTGGCTCAGGTCATGATCTCACAGTCATGAGTCCCCCGTTGGGCTCTGTGCTGAGTGTGGGGCCTACTTAAGATTTTCTTTCTCCCTCTGCTCACGTGAATGCGCGTGCGTGCACTATCTCTCTCTCTCTTGCAAGAAAGAAAGAAAGAAAGAAGAAAGAAAGAAAGGAAAGAAGGATGAAAGAAAGAAAGAAAGAAAGAAAGAAGAAAAGAAAGAAAGAAGAAAGAAAGAAAGAAAGAAAGAAAGAAAGAAAGAAAGAAAGAAAGAAAGAAAGAAAAGAAAGGAAAGAAGAAAGAAAGAAAGGAAAGAAGGAAGAAAGAAAGAAAGAAAGAAAGAAAAGAAAGAAAGAAAGAAAGAAAAGAAGGATGAAAGAAAGAAAGAAAGAAAGAAAGAAAGAAAGAAAGAAAGAAAGAATCTGGTAGATCCAGTCTTCATCCTGCCAACTGAATTAATGATATTACCTTGCTTGGCATTTTACAGGTGCCATAATCTGGTTCTGCTTCAATAAGCCAACTTTATCTTGCAGAGTTGGGCAAGTTTCTCTTCTGGCACCTCTAACTTCTAATGCCATTCATAAGATATATAATGAGCACCTACTATGCTTATGACATTGTGCAATATTCTGAAAACTAAAAAAAAAAAGAAAAGAAAAGAAAGAAGAAAGAAAGAAAGAAAAAAAAAGAAAGAAAGAAAGAAAGAAAGAAAGAAAGAAAGAAAATCCCACTGAATAGCTTGCAAAGGGCCTAGTATAAAATAGGATCTTTCAGTCTAGACGTAGTGATCCATTTGTAAGTCATGAGATAAATTTAATAGGTCATGACCAGCATTTTCTCTTAACGAAATTGTGGTAGATTTCTAGAGTCATGGCCCACAATTCTTTTCTTGCCTCCACGAGATTCGGTGGCCAATGGAACAATACAAGGACAATACAGGCAAGGACTTCAAAATGTTTGGGCATTGGAACTTGTCCTTTTCCGAAGCTGTTGAAAGGTCTCAGACCATCACCATGTGAATAAGCCTGGACAAGCTGATAGAAGAAGAAAGACACATGCCTCAGTCATCTGTGCCCTGGACTGCAAACTGACCACCTGTTATGTGACTGAAGTCCATCCAGAACCAGCCAACCTCCCACCCCCCTAGCCAACCACCAGCTGACCGCAGATTCATGAGCGAGCCCAGCTAAGGTCAGCGGATCCGAGCCCAGTCAAGAATAGGGTTATTCAGTGTTGGCATCGTGGACCTCGGAGCCCAGTAATTCTTTGGGTGCAGGCTGCTCTGTACATGTTTCGCAGCACGTCCAGTCTCTCCCAGCTAGATGTCAATAACAGCACTGCCCCAGTTACAAAAAGGAAGATATCTTCAGACATGGCCATATGTCCCCCAAGGGTCAAATCACTCCTAGTTGAGTACTACCGGTGTAGAAAAAATCACCCAACAAAATCATGAGCAAATTACATAGTCGTTGGTTTACGCCATTAAGTTTTGTGGTGGTCTTGACGCAACCCAAACTATCTGACGTAGCAACGGTCTAGAACAGGGTAGATCAGGAACCGCGTCACTCGGTCAAGGCAAAAAGCACTAGGATACGAAGCGATAACATGTGTGTACCAGGTCACGATGAAAAATGTATTTCTAGCTCTGGGTTGTAGTAAAAAAAAAAAAAAGAAAAAAAAGGCTGGAACGTCTTCTGAATTATTATAGGAAAAGGCACGGAACTGGATTCCCCCCCCCAGCTCTGATACCTATCAACTGAGTAATATTAAGTATGTTTTTCTACACTTCCCAAGCCTTAGACTTCTCATCTACTCAAAGCAGCCCATCTCAAATTTAGCTACGAGGGCTAAATACATAAAAGTGCACCGTACACGATGAAACGCCGTCGAAATATTTACTACTGTCATCATCGGGCCGGCTTCCGTTCGTCTTCTTATCGTTGTCTTCCTGTCTCCTGAAGGCTCCCCACCTGTCCGCGTCTGGTGGACCCTCATCCACGATTCAAGGTGGACAGTGTGGGCTACATCTCGCCAGGAGGCATGCCTTCCCTGTCCGTTCATTGAATCTTTTCGGCCTTTACTAAATATGCCAAATGTCCGCTTCTTCAATGTCATGTTGGCACTTACCACGAATCCGGTTCAGGGCTAGGGTTGCGTTTGTGTTTTGTTTACATACGGCCCATGTGTCAGTTTCTCCCCCTACCTAGTCTTCTAGCTCCCTGAGGGCAAGGGCCACGCTTCGTGTTTATTTGCACCCCCCCCCCCCCGCCCCAGCGTATAGCGCATTTTCCTGGACACGTGGTAGGTCTTCGCAAAGGCTTCAGTTAATGATTCTCATTCAAAAGAGGCAGCGTTTACTTTCCACTTTATGGATTCTGCCTTCCGAAGACCACAGTCTCCTCCGTAAATTAGCCTGCCTCCCTCTCGGACCCCCCGCAAGTCCCTTCTGGGGTTTGGGCCATCACCGAGCTCCCCTGCCCGATTAATATTGGAGACCAGAAGCGGAAGAACGGCGCCCCGCGGACTGTGTGGGGTATCACCTGATAAGCCGTTTCCTAAAAGGAATCTCACCCACCGGGAAAGCAGCAGCCGCCCGCGATAACTGTGCTTTTCAACTCAAGAAGGCCCCGGGCACCTGACCTCCTCCTTGGCCACAAGCCCTGAGTCAGGCAATTACGGTGCAGCAGCTTCACACCCGGCGGAGCTGGGACGGAGCCTCCGCTCCGCGCCTGGTTAATTCATGCTCTTCCCGCAGGAAGCACCCCAGGCTGGAGGGGGCACCACTGACGGGGAGGCATCCCCCTGGCCTTGGCTTCTCTGAGGCTGTGCCCGGTTTTCTTCTCAGCGACACTACTCCCTGTCTCTCCATTCCCCCAGCCCCCCCGCCGAGGAAATGACCCTGCTGGGCCAGCATGGTGAGTCTAGGCTGCAAGCAGGATTTACTGTTTGTTGTTAGACTATTAGCAAGCACAGTCTGTTAATGGTCTCTGATTGATTTCTGGATGCTTGTCTCCTTCTGGACTGTTGGAACTCTGGCTGAAGAGGCTGGTGCGAGGAGACAAAACGTTTGCTTGTTTCTGTATCCCGAGGGCGGCTAGAAAAATGCAGAGGTATTTTTTAGGTGAGCGCCCAGGTAGGAAATGGAGAGCTGATTCCACCCTCCCTGGAAAGGAGGCAGTGCGGAAAGAAAGCGCCCTGGACTCCCGGCCTGAATGTCTGAGTTGGAAGCCTGCTTCTTTCCAGTGGCTGGCTCTGTTTCCCGTTGCCAAGGTTCTGGGATCTTGGGCAGCCCACTTAAGCCCTCCGAGTCGGCTTCCTTCCCCAGTAAATAAGGAGGAGAATAGTGCCTCTCTTTGGGCTGCTGAGGAGTAAATAGGATCCCTGGTAGTATACAAATGGAATTAGACCATTTCCGTGATTCGTAATTCTGGGAATGTTGGGGGAAATATGGCTCCCTTCTCCCTCCCTCGTACTGGGAAGCAAGTTATCAAACATGCCAGCTGTCGTAAGAAAATGGAAGTTTGCTCTTATTGTCTTTGAAGGAGGAGGCTAACTGCCACTTGAGTGTTCCCTTATGAAAAAAAAAACAAATTTTTTTTTGGACTGGAATACTTTAAAGTTAAAGACGAATACTCTTCGACGTCAAGAGCTTAAAACCGGAGACAAATACGTTAGTAATAATATACATCTATGTAGCACGTTACAGTTTAGAAAGGCAGGTTCTTTTTCTCTGGAGGCTTCCAAAAAGGGAGCTGACAGCAATAACTCTTGAATTCATTCACTCAACAAATCTTTACTGAGCACCCACCATGTGCAAATCACCATGAGGTCCTCGGGGTATTGTGCGGAGGAAGACAAAGAAACCCTCTCTTCATGGAGCTTACGTAGAGATGATCCAGAAAGGATTCGAAAATGTGAAAACAGAATGGGATGTTAGGTACTAAGAAGAAAATCAAACGAGGTGTTAGAATAACCACTACAAGATAGAGAGTAAGTCACTCGGGGTGCCATTTTAGGAAAGAAGGTTAGGGAAAAACCTTCCGGGGCATTGACATTTGAACAGAAAGTTTAATGAAGGAAGGGAGAAATACATATGACTTTCTGGGAGGGCGGGGGGTGGGCGTTCTGTAAAAAAAGCAAAGTGCAAAGGCCTGAGGCAAGAATATGCTTGATGTATTTGAAGACCAGCACGGCAGTGCATACCCATCCCTGTTCAGATGAAATGGTTTCTCAGGATCCTTTTCAGTATTTTTTGTTTGTTTGTTTTTGGTCTCCCTAAAAGAGATTTGGTCTTTTAATTATTATTTATTCACTCTTTATGAGTAATATAGCAGCAGCATAAACTTGGCATTCAAGCGGAGCTCAGGGTGTCAGCTGTCCTAAATAAGGGTCCCATACCCCTGACGGAGCGTTTGGGCCTGAGGTCTCAACTCCAGGTTTATCTTCAGGGTTCAGGGAGGAGTGGTAGTTTCTGGAAACACCGTAGGGAAAGGAGCCGCAGGAAGGCGCGTCGACACATTGCAGGACTCCTGACAAGTTCCCAGCAGAGAGGGTTGGCTGTGGGACTGAGAAAGGTAGAAGGGGACAAAATGGATCACCTCTGCTGGATGGGGGGGGGGGGGATCACACACACTTGCTTTATCGTCGTTTTTGTAGGCAGCCCCCGATCTAAACCAGACGACGGAAACTCAACTTACGCCACTCACCCCTCTCCGCATATGGGGGCAAGAGCGTCATAAACAGCCAGTCCTGCCTCCCAGAACAAATGTACGTGAGGCTCAAACTCTCCTTGCTTTTCTCTGTCACCTGAGTCACCGGCTCGCGGCCACTTGGCACCGCAGGGCATAGAACAGTGTCCTTGGGGGGCGCCTGGGTGGCTCAGGTGGTTAAGCGTCCAACTCTTGATTTTGGCTCAGGTCATGATCTCCCGGTTGATGAGTTAATGCCCTGCCTCGGGCTCTGCGCTGACAGCATGGAGCCTGCTTAGGATTCTCTTTTTCCTTCTCTCTCTCTGCCCCCTCCCTTCCCCTGCTCACACATGCTCTCTCTCTCTCTCTCTCTCTCTCAAAATAAATAAAAAATAAACTTAAAAAAGAAAAGAACACTCTCCTTGCGATTCTGTCAGTGTTAAACTAGTTAATGGTGACCTTCCTATTGTCTTCGCGTTCCCTCTTAGAGGGAAAATTTTCATGCATGAGATTCTACTCAGATTTCCTCCTGGGAACCCAGAAGGCAACTATCTGAATGTGCTGACTCAGGATCCCTGGGTTTGCCATGACTCCAAGGGGTAGCGGGAGGGAGAAACGGACCAGAGCGAGAAAAGGAGATAGATCAACAGAATTTTGCCCCTTGACTGTCTTCTGTTGAATTGCTCTGGTACTTAGCCTTTTTGCCACTCCTAACCAATCAGCCCAATTACCTACATTCCCACATAGGAAGACGTGAAAAGCAGACCAACTTCTCATTTTCCTTTTGTCAGAATCTGTCCGTTGTCCAATTTGTGTCAGTTAGGACTATGTGCTTGTTCCGTGCCTGATGGACCTCCGGCTTCCTGGGCTGTGCCTCAGCCTGCCAACCCCTCTTCATTCTTCCACTTAGTTACACCCTTTTACCGCAGTCTCTGTCTATCTAGACGTCCGAGTCATAGGCAGCCTGGACATACTCTTGAAACCGAGTGAATTCCCACAGCCAAGCCACTTGAGAAAGCCTCCAGAAATTCGAGCCCTCGCTGCCCTCTTTCTTCCATCCATTAAGTGTGAAAAATACAGGTTTTCCCACAAGAGTGATGAGTAGGTGCGTTTTCTCTTGGAAGGTACCTTCGCCCACCGTAACCATTCTCCTGGGAGTGGTCGGTTATCCGTTAGATGTAATAGATCCTCTGGGAAATAGGGAAATGGGTCATATCTACCTGTGGGTTCTTGGCTGCCTTATTTGTAGAATGAGGGCGTTTGGAGCAAACCATGGTTCCCCAGAGTCACAGGGCTCTGCTGGGAAGTCCTTGGCCTTCTGCTTTCCCTTCGACCAATGCAGACCAGTCTATCGCTCTCAGCAAGGACCTCCACGTGGGATCTTATGTGTGATGAGTTTCAGTAAAAGAGTCTGAAAATCACTGGGCTCAATGAGCTCTAAGCTGAAAAATGGGAGGCTGCCTAGCACCCGAAAGCACGCTGGGGGCACCCCGGTTTGGTGCCCAGTGGCCGTCTTTGTTCACGCTGGTACTGTCCTCAAGTGTGGCCCCTGAAGACACAGCGTCACCATCACCTGGGAACTTGTGAGAAATGAGGATTCCTGAACCCAGCCGCAGTCGTTCTTTTTTTTTTTTTTTTTTTTTTTTTTTTACGTTTGTTTATTTTGAGAGAGTGAGCGTGAGACGGGGAGGGGCAAAAAGAGAAGGAAAGAGAGAATCCCAAGCAGGCTCCGCCCTGTCAGTGTAGACCCTGACCCAGGGCTCAATCTCATGAATCGCAAGATCGTACCCTGAACCGAAATCAAGAATCAGATGCTTCCCTGACCGAGCCACCCAGGTGCCCCAGCCGCAGTTGTTCGGACCCTAGAGGCGGCCCCGTCCGTCTGTGTTTTCACAAGTCCTCCAGGTTACCGAGCTGAGACTAATGCCTGGAAATTGCTGCAGAGGAATGGACTCAGCCCAGTTTTGCCAGATCCCTTGCAATCCCCATCCCGTCACGTCACCCTTGTGTTTTCAAGGCCACGAAAGACACGGACTTCCAACTCCTGGAAGCATGCCCACTCAGCTTCCAAAGGTGAAATGGTAGCATCCAGAGCACTGACCTACGGGGATTATAAGGCTCCGGGAACGACCGTAATTGCCTCAGACCCAAGGGCTGGCTCGTCTCTGCAGCTGCCTTCAGGACACCAGCGCTCTCCCGAAGGAGGAGCCTCACTTATTAACATCATAACTCAAGCAAGCAGCTTGGAGTCGCCGCACATGGAATATTGCATTCTGCAAAGTGTTGAAGCTGCAAAGTCACCGGCGGAGTCGATAGACTTTTATTTTAACGATGTTTGTGATCAATATTTAAACAGGATTGACCCAGTCTGCTGCTCTCGTGCCTCTCTCCTTCCAGCTGCTTGTGAAAGATAAAATATTTGCGGGGGGGGGGGGGTTACAATGGTTTGAGGCCAAACGGGGAGTTGGGGGGGGGGGGGCATAGGGCCAAGCGTGCCATCGGATACATTAGCATCAAGCTCTAATGGGCCTGGGGTCTCTCGGGGCTCTGTTCAGACATTCTGGGCGGATTATGAGAGAATGAGAAGAGAATTTATGGAAAGATTTGGTCACTACTCCTATCAACGGTAGAGTATTAAAGAGATCTTCTGGAAAATAGTCACAGCATACTTAAGCTTGCTTTCACGGAAACCCAACAATAGTTAGTAGCTGAGAGCATGGTTCTGGGTTCACACGGCTCACGCGTGACCCGACCCTCCGCATTTCGGCAGGCATGTTATTTCGTATCTTGGAGACACATTTCCCCCATCTGTAACACGGTTCCTCGTAAAGTCGTAAAAGTATAAATGAGGCCCAATATAAAGCTGTTGAAATACTGGCCCTTCCTAGTAAGGAAGAGCTCAGTACATGTCAGGGAATTACTGGTCAATCCGGGGCTTGAAACTCGGTTCTATTTGTCTCTAACACCATTGTTTCAAAGAAATGTACAAAACTAAATAACATTTCAGGATGCGGTATGATTGAGGGCTAGGGTGTAGAGTGCAGTCTCTGTGAATGGGAGTTTAAGTAAAAAGACACCACAAATGGCTTGAGAAATCAGGCGAAACTGTATGGAACAGGTCACACTGAAGTTAGCCCCCAAAAGATCAATAGGACTATTGAGAACGACTTTGGGAGAAGAGCATACATGAAACCATCACACGCAGATGGGACCCTGAGAGGCACCTGATGAACCCGAGGTCCTCCTGAGCTCACCAGTGCAGAGGAAGAGTTCAATGCCCCGTGAACAAGATACACCAGAAAATGTGCTGTCTGAGGGGAGGTTAGAAGATAAGCCCAGATGGGGCACCTGGGTGGCTCAGTTGGCTGAGCGTCCAGCTTCGGCTCAGGTCATGATCTCACCATTCGTGAGTTCGAGCCCCGCGTCGGGCTCTGTGCTGACAGTTCAGAGCCTGGAGACCACTTTGGATTCTGTCTCTGCCTCTCTCTGCCCCTCCCTTGCTCGTGCACTCTCTCTGTGTCAAAATGGAAATAAGCATTTTTTTTTTTAAATGAAAAAAAAAAAATGAAAAAGGAGCCCATGTTGGGGGCTGGGCAGGGAAGATTCACGAAGTGTGAATCTGGTCTTAGCACTAAAAGTCCCGAGTGCCAGAAACCCTTCGGTCCTGGGCACACCGGGACGGTCGGTCTTCCCAATGGAGAGGACTGGCTGCGTATGCTGTCTGAAAGCCAAGGGAAGCAAAGTTCCAGAGAGAATGACTGCCGGCACCACATGCAAGAGAGAGAGAGAGAGAGCCTGAGAAGTACCTAATGGATTTGGCGATTAGAAGGTCACTGGGGACAGATTAAGGAGAGTCGTGATGCCACGAGGGGTTCTGGACCTGACCGTGCGTGCCATGGGAAGTCATCGCAGTCGCTCTCTTCAGCAGGGGAACGACTGGATGAAAGCCATCTCTTAAGAACCTGATTCGTCTTAGGACACTTTCAGAGCACGAGAAAAATGACGCCATCCCCAACTAAGCACACAGTCCCCGAAGCACAGCGTGTGGAGCCTGCTCGTTTGGCATTCCTTACCTCTGGTGCACCGTCTGAGGAGTTCAATACGCTGGCCTCTGGTGTTCGGTTCTTAATGATTCTGATGTTACACGGATGGCCAAATGACTGACTTTCCCATTGATCGTGGGAGCCTGAGATGTGAATGATGGATTGAGCCACCCGAGCGGCTGCCTGTGGGAAGTCTGATTTTGTTCAGATGAGCTACTCCAGACAACCTCTCCTCACCATTCCCCCATGACCCCCTGTCTCAGGCTCTCCGTTTCTTTCTGTCTCTTTCACGAAATCCCTTACCTTCCTGACTTCCTACTCTCCCTCCCTCCCTCCTTTTTGTCTTTCCTTCTTTCCACCCCACAGTGCTTCCCCTTCGTGTCTTTCTCCTTTTGGTCACACGTCTCCCTTACCTGTTTTTCTTTCTCTGGTGTATTTCTGAAGGTCCATTTTTATTTAGTTGGGACTTGGCAGGAAGGGGGCCCAGGAAACATTATGATCCTTTCTTTTAAAGCATGGGATGAAATCCAAAAGTCCTCTTAGCCTATCCCAGGATCTCCAAATCATATCTACTTGGGCTTTGGCCCAGGGAATTATCAAAATCAATGGAAAGCAATGCCTCCCCTTAACCGGACTCCTTGCGACAGGTCACGCTGCAGGAGATAGGCAACTCGACCCCTTTCGAACTGGAACATTTTTTCCAAGGTGCAGGAAACTGTACCTAATAACTTCAGCTTCACAGACCCTTCTATTGTAGGCGACTGAAGGACTCTATTTCAGGGACGCAAAACAAATGCATATTATGGAAGATGGGCTGACTTTAGTTACTATTTGAAGGGTTGAACTGAAGCCAGCACGGATTATTTTAAAAGCACAGATATATATATTTTTAAAGTCAGATCAGTCTGGATCTTATTAAACGTGACTGTCTCCATGTGTGTATGAGAAGGCAGTCGATGTGGATGTGTGTCTAGATGTTTTTATCCTTCGAAAATTCTGTGAAGTCATCCCTCCATTAATACAGAGGATCAGCTTCTATGCCTTAGATCTCCTACCTCAGAAACCACGGTGCTAACTTTGAGGGTCTAAGCTCAGACCGACTGTGCTGTTCCTTAGAAGTCTCAGTGGGTGTCTTGGGGTGTGTTTGAATAGGGATCGCGGGTTTCTCGGCGTGTTTCTTGCGAGATCAGAGCAAAGAAAACTGAAACAAAAATTTGATTTGGTTTGCAACACACATTGTGCCACCGATGGCAACAAGCCACACATGCTGTCATTATGCAGAGTAATTCTGTCTGGATTGCTTTTATAGCATCCTTTTCCCTCTGTTCACCACACAGACTATTTAGACACCCTCCTAATGCATTTGTGTCCGTGTCTATACATGGCTACAAACTATAAAATTTTAAGTGCGTATGTATATACGATGGTCGGGGGAAATGTATTTCAAAGGCAGTGTTCTGCCCAATCAAACTGCTTTGGGTTTCCTTTTTTTGGCCCGTGTAAATCCTTTCCCTCACGTATGTGTGGCCCTTTTCCCAAGAAAAGCATTTTTCACAGTAAGTTAACAGATCTCACTTGCCCTCTTTCTCTCGCTTGTATACATCCCTTTGGTGTGTAATTACAGTCTGCTTTATCTTGACAAACCCTTCACCGCAACTTTTACAAATTCTGCAATACTTAATCTTCCTTCCCCGAGACTCCAAAGCTGGCTGCCATTTCCTTTCTCCTTCTCAGTGCTGCCTGTGTGAGATTCAAGGCTCGCTCAGGGCTCTCCTCTCTGCTTATCGTCGTGCCCTTAGAGAATTTTCCCATTTGAGGACTTTGGCCAAAGACATCAGGACAATGATCCTTGGATCTCCATTCTAATTTTCAGCCTTACCTTTCACCTGTAGATCCACAGATCCAGCGGTAGATAGGAATTTTTAACTGAAATTTGCCACCAGATAACATCTTTTTATTTATTTTTATTATTTTTTTTAATGTTTATTTATTTTTGAGACAGAGAAAGACAGCATGAACGGGGGAGGGTCAGAGAGAGAGGGAGACACAGAAATTGAAACAGGCTCCAGACTCCGAGCTGTCAGCACAGAGCCCGACGCGGGGCTCGAACTCACGGACCGCGAGATCACGACCCGAGCCGAAGTCGGGCACTCAACCGACTGAGCCACCCGGGCGCCCCGTATAACATCTTAAATCAAGCCTGATATGTTTTCCTTTCAGGCAGATCTTTCATCCTTTATTTTTCATATTGCAAAGTTATTAAAACCTTGACATTGCCATTTTATTGCCTCGTCCAGTGTTTCTGGTCAGTCCCCGAGGAATCGTCAGGCTTGCTCAAAAGTCTTACATTCTCTCTTGCTCACCAATCCCTCCACCAACACATCTTTATCAATACATCCCTAGATCTGTGCAGCACATTCCCTGTTTTGTCCTCTGCCCAGTTGTCTGTCATCTTCGTCTCCAAAGTCTGCGTTACCGACACAAGGCTCTGCAAAATATCACTCTGGCGTCGGAATTCTTGCTTGTGAGACCACAGCATTCTCAGCACCAACTGGGTCACATCCAAATTCACGACTTCCCCTTTTCTACACACAACCTTATCCTTTTTCTCTCCAATCGTATTCATTGCCATACAAAGCTTTCACCACTCACCATACCCCTCCATGTCTTGGATATCTACCAATACTGTTCCCTTCTTGTGAGTGTTCTTCTCTTACCTCCTACAAATCCAATCTGCATATTTCCTTATGGGTCTAATTCAGATCTACAACCCAAGTGGAGCTTTCCCAGATCACTCGTACTCTTCAGTGGGTTTTGAGTTGGAGTTCTCTCAACACATTTCCTGGGACACTTATTCATTCATCTATACGTGGTTTTTTTAATGTACATATTCTAATTTTCTCCTATCTTATTTCCCTAAATGCATATTAAATGACTTAACAAACCGGCGCTTGTTAAAATTTCCAAATAGTCAAGTATAATAGAGATACAAAAGTGAATACTTGTTGGGGCATCTGGGTGGTTCAATCAGTTAAATGACTGAGTTTTGATCTCGGCTCAGGTCGTGATCTCATGGTTTGTGGGATCGAGCCACACAGCCTCCTTGGGATTCTCTCTCTTCCTCTCTCTCTGCCCCTTCCCGACTCGTTCTCTCGCTCTCTCTCTCTCTCTCTCTCTCAAAATAAATAAATAAGTAAATATTTTTTTAAGTGAATCCTTGTTGAATGGACTAATCATGTTTTGGAAGCAATGGTAGCATTGATAACTGTACATGGCTAACTTCTCAGGAAGGTCCAGAGGTAAAATCGGTCCATGACATGGCTGGACTAGGGGCTCAAGTCCTAACTCTTAAGTCTTAACTCTGCTCTTCTTCATGGTGGCCTCACTCTGAAGCAGAGCTTCTCTGTGAGTGGCCTCCATCCACTCCAGGCATATGACTTTCCAGCTCTACGCCTACCCAAAAGGAAATCCCCTTTCAAATGATCACCCTGGAATTGATTTTTATTGGACTAACCTAGGTGTGTGTGCATCCTTAAACTCTTCATCATGGCCTACAAAATGGGGGTGGTGTTGCCTGGCTGGGGCTGGATCACACATCCGTCCCCGAGTCCATCAATGAGGTGAGGGCATCGGATGCTCCGGCCGAGCTAGCCCAGGTCATTTGTCTACTCCCGAAGCCACCGCTCGAATGACAGGGACTGAGGGTGAGGAAGGGGTTTTTGTCAAGTGAATTAGGTGTTTGTTGTCAGGAGAGGAGAGGGAATGCTGCACAGGTGAAAGCAACAAGGCCCCAACGAGGATGCAATTCTCCGCTTGTCACGATCCGGTAAGACTGAGGGTAAGACTGAGTGCTCTGGCAAGGAGAAGGAGATCCAAGGTTGGACAATTCTGAGCGGAATTCCTTGCTCTGCAGGTCTTCTGCTTCCCTGTCAGATCTATCTTTGTTCATCGCCCGTGGTAAAAAACAAAAAACAAAACAAAACAAAACAAAAACCCCCAAAACCCCCAATTCAGTTAGATATTAAAACATAGTCCAATTTTGTCATAACCTCAGAATTAGAAAGAAAACACGAAACAGATAGAATGCCAAGTCATGCTACAGGAGTTCTTATAAAAGAAGAAAATAGTCCTTTCTTTGCAGACTTAAAAAGGGCTCAGACATGGCACACCTGAGTGGTTCAGTTGGTTAAGCATCTGGCTCTTGATCTCAGCGCAGGTCTTGATCTCGGGGCCATGCGTTCAAGCCCCCCGTGGGGGTCTGCGATAGGTGTGAGGCCTACTTTAAAAAAAAGAAAAAGGTTTAGGTGCGTTAGCTCTGTAAAAGGAAATGGGGCAAGACTTAACATGTAATTAATATTTATTAAGTTTTTAAGACAACACACAGCACTGGGGTGAAAGCCTGATTATTTCGTCAAATTTTCTTACATAAAACTTGACCTATTCCTCCTGGGACACTTTCCAGCTTTCTGAACAAAAGACAGTGCTATGTAATTCTCACGCCTAGGAGGTGGAGGAATTGATTTTGAAAGACAGAAACAAAAACTACCCCTTTTCCCTTTTCTCCTTAAGAGAATGAGCAAGTGCGTGGACTTACTCTTCCCGCCATGCCCTGCAAGACTTCTCCTGATCTGTTTCTGTATCATACAAATTCAAGAGAGCTTGGCAGGAGGCAAAATGTCTGGGCTCCCAAACGGGTCACCAAATTGGCCCATTAACCACATTTCAGGTTTCTTTTCTCCCGTTGTTGGTGGCCTTCGCTCTCTAAGTGAAAACTAATATCGTTCCTTCACATGGGGCTCCTTAATGACACCAGGAAGCAGAGTGGTGGTGACTTCTCAGATTAGAGCAATTTGTTCAAAGCCCAAAGGAACGCCGCAGCAACTTCATGAAGCCGGTTCCTTCTTTCCAGCCAAATAGCGTGGCCCTGAGATTTGGACCAGCTGCCCAGGTTAGCCATGTAGTTAGCCAAGCTTCAAAACACGGGCGATTAAAAAATCATAAGGAAAAGGCTTTTCAAGGGGCCCAGTGGGAGGGAAAGCACTGGAAAACACATGTAAATGAGAGAAGAGTTTACCCCTGATTTTGACAATCTACCCCCGAAATAAAGTAGCGACAGCCTGTCTCTGTGTAGCCACGGAACAGAGTAAAGAGAAACAGAGTCATGACTCTAGTCTGAGCGATAATCCCAGCTCAGACAAGCCGGGCTCCCCTACCCTCCCTGCACTGACAACCAGCAGACCTGAGATAAATGTACTCCTCTCTTATGTTTTGTTTTTCTTCCCCCTGAGCTCACTAGGAGCATAGCCTCAGAATCATCCCAACCAGTGGCTGCAAGATTTCATTCCATCCACTGACTTTCTTGCGTATCACGGTTCCATGTAAGTGGTTAGTATCGAGTGCCTTGACGTAGCAACCACCTCTGGGCCTGCTTGTCAGTGTTGGGACCCGCGGTGTTCTCCCAAGGCTCCACCTGCTCGTTGCGGGGCTTCACCCACCGCTGTGTTGGGTGGTCTGAACATCCATTGCGTAGATGAGACGTGGGACTCTTGGCCCCATGACTTCTGGGTGCGATGTTTCTTTTCTCTCTCTTTGGCACCTCTGGGGGCTTTCACTCGTGGGTAACATCTTAGGTCCCTTTATAACTCCAGCCCTCTGCAATCCTTACCATTATGACTACTTCTTCCCACCTCCCCTGTGATTAATCATGGGTCCCTTCTGGACCCAAGAGACACGAATGAACAGAAGTGAGCTCCGGGGCGTCCACGCTTCCTAATGCCAGAATATTAACATTTCTTCATCGGCGACTCCCTAACTCATAGGACTGGTTTGAAGACGGAGGGAATAGAAACACATAGAGTGCCCAGGAAGCGGGTGGCCAACGAGTGAACGCCCGATAAATCTTAAATATTTCTGCTGTCATCACCGCATCGTCCCAACCCAAGTTCCTCTGAATGCTCCTCTCTGTCAGCTGTTAGAGAAAAACTAAAGCCAACGAATTATTTAGAAAAATAAATAAAAGGCAAACTTTGTCGCTTCTGGAAAGGCACCAAAATGGGCCAACTGGCAGACAAATTAGTGGGCTCTTCTCAGCCAAATAAGTCCCAACTGTGTGCTGCCACCATCGTGGACAGAGGTTGTCTTTTTAACGAAAATCAAGTCTATGTTTATCCCTAAGGTACCTCCACAGTTTTCCTTTCTTCTCCCTTCCAATAATTTGATCTCAACCAAAACAGGAGAATAAAAGGCTCTATTTGGCACGTGTCTCTCCAGAGCAACCCTTGAGGAAAGGAAGCAGAAGGAGGCTGCTGCCATATTTTAATTAGCCGTGTGTGCCCTCTAGCTTCTGGTCATTCTAGCAAGGCCTGGAAGATCAACAGGCTTCTCTTTCTCCACCCCCTTTGATTTCTCCCTCAATTACCCCTCCCTCCCCAACCGACCCTTCTACTGCCTAACACCCAACAGAATGTGATTATTTGCATGAAATCAATACCATGATTCACACACAAAAGCCCAGAAAAACCTGCTATGCAATTGTGTGAGTAATTTTTCATGAACCCGACTCCTAAGTGCTTGCCAACAAGCTAAATTATCCTCTTGTTAAGTGTTATATATTTTCTTCTTCCCTCTTTCTTCTCGTCCCTGTACTTCTTAATATTGATAAGCTTCTCTTAGTTGAAGGGAACATTTGAATTTTTCCTTAGTTCTCTGTGTAGCGAGCACATCAAAGGGCCTAACTCCTCCTGCCTTTTCTTTTTTCCTTCTCAGTACCTGAACTGTGTTTAGCCGAACTCTTTGAAAAGGATGGAGCGATTTTAGAGAGAGAAGGGAAAGTTGATGTGCCATAGTCTGGATTTTAGATCTAATACCGAAAGCTAGGTTTAACCTCTTACAATTTGATCAATTAATCAATTCGCCACTAGATAGTTGCCACCTGGGTCCCCAGCCCTCTACTAAGTACTTTGGTGACTGTAAGAATAAAAGTAATTTCAAAAGTAGTCTCTTAGGTGCAGACAAAATTAAAGCGTTCTGTATACACTAGGAAAATTGTAAAATTATGTGCTGGGGGCAGGAAAGCTGCAAATAAAAGCAGGGAGTGGGATCATGAGGGCTGTATACAGAAAGAAAAGGTTCACAGAGGAGGAGCAGGGGTATATAGGTTGGGGAATTGGGTAGAACTTGGATGGCAGTAGACAAGGAAAGTCACAGCCAAGTAGGGAGACCCATCAATTATTAATCGTGGTTGTAGAAGACAATGGGGACTTGATTTCACATGGCCTGACTCTCTCCCGTGTCTGCCACATGCACTGTGGCCCTCTGACATCCATGGAGGCATCACGCCCTCCCAGGCTCCAGGTGAGTTAGGCTGGGTGGCCGGGGAGGTAATCCACTAGAGAAGGTCAGAGAGGGAATCCAGTTGAAAATGGCTTCCCTCTCAGGTAGGAGATGATGCGGCAGACTTAGTAAGATAAAGAAAAGTGACATTTCTTAGGCTCAAGTGTTGTGTAAGACAAAAGCGTGGCGTACCAGCTGTACATTCACGTGCACGTAATTAGAACCGTAATGTACACAGAACTTTCTGGTTTTATTTCCTTAATAAATCATGAGCTGCTTTGGCTATGCTGATAATTAAATATTATTTTAAAATATAATTTAATGGCTGAATGATCTATCATATTGCTTTGCTACAATATATTAAAACCCTCTCCTATTATTGCCCATTTATATTATTTCCAATTTTTCTCCATTACAAAAAATACCGTGATAAATACCCTTGTATTAATCTTTGATAACATTTCTAATGATTTTTGAGACATATTCTTACAAGTAGTATTATTGAATTACCAAGTATGAACGGTTTAAGGCTCTTTATAAATAGTTCTAATCACTTTCCAGAAGCATGGTACCAGAAGAAGCAGGTTAAAAAAAAAAAAAAAAATATATATATATATATATATATTGGTTTTACTAAAACCATCTCAAACATGGAATACCGTGTGCACTTTTTTCCATTTAAAATTTCAAACTATATGATACATGCAAAGGAATATATTATTCTTTGCAGGTATCAAATTTGTATACAATTTAAAATAATTTATGAGAGCTTTAAAGCATGAAGAAATATGTGAAACCTGCCAGACAAGTTACGAGAATATAATGAAGTGTTGAAGTTCCTTACGTGCTTCTCCCCTACACTCCCGCAGCCTCCCCACCTCCAGGAAGTCAACATGACATTGAAGTTTCTGTCAGCTGCTTCCTTTATAGTTTTGCCATATACGCATATCACCTAAACGCTACACAACATAATTTAGCTTGATTTTGAACTTTACAAACATGATGCCGTATGTATTTTTCAGCAAGTTTCCTTTTATTTTTATTTTTTTACTCATTTATTTCACTGCTGTAAAGTATTTCACTGTGTAAATGCATCGTGGTTGATCCTTTCTCCTGTTAATAGATAGTTGGGTTGTTTCTCGTTTGGGTCTATTTTTGGATAATGCTGCTGAGAAGATTCTTGAAGGAGAGTTTCTCCCTGGCTGTGATTTACAACCAGGAATGTGTGTGGCTCTGAGGAGACATGGGGCTTTCCAAAGGCACAGGAGCATAGACAGCTTTCAGGGAATCAATTTACAAATCACCAATTTCTGTTCATACGTTTCCTTTTAACGAATGCTTTCTAGCCTCTCATATTTGATAGCTCTTTTCCCACTTTACAAAAGAAAAGCATACCTCTCACTCATCCAGATTCTTAATACACCGCGTTAAACTGGAGTCTAAAAAACTCCAGAATGACAAACAAAGGGATATTTTAAATTTTTATGATGATGTTGAGAAAGCGAATGACTTTAATGAGTGGATAACAAATCATTTTGCAAGGCAGGTGCATTCCAGTCCTTTGTTGTCCACAGAACCCAGCTTCCAGCTGCTAGATTATTAAAAGTAATTTCCAATGATAAAATCGTCAATCATAAATCACTAGGTGATATTTAGCTTATAGTTGGGAATGAATTCAAAGAATTGAGTGACATTGCTAAGCAAAACTCCTTCTATTCCTCTGTTTATTTACAAGAACGGAAATTCTTAGCACCTATGTCCATAAAAACAATAAATAAGAATAAAATTAATGCTGTAATCTGTCTCATGCTAGCCATAAATAATATTTATCCTTAGATACATGAAACCAATGGAAAAAATTTCTATCCACTTCAATATGTTTTCAACAAAATTTTAGTTTCATAATTATTAAAAAAAATTTTATTCATATTGTTTTAATCAACCATGTACTATCAATAACTGTAATGATAACTCGCTTTTTGATATTTAGGTATCTTGATACTTAGATACTTTAATACCAGAAGAAATGTTTGATACTTAGAACCTCATGGTCATACAGCATACCTTTGAAAAACTGAACTTATACATATATTTTTGCTCTAAAGATGTGTGGCAGGGTAACCAATTAAAGATTTTCAAGTGAAAAAAAAAATTATTCAACTTGGATAAAATTATGTAGGGAGACATAGAATAAAAAATATAGGCCTAAGGAGTAAAAGAAGTGATTGCAAAATCTTAAACCATTTAAGAACTTGACCCTGAGTTTTTTTAAGTAACCTCTACACCCAACATGGGGCTCAACTCATGATCCCGAGATCGAGTCACGTGGTCCACCAACTGAGCCAGACAGGTGTTCCTGTTTGTTTTCATTTAAAGTCAATAGGCAGGAAATTATATTTGTGGCCTACATTAAAATATCCAATGAAAACCTGAGATAACAATGTAAAATCGTGCCAGAGCCGCAGAGTACTTCAGAATTCTTTTAGGGGTATGTATGCAGGTGAAAATACTGACAACCACTATTTGAGGGAATACACCCCCATGTGGAAGGATATCAAATGGTGTGCATACCTCCAATATTTCTAGATAATATTACATTGCTTTTCAAGTTGTCCAACCCCCTCGGAACCGCAGAGCTCCTAATTGCCGAACATCCTTCCAAACGTTGAGTATCGCCAGAGTTTTCCATTTTTGCCAAGCTAGTGGGTGTAAAATGGCATTTCATTGTGGTTCCAATTTGCATTTTCCTGCTTTAATGAGGGTGAGCGTATTTTCATATGTTTATTGGCATTCGTGTTACTCTTATTTATTTTTAAGCTTTGCTAATTTGATTTACAAAAAGTGATGCCTCATTTACATTTCTTTGATAACGAACAGGGTTAATACTTTTTCATATGCTTATTAGCCATTTTTATTTTTTTATGTGAATTGTCCATTCACATCCTGCCCATTTTTCTATTGGGATTTTAGGAGCTTTCTTATGAATTCAAATGAGTTCTATTAAGGCTAAGCCCTTTACTTTGTCATATTTATTGTGTTGCAATCCTGGGATAAACTGTACTTTTTTTATATGATACCACAGTTCTTTTAATGTACTTATGAATGTGATTTGCTGATCTTTTGTTTTGGATTTTGGCATCAATATTTATAACTCGGATTGTCCTGCCAGTGTTCTGCTCTGTTTTGTTTTGTTTCATTTTGTGGAGGTGGCACTCTGTCAAGCTTTAGTATCATGTTAATGCTTGCTTCTTAAAATGAATTAGAAGATTTTTTATTTTTTTTTCTAGGCAGACTAATCAATTGTACTTTTTGGAGATTGTTGTTTGAAAAATTGACAGAAAGCAGCTATAAAATAATATACAGCTGAGCGTTGTGGGAGAAGAGTGACTCTTAAGGCAAGTTATTAGGTTTTCTTAAAAAAAAAAAATAAATTTAGTATATAGACTTTGTCCAGCATATCATCAATTTCATTCAGAACTTAAAACTTATCACTATTGACAAGTACAGTCTGGTTTATGAATTTTTTAAATATTTATTTATTTTTGAGAGACAGAGAGAGGGAGGCGGGGGTGGGGGTGGGCAGAGTGACAGGGAGACAGAGGATCCAAAGCAGGCTCCAGGCTCTGAGCGGACAGCACAGAGCCCAACGCGGGGCTTGAACTCACAAACTGTGAGATCATGACCTGAGCAGAAGTCGGACGACTGAGCCAGCCAGGTGCCCCATGGCTTACAAATTTTTAAAATGTCCTTTATACTGATCATATATCCCTCTTCTGGTTACAAATCTTATATACTTGTACTTTTTATTTCTTACTTGGAGATGTCAAAAGATGAAAAACTTTTTTTCTCACAGAACTGTCTCTTAAAAACATTTAGAAATTTGCTGTTCATCTTACTGATTTCTTGATTTCTCCTTTTATCTTTCATTTTTGCCCTTACTTCGGTTTGTCTCTAATCTGTTGAGTTGACTGCTTGACTTATTTATTCTTTTTTTGTTGACTTTCTATTTAATAATGAAAACATTTAAAGCCATGTCTCGCTCTTATTATCTCTTTAGTCAAGGAACAATTTTCAAAAGTCAGCTAGATTCTGTCTCGTCTTGTGGTTAATCCTCCAAAGATGCAAGTGTCATCTTTCGTCTCCTTAAAATACCTTAGCTGGTGGGGCGCCTGGGTGGCTCAGTCGGTTGAGCGTCCGACTTCGGCTCGGGTCATGATCTCGCGGTCCGTGAGTTCGAGCCCCGCGTCGGGCTCTGGGCTGATGGCTCAGAGCCTGGAGCCTGCTTCCGATTCTGTGTCTCCCTCTCTCTCTCTGCCCCTCCCCCATTCATGCTCTGTCTCTCTCTGTCCCAAAAATAAATAAAACGTAAAAAAAAAAAAAAAAAAATTAAAAAAAAAATACCTTAGCTGGTTTCTCACCAGGTACTGAGATAAGTTTCAACCTCTTACCTTCCATTCAAGGTCCTCCATATTGTGGCCATTATACACACTTCTGAAGTCCACCCCTGGTATTTCCTGTACTTCTATCCTATTCTCGAGATAAACTGGACGCTAGTTTTTCCAAATGTTCTAACTACCATGCATGTCCCTATGCTTTTCCCACAGGGAATGCCTTCCTTCTCACTCTTCACCCACTAGAAGCATCAACATCTTGGCAGTCTCATTCAGACCTTCAGGTAGTTGTGGCTTCCCGAGTTGGGGAAGTCACACGGAGTTGGAGCCATCAGGTTATCTCCTGTTGGTCACTTGGGTTCACCTTGGACCAGTGCTGCACACAGGCTTGATAGGGTCCCGTGTGCTCAACGGTATCCTTTTTTGCTACTGTACGGGGCCTTCCCACACGAGCACACCCCGTAACCATACTATCAGCTCAATCGAGAATAACCGTGTATCATCCGAATCTGGACACTTCTTTTGCTGTAAGGAGTCACTCAATAATTATACCAAGACAATGGATATAAACCAGACCTTTCCTGGAAAACCAGGACATATGATCATCACCCAACCAGATCTCATGATCTATGTCTGTACGTACTTAATACACGCATACTTTTCTTACTTCTCTGTAGGAAAGGGTTGCAGGGCATATAAGAGCACGATGTATAAAAGTATAGAAACAAAGGATGTATTGATATGGATGTCCCCGCCTAGGGTTCCTCAGTGTGCCTCTTTTTGGGGTTTTGTAGATAACATACGTGTATTTTGGCTCTCGCCAATAACAAGTATCAGGATCCCTTGCCCTAACTGTAACCTCTTAGGGTCCAAGCTAACTACGGGGAGGCAGAGAGCCATCTGGTTCGAATAATCCTAGGATGCTTTATTGACCTCATAACGTCTGAGGCATGTCATGGGAGAGAGCGATGTGATGTCCCAAGCTTATCACAAGATACACACTGTCACAAAAATTTTATAGCTCCCGGTGTCACAATATTTTCTCAAGTCTTCTCCCAATTCCATTTGCTCTCCTATCACCATGACAACACACACCTCATTAATAATGGAGACCTGGGGGAAAGCTTCTGGTGTCACTCCCCTCCCAGGACTCCCCTCTCGCTTTGGCATTCCGTGAAACCATTCTGATCCTAGACATCGTGCTTTGAAGACTCCAAGTTATCTCCATTTTGCATAGCAGAGAAGAGGCTGGCGAAATACTAAGGTTGGTGAGAATGCAGGGTTTTGCCAAGATTTCCTAAAGCAATTAGCTGGCACAACAAACGAAACAGAGAAAGCCATTATTTAAAAAAAAAAAAAAAATAGATTTGAAGATCAATGGCTGAGTCCTGGTTCCGACCCCGAGAAAAGGGGAGAGGTGGATTCTAGAGTTTTTCACCTGTTTTCCTAGTGCTTCTCCATTCCAGGCCTTAGGAATCGGGCAGCAAAGAACAGACTTTGAGAGAGGGATTGGTTACAGCGGTCTAGCTAAGTTTCTGACACCCTGGTGGTCCCTGGTACTTTTCCCTGTGTAGACTTGGGCAACTTTAAAAAGCCTGATAATGCAATTAAAAAGAAGAAGAAGAAGGAAGAGAAGGAGAAGAGAATCCCAGCTCCAACACTTCCCGGTTGGGAGACCTCGGATAAACATCTATCACTCCCCTGAATCACTGTGTTCTTTCACTAAATGGAGACAGTAATACTAACATTGAAGATGGAAATTAATGCATATGAGCCTGTAATGTAAAGTGATCTCAGTGAAAGAAATAATAATACTAAAATCATCATCATCATCATCATCATCATCATCATCACCAAGGGGCTCAGGGAGGAACAGGTCTGAGCCCTTCCTCTGGATGTGCTGCTGTCATATCAGTTCTATATCAGCCACAGTCCCAGTTCGGGAGCACCGGACATCCTGTTGACCAATGGGAGAGATCCGAAGTGATTCCAGGGCCTTGGAGACCAAA
The DNA here is from genome assembly GCF_018350195.1 of Panthera tigris. Lineage (NCBI taxonomy): Eukaryota > Metazoa > Chordata > Mammalia > Carnivora > Felidae > Panthera > Panthera tigris. Next base: position 34,409,510 of record NC_056678.1, read on the forward strand.
ACGAGGTAAGGTCAGGAACGTGCGCAGTCAGAGTCAACAACAGCAAAAGTTGGGTTTTGACTTTCTGTCCTAGGAAGAGCAGACAGGCAGGTCAGAATAAGCATGCGTGCCTGCGGATTTTAAATATCTGGCTGTCCCTGCAAGAGTCTCTTTCCTGAGCACCTAACGCTGGTTTGCACGGCCATCCTACCTTCTCCCTCACTGGCTCATGGAGCTCTCTAGACGCATGGGAATCCGTGCAGCAGCAAGGGGAGGCAAAGGAACGAGTCTTCTCATCTTTCCAAACACAAGGGCTCTGGCCCGTATGCTCAACACCGTGGAGCCCATTTTAAGTTTTCTTTCCTTCACTTCCCATTACCTAATCGGTCCTTTGCACGCCGAGCCTTCTCTTCTGCTAAAATGTTTCCCTTGCCTTCCCTTTCTATTTCGGTTTCACGGTTACCACTCTACATCCAGCCCTTGTCAGCTCATGCCTGATTTAATTCAGCACCTTCCACGCAGATGTCCCTGTCTCCAGGGTCTGCCGACTCCAATATATCCAGCACAGCTGCCAGAAAAATCCTCCTTAGGCAACGTTTGCGTCACATCATCCCCCATCTCAAGGGCCCGCGGGGTCTCTGGTTCCCTCCCGCCTCCCACCTCTCTGGTCCCCGTCCTCATTGTTCCTCACGCTCCCCTCCACTGCGGCCAAGCCCAGTGGCTTCTCAAGGCCTACAGATGATTTTCTTTCATAACCTTTACATATCATTCCCCTGATCTGAAATATTCTCCCCTTCCTCTCTGTTAACCATGCCCCTGATTGCCCTTCAAGGTTAACTGAAAAACACACGTTCCTGTTCATAGCCACTGCAGCTGGATATTATACCTCGGCTTGTGCCGGACCTGGATATCTGTGGGATAAACAGTGATCCCTAAAATCCTTCCTGGATGCCCAAGTTAGCCACTAAGTTTGATCTTGATCCTTCCCCAGGTGCCAGCTTTATAATAAGGCTCCACTGCCCCGCAATTCTCACTTGATGATATGTTATTTTATAAATGCTGTGGCTTCATTTCAGTCGCTCTCCAGAACAGGAGGAAAAGTCCCCAAAGGCGGTGATTCTGTTTTCTAGTTGCACCCCTTCTGATCGCATATGCATAACTGTGTGCATGGAACCAGCTCAAGAAATGGGTGTGGCTGCCTGAAGTAGGACGCTCCGATGGCCCTGGGAACATGACCTTTCCGTAAGAAAAATACAATGGAAATAGCCTTGGTAGTCAACCCTGTAAATACATTATGGGATATCCTTGTGATGTAATATTACTCATACCTTAAAAACACTTTTGAAGATATGTTTAATGACATGAGAAAATCTCACTACATAAACTTGCTTTATATATATATATAATTTTAACATAAATATAATATGTGATGTCAATGTTAGTGTATAAAGATAAAAGATGGTGAGAAACAATGAAGGAATGAAGGAAGGAAAGAAGGAAGGAAGGGAGGGAGGAAGGAGGAAGGAAGCAAGAAGGGAGGAAGGAAGGAAGGAGGGAAAAGGAAGGAAGGGAGGAAGGAAGGAAGGAAAGAGGAAGGAAGGAAGGAAGGAAGGAAGGAAGGAAGAAAGGAAGGGAGGAAGGAAGGAAGGAGGGAGGAAGGAATGGAGGAAGGAAGGAAGGAAGGAAGGAAGGAAGGAAGGAAAGAAAGAAGGGACAGGTGAGCTAACAGGAAAAAAACAATGGAGCAACACGTAAATGGGGTTGATCCTGAGTACTTCTGGGTATTTTTAAATTTGTTTTTAAATTTATTTTCTGGGACATCCAGGTGACTCAGCTGATTAAGCAACCTACTCTTGATTTTGGTTCAGGTCATGATCTCACGGTTCCTGAGTTCAAACCCCACATCGGGCTCTGTGCTGACAGCTCTGAGCCTGGAGCCTGTTTCAGATTCTGTGTCTTCCTCTCTCGCTGCCCTTCCCCTGTTCGTGGTCTCTCTCTCTCCCTCTCTCTCTCAAAAATAAACATGAAAAACATTCAAAAAATCAAAATAAAATCTTGAGATTTAAGATACTTCTAGCTGATATAAAAGAGGGAGCTAGTTTTCAGTGGGTAACATCCTACTCCTCAGACCAGGTAGGAGAACATTTTTGGTGTTTCCATTTCGAAATGCTGCCAATCCCATCCCTTAAAAAGACAAAATTGTCATGTATATCTCCCCCACCTCCACCACCATCAACCTAAAAGAGCAGACAAGTCTTCTACGGAACATTGGATTGGAGAGAGTATAGAAATACAGAAAATTAGAACACATTCTCCAGAGTCCTATACTTTCAGTGTTAAAAATAAGCAGAACTTTCTTATTGAGTCCCCACACCCATGGCTCAGAAGAGAAGGGATTTGGGGCTAGCTGGCCAATAAAATGGGAAGAAATCCTCTTGTCTTAATCCCTTGGGGCCGTATAACAAGATGCCGCAGACTGGGTAGCTTATGAACGATAAAATTTATTTCTCGCGGTTCTAGAGGCTTGGAGGTCCAAGATCACAGCTTCAGCATGGTTGGGTGATGGCTGATCTCCAAGTTCAACTTTCTAAGAACTGGACTCCTCCATGACTCCCGTGTCATATCGTCCGACATCTCACGGAATGTCTGCTGAAAAATCTATTTACTGACAGACGATAGAGGACAAAGAAAACGTGGTAGGTAGGGGTGAGCACAGCTGAGGTTGAGGAGGGTTGAGCAGGTGCGTGTGTTTCCGTGTGGGCGTGCCTGAGCACGCGTGCACGTACCAATACTTCTACATTGACTGGAGCACATGTGAGAATATCGAACGTCATGATGCCTGGCACACCATTTGGTTCCGCTCAGGCTATTACATAGTTTCATATCCAAATTGAATAATCGTCACTTTTGCCCAGCAGCATGAAGGAATGTACTGTTTCCAATTAACCTTGTCTCTAAGGGAAAACCTGTGTGTGTGACACAGAAAGGTGGGACGTGCTTCTATCTGTGATACCTGTTATAACTCAACAAAACCTGCTGAAAGGTCTTCAGGAGCACAGGGGGGCAGAGAAGGGGAGGAAGTCTGGTCAGGGCAGGGTCTAGAGTGGTGGATGGAGAAGGTACCTGTGGGGCTGGCCCCTGCAGGGACAAGAGACCGTAGTCTTTTGTTTGCATGCCCATATCCAAAGGGGAATGTGGAGGTAGGAGTGCTTATCATCCATCCATCCACCCATCCATCCATGTAACAGACATTCATCGAGCATGTACTATGCACCAGTCATGGTTCTGGGCATTGCAAATAGAGCATGCTGTGAACCAAATCAAAACATTTCTCTTCTTTATAGAGCTTATATTCTAAAATGGGATATAGATGATGAACAAATAAGCAACTTATAATGCCAGGAATAGTAAGCGGTATGAGGGGGCATGGTGAAGAGAAAGGGTGTAACCATAGTGATGGCGGGGGGGGCGGGCAGCGGTTAGGGAGTGCCTGTCTGAGGGGATGATACTTGAGCAGAACCTCGAACAAAGGGAGGGGAAAGCCATGAACACATCTGAGGAAAGAAAGTTCTAAGCCGAGGCAATCAAAAGTGCAAAGGCACTGAGGCCAAAGCACGCTTAGGGAGACCAGATCGAGATCATGCAGAGACATGGCCGCCAAGTTCAGGGACTTTGAATTTTATTCTAATTTGATGTAAAGCAATGGGAAAGTTTCTCATACAGGACACAATTATCATGTGCCTGAGAGAGCTTAAATATATAGGTATAGATGTATCTAGATTTATACTTGGAGAGAGAGAGAGAGAGAGAAGTCTCTAGGCTTCACCTCTTACTTCAGCCACCTCTGAAGGTCCAGGGCTCCCACCAGCTTTGCTCAGACACATTCCAACAGCACCATATCTTAGCCTCATCATTCACTGCTCGCTTCCTGCCTCAGAGCTTCTCTCATTTCCAACTCGGACTCACAAGTCTGATCTGGAAGGGCCAGCAGTTAATGCCCAGTCGGGCTCTCCCTTGACCAAAGGGGACCAGACAGTGATGGAGGCACACTTCCCCTTACGTTCCCCTGGAAGCCAGCTCTCGTTTGGATTTCATATTCCCCTTAGAAATCCCAGTAGGATTGAGCATCCGTCTCTTGCTCAGGGTCCACCTCCACGACGCCTCCTTGTATCACCCTGCCTGTCCCCTCCTCCCTGCTTTCACTCTCTGTCTCTCGCGTTCCTTCTGTCTGGGATCGGATTCCTAAATAAACCTCCTGTATATTTAGCAGGCATGGCGTGTAGGTGTCTCCAAGCCTAAGACAATATCACCAGCCCCAGTTTACAGATGAGGAAGTAAGGCTGAATTTTCCAAGGTCACACTGGAGTCAGGAATGAAATTAAGGTTTATCTGGCTCCAGCAACCATGACCTTAAACACTCCATTATGCTGCCTCCTACTCAGAATTTGACAGGTAGGAGTTTTTCTTGTCTGGATGGTCCTTCCTGCTGGGAGCAGACAAAACTCTGGGTCAATGATAAAGTTACAGCAGGTTGGCAAGAATGAGAAGGGTTTCAAGTGTGGTCCACCTGATGGAGATGTGGGGGACGGTCCAGGTATAGAAGAAAGGATCAGACCCAACTAGGGACTGAATAAGAAGCCTGAACCCACGGCTCAGGAAACATATGGTTGGCTGCATTCAAGGGGCAGTTGGTCCAGAGTCCTTGTTCCCACTACCCTGGATCCCAGGTGTCTGATGGCACAACAGATGTCCACGATGACTCTGCAACAGGCACGTGAAGGATCTCACACGGAGGCACCTAAGTAAGTGTAGAGGGATCCATGTCAGCCATTTTTTTTTTTAAAGATAGTTATAGCCAGATTGATAAGAAACCAAAAACACCATAATTTTTAGTAATAATAGCTCCCTCATTCAGCACTTACTGTGCCAGGCACTGTGCTAAGGGCTTTGCATAAATTACCTTTGTTAGAACACCGTGATGTAGATACAGCTATTATTCGTATTTTAACGATCAGGATTAAAGTGGGTAACTCAGCAAATGTCACACAGGTAATAAGTGATAGAATCGGGGCTCAGCCTAAGTCTGCGTGATGCCAAGGGTCTTTGTTCTTAAGCGCTTCTCTGGCAGGGCTGAGTGAAGAACTTTCTGGGGAGACGGTGAGAAGCTGTTGGAGACACTGGGGGCAGGACATGGTGAGTAAAACTACTCCGATGCCAGTGCGTATGTTGAAATACTTCTAAGAAGAAACAAGTAGAATATTTTAGTGGTCCAGAAGAAGGTGACATGAGATGACATTAAGGGAGTTAAGACAGAATTTGACCCAAGTGAGACTGAAGAAATCTGTGAGGCCACAGTTCCAATTAACCAGAGCACAAAGGAAAGAATAGAATCTTGGAAGATTCAGAAACGTTGATTCTGATTGGATAGTGATGGCGCCATTAATAGCTACCAGGACGTCAGCAGGAGTGGGAGGGAAAGGTAGGGTCAGAATTGGGGGACAGAATTTGAAGCCTTCTATGAAATGCATATCCCAAAGGCTGATTGAAATGCATGCGGGGCTCAGAAACGAGAAGGTCTGCAGATGTAGATTTAGAAATCATCCCTTAGACGGTCCCAGTCTTGTACCCTTTAGGCGCAGTCAGCTGGAAGAAAATGCTGGGGCCCCCCCGCCCACTTACACAGAAGAGCCTGGATTCTCTCATTCCTCTTGCCCATCTGCCTTTTTGCCCCTTACGGACGCTACGTGACTTTTGACTCTGCCATTTCCAACAAGAGAGTCACCCACGACCTGCGTTACTGGTTTAGATTCCAAGCTATTTGATGGTAGGGACCATGCCTTAAACTTGTCTTTCTTTTCTACCAAATGGCGTTGTTGCAGATTGTGGGCACGATCTCCTCCTGGGCTTTGAATTTTTACAAGAACAAATTCCGAAATGCCAGCGCAGGTCAGCATTCGCCTTCAGTCAGGATCCACATGGAGAAGCGTTGACATCCAAAGCCCTCCTCTAAGGGGCATCATTTTAACCTCAGTCCTCGGCAGGCCTTCCTGTGTATGTTCTCGACTCTCAATTCCTGCGTATCATTGACATGCTAGTCTCCTAGTATTCCTGGTCTGATTTCTAGCCTCAGGCATTTGAGACACAGGAGCTTTGCAATTAAATTCTCCCCTCCAGCCATACTGACCCCAAAGCTTACTTACAAAATTGCTCAAGTTTATTTATGGCGTTGGTTTTGTTTCTGCGTTTTCTGGGGGCGCACAGAGCCCTCGTCGCAGGCAGAGCTGCTTTGCAGTGCTCTGAAAGACGTTCTCCTTCAGGGCACTGATGCCACATCAGCTGAGCCTTTCCTCCTCCTGGATCCGTGGGCCTCTTCGACCACCGGCAGAGGCAGGTCGGGCCCCCCAGCAAATGGGTAGAACTGGCAAGGCCAAGCTCTAAAACCGTCCAGCCCAGTCATCCCGTAGACACTGTCTCTGCTGACCAGTGCCTTGTTGGCTGCCCCCTCAGGAGCCCCCCACGAGCTGTCTTCCTCAACCACCCAGCTCAACAAGAATGTTATGGAGTAGCTACTTGTGGCGTAGGCCCTAGGTTAGGTTCGGGAGCCCACGATGAAGAAACGCGATTCTACTCAAGAAGCTCCCACTTTGCTTCTGTGGCAAATGCAGCATCCGAGGAATGTTTACGGGAACAACGGAGTAGGTTTCCCTAACTGGCTCTGGAGGGAGGAAAGGCCTCTTAGATGCAGGGCTGACTTACCCACTGGGCCAGGAGGCTCAGGCTCAGGGCCCACAATACTTCCAGAAACTCATGAACATTTTTAAAAATGTTTAAGTTCTTTTAAAATCAGGAAAAAAAGATGAATATAATTATAATGAATATATAACAATAAATTTAGCCTTTATTTTTAAAACATTTTTATTTATTTTAGAGAGACAGAGTGCAAGGAGAGGAGGGGCAGAGAGAGGGAGACACGGAAGCCGAAGCAGGCTCCAGGCTATGAGCTATCAGCACAGAGCCTGATGTGGGGCTCGACCCCACGAACCGTGAGATCATGACCTGAGCCGAAGTCGGCCGCTTAACCGACTGAGCCACCCAGGCACCCCATATTCAGCCTTTAAATCAACGTAGTTGTAAAACATATTATTATTAATTATTATTATTATTATTTGGGAGAATGGCCCATAAAGACAACATGGCATAGGGCCAACGAGAGTCACAATGTGGCCCCACCTGGATGAGGTGACTTCAAGGCAGAGGAGAAGATATCTAGGAAACGTGGGAAGAGTGGAGGAGACCTGCTGGTTGAGGGACCAGGATAACCATAGGTCAGGAATCCCAGCAACCCAGAGATGCTAGGGAGCCTCTTGCACCCAGGAGGTAGCGAGGGATTAGGGCAAGACGAAGGCAGGGACGTGACAGAGAGAGGACTCAGCCACCATTATCAACGACCTGGAATTTGCCATAACCTGTACCTTCCAGGCTCCCCCTTAACCCGCTGCACCAAATCAAAACTTGCCAATCCTGTGCCCCATTCTCTCCCCGCTAACATTTTCCTTGAACTATATATAGTCTGGGTAACAAATATGCATCAAGGTGTTACCGCCCAGGGACAGATTCCTACACCACCTCCCCTGTGAAGGTAAGCCATGTTCTCCATAAAAAATTGTTTCCAGTGGTAGGTGAGGGATGAGATTTGGGAGCAGGAAGGCTCTGGGCCACCCACCCTTCACTCTGTGTCAGGGGCCCCAGCTTGAGCCTCTCTGGAAGGCCGGTCATGGGCCATCACTGCCGTCCTCCTTCTGCTTACAAAGCGTCCAGAGGTCTGCTCACGGAGTGACCATTTTTGAAGCGTGAAGCGAAAGCAGATGAGAGCACAGGAAAAAAATGTTCATTATCCAGACGTACCAGAGCGGCCCCCCCCATCCTAATGCATGTGTCACTTAAATACACTTGTGAGAGGCGTTCATTATTTCCCCCATTATTTAGAAATGTACTTCAAAGACCCCTCGAACGGCCGTGTGCCGTCACATTGTTTAAACATATGACTTGTTAAATCACCACCCTCACAGCCCTGAAGCTCTGGGGTTATATCATCTCAGAGCAGACACAACTCAGGGGTCACCCCGCTGCTGAGGGTTGTCTCAGCGACTCCCCACCTCAGCTGATGGTTAATAAGGATCAGCTTTTGAAAGGCAAGGTCAAGAGCACTAAGTGACTTTGGATGCTCACTGATGGTGTGTGAGTTCATTGTTCCCAGAGGCTGTTGAACATCCAAGTGAGGAGAGCCCATTGTTGTCAAGACGCCACGGAGACAAAGCCTAGCCTCGCCACCCACCTAAGCCTGGCGCGGAATGGGGGCTTCCGGAAGGATCCGACCCTACTTGAGGAATGGCTCCCTTTAGGAAGACTTGTTTACACGGAAATGGAAACCTGTCAGAGATGTAGTGAGTGTTGCTCGTGTGCATTATCAAAGAACACCTTCAAGGATCTTTTCCTCCTGGGGCACTCTAGTGTTTATTTACAGGTCTTTAAAAATGTAGGATAGAAATGCTTATGGCAAGCCACTGATTATAGAAAATCAAACGGAGAGGCATTCATTGATTTGAGAGGAAAATAAGAGTCGTGGGGAGGAAGGTTGCCAACTTCAAAAAAATCAATTTATGTAAATTCATCAAGAAGATATCTGCTCCATAAAGAGACGTACGTCTCCCCTTTCTCTTGTCTTTGGCGAAGCAGCGGCTAGCCCTTATCGTTTCACTACACGCTTTCCCCCTTTACACCAGTCCACATTCTTTGGCTCTGCATGGCTGCTTCACAAAGAGTGTAAGGTTTTTTAGGAAATCGAAGGTGAACCTACAGAAAAATGCGTAAAGACCCTGTGGCCGCACACCGGTCGAGACCTACCTCCGTATGTTTGTGGAAGGGGATGGCGATCTACCCGGGTGGCCCATCGTGTTGTCGGGGCGAGAGCTCCTATCACCGCTCAGAGCAGAAGGCAGACCTCAGCTGATTTCCTTTCCCGAATTCCTTTGTTCAGTTGATGGCTCTCTGGATCTCCAGTCAAGCAGCATCCCACTCTTGCAGATAGTATCAGTCACTTCCTTTCCTTAATCCCCTAGGTGCTGCCTGCTGCTAAATCCACTGCCTTCTTCCTTGGTCATCACCCGTCACAGCGAGTCCTGCCCATCCCACGCCGTCCTCACCCTAAGGCCCGAAAATCTGCGACAGCGTTTTATCTCTTTCACTTGCTGCCTTTCATTTTCAACGTCTCTTCAAGTTCACTGTGTTCAATGGCGTGTCACGCTATGGTGGCCAAAGCGTAGAAGTGCGCAGGCTGTTTTCCGATCCCTGAGCATTTCCTCTGGCCGGTCCTTTCTCTAGAGGGAAGCGAGGACTTACGGTGCAGCTCCTGCCATTGTCGCCTGGGCCTACCTCCTCCCTCTCCCCGTGAGCCGACTCCAGACAAGAACTCAAACATCTATAGAGGAACAAGCAATGGTCTGGGGGCAGCGTTCCGCTCAAATGCACGCTGAGAAAAGAAACGTTCCTTCAGAGAGAAGAGTCTGGTGATGTGCGGCTCCCTGAAGCAAATGCTTCTCTCTCTTCTCCATGACAGACTGGCACTTAGGTTTCAAACTTCCATACCCCGTGAGAGATTTCCTGGAACATCGTTGGAAAAATGTACACAAGTCTCCCCTCCTCACAGGGCAGGAAAAGGAAAAGTCTGGACCCTGGGCCAACTTCCGAATGAGGTTTTCCAGCCTCACTATTTCTATCAAGGTTTCTTTCTTTCTTTTTTTTTTTTTAATGTTTATTTTTGAGGGAGAGAGAGAGACAGAGAGAGAGAGAGAGACAGGCAGGGGAGGGGCAGAGAGAGAGGGAGACATAGAATCCAAAGCAGGCTCCAGGCTCTGAGCTGTCAGCACAGAGCCTGACCGAGGCTCGAACTCAAGAACCGCGAGATCATGACCTGAGCCAAAGCCGGACGCTTAACCCACTGAGCCACCCATGAGTCCCTCTATCAAGGTTTCAAATGCCCCACGACCAAGTTTTATATAGGAAAAAAGTTCAAAAAAATGTTTTTTTCCCCTATCTCTTCAGACCATTTGAAGAGAGGCAAAGTGAATTTTTTACCAAAAGTTTTAGATTGTCCAGGAGATAGCTGATGTCCTTTCCTAATGGCACATTATGAAACCATGCCAGGCTTAAAGGAAAATTCTGAGTCTTTGTATAAAATTTTACAAAGAAGCCACCCCTATTATCTTTCCTCTGGAAAAAAATTTTAAAAAATGCTTCTCTGTACAACGTGGTGTCTTTGTCCTTTTCTGAAAAAGCATTGAACTAGACCTGAGTTCGGTTCCCACTTTTTCTACTAACTAGTCCTTGGCTAGTCCCTTCCCGTCTCTGCCAGTGTGTGCGTTCCTCTGCCAAATAAACAAAGGCAAAATGTAAGGTGCCCGCGGCTTTCTCTCCTGGTGTAAGGCTGTGACCTTGTGGGGGTTGCTAGAACACGCTCCCTTGGGGAGTTCTGAGACCAGACAAAGAAGCCCATCTCCAGAAACTTCCCACATTAACCAAGTGCAGTGACACCCACGTTAGGCTAGCATATTTTTGACTTCTAATTTTAGATCTTGCAAGGGAATTGGAGAAAAACAGGATTTTCTCCCCCAATCAAAGAAGAAAGGTTCCGTTCCCTAGTTCATCATCAATCCTAGCATGTTTTATATAAATGCCCCTAGAAAGCTCATACTTTCACTCCTTGCCAAAGCTGGCTGAGCTCCTGGCTCAGGCTGGGGAACAGAGGAAGAATTACGAGTTTGGTTGAACACACTGGCATGCGTGAGGCTGAAGCAGTTCTGTGTATCAGTAACGTGTAATGACAACCTCCCATCTGTTCTCTGGAACTCTTCATCTGAGCCTTCATCAAGCTGGAAATCTGGAAGGAGATGAATGCAAGGGGGCTGTTTGAAAGCGAGACGTGAGCTCAGAAGTACTCGCAGAAAGGGACCCACCGAGGGTCGGCGGTGGAGAGGCTGGCCAGCTGCAGAGCTCAGGAAAGAGGGTCAGGGGTCTGTGAGGCCAAAAGGAAGGTCAGGGACTGGAGGTGTGTTCTCCAGCCCCCGGGCCTCTGCTTCAGAGTCTTGAGAGTGTCGTGCAGCGAAGGGTCAGTCCGGGAAGCAGCAACCATTCTCCAAACCCCTTCGCGATCGTGAGGCCCTGGATTCTCCCAGGGTCCTTTGCAAGCACAGACCTCTTGACCAAAACTGGAACTGAGAGTCTAGCAAACATTCAGAATGTCCGGCATCCCCACGGATGGCCCCGCCTCTACTCTTGGGGAGAGAAAAGATGGGCCGCAGGGAAAGGAGGAGGACCGAAGACAGCCTACATCCAATCCAAGCTGGTGGTCTTTGAAAACAAACCACAACAGGAGATCTGGGTCTCTTTCACAGGGATAGAACCAAGCTACCTACGCTCCGGGAGTCCTGGGGAAACTCCGTCCAGGGAAAGCAGGCAAACAGAACGCAGTGTGCCCGCCGGGTTCTCAGCGCTGGCTCAGCTGGCTGTGGCTGCTGGGCCAGGCCAGCATCTATCCCCACGCTCTCTGGGAGCCCAGGGCTGCTAGTGTTGGCCGCAGGCAACTGGTTAGCCAGCAGGAAAGCTTATCAGACCCCCCAATTTCCCCCAGGGAAGCTACCCCCTCAGGGGACAGGAGGGGGACCTTTTCACGGATTTGATGAATGCTATTGGGGATGGAGATCACAGTCGGGGGACAAAAGGGGAACGTGAGCAGAAGATTATGGAGTTTGTGGAGGCTGAAATATGACCTGTGAGAAGCCAAGGGGAGAGCGAGCTGCCGACTCTGGCCTGGGCCGAGGATGGACGGCTTCCTGGCGGCAGGCTTCATACTTTTCATCCTCCTGATTCACGGAGCAAATTCACACGCCCCCCTGAGCTGCTCTCTGTGCCCCACGGAAGTTTCTCCAGCCAGCCCCCTCTGCTTTCTGTCCCCCGAATTTGGGTCCCTGGGAAGACCTCCGAAATGTAAAGCAGCTAAAAAACGCTTCCCTGACACCTGAAGCTCTTGTTAAACATCCCTCCCGGGGAGTCTCAATAGAAATGAAAATTTTGAAAGGGGCTTCACCTCATTCATTCATTCATTTACTTAACATTCTGGAGGGCATCCCAGATACCAGGCAAGGTGATTAAGGAGCTGTCTTGTCGGAGAGAGGGGGACATACGTAGATGAGGCCATTCCAGAACCAGTCTAAGGCAACTGTCAGGGAGGATAGACGGCGAGAGATAACAAGCCCGGTGTTGCTATGGAGAGAGATGCTTGGGGTCTTGACCTGGTCAGAGAGGGCTCAGAGGAGGGGAGTCCAAGGCGAGCCTTGTAGAACAGTGAGGCTTTGAATGGAGCAAAAGGGCAGAGGTGTCCTAGAAAATTGGCAGAGGAAAGACTTTCGCTTCTCAGGCTGAATCCCTGCCCATCCTCCCCACCCTCCCGGAATTAGCAGGGGATTGCACCAATCACCATCTCGTCAACCACAACCCTTACCCCAATAACACGCCTGAAACCCACAGACGATACATTCCCAGAAGACCTGGTCAGTGTGGTCCCCAGAGCAGGGGTCCCCAGAGCAGTGTGGTCCCCCAGCAGCATCTGTGAACTCAGTGCAAATGCAGAACCTCGGGCTTCTCATCTGCATCTGCATTTCATGGAGCCAGGAGACCCATATGCATGTTAAAGTTTGAGCAAAGGTCAGGCTCCCAGATTCCTTCCTCCAGGCTCCAAGCTCCTCTTCCTTTTTTTTTTTTTTTAAATATTTATTTATTTTGAGAGATAGAGAGAGAGAGAGAATCCCAAGCAGGCTCCCCACTGACAGCATGAAGCCCAATGTGGGGCTCGAACTCACAACCTGTGAGATCGTGACCTGAGTGGAAAGCAAGAGTCGGTTGCTTAACCCCCTGAGCCACCCAGGTGCCCCTCCAGGCTTCTCTTCCTCACCCTCTTAGCAGGGTAAAGAGAACTGTCCCGACCCGAGCCCGACACGAGCCTAGCGGGAAATCTCAGCGTTCTGACCCCTGAGCTAGCCTGTGGCGCCTGCCTCCACGCACCCATCCTGGCTGGCTTGGGAAACGCAGTTGCATTCTGGAAGTGCTGCCTTCTGGGGCCGGCGTAGCTCCTGCCCCAGTACCAGCCTGTCACCGCGCACAATGCCTCTCAGATACAGGACGGTAGGAGAAGATGGGCCGTGGAGATGAGAGCCAGCCTCGTGGAGGCGGGCAGTCAGCCCTCTACTCGAAGGGAAACGACACAGGTTCGAATTTATGACTCCACCATTTAACCTCTGCCGTGTAACCCTGGACTAGTCACCATTTGTCCCAGCCACCGTTTCCCTAGTTGTAGAAAGACCTGTGCCATGATGCAAATAATACGAGACAGTGCCCTTCGGTCCCTGGCAATCGCTCCCCAAGCAGGTGATGTGATGTGCGTGAGAGTCCAGACGGCACCAATCTGTGCTGGATCTTAATGTATCGTCCCCCGGGGAGCTGGGGCTCTCACCACATCGCAGTTGGGGAACGGGAGGCACACCTCCCCAGCCCTACGTCGTCAGAGGCGACCACAGCGTAATTGCCCGACGCGGCCCTGGGTCCCTCCTGCTTCCACTTTGGAAAAACCAATGCACAGGCTTGGCTTGATCTTATAACCTCGACCTATAGCATAGATAGAGCCCCAGCAGGTCCGTTTGACTTGGGGACCCTGCGAAGGAGTGAAAGTGTGACAGGGACGAAACACGCCCCAGCCTCATGGATTCCCTATCCCCCCTGCCATTCCTGTTGACGTCTGTCAACAGCTGCTTCATTAGGTGGCCCGATACGCATAATGGACCCCCTATTTTCTACTACTTCAGGTTGAAGGCCCCCCGACCTGCCCTGAGCTGCCAGTGAGTATGGTCTCCCCAATGGGGCTGCATACACCTGCCTCACGGCACACTCTACATTCACGACAATCAGCGGGATAGCTCAGTGAGGCTAAGGGATGTGAACATAGTCATAGGCAAATAAGGGCCAAGGTGGGGACAGATCAGAGATGACCTGACCAGAAAGCCCAAGACACTGGCTTTCGTGTTTGTGTTTCCCTGTGTGTGTGAGTCTTAGAACACTCGTTCCGAGGCTTGGTAAGAGGCATTTAAAAAACAAAATCTGTAGCGACGTACATTTAAACATTTTTAAATTCCGGATTAAATTAAGTGAAAGGATTTCCTTAGTGCAGGACTACTCAGAGCCTTGAAAATTTAGATATGAATTGCTAGTCTTAGAAAGAAGCTTACTGAAATGTGGAACCCCTTTCCCCCCTCACAGGGCAGCCAGCCTGGCTGGAGATCCCCGAGCGCACCCTCCTCTGTGCCGTGTTACCCCCCAATATTGGGTTGCCTCGATTGTGTAACCCCAACCGCCCCCATACCCTTCCGCCAGCTTGGCCTTCCTACCTCAGGAAATCTTCCAGAAAGTACCGCCTTAGCACCTTGGTGGTGTTTTCTTGCCTTCTAAATTCTGTCTGCCCTTCAAGGTCCCAACCCAGCCCTACTCTCTCTGTGACGCCCTTCTGGCACACTCCAGCCTTCCTCATTGTCTGCTTCTCTTAACTTCTGCCACATTTGTAATTCTATTTAAAGACTGGTTGGTTGGCATCGGAATATGACGACCAGCCAGACAGTCCCCTTAAAATAAGAAGCGTGGCTTGCACTTCCCCGTTGCTCGCAGGGTCCTTGACCCGAGGGGGGGAAGCACTTAATCAGGACTTGCTGATGGGATGTGGGGTCTCCCTCCCGGGTGCCAACCAGCTCTGGGAATGGCAGCTGGGGCGAAGGGGAGTGGTAGTTGCACGTCACCTTAGTTTCCGTCTGGTTCCCTTTGCTGGGTCCCAGGGGAGCAGCTCCAGAGCGCCATCGGCAGGTGCACCAGCCGTCAGGCCCTTGGTAAGGGCTCCAGGGACGCCAGTGGTTAAAAAAAAAAGGCGAGCTGCGCCAGGGGACGCTGGTCCAGCTACACCCAGCCACACTTCCCACCCCCACCCTCTAGGGGATGTGCTAGACTGCAGACTCCCTACGACAAGTCCAAAAAGAAAAAAGAAAAAGAAAACCAGAGTTTCTGCAGCCTCTGGGATCATTGCCCATTTGTAATCTTTTTCTCTTCCCGAACTTCAAGCCTCCTTCTGCGTCTCGTTGTATCTGTCTCTTGCCTGTCTGTCAGTTTGCCTCCCTTTTCAAAAAACCTGAATCAAACACAGAGCAAACTGTCTCCCTCTCCTGTCTGAGAGCAGAGAATAAAGCAGTCACATGTCAGGGGCACATTTGCAGGTTTTATTTTCATCAGCAATATTCTTCCCACCCCCCCACCCCCCCCCCGCCATAATTGCTATAGAAACACCAAATCCCCTTCTGTCCTTTTGTACGTGCTGACAGACTTCACTCCAATGTACCCCCCAGATGAACCTCACCCAGGCTCAGCGCGGGCTACAGCGCCCAGGGATGTGCAAGGGTCGGTTGAGAAACACCTGTCCGGTCGAAGCCGGACGTGCCCTCCCTTCCCCGGCTCTGACTCTCCCTCATCCGACTTAAGATGCAGCACAGAACATCAGGGCCAGACACAATGCTGTCTGCGCAGCAGCATCCACAACAGAGGCAGCTCTTTGGGAAGAGGGGGGAAGGAGGGGTGGGGGCTTCTGGATGTGCAAACGAGCCCGAGCACCCGGAGGCTGGCCTGGCGGAAAGGTCCACCTCTGATGCAGCGGCCCTGGAGCTCTGCACCGGCTGCAGGAGACGGCTCGCTCCCCGAGGCCTGGAAGCCAGTCTCCTCACGCGCTTGCCCATCCGGCTGCATGGAGGCCGCTTCCAGATGCAGGGAAACGGGGACGGGTCCCCGCGGGGCCGGCTTCTCCCTGTCTGGCACAAGCACCTTCAGCTCCTGGAAGGGAGCAGGGCCAGAGGAGGCCGTGCGTGTCGTGTCTGAGCAAAGGGCCTGTGGCGACTCCCTCGTCAGGGACTCTGGCTCTCCAGAAACAGCTCCGGAAGAAGACAGGGAGAGGGACAGGCCGGCGATTCCCGGCCTCAGTGACAGCACACGGAGGCCAGCCATGCGCGGGGGGTCAAAGACTGCCCTGCAGGCCTCTGCCCGGGGATCTGAGCAAACAGAGACAGGCCGGACACGGAATAACCCTGGCCCACGACACCCCGGAAGGATTTAGCTGGAGGCGACGTAGCCCGTCCAGATACACAGAGCGTGGCTTGTGCGTGCTCCGGAAGGATCCCGTAAATCCCGAAATGAGTTTAGAAAAAGAAAAAGAAAAAGAGAGGCACAAAGCAAAGCCAGATGCGTAGATCTTCAGGAGTCGCCTCCTCCCTGTGGCAAGAGGAACGTGAGGCAGAGTCAATGACTTTGTAGGCGGATCACACAGACTCCGAATAGTTCGTGGAACAAAGGAGGTGGACGTCCGAGAGGGGTCACTCCCCGCCGTGTGCAGTGAGAGGCCTGTAAGAGCGGCACAAGAGGGACACTTCTCCGAGCAGGAGGCTGGATTTGCCCGCCAACTTTCTGGGGCGAGTTGGCTCCGGCACACGGTGTTTGCAGGAGCAAACGAGCGACGGCTCCTCGCTGCTGCTTAATACCTGTTACCTCTACCAAGTAGCAATTACTAAGCCCACTTCCTAGGTGAGAAGGCCAAGGCTCAGAGAAAATAAACGTGCCACCATACAGGTCTGGTAGGCGGCGAAGCCGGGATTCAAACGCAGGGCTCTCTCGACTCCCAGATCCAACTCTCCCCTCGGCTGCTGCCCAGCGCTCTGCACCCCCTCTTCCCTTCCTACGCATCTTCTCGGCCTTGGGCCACGTCTCCATGGCTTAGCAGGAGCCCTTCATTGACTCTGCGTGGGGGACAGCCGCTCACATAGTAGGTGCTCAATAAATCAATACACGTTTGTTGAATTGGATCGAATTTCCTGCCAGGAGAAGAAAATGACTTCGCCCCCTTCTCATAGCGAGGTGGAAATTCACAAAATAAATCCTTGCCCCAGGGGTAGCTAAACCGGCAGCCCGACCTCCTCAGAGGCGGATGCAAAGGATGTCATCCTCCAGGTCACCCTTCTTCTTATCAGATGGCCACCAAGAGCTGGAACAGGTGACGCCGAGACGAAAAACCTGGCAGACAATAAGTGGTTCGTAAGAGACAGCCTCCCCCTGAGCACCATTTCTTACAAGGGGGCCCCCCAGGGGCTGCCAATCACGACCCTTTCCCCCAGCACCAAATTCACTTAAAAAAGTGTTGTGGGTTTTTTTTTTTTTTTTTCTAAATTAGTGAAGGAAAGAACGGGAGCAGACTTTCTCCAGCCTTCCAGCCCCTCTGTCGCATCCCCACCCGGTGACAGCTAAAACGTTCCACTTGTCAGTCAGCAGTAAATACCAGGTCTCAGCTTTGTACTGTACATCCCCAGAATAGACGTTGCTAATGGCCTTGATGACAGTCTCTGATTTCTAAAGCATATGTGAGAAAGTGAGGGGGGGGCAAGAGGGAGGGGGCGGGAAGGGGGGTCGCTGCAGGAAGGAGGCGGTGGGACTGTGTAGACAGCTGCGGTCTCCCTCTCATGTCGTTTCCACCTTTTTCGCCATCTTCCTCTGGAAGCGTCTTCAAGTGTCCACAACGCTCAGAGCGCTGAGCTGTTGTAGCCATAAAGGCCCAGAAGAAAAGCGCAGAAAGAGAAAGAAAAAGCCCTGTCTTCTACGGACCACTTGACTTGGGTTGGGGGAGGACCGTCTCATGCCCTTCCATGGACCCCAGGGAGGCCACATGCCCTGGGACATCCTCACTCTCCCCTGTGATGCAAGCAGGTGCCATCCAGTCACCCTCTCCGGGGGCTGGGAGTTCACGTCCAGGCTACAGGAGGCAGGGTAGGGTCAAGGCCTGTAGATCGTGACCGATGGACAGTGATGCTCAGTCCTTTTGTCTAAACCGCTGTTCATTAGATGCCGGCCGGGTGTGGTTGCTCCTTCCAACAAAAAGGAAAGGGGAATAGAACCAGGGAGGGGTGGCCAACTACGATGTTTTATCCATACAAACACCAGTCGTCGATATCATGCCGGGTCCCACTCACTGGTTAGATGAGTGAGACCCAGCCTCTATCCTTAGAAGCTCTATGGTCTCCCCTTGCCCTTGTACTGACGAAAACCCAAGGTGGGGAGACCCGAGGGTTCATGACCTGACCCTGAACAAGGGAAAATGGGCAAAACCTCCCCACCTTCCTTTACACTTACCATCCACTCCACCTCCCCACAGAGATAAGTTGCCCTCCCCGCCACCTTCCCCGACTTCTTAACCTGAGTCTATAGAATCCTCCTGGATCACGTTTCTTTAACCTGCTTAACACTTACCCAGGTTTACTGGGCGGCCCTGCTGTCATGGGCCTTACCTCTGACGTCGGCACTACAAACGCCCCGCGGTGCAGATGAGGAAACTGAGGCTCGCCTTTGCGAAGCAGCTCATTCCCGTCGATCATGAGCTCAGGCCATCTGGCTGCCGAGTCAACCTGCTTGCTTTCCTGTCTCATGAACCTGTGTTGCTTTTGATCCTGATCTCTCTCGGTGACAGACCCTTGCTCTCTTTCCACAAAGAAGCAGTATCTGCTTCCTGGCTCCTGCGTGTCATGGGGTCACTGGCGTGGAGGCCGTTAGCTTCCTCCTTTCTGTTCTTCACAGACAGCAGCAACTGGATTGTCCAGAACACTCCATCTGAAAGAGGAGACCACAGGCTCGGGGAACAGTTGGCACGAGACCATGTTCTATGCCACTTGTTGACTCGTTGGTATGCTTTTTCTTGACCTCTATCGTGAGCACGGTGGTAGTTATTTCAAACACCTTAGGAAGGCATGATGGGTTTCCCAAAGGTCCTGTAGCGTGTGGTATAAAGTCTCTGCAGACAAATTGGGATTCCACAGGCATGAAAGGCTTATTTTTAGGGGTAATGATAAAACTGTCATTTCCAAGGCTTTCACCACTAGCCCTGATTTGACTTTATATTCATTCTCCAGAGGTTTGCACCCCATTCTCTCCAGAACATCAGCTTTAATTTAAAGCCCCGTCAGAGATCTTTGAAGGCCTAAATCTTTCCCTTCCAGCTGGTCAGAGATATTGGCATATTAATCTATTTAGTAATTATGCGAACAAGCTCTGACCATGTGTTATTGAAAATTAAACTACCAAAATGTGTCCAATCAAATTGCTCAATTTCTCAATCCCATCATGTCATTAGATTCAACACCAAGATTAATTACGAAGCAACGGGCCAGGTTCGCCAGATGTTGTGCTGACTTCAGTCAAGGTACATCTGTTTCCCCACCTACCATCACTGTAGATTCAGCCGCTGATTCCACAGTTCCTGGTCTGGTTCAGGGATACATTAGCCTACACACGGCTGGCATTGACTCGGTCAGATGCTCCTGAGTCTCGTGTTCCTTGCAACTGCTGTCCGAGGCCACTGTCGGCCAATGATCTGTCCCAAGAAAGTTTCAAGGGAGTGAGAACTGCCAACCAGCTTTGGGCTAAAGCAAAGAGGCTGCTCCTTTGAGAGGAATTGCAATTACTGAGATAAGGGAGCCACAGAGTGGGTTCTGGCCCAGAACCTCTGATCTCTGCCCTCATGGCACAGTTTCTCGGTAAACCGCTTTCCCTCCTGGCTAGACCGTGTCACCACCTGTTATGGAAACACACCCAGCTGGATGCCCAGGGCATCCTCTGAAGAGCAGAACTTTGAGGGATACACAAGCTCAGTCACACCCTGGCTCTCTGACACTTACAGGATGTGTGACCAAGAACCAATTAGTTCTGACCCTCCTGGAGCTTTCTCGGTTGTCAAATGAGGCGGTAAAAATACCGACCCTCTGAGGTGCTAAGGTTCGTGGAAGCATACAAAAAAAAAATGTTTGGCCTTTTAGTAGTGATTAAGCACTCAGGCTCTGGAGTCTGCCTACCTGGGGTTCCAGTTCCTGGTCTCCACTCCACTAACCACCAGTGGGGTAACTTTGAGCAAGAAATAACCTTTCCAAGCCTTGTTTTTTCCGCCTATAAAACGGGATGAAAATAGGATCTCATAGGTAGGATTAAATTACATAAGCCATAGACGTGCTAAGGAGAGGGCATGAGAAATAACAAACCTTAAATGATATTCAGGAATGTTACTATTATTATTTTTTTTTAATGTTTTTTTTTTTTATTTTTGAAGGAGAGAGAGACAGAGCATGAGCTGGGGAGGAGCAGAGAGAGAGGGACACACAGTATCGGAAGCAGTCTCCAGGCTCTGAGCTGCCAGCACAGAGCCCGGCGTGGGGCTCGAACTCACGAGCCGTGAGATCATGACCTGAGCCAAAGTCGGATGCTCAACCGACTGAGCCACCCAGGCGCCCCTGTTTTTCTGGAATTTGTAGTGGGCATGCAGAAAATGTGGCTTTCTTTCTCAACTCTCTCCTTGTTCCCCTCTATGCTTCTCTATTGGTCTCAGACTTGAAGGAGGCTTATGAGTCATAGAATCCAATCTTATGCCATACAGATATCCATTCCTTTCTTTTATAACAAAACTAGAAAAAAGATTTTGCAATTATAAACCCAACTGTTTCCTGCGGAGGATAGATTTGGTTATATGGAACATATTTCATCGTACCAGTCACTTTAGGGTACAAGTGTGGGAATGTGAATTAAGACCGATTTCTCAGCCTAATAGAGAAAGAAAATAAAGGCCTGTCAACAGTGATGTCAGGAGGGAAGGGGGTAAAGAACAGAGAGAAGAAATAGGAGAAGGAAAGATGATAGGACAAAGTTTTATAAAATGATTCCCTTCCCAATGACCACTTAAAGTATTAGCTAAATCCTACTAAAAATGTGATGTGAGCTGATTTCTTCTGGAAGCCAGTAAGAGAGTTGATTTTTGTTGACATTATGTAGAAAAGAAATTAGATTCATGGATAAAGGAGTTAGGGGTATAGATGACCAAACAGTGCAAACCTCCAATGAATCAGTCAAGATATTCTAGATAATTCTGTGTTTAAAAATTCAAAGTCTTAAAACAACAAAAGCCAACTTCAACTTCTACATAGGGTGTAGAAAATCATAAGAAAATGTTGCTATCACTCTAACAATAAGAACAATCTGGATGACATACAAAATCATAGTTCTTAAGCCAACCAAAGAGCCAAAGACACACACACACACACACACACACACACACACAAAATTCAGAAAATCACATAGCCCTCCTATGAAAGAAGAGGCCGATAAAAATGTTATTTTTTTCCTTGTAAAATAGTGGCAGAAGGAGGAAGCCATGATAGATATGTGTAAGAAGAAAACAGCTAAAATATTAATGAAATTTTAATGGTTGAAATTGGATAGGAATGATGGTTAGGATCTGTAGGAACCCTAGAAATAGAGTCTGAATCTATTCATGAACTCTTTCATTGGCTTTAAGTGCTCACACAGAATATTGTGCATAAGGGCAAGAGAACTGTGAAAGTTTTCTTGAAATGCAGACATATGGAATCTGTTAAAACCAAAGAGCAGCGGAATTGAGACAAACCCTATAGGAATTCAGACCCCAAGCCCTGGTGAAGGTAAGGTTCTAACACTGCCCTCAAATAATTTTAAGCCTACGATAAACCAAATCTAATGAAAGCAACAACCAAGCCCTGATTCAGCTCAACTACAAACTAGATCATCTCAAACCCACAAACCAGAAGCCTGACAGAAAAACAGGATGTCCTATTTCTGGAGTAAATATTATTTACTTCAGCTTCTGCTGCATTTTTATCCAAGATGTCTGACATTCAATCAAAAACCATGAGGCAAAATGTCAAGGCTGTGAAAGACAAGGAAAGACTTAGGAAATTTCACAGATTGGAAGAGACTAGAAGACATGACAAATAAATGCAATGTGGTATCTGTATTGGATCCGGGAACAGAGTTAGCAGAAAACCTAGGGAAATCTGAATAAAAATTATAGTTTAATGAATAGTATTGTATTAATGTTAATGTCTTAGTTTTGAACTGTGCGGTTACATAAGATGTTAACATTAGGGGAATCTGGGGGAAGAGTATCCTTTAATTCTCTACACTATCATTGCAACTCTTCTGTAAGTTTTAAATCATTTCAAAATTTAAACAAAAAATTATGAGATGCATAGAAAGCAAGAAGATATGACCTATTATCAAGAGAGTAAAGAGTCAACAGAAATAGTCACAGAGATGGTCCAGATATTGAAATTATGAAAGGAACTTTAAACTAACTATGGTTAATATGTGACACAATTTTGTAGATAACATGAGAATACAGAAAGGAAAATTCAGCAGAGGCATTTCTATTTTCTATAAAAAAGAAAAAAAAAAAAACCTAAATGGAAAAGCTAGGAATGAAAAGTATAATGGATGAAAAGAATTATTTTCCTTGGCGGGTTATTAACAAACCAAACCAGAGAAAGGAATCAGTGAACTTAATGGAAGGTCAGTAGAAATTATCCAAAGAAAAACATAAACAGAAAAAAAGAGTGTTTTTTTTTAAAGAACAGAGGATCTGAGCGATGTGGCACATTATTAAGTGAACTAACATTTGTGTAATTGGAACCCCAGGAGGAAAAGAGAGGAAGAACAAAGAAAAAGAAATTTTTGAAGAGACTGGAAAATTTCCAAAATGGATGGAAGACAAAAACCCACAGTTATGAGTTCAGCAAACCTAAGCAGACTAAGTGCAAAGAAAACCACATTTAGAGACGTTTTTGAAAGCAGACAGAAAATAAAAAGACACATCACATACAGAAGACAAAATAAGAATGACAGCTATTCTCTCATCTGAAATCACGCAGGCTAGAAGATGATGGAATAATATTTGTAGAGCACTGACAGAAAGACAAGACAAGACAAAACAAACCTAGAGTTCCATACCCAGAGAGTATATCCTTGAGAAATATAGGTAAAAGAAAGACAAGTTCCAAGGAGACTGGGAGGCTCCATCGGTTAAGCGGCTGACTTTGGCTCAGGTCATGATCTCACAGGTTGTGAGTTTGAGCCCCACGTTGGGCTCTGTGCTGACAGCTTAGAGCCTGGAGCCTGCTTCGGATTCTGTGTCTCCCTCTCTCTGCCCCTCCTCCATTCGCATTCTCTCTCTCTCTCTCTCTCAAAAATAAATAAACATTAAACAAATTAAAAAACAAAAAAGAAAGACAAGTTCCAACAAACAAAAGCTTCATTTGCTTCAGAAGATAATGCACGATGAGACATAACGAATAAAGCTCTTCAAGCTGAAAGAAATGACACTAGACAAAAACCTCATTCTGCAGGAAGAAATGAAGAACGCTAGAAACGGCAAATATGACAGGAACTCATACCGTTGGATGTTTAAAGTAAAAATTATTGCCATATACTGTGGGATTTGAATCTATGTAAAAGTAAAATATACGGCAAAAGCAGCCCAAAAGGCAGAGAGATGGTAATCAATCGTGAGTATATTGTTCCAAGGCTTTTACAATGTTTAACAAGTAGTAGAATATTTAAGTAGGATATTTCGGATACAGGGATGCCTGGGTGGCTCAGTGGGTTGAGCATCCGATTTGGATTTCAGCTCAGGTCATGAGCTCACGGTTTGTGAGAATGAGCCCCAGGTTGGGCCCTGAGCTGACAGTGCTGAGCCTGCTTGGGATTCTCTCTCTCTCTCTCTCTCTCTCTCTCTCTCTCTCTCTTTCCCTCCCTCTCTGGCCCCCCTTGCTCTTGCACATGCACATGCTCTCTCTCTCTCAAAATAAATAAATACACTTAGAAAAATAGGAATGTCTCTGATACCTCAAAAATACATATTGTCATCTCTTGGGAAACCACGCATACCCATACAAATAATACACATGATGAAAAAGTTAATACGGGCAGACCCTGGAGACACGGCACATTCGGTTCCAGACGATTGCAATAAAGTAAATATCGAAGTAGAGAGTCAAATGACTTTTCTGTTTTCCCAGTGCCTATAAAAGTTATGTTTACATTATACCGTAGTCTAGTAAGTGCAAAATAGCATTATGGGTGAGAAAAATACGCACAGCTTAATTAACAAATACCTTCTTGCTAAAGAGTTCTCACCATCATATGAGCTTTCAGTGAGCCGTCATCGCTGATCACAGATCACCACCACAATAACGACAATCCTGGAAATATTGTGAGAATTGCCAAAATGTGACCCAGGCACAAAAGTGAGCAAATGGTGTCGGAAAAATGGTGCCAGTAGACTGGCTTGACACAGGGTGGCCAGAAAGCCTCAATTCGTAAACAACGCAATACCTGGGAAGTGTGATTTAAATGAAGCACAATAAAATGAGGCCTGTAGAGGAGATGAACTAGCTCACTAAAATAAATCACTTCATTCACCACAAAGCAGATAGCAAATGAAGAATTGAGTAACAAAATGCACACAGGACAAATTTTAAAAACACATACGACTCAGTTACAAACAGATCAATAACTCGATTAAATTTAAGTGCCCCAAACACCCCGATTAAAAGGTAGAGATTGCCAGACCAGATAATAAAAAAAAGTAAACCAGGGACGCCTGGGTGGCTCCGTCGGTTGAGCATCCAATTTCGGCTCAGGTCATGATCTCACGGTTTGTGAGTTCGAGCCCCGTGTCGGGCTCTGTGCTGACAGCTCGGAGCCCAGAGCCTGCTTCTGATTCTGTGTCTCTTTCTCTCTCTGCTCCTCCCCCACTTGTGCTCTGTCTCTCTCTATCAAAAAGAAATAAATTCAAAATAAAAATAAAAATGAACCATATGCTATTTATAGGTAGCACAGTAGAACATAAAGTCACAGGTTGAAAGTAAAAAATTGGGAAAAAGTAAAGCATTTGTGGTAAGGACTGAGGGCAGCCGTCAGCCAGCAATCAGAGAGGGACTGAGAGTAGCCTTCCGTCCACTGGCCCCAAACTGAGTCGCTCCGTCCAACAAGACCTCAGTAACTGAGTTCTGCCAGTAACCACATGAGCTTAGAAGTGGATCCTTTCTCAGTCAGGTCTTTAGATGAGAACCCAGCCCTGCCAATGATAGTCATTGTGACTTTGCGGAGAACTTATCTAAGCCACGCTCAGGCTCTTGAACAACATTGTGAATAGTCCATGTGTTCTGTTTTATGTCACTAAGTATGTGGAAATATTTTTATGCAGCAATGGAAAGCAAATACACTATACAAACACTCAGCATAGGAATGCTGATGTGGCTATATTAATAACAGACAAAGTAGTTTTCAAGTTGAAGAGAATTACTAGAGACAGAGAAAAAATATTTCCTAAAGATAACAAAGTAGATTTATGGAGTCAATATTTTTTTTTCAAGTTTGTTTACAGATTTCCTGAGATATAAATTTAAGGTATTCAGGATAATGACTTGAAATACATACACTATGAAATGATTACTACAATACATTTAATTAACATTCATCACCTCACATATAGTTTTTTTTTTCCCCTTGTGCTGAGAACTTTCAGGATCTACTCTCTTAGCAGCCTTCAAATTAATTTACTATAAGACACAGCAATCTTAAATGTGTATGCACCTAATAACAAACCTTATAAGCACACGAACCAAGAAATTGACAGAAGTAAATAGAAATAGACAAATACATAATGATAACTAAAAACTTTAACATTAGTCTCTCAGTAATTAATTTCACAAGTGAATTAATCAGTAGAGAATTCTATACCCAGCCAAAACATCCTTTAAATATGAATGCAAAATAGGCTTTTTTAAATGTTTATTTATTTTTGAGCGAGAGAGAGGTGGGAGGAGGGAGGGGCAGAGAGAGAGAAATTGAGAGAGAGAGAGAGAGAGGGGATAGAGAATCTGAAGAGGGCTCTGACCTGACAGCAGAGAGCCCGATGTGAGACTCAAACTCACGAACTGAGCACTGGGCTGAAGTTGGATGCTCAAATGACTGAGCCACCCAGGTGCCCCCAAATAGACTTTTCGAAGCAAACAAAAACAAAGAGAAGGCATTGAAAGCAGACTACACTACAAGAAGTGTTAACAGGTTCTTCCATAGAAGGATCATTATAGGAAAGGAAATTTTTTTTTTAATTCAAGTATAGGTGACATACAATATTACGTTAGTTTCAGATGTCCAACACAGTGATTTGACAAGTCTATGTGTTATGCTATGCTCACCCCAAGTGTAGCTACCTACCATCTGTCACCACACAATGCTATTACAACTGACTATATTCCCTATGCTGTCCCTTTTATCCCCATGACTTACACATTCCCTAACTGGAAGCCTTCCACTCCCCGTTCACCGTTTTTGTCCGTCCCCCAATGCCGTCTGTCTCTGGCAACCATCAGTTTGTTCTCTGTATCGAAGGGAACATTTGGATATGCACAACTAAAGGAAGAGTCCCAGAAACAATAAAAAAATAAAGGTAAAGATAAAAGACTGTATTTTCCTTATTTCCATCATTTGAAAAGAAAATCGATAACCAAAAGTAAAAATAAAGTCTTTTTGTAGGTTATATCACATACACATGAAAACTGTGTGGGAACAAGAAGATGAAGGATTGGAGAGAAAAGAGGGAAGTTGACGGAGGGGCTCCTGTGCTATATGTTAAAGGTACAGTACTGTTCTAAGATTGACCGTGATAAGCTTAGGATACGCTATAAACCCTAAGCAACCACTGAAATAATTTTTTGAATGTATATGACTGGAAAGGCAGGAGTGGAAATAAAATGGAAGTGCAGTAAGTACTCAGCTCAAAATTAGGCAGGAAAAGAGGGGAAGAGTAATAAATAACAGATGCACAAAGAGAAGACGACTAGTAGGACTGCATACTTAAATACAATCGTCAATATTTGCACTGAATATGAAAGGTCTAAACCCTTCACTGAAGACAGAAATTGTCAGATTGGATAAAAAGAAAAGATGCAAACACACGCGACTTATAAGATACCTACACGAAATACAAAGATATAGATAGGCTAAGGCACAAATTCTAGTCATAAAATAAAAAAGACCCAGGGATGAAAAGTATAGCATAGGAAATATAGCCAATAACATCGAATAGCTTTGCATGGTGACAGATGCTGACTTACAGTCATCACGGTGACCGTTTCGTGAGGTATAGAATTGTCAGATCCCTATGATGTATACCTGAAACTAACAGAACACTGTATGTCAACTATATTTTAATAAAAAAGATGTGTGTGTGTGTGTGTGTGTGTGTGTGTGTGTGTGTTTGTGAAAATAAAAGGATGGTAACAGATACACAATGAAAACACTAGTCAAAAGAAAGTTGAAGCAGAGTTCTTAACATAGGTGAATGGTCAGTACTTGCCTCTAGCAGAAATTGTAATGAGATTTGCAACCATCTCAGATAACTGGAAAATGACTCACAGTTAATATAAGGCTAGGAGAGAGCCCAACGGCGAGTTGGGCGCTCGACCTGTCAGCAGGTGCCCATGAATTTGGGAGTTGGTACCATTTGTTGACAAAGCCATAATAACCTCTCCTCTCTTACCGCTTAGGCAACGGTAGCATTTCTTTTCTCATGCTTAACAAAGCATTCAAATTATGCTTTCTCACATCCTTACATACACACCTATGTATGTTAATTTTTGTTCTTGCTATGATTAGAATTCGCAAGGACCCAGGAGCAATTTGCAAAGGCAGAAAGAACATGAAGCCAGACTATGTTCAAATCCCGGCCCTACTGTTCTTGAACTATGTGAACTTGGGCAACTTCCTTAACCCCTCCCCAAACACACTTCCTCCTCTGTAAAATGCATTAATAATCCTTATTTCACAAGATTGTGAAGATGAATAAATGAGCTAATTTATGTGAAGGGCATAGAGTATAAGCTCAGTGTGGACCCTGTTGTCCCAATTCCTATAAGGTATGAAGATATTTTACACATATCAGGTGATAGGGTTTGGGAGTTGGAGGGGGTCTGGAGCCAAAGGCCAAGAAAGAATTCTTGAGATGTCTTTGTTGCAAAAAGGTGATTTTATTAAAGCAAGGGGACAGGACCCATGGGCAGAAAGTGCTGCACTGGGTTTGTAAAGGGTGACTGCTGATATACTGTGGAGTTTGGGGGAAATAAAGACAAAAAGGAGGCCTCCAGAAGGACTTTGATATGCTAAAGAGAGCTCCTAAGATGTTAGGGCCCTTGCTATTGTCAAGTTAAGGTTGTTTTTCCTCTAGTAAGATATCAACATTAGGAGAGGAGGGGTTCCTGGAGAAATATTATCCTCTGTATTTGCCTCAAGTATTTGTCAATGGGATGCAGGTTATAAAGAAATTAATTTTACCTGCCATTTCCTTCTTGCCTTTGTTCCCCACATCACTGATGAGGGGGAAGGTGATATCAGGGCTCCAGAAAACTGAGTCCATAGGTTTCTGGAGATTAGGCTATTGATAAGATTGGCTTTTTCTTGTAATTTACTAAGACATTTGCAAACTGATGGAGACTCAAGTCTTGCATGAGTGATCTCTATCAATTAACCATTTTTTTCCCTTTCTTTGTACTTGAGCAGCCAAGAATGCCTGAGGAATATCACACATATCCCACCTGGGGTTGGGGGTGGTGGTGGGGCTTGTGCCAGCTTGTGCTTGGCCCTCTGTTTGCCTTATGGACCCTCACCATCTAGGAGTATGATGGAAGCCCAATCTGTCT
Source organism: Panthera tigris (assembly GCF_018350195.1). NCBI lineage: Eukaryota > Metazoa > Chordata > Mammalia > Carnivora > Felidae > Panthera > Panthera tigris. The sequence continues at coordinate 34,438,219 of NC_056678.1, forward strand.
CTGGGAGCGGGGAGGTGCACTATGGACCTCTTTTCCCAATTGGATATAATGTAGCCTGGATGACTCATACAACTGCTGAATGGGCAAGATCGCCTTCTCCAATTCAGGTTTGGTAGCAGGAGAGTCAAAATTGGGAATTTTCATCTTTGTCTCCTCGGGAGAAAAATGGCAAGTCCTCGCCCTGTGTATTTCAAATGCTCAGCCTGATAAATCTATAGTCGTTACTGAAGGTGTTAGAAAAGGCAAGGTAGAGTTGGCTTTGAGAGAAAATCTAAGTCCGGCTTGCAAATAAAAGTAAAATCTACAAGCGTATATTTGTAAAACCTTCATTTGTCCATTCGTTCACTGTCCATCCATCCATCCATCCATCCATCCATCCATCCATCTTCCCTATTCATTTATTTAACAAACCTTTATCAAGGATCAACTAACTGCCAGGTATTAGATCACAAAATCAATGAAATGATATCATTTTCTGTTTCTTGGTAACAAATTTTTATTTATGGAAGCCAGTAAGAACTTCTTTATAGATGGTCAACCAAATTCCTTGTCCTTGTCCTCCAGAATGTAAGTTCTTCATTTTTGATTTAGACTGGCTACGAAACCTGTAAGCCTCGGTTGGGACAGGAACCAAGGCCAAGGTTAAACCCCCTGCTTTCAGAAGATGGATCACAGCTGATGAATGAATTAGTTTTGGAAATGTTTTCAGCAGGTGATCTGCTTGACTCATTAGGGAAACTGTCTGGTTCATTAGCTGATATACCTGGTTCAGTGGATAATACATCTGATTAAACAGTGAAACATGAATTCTTTTAAAAAACAGACCCTTCCCCCCCCCCCCCCACACTAACCTTTATCCCCTACAGTAGTGGGAGATGTAACTGGTCAGAGCAACTTTGTTTACCTCTGTTCTCTTCTTCCCCCCACCCCTTAATACCTTATTGCCTATCAGTGTATCCTGAGGGACCACAGGCAAGTGGGAGACAAGTTCTATGCTGATGTAGGCAAAAATCTGGCTTGGCTATTTCAGTAAATCACTGTCATCCAGAGTGGTTCTGAATTCTGTCAAAAAAAAAAAAAAAAAGCCTCAATTTGCTAGGCAGACAGAATGGGGCTCTTTTTAAACCCTGTTGAGAGTCATAGCCGTGAAATCTTTGTTTGCAAATCAGGGCTCTTTTCAACAATGCTGGGTGGGGGGGGACCAAAACAGCAATTCTAAAGTCTCTTCTCTCCACCTCAGCCTCTTTCTACTTGGGGAGGATGGGATCCCTGGAGAAGGTACCGCTGTCTCCTTGCCAATATGCTTGTCACAACCAGGAACAAACAGTCCCTGGAGCCATCCAAGCTCAAGCTCAAAAAATGTGAACAAATTCGAATTGTGATTTTTTTTTTTTTTTTTGTTAGCAATGGGGAGGGAAAACTAGAAGGCATTAGAATCCCCTGGAGGACTTGTTAAAACATGGATTTCTGGGTCAAATCACATCCTGGTAAATATTTAATGACCTGCTCTCTTTGGAAGAAAAGATGTGATTTGCATTTGCCAATTTCTGTGGTGTAAATACTCCCACAATAGTCAATTTCCAGCTACGTCCAAATTGGGAAGAGATGCGGAGCTCATACTAGCCAGCTCCAGCAGCAGGAAGGGGAGCCCCACCTTCACGGTTTCTGATTTAGCAGGTCAATGGGAGGGCCTGAGAATTTGTACTTCCAACAGGTTCCCAGGGGGTGGTGCAATTGGCGCTAGTCCAGAGTTATTAGGTGTCAGGTATCATGGGAATTTCCTTGGACTTTGGAGACCTTGCCACTTTCCAAATACCCTCTCTTAGGACCTCATCTTCTTTTTCCCCTTATATCCTGAAGGGACCTGAGGCACGTCATTGGAAAGAACCCTTAACCACCGCATGGTCTCTGGGCTGTCACGTTTGGGAAAGTGAAATATACCAGTTTTCCAAAAGGAAGCCACATATGCTGCCCTCTTTTGTTTGCACCCCTCCTTTGTCATAACGTGAATGTAAGGAACCAGGTCTTTGTCATTATTATGGTCCCTGTCTAGCCCAGCGCCAGTCAACAGTCACTGAGCGGAAATGAGCATGGTATACTGGCTTGCACGTGAAATACAGATCTCAGGGTTTCCATCACTCTTCCGATCTTTATTTGCCTGTCCGTCTATCAAGTTCATTCACTTGTGCGATGGATATTTAAATCCGTACTATGTGCCAGTCACGGGATCCTGGAAATGTAATAGTGAATGCGATAGGCACAATATCTGACCTATGGAGCTGAGATAGGGAAGACAAATATTAAATATAAATTAGATTTGCAATGAGTGCTTCAAAGAGAAAGCCCAGGATGCATGAGGGCATCCAACAGGGTAAGGAGTCAAGAAAGGACTCTCTGAGGAAAGAAGGTCAAATTGAAGCCCGAAGTATGGGTAAGGGTTTCCCAATGCAAGGAGTTGGTAGCAGCAGGTATGTGGCAGGATGTATTCCAGGGAAGCAGGAGCACAGGGAAGGGAAGTGTGGCAGGAGAGAAGGCTGGACAGAGAGGGGGGTTCTAAATGTTACCTTCATAACAAGGGGCACCCTGGAAGGATCACAAGCAGAGGAGTGCCAGCTCCCATCTGGCCCAAGAAAACGTTGCCTTTGGAGGTGGTGCGGCCCACGTGTTCTTGGGCGTGTCGTTTCTGAATCACAAACCCAGACAATATGTCCCATTACGCAAGGTTCTGGCTGAGCTTGTTCCGAGTTCTCTTGAGGGCAGCCATTCCATTCTCAATCATCCTCTGGTTGTGCTACTCTTATCATCCAATGAAACCAAACTGCTCAACGTCAAGGATGCCGTCTTTTTTCCTTCTGTTGTCCCCTTGTGCCTATAGTGGTGCTGGGTGCTCCCTGGGTCACTCGTGAAGAGTCACTGGGACCAAGAAGATCGCTTGACTTACTAAAAGGATATCAGGCTTCCAGTCAAATTCTCATTTACCAGCTTGGAGAAATAAATGGAAGTTGCCATCTTGACTTCTCCGGCCAACTTAGTAGTCTTTAAGTTTCAGCAAATGTTATGCCCAGAATTCGTGATCCCCAAAGACCACCAGGGAGCCGAGTCCGACGCAAAAGCAAAAGAGCCTTTATTCGAGCTAGCTCGAGCTCAACCCTACCTGCACCGACGCAGCGGTGAGATACTGGGGAGAGAGAGCGAGTTTCAAAAGGACAAAGGTTTTATTGGGGCCTAGAGGCAGTTGGTGAGGTAATGGCTGTGGCCTCAGCCGATTGGCTGGGGAAGGGTCCGAGTCCTGTTAGGCAGGTGAGCGGGGAGGTTACTCAGGGGGAGGAGGCGTGGTCAAGGTGAAGGACACAGAACAAGATGGAGTCGGCCCGCCCTTTCACACGTACCTTTAGCCTAGGTGATTGATTAACTAAACCTTTCTTTGTATGTCTACAGATCATGCGTTGTTTCCTAGAAAGACCCGGAACCAAACCCTCTTGCACGACTCCCCCCCCCCCCCCCCGCAAAGAGCACAATACAAAATCCTAGCATTATGTCTACAGCCAGCACCCTTGAGTCCACACACAATCAAAAGTGTTGCCGATTACTGTGTTCCCCTTTTACTGATTAACGGCTCTCAAGTTCCTTTAAAAATCTTTGGGCCAGGCAGTAACCTGGTTTTCTGCCTTCTCCCCAGGTAGCTGGCCTCCTGAATAAAGCTGATATTCCGTCCCAATCAAACTCATCTCTTGAGTATTGGATTTTTGAGGGACGAGCAGCTGAACTTGGGTTTTTCAGCGACAAAACCATACGCGTTCTTTAAAGTGTTTGTGAAAGAATTGACTAAGATACCACAGGCAAAAGTTCTAGAACGCTGTGCATGTGTAAGATGGCATAATTAACGACAGGTAAAGTGGTTCGGGACAATGGGCCCAGTCTTCACCCAACACAGCCCTCTTATTTACCTTCCTGTTCAAATCACCACCCCCCAAGCTGCCCATTTGGACTTTGGGGCTTATTTCACACTTGGCAGTCTTTCCGGGTGACAGGGAGAGGCTATGGCCAGGACCAGGGAGCCCAGGAAAACATATGTTCCTTGATGTTCCTCTTACAACCTGCATTTGGCTCTCTCTGATGTCTAAGGTGCCGTCTTGTCAACACATTTCCTCATAGGTGCATGCGGTGACTTTATTGTTTCTTGGGGAAGAAGCAGGGCACTGTGGCTTAGGGAAGTAACTTTAATTAGTTAATTTATTTTTTAATGTTTATTTATTTTTGAGCACGAGCGGCGGAGGGTCAGGGAGAGAGGGGGACAGAGGACCCGAAGCGGGCTCTTTTGCTGATAGCGGAGAGCCCAATGCGGGGCTCGACCCGGAGAACCGTGAGATCGTGACCTGAGCCGAAGCTGGCTGCTTAACCAACTGAGCTCCCCAGGCACCCCAGGGAAGTAACTTTTAAAGGACAGTTCATGGACCACCCACATCAAAACGAGCCAGGCGTTTATTAAAACTGCAAATGTGTGGGCCTTACCCCAGCTCTACAAAATCACACCTTCTGAAAAATCAAAGTTCTCAGCTCTGCCGTGGTCTATAGAAAGCCATGCTTTCAGCTCACCCACAAAGACATGAGCACAACTTGACCTCAGTCGCCTCATCAATACTTTTGATTATAGATTATAGTTTATATGAATCTCTTCCTCAGATAGGGCCCGTGAGGGTTAAACGAGGGGAAGTATATGCAGTGCTTAAAACAGCTCTTGGCACCTAGAAAGCCCTTGATAAATGGTCACATTTATTATGTCACCCTGGCCTCTCAGCAGCCCTGTGCGTGGGTGGACAGGAAGCTGATATCTACAAAAGCAAAATGAGTTACCAGAGGTCACATAGCTAATTAGCAGCCGGGCAGGAGTAGCACCCAGAATGCCTAACTCTTAAGCCAGCACGGTTTCCCCCACACCAAGCTGCCTCTTTTAAGCCCTGATTTTCCCTAAATGCTTCTCTTCTGAGTACCTGTCTCCAGGTGGCTGGGCAAAGCGCTCCATGGCTCCCTTTCATTAGCAATTTATCAGGATGTTGCTTTGTATCTTGCAAACAGATAACCAGCCGGAGCTCAGTTGACCTCTAGAATCCGTTCAGATATAACTCAGTTTGCATTATCTGACAGGTAGCCCATCTTCTAGCATTTAGGTAAATTGCACAGCCTGCACACCTGACCTCCACGACCTGCCCCCAGGGCTCTGAATCTTTTGCCTTTCTCCCCACCCACCCCCTCCCCTCCTTCCCTTCGACAAGCACACCCTGACACTTTTGCTCAGGGATGCTCTACTCGTGTTGATGCTGACTTAATGCTAAGCACGCGAGAATACAAAGCCCAACCACTCCCCTCCCAGATGCCAGCCTTGCCTTTTGGAGACCGGGGGAGATTTAATTTAGATAGAGATGATTTTTTTTTGCGATATGGATGTCCCAGCCTACCCTTGAGGAACAAACAAGGCAAGAGCCTCTTGGAGCCAGACGCTGGAACACAGCAACATAGTCCCCACATCCCAGAATCCTGCTGTCGCCTTTCTCTGTCTCTTGCAAAGATTTAAGAGGTATCTGTGTTGAGGCACCCTCCAGCTTTCTTAAGATACTCTTGGTAGAGGGGAGGGGACAGGCATTTGGTTTCCATGGGTCCAGGTAACCTTTTGTTGTTGAGTCAGGTATTTGCTCCCTTAGAGACTGGGCCTCTCCGTGACTGCCCCCTTCACACACACGCTTCCCTTCTCCTCCCCCCCCAGCCCGCAACCCAGACATAAGCAACTAGGATTGGAAAATCTTTGCCGCCTCCAACGTGCTGTGGTTCTCAAGCTTGGTCATTCTTAGCTGTCCTCAGGCATTGGGCCAGGTACAGCTGGCATCCTTGAGATGCTTACAGCACAGGTCCTCACGCTTTTTCCATTCCTGACACCCTCAAAGTCTTGGTAAGTTTTTCCACAGTATCCATAGGCCAAAAGAAATACCTACCAGATCGACTTATTGTGTAGCTGGAGCCAAAGAACTTAATGAGGATTTATGTCCCAGCCATTAGCAGCCATTTGAAAAAAAATATACACCTAAATTGAAAGACAAGTAACATTTTTTAGTTTATTCTTGAATAATAACAATTACTTACGCATGGAACGTGTGTGCCTGATGGGCACTGCACAACTTCTGAAACGGTAAATCAGACCGGACACCGTCTGCCTCATTTCCTGCTTTTTCTTGATCCTTCGCGTGGCATTTGCTCCTTTTCCCCAGCGACAGCGAATAATCTAGCTTTGTACACGGTGATGTCACCGAAAGCAAGGGTGTCGAATCCAGTGTTGCAACTGAACAGCACCTGAAGCTGTTATTTTAGGGTCTGACAGATGCCAACTATCGCCGAATTTCCCTCGAAAATTGGAACCATCCTCCGGCATCTCTGTGAGTTTACCGCCCAGGGTCCGGGCACAGAGTTTGGGGACTGGGGCTCTTCAGTCCCATTTCCTAAACTCCTATCTAAACCTCCTCCTCCCCGCAGCCTTCAGAAAAAAGTCTCAGCGCGCGCCTCACCGAATTACTTGCCCCTCTGACATTTCAGCAGACTTTGAGGAGCGAGTCATGTCTCTACTTAGAAGACGTTTTTAGGGCACTCTGGTTTGAGACACTAGAAGAACTTTGCACATCTTCTGTCGTTGCCCAGGCGCCGAGACAAAAGAAGCAGACAGCTTATGCTTTGGCAGTTTGGATGCCGATCGTGTTTCCCAAGCGTGTGCACAGCTAAGTTCGGTCGTAAACATGCTGGTGGCAGAGAAAGAGACGAGGAAGCGACAGCGTAAGGCAAAGCAGGTCAGCTGCCCATGTGATCTGGGTCGCCTGCGTCATTCTTCACGCTTCCGTTTCCTGTGCGGGCTTTCAGTTAGGCATTACGAATCCTTTAAGTGGCTGTTGAGCCTGCCATGCCTGGCACTGTGCTAAGACCTTTATATTCATGAATTTATGTTTAGAACGTACCCATCTAGAAGGTACATTCCACTGTCTGTCCATAAAACCGTGAAGCAATCGAGGCTCAGAGCAGTTACCCGGAGCGGAAGCAGTGAGGCCGGGCCTCGAACGCCTGTCTTTCCGACCGCAGAGACTGAACTTTTAGCCCTATGCCGCTTCTTTGAAAATGTGATTTGCGCCGCAAGGATGCCACATGACCCCACTGGCGGGGACATCCAGGCATCTTACTTCCGAGTACTTTAAACCCTGACGGTCCCCGGGGACACCTGCGTGGCTCGATTGGTTAAGTGACTTCGGCTCAGGTCTGGATCTGGTGGTTTGTGAGTTCCAGCCCCCCCGGTGGGCTCTCTTCTGTCAGCACAAAGCCAGCTTTGGATCCTCTGTCTCCCCCTCTCTCTCGGTCCCCTCCCCACTTGCTCTCTGTCTCTCTCAAAATGAACTTAAACAAACAAACAAACAAAACTTATGAACCTCGGGCCATGTTGCTATCGACGTGAGACTATTTTCTTCCCTAGCCCCAAGGCAAATGCACCTATTTCCCATTTACCACCCACTGTATCCTTCTGTTTCCACTAAGCCTGGACCCTTCCCAGTGGTGTAGATGGCTGTTTCCCCCTCGTGTTCATACCCATTCAACGGCAACACTGAGAATTCCTCCTTTCTCTGTTCTCCCCTCACATGGTTACCGGGAGGGATAGAACACCAGTGTCCTTTAAACGAAAAAGGCAAAAGCTATAAAAGAATAAGAAAGGGCATTTGCCTCACATGGAGGATGGATCATTCAGAGGCCATTGCTTGAAGTTATAGAGAATCTATTAGGCCAGGCTCATGGACATTTATTTCTCCCTCTTGCCCAGGCAGGTCCTAGGAACCCCGGTTCTGTCTATAAAGCAAATGTCAGGCAAACTAGCTCTCCCCGCCACGTCTGGCCTTTAATGCAGGTGGCACCTAATGCCTGGAATTCGTTGTTGGCTTCTGTCTGCATTTTCTCTGAAATTCCCTTTATTGACAACCGAAATGTGCTAAGACTTTGGGAGCGAGGCAAAAGAAAATTCTGGGGAGAATGAGGGGCCAGCACTCCCACACAGTGGGAGGCAGGCTCAGCCGCCTCTCAGGTTGCCCCAAATCTAATCTGCAATAATGGTCTCCTTTAGCTCAGGGCCCTACTTGGTTTTATGCTCCTGCTCCCCCTCCCCCACCTCCCGCTCCTTTGTCTTCTTCTGTTCTCGCCGCCGTATAATTCACCTTTCCCTGTACTCTTGTATTGTTAGACAGTCATGTCACCACCACCACGATCGAGATAAAGAAAATCTCTATAACAACAAAAAATCCGGGGCACCTGGGTGGCTCAGTCGGTTAAGCATCAGACTTTGGCTCAAGTCATGATCTCGTGGTTTGTGGGTTTGAGCCCCGCGTAGGGCCCTGTGTTGACAGCTTGGAGCCTGGATCCTGCTTTGGATTCTGTGTCTCTCCCTCTCTCTGTCCCTCCCCTGCTCTCTCTCTCTCTCAAAAATAAACATTAAAAAAAATTTTTTTTAAAAATCCCACAAGGCCCATCTGCAGCCAACCCCTCCCCCACTTCAGGCCCACCAACCACTGATCTGTTTTCTGTCCTTATAGGTTTGCCTTTTCTAGCATATAAAGTTATTCGCATTACATGGGATGCAGCTTTCAAATTTTGACTTCTTTCTCTGAGAGTGATGCAGTTGAAATTCATCTGTGTTCTTGCCCTCATCAGCAGTGTGTTCCTTTTTTTTTTATGCCAAATAGCAGTCCATTCTATGGGTACAGCCCCTTATATGGATGTACCATGGCTTCTGTTCACCAGTAGAAGGATGTTTGACTTGTCAGAAGTTGGAGGTGATTATGGATAAAGCTGCTATAAACGTTCACATGCCGGTTTCTGTGTTAATACGTTTTCACTTCTTTTAAGGTAAATACCTAAAAATGGGACTGCTGGGTCATTTGGTAAGTATATGTCTATTTACTTTTTTTAAGTATATTTATTCTGAGAGGGAGCACGTGAGCAGGGGAAGGGCAGCGGGAGAGGGGGAGAGAGAATCCCAAGCCGACTCTGAACTGCAAGCATGGAGGCCAACGTGGGGCTCGAACCCATGAACTGTGAGATCATGACCTGAGCCGAAACCGAGAGTCCGGTGCTTAACTGACTGAGCCCCCCGGGCGCCCCCGGACACGTGTACTTTTGTAAGAAGTTGTAAAACTGTTTTTGCGCAGTGGCTGCGTCAGTTTGCATTCCCACCAGCCGTGTGTGTGAGTTCCCGTTGCCCTGTATCCTGACTAGCACTTGAAATTGTCAGTCCTCCCTCCCGTTTCGTACTCCAGTTTTTCGGCAGTTATGGAGTGATATCCCAGTTGTGGTTTTAACTTGCATTTTCTCTAATGACCAATGATGGTAAGCATCTTACTTGCTGATTTGCCATCTGTGCAGATTGTTGGTGAAGAGCCTTTTAAAATCTTTTAATCCATTTTTTTATTGGGTACTTTATTTTCTTATTGAGTCTGGAAAGCTTTGATATGTTCTGGATTCAAAGCCTTTGTGTCTGGCAAATATTTTCTCCTCGTCTGTGGCTTATCTTTTTCATTCCTTTATCAGTGTCGCTTGAAGAACAGAAATCTCCCATTTTTATGAGGTCCCATTGATCAATGTTTTCATTTCATAGATCATGCTTTTGGTGTCACGTCTAAGGAATCTTTGTTTAACCAAAGGCCACAAAGATTTTGTCCTATGTTTCCTCTCGAAGTTCTAAAGTTTTAAATTACATACTTAAGTCTGTGGCCCTTTCTGAGTTTATGCTTCTTTTCTAATTGGTTGTCTTTTAAATACAGAGAGGTTGAAGGCAGAAAGAGAGATGTGACTTAATCCCTGTAAGGAGCTGGTGTTATGACAGTCAGCTCATCGCTGCTTTTAGGAAGCCACTGACGTGCTGGGTGGTTTATGTCTTGGGCTCTGACAGCCTACGCCCTGAGTTTGGATCAGTTTTCCATATCCTAAATTGTAACACAGGGTAATTGCCTACCTTCCTGCTCCTCAGTTAAATGAGTTGTTAATCAGCAAGACTAAGATTAGAATCAGGACTGTACCTCTATCACAAAGACAGGTTCTGAATGAGGAAGACAAGAACTCTTAGCAGGGGAACCCGCTGGAAACACTCCAGGAAAGGTGGCCAGAGTAGTTTACTACTAAATACTAGAAAAACCAATGAGGTTATAAGATCAAGCCACTTGTATCCCCCATACTGCATGTGGCCAGCTTTCTGCCTCTTCACTGCTTTCTCTGGATCCAAGTTAATCTGGACCGTTGGCTCCCGTGGGTCCTCCTGCTTGCTGCTAAAAATGCACTCACTTAGATGTGCCAGTGCTAAATCTGCCCTCCACCTTCCTAGGCTGCCCTTCTCTGGCCTTTTGTGTTTAAGGAGCGACTATGAGCTTTTGGCTGGATGTTTTCTTCTGACAAAGACACCCACGTCATAATCCAGAAGGGAAGACTTACAAATTCACTGCTCCATCGAATCAAAAATGTTTCCCTTATGTGTCCCCAGCCTCCATGCAAGTCTCTCTCCTAAAATCTTCTGGAAGACAAATATCTAAGTATTTAGATGAGAGGCAATGTGACCTGGCCGGGGGAGGGTGGGAGCCTGTGGGTTTGGGACTTGGGTCCAGATCATAATCCTCGCCCTTATTGTGCCGTTTTGTGCAAAGCATTTAACTGTGTAGCCTCAGTTTCCTGACCTTAAAGTGAAGAATATAAAAATCTTTACTTTTTTTTGTGATCCTTAAAGGATATATATAATAAGTGCGTGTGAAATGTCTGGTGCATTGTGACAGCTTTTATAATTATGATGAGGAAATCTGCTCAGACTTCCTCAACCACTGTTTCCAGGATTCATAACCTTCATTGGGGGCTACTTTCTCTTTTCAAATCAAAATGCCCCCTGCTGCTGGCCCCGCGCTCATTTCTGATGATCACATCCAGTCAATGGCCCCCCAGCTATCAGATAGGAGTTGAGAACATCCTAATGGCTTTTGAATTCTTTGAAAAGTACATACATATGTACAGTGCAATCCACTTCTGAAGAACTTGTAGCAGATCAATTCCCGTAAATACCCTAAACGGCTTGAATCGATTGCCATGTGTGATCTGAAGTTCTGATTAATAGAGGCTTTGTTTAGAAAGGAAAGCATGGCATACCTAGGAATAAACGTAACCAAGGTGGTGGCAACTCGAAGACACTGATGAAAGAAATTGAAGACAACACGAAATAAAAGGAAAGAGGTACTGTGCTCATGAATCGGAAAAATGAGTATTGTTAAAAAGTCCATGCTACCCAGAGCAATCGGCAGATTCAACGCAATTTCTATTGAAATGCTAACGAAATACCAATTGTCGTAGAATGAGACACAATGATCTTAAAATTTCTGTGGAGCTGTAAATGACCCTGAAGAGCCAAAGCAATCTAGAGAAAGAACAAAGCTGGAGGTACCATGCTCCCTGGTTTCAAACTATGCTACAGAGCTATCATAATCAAAACAGTGTGGTACTGACATGAAAACACACACATAGATCAATGGAACAGAACAGAGAGCTCGAAAATAAACCCTTGCTTATATGGCCAGTCAACCCATGACAGAGGAGGCAAGAACACACAATGGAGAAAAGCCAGTCTATTAAGTGGTATAAATGGTGTTGATATAAATAAATGCTGCTGGGAAAACTGGACAGCCACATGCACGAAAATGGAACTGGACCACTTTTTACACCATACACAAAAATGAGCCCAAAATGGATGAAAGACTTAAATGTAGGACCTGAAACAATAAAACCCCTAGAAGAAAACATAGGCAGTAATCTCTCTGACCACTGGTCTAAGCAATATTGTTTTGGATGTCTCCTCAGGTAAGGGCCACAAAAGAAAAAAAAAAAATGGGATTTCACCAAATTGTAAAGATTTGCACAGTAGAGGAAAACATCAACAAAACAAAAATGCAACCTACTGAATGGGAGAAAATACTTGCAAATTATGTATCTGACAAGGAGTTGATAACCAAAATATATAAATAACTCGTACAACTCTATAAGAAGCAAACAGACAGAAACCCCTAAACAACCTGATGAAAAAATGGGCAGAGAACTTGAATAGACATTTTCCAAAGAAGACACCCAGAGGGCCAACAGACACATGAAAAGAGGCTCCGTATCCCTCATCATCAGGGAAATACACATCAAAACCACAAGGAGCCACCACTTCGTGCCTGGCAGCATGGATATTATCAAAAAGACAAGACATAACAAGTGTTGGCAAAAATGTGCAGAAGAGGGAAAGTCTGTGCAGTGTTGGTGGGAACGTAAATTGGGGCAGCCATCATGGAAGACAATATGGAGTTTCCTCAAAAAAAAAAAGGGAAAATAGAACTATCCAGCAATTTTACTTCTGGGTATTTATCCGAAGAAAACAAAGACACAAATTCAAAAAGATATAGGTACCCTCCTGTTCCCTGCCATATTTTTTACAACAGTCAAGGTGTGGTAACAACCTAAAGGACCACGGATGGATGAATGGATAAGGAAGATGTGGTATATATATATATATATATATATATATATACACACACACAATGGAAAATTACTCAGTCAAACAAAGAATGAAATCTTGTCAGTAGTGACAACATGGATGGACCTAGAGGGAATTACGCTACGTCAAGTAAGCCAGACACAGAAGGACAAACACTATACGACTTCACTTATATGTGGAATGTAAAAAAAACAAAAAACAAAAAACAAAACAAAAAAAACAAGTGAATAAACAAAATAAAACAGAAACAGACTCACAGATGCCAAGAACAAACTGCCAGAGGGCAGGGGGATTGGGAGGTGGGTGAAGTCGGTGAGGGAGATCAAGAGATACAAACCTATAGTAACAAAATAAAGAAAAAAGCCAACACTATAGCCTAGGGAATATGGCCAATAATATTGTAATAAGTGTATGGTGATACAGCTAGACCTATCAGTGATCATTTAATAATGTATAAAAATATCGAATCACTATCCTGTATACCTGAAACTAATATAATCCTGGATGTCGATTCAGTATTATGTAATTCAAGCGAAACAAAGAAAGAATAAAGAGGGATACCGGGAACCTTTTACCAGTCTTTTCTTCACGGTACCACCTGGCGGTGTTACAGTACAATTTCACCCCCAGGGTGTTGACACGGGTCCAGTCAATACACAGAACAGTCTATCACCACCAGGATCCCTCATGTGACTTTTTCATAACCACACCATTTTTCTCTTGGTCCCACCCCGTCCACTCTGTCTTCCGGAAGTGGAAATCTTCCTTTTTTTTTTTTTCTTTAGCTAGAGTATTTGAAAGCAAACCTTAGCACACCATTTAATCTATAAATACTTTATGTTGCTTCTCTAAAAATTAATGTTTCAGAAAGCAACCATGTACCGTTACTTCACCCATCAAAATTAATAAATCCTTAAAAAAAGGGAAAAAAAAGGAAAGCATTTCTAGGAAAGGGAAGGCAAACGTCACTGTCTACTCTTGACAATATTTTGAATTGTGAGGCTGCAAAATGGTCTCCACTGGCAACTCCCGGAGCCCAGCTACCTGCTACTTCCAGAATGAGTCTGTGCTTGGACAAATATATCTCCTATTTTTTGGCACGCTTGGTGAGAATCAGCTGGGACCATCTTGTTCCAACATACACGGTTCCCAGGATCCCGGGCTGAAAGCGCTATTACGTATTCCTGGGCGAGGGGCTATCTCATGTATCTTAATCCCGGGCAGCCCTGGTGACTCACCACAGTTCTTTGGGGTTTAGCTTTGAATTCCCTTGACTTTGAGGTCACAAACATCAATCTTTCCACATTGCTTTACTTTCATTTCTGAAGCACTGGTGTGCATATCTAACCCCTGCGTGCACATGAGTATTCATTTGCCTGGAAGTCTTAAAAATGCTAATGTGAAATTGGGTTAGAATTCTACAGGCCAGATTCTGACCTCAAATATTAATCATGCCTGGGTAGCCGAGGGGAGCCTTGGTCATTGTAGGGAGAAGGCATACACTCAAGCGTGCTTTACCCTGCAGCGCTGCGAGGCAAGCTAATCAAAATCAAACCCCCATTTTAAAACATTTCACTCACCAGCAGGCTGTTCATTTTTCTCGGGTGTACGTCTTGCTTTTGATTAGACAGAAGCAGTGATCTGATCAACTTTTCGATGGAACAAGAAACAAAACAAGACACGGCCAATTCACATCATGTTTCTAGGATGGCTTTTGAGAGACATTTACTCCTCTGAATTCCATTCTTGTTTATTCAATGTGATCTCGGTGATTCTTTCCCTGGCTCCCCCCTTTTCACCTTTACTTCTCTTCTCCTACCAACTTTCCCCCTCCCCCCCCCCAACACTTTCTTCTTTGCTGAAGAATTATGTAAAAATTAGATCTGAACTTCAACATTCCAGAGAGTTGCCACTTACTGACTCTGGACAGTCCCTCTGAACTTCTCTGGACAGAGTTCTCAGAGAAGTCTCTCTGGAGTGCACCTCCTCTCCCAGGGTGTAAACCATGGATGCTCTGAGCCTGGCCAGCATCAGCCAATCCCTGATGTGGGAGCAACCGTCTCAGTGTGGTCGCTCTGCCCAAGAGGCCTACGCGGACACAGCTCCCCACCTCCCTGTGGTCTTGGCCCTTGTCCATTCATTTATTTCCAGTAGGGCAAGTTCTGTGCCAGCTGCTTTTATTTGTGACAATGTATTTGACATCACTTGGTTCTTAAAACCACCCCCATTGGGGCATAAAGGTGACCTGGCTAGAAAGAGGTAGAGTCAGATTTTGGATCCCGGACTTTTGACCCTAAAGCTACCTGCATCTCACGGCTTTTAAGTTACCATGCAATTTCCTCGCGAGAAAATAGAACATGGTTTTCTTCGTGCCCTTACAGGCCAGTTGGCATAAAACCTGAAATTAACCAGTGAAAAAACCGAAGCCCAGAGGCCCTGTGTGACTCACCTGAGGTCATACAGCTGTTTGAGTGGGCAAAGTGAGACTTGGGCTTGTGTCGTGATGATTCTAACGATTGCAGTATTAGGCACCATACCGGGTATCCCAGTCAAGGAGATAAAGAGACTAAGGTTCAAAGTCAAAGGAACAAAGCCAAACCCACGCCATTCCCTCCTAGAGGAAACTGTTGCTTCAATATGGGTGCAAAGATTGCCAGACCCGAGTACATCCGGTGCTTACACTAATATGGCCTGTCCACCATTCATAAACTCCTTATGGTTTATTTCGCTTATTTACTGCCTAATTTGAGATTCTTTTATTGGGAATATGGAGACAAAAACAAAACTACAAGGTACCCACCACGGCCATGCAAAATAAGAACAAGTCTGAGCTTTTCTTTAGGATTTCTTAAGTTTCTATGAAATAGGCCTCCCGCAGTTGACGAAAGATCTTTTCCCATTTTATCTGGAGTGACGTGGTCCCGCTGTTCGTCTCAGAACAAGAGTAGGGTAACGTGAGAGACACAGCATTCTAGACTATAGTCATGTCTGTTGCTAACAGAGAGTAAAAAAGAAAGAAGGTAGGAGTGAACCATATTGGAAAAAGATATTTCCATCTCAACTATATATATATATATATATATATATTTTTTTTTTTTTTTTTTTTTTTTTTTTGAGAATAGAATCCCTAACAATTCAGTGAATTACAGCCCAGTAAATGAAGATAAGATTTGCATTGGGACTTTCTCATTGATGTCCCCGTAACCATCTACTGGTTTCTTTTGCCACAGAATCTATTCTTCAAGGGTACTGGCATATCAGAACACCTAAAAGAAAAGAAGCATTTTTTTGGGAATTAAATCAAATTTTCATTCCGGAGAAATATCTCCAAGAAGGAGAATGAGCACCATGTCTAGTCTCCCAGACCTGTTTCTGTGCAATTCTCACTTCACCTTGTAAGAAAATGCATGGAATCCATACCACAGATGTATTGAATTAGAACGGCAAGGGCGTTGCCACTGTTAAGCTTTGGTTCCCTGGTAGGCCAGCCTCTGCCCCGGTGGCACTATGGGATATCTCTGGTCAGTGCAATAAATGTTCATTTATTCATCCAACAAATGCCAAGCGCTACCCCCTTAGGTGTTGGGGCTATAGCAGTAAATAAGACTGATCAAAAAATCCCTGCCCACTTTGTTAGGTAAATAAGGAGATAAAAATAACAGGTCAGGTGATGAGAAGCACAACGATGAAACAAAAGCAGGAGAGGAAAGCCCACGGTGCCGTCAATAGAGGAGGGAGCTATGCAGCCCCTGGGAGCCAGTCCACCTTCTCTCTAACTGTTTGTGTGCCTCCTGATTGTCTGACGCCCGAATCAGGCAATCCCTGAATTGTCAGAATCCCGTTTGCCTCGACCAGTTGCATCTTGGCTCAGAGATCTTCATCTCTCAAAGGACTTCACGGAACTCAGCGGTGTCTACACTCCCAGACCTATGTGTCCGATGGCTTTCCAGCTTCCTTCTTTCTTTCTGGTGACCATTTCCTTGCTCTTACTTCCAATATTTCTCACTCTGCCTCCGCCCCAGGGCTTTCCTCCTTGGTCTCTATACATGAGCCAACGGTCCTGGCTTTGTCTTCCGTTTCCTGCCCCCCCTGCCTTGAACTTGGCGGCCCCCAAATTGCCGGAGAAGGGTCTCACTCCGCTCTGCTTCCTCCAGACCCCAGTGGTCAAACTCCAGCAGAGGGCTGTGCCTGGTACTCACACAAAGCTTGCTCTGGCACCTGTGTCCGCTATCTAATTGGAAAAGATTATTTCCAAATATCTTGAAGCAAAGAAATAGCCACTTCCTATGCATACACATACCCGTGGTGCTTTAGGAAGTCCTTCTCCGAAAAAGCATTGGACACAGCCTCCACCACGCTTTGTCGCCCCGCACACTGAAATTCGCTCACAGAGCCATACTCCCACGGCGGTGGGGCTGCCTTAGTTTTTCATCCATACGCCTAATGTGCTCGGAGTTTCTTCAAGTTCTTCCCCCTAACAATATCCTGCCACCGCCAAGGTCCTTGGGTTAATCGTACCTTCCTAATTTCATATAATTTCGTTTCTTAATCCACCTAAAGTATGTGTCCTTTAGAATCAGAATGCTGGTCTCCCCCGTCTGGAGATGTCATTATTACCAGATGCCTAAATGGCTTTCAGAGGCACTAATTACTTCACAGCCCTGTCCACCAGGGAAGCCTCATCCACTCTCTCGTCACAGCTATGGCTACTGTTGCTCGCAGACACCGTTGCCCGGATGACCCCAAGTACGCCTGTCCCTTTTGGCTAGAGGACTGCCCTTCTCAGACAAACCTAACTCCTGCTATCCACGGACTTGCAAAGCATCAGCTGTGGAGCGTTCGTCATGTGCTACAAATATCCACACTACTTCTCTAGGTAAGGAAACCTGCCTGGTGACAGTTATTGTTGAAATTTAATAATAGGTTATGCAAACTCTAAATGAGAAGACTTTACTTTTGTCTTTCACTGCACGTTACCTTTTATATGAGAGTTAAATTGGAGAACTGTTAGTTATACGGTTGATCCTGAATACACATGGGTTCAACTACTTGCTTTCGTTTCAAGAGTCGATTTACACTGGCCTGAATGTTTGCACTGGCTTCTGCACAAACCATAACTCCAACCCCTGTGGCACCACATGTTCTCATGTTTAAACAGTATATTTGGGATAAACAAGGATAGCACAGTGATAGGAAAAGCAAAGAAAGAATGTGAGTAATTTCGGCTTTGTTATTCTATGTGACCACTTGGAGTATTTATTTGTGTTTAATATTTAAAACAGTAAAACAGCGTCAACCATGAATTGTCTTACTGAACCTGAGCAATGCCTTTAAAGTGGAAATCTACTCGTTTTAATGAACTGTTGAAAACTAGAATATGAATTAAGAAAAAAAATGAAGTTTCATCATAACGTACTAGACAGTTATGCACATCAAATGTTATTTTTTCAGACTATCATCGAAGGATCAAAGTTCAAACTGTTGGGTAGATATGAAAGTTGGCGGTAAATAGTTTCGGGGTTTTGTCTGTTTTGTCTGGAGGGAACCTGGAGGAACTAGAAGCCATCGCAGGATTTGCTCATGATTGCTCTATAATTTTCGCAAAGAAACTTGAAGTGAGGAACGAACATAAAATGCCATTGGCCCGGTGAAGCTGATCCAAGAACAATGAAAACAGAAACAGATAAGGGACAGCGAATCAATAGCTCTATTTTGAAATATGTAGCGCCTTCGCTCTCACACGGAGCCTCATTTCATGATCGTTGCTGAAAATGATTGTGTTGCACAGAGCAAGGGGTATCGAAAAGCTGTATGCTCCAGGTTCCAGAGGAACCATAGAGTCGCTGTTGCTCTAATCTCCATTTCTCTAATTAATGTGAAACTGAGCACATTTTCGCCTTTATTGGTCACTCAGGCTTCTTCTTTTATGAAGTGGCTGCTGAATTCCGCGCCCATTTTCCTACACGGTTTTAATATCGATTTATGCAAATTTATTATATAGTCTCAGTATTAATCCTTTCACTGCCGACCCCCGAATTCCCAGATCATGCACCAATAATTGGGGAGATTATGTGAGGCTATCTATTTTTTTTTGTTCGGAATTATTAATTTTGCCGTATTGTGGAATTTGCAGTCTATGACAGCAATTCCTCGATATTTCTGAATTTCACATTTCTTGGTGAATTCTTTATTTTTTGTAATGACCTTACTTAGGGTCCATCATGTTTATTTTTGTTAGAGTTCGTTTTTTTTAATTAATATTATTATATCAGGGCTTCTACTTCCCACAAGACGGGGGTAACAATGACTGGGTTTTACCGTCCTTCCTGAAACAACAGCACAAGGCAAACCAAACAGACAAACCAAAGAGTGAAGCAATAATTTTCAAATCACCACACAGCAGGTAATGGAGAGTAGTGACTCCTGATAGATGGGAAACAGACGAAGTGAGAAATCGGTCCAGTTTACTGACTTGAGAGTTTCCAGGATGCGCTGCGAGGAGGAAAACCCCAAGTAGTTTGACAGACTCTCTGAGTGGAAGCAACAGAGCCACAAGGCAGGAGAGAACAAGGTGGCTGGGGTTCACAGGACAGAATACTGAAGAGCATCACGCAAAGAGAACCCCACAAAGCTTCCACTATTCAGCTGAATACTGAACAGTATAAGACTGTGGGAAAAAAATACCAGAGGCTGGGGAGAGATCCATCCAGAAACGATTAGAAAGAACATCGAGCAAAACTCAGAAGGACAGGGAATAGTTCCCTTTTCTGCCAACCAGACTGGAACATTTCATAATTATGGGCTTTTGGGTAGAGTACTATAAAGTATCTTGCCTCAGTGGTGGAGAATAATTCGTGTTAGACCAAGCACTGCTCTGGTCCCTCCTGACAAAGATTGAAAGTGAGACCCAAAAGGACCCAACTGCGTCACGATAACTTCACTCTATTCGAGAACAAAGTTCAAGGCTATTTTAGGAGTGCGAAACGATCCAGGACCCAAGGTAAAATTCATAATATTTGGCATCCAAGAAAAAAGAAACCACAAGGCATGAGAAGTAAAAGCATGTAAACCCAAATTCAAGAACGAGGGGAAGAAAACCAACTGAGAATGTGACATGACGGTGGAATTAGCAGACAAGACCTTGTAACAACTATAGTTGTGTTCCACACGTTTAAAAAGTAAGGTAGAATCGTGGAAGGTACAAAAAAGATACACACTGAACTTCTCTAGATGAAAAAACTAGTTTGTGAAGTGAAAAATACATTGTTTGAGATTAATGGCAGATTAGACATAGCAGAAATGATTAGTAAACTTGTATTGCCATCAAGTTAGACAGATAGATCAATGGAACAGAATAGAGTCTAGATATAGATCCACACATAAATAAACAACTCATTTTGACAAAAGTGCAAAACCAACTCAGTGGTCAGAGAATAGTCTTTTCACGGAATGGTGTTGGAAGAGTTGGACATTCACATGCAAAGCAAAAACAAAGCCAGACTTTGATCCGTATCTTGCACCAGGTACAAAAAATGACCTACGTGTAAAATCTAAAACTATAAAACTTATAAAAGAAAACAGAGAAAAACTGAGTTAGGCCAAGATGTATTAAATACGATGCCAAATGGATGCAAAAAGGAAAAAGAACCGATGAATTGATCTTCATCAAATATCTGAAAATCCGCTCTGAGAAAAGGATCATTAAGAATGAAAAGACAAGGGGCGCCTGGGTGGCTCAGTCGGTTGAGCGTCTGACCTCAGCTCAGGTCATGATCTCCCGGTTCGTGGGCTCAAGCTCCGCGTCAGGCTCTGTGCTGACAGCTCAGAGCCTGGAGCCTGCTTTGGATTCTGTGTCTCCCTCTCTCCCTGCCCCTCCCCTGCTCATGCTCTGTCTCTCTCTGTCAAAAATAAATATTAGGAAAAAAAAATTGAAAAAAAAAAAAAAAGAATGAGAAGAGAATTCATAGAGTGGAAGAAAATATTTGCAAAACATGAAGGACTTATATCCAAAATATGTAAGAACTCCCAAAACTCAATAATAACAAAACAACTCCATTTGAAACCTACAACAGAGATTTGAACAGACACTTTACCAAAGACAATACATGGATAGCAAATAAGCACATGAAAAGATGGTCAACATCATTAGTTTTAGGGAAATAGAAATTAAAACCACAATAAGATACCACTACCCAGTTATTAGGATAACTAAAATTAAATAATTGGTTGTACCAAGTGTTGGCAAGGGTATGGAGGAAGAGAACAGACATTGCTGTTGGGAATGTAAATGGTGCAAGCATTTGAGAAAATAGTGGTTTAGTTTCTTAAAATGTTAAACATTTACCTGTGCTCCAGGCATTCCATTTCTAGGCATTTATTCAAAAGAACTGAAAGTGGATGTCCATACAAAAGCTTGGACATAAATATTCTTAGTAGCTTTATTTGTAATAGCAAGAAATTGGAGCATCACGATCAGTCCATTCAAGGCCCTGGGTTGCTTTATGTGTATGTGTATGTATACACATGTAGGACACATATATGTGTGTATTCATTATCTTCCTTCCGTATTGTTATTCTGCACTCCCATTTTAGTTTGTTTGATGTATGTTACTTTCATGTGTTATCGTAGAATGTGAATAAGTGTTGTTCATGTATTTCTAATTTACATCAATCACATTGTGCTAGACTTCATTCTATATTCCACATCTCTCCCCAGGACCACGCTTCTAGGGTTTATCCACGTGACTATGCGTGCCTTTGGTATGTTTCTTCTCACATCCCTGCTAACGCTTACCCAGCTTTTCATTTTATTTTATTTTTTTTTTAATTTTTTTTTAACGTTTATTTATTTTTGAGACAGAGAGAGACAGAGCATGAACAGGGGAGGGGCAGAGAGAGGGGAAGACACAGAATCAGAAGCAGGCTCCAGGCTCTGAGCCATCAGCCCAGAGACCGATGCGGGGCTTGAACTCACGGACCGCGAGATCATGACCTGAGCTGAAGTGGGACGCCCAACCGACTGAGCCACCCAGGCGCCCCTTACCCAGCTTTTTAATAGTTGCCTACCTGATATGCGCAGAGCGATGTATCATTGTATTAATGCTTCTTTCTGATTAGCGATGATTGCCTTCTGCAAATGATCTGTTCACATCTTTTACCCGATTTCTCTTGGGTTTCAATATTTTCTAGTGGATGTATAGATATTTCTCATCTATTTTGGATATTTAATCCCTTGACTTTTTTTCATCAACGTTGATTAACTTTACACACTGGGTCCTACCTTAAAGAAGTTCTTAAACGTCTTTGAATCCAATCCGTCAACATTTCACCTTCCAATGTCTTACCTTTAAGAGTTTAACAGTTTTAAACAAGTCCTAGGTCACAGATATAATTATGATTAAATGACTTGCCTTCCACTGGTAAACCCTTGCTTAATCTGGAAGTCCTCGTCTGACTTTTATGTAGGGATCAATTTTATTTTTCTTCACAGGTGAGCCAGGTTTGCCAATAACCCTACCCTTGTAGCCTCCACAATTGCTTATCAAGTTCTCGTGTGCACGTGGGGCTCTGAGGCTCTAGTCTTTTCCATTGTTCTCTTTGTTTTTTCGTAAAGTAGTGCCATACTGTTTTCACTGATGTGGCTTTGTAGTGGACTCACAAGACACCTTGTAATGAAAAACGTCTTTTTGCTGTTTTTCAAGGTTCGCTTAGCTACTTGCAAAACTTATTTCTATAAACTTCCAAAGAAATGTATTCATTCCTTAAAAAACGCAGCTGGCCTGTTTATTGAAATTGAATTTATAAATGAAATTATAATTAGTGCCCTTGTGCTATGTTCATCATATCTCGTTCATGAATATGTAAGATATTTTTGCCTGTTCTCAGAGCTTCCTTTGTGTCCTTTAAAATATTTCTTTTACTTTTTTTATGCTTAGATATGCATCCTTTATTATTTATGTGTTTATTTATTTGTTTACTTTTATTTAAATTCAAGTTAGTTAGCAATGAGTGTGGTCTTGGCTTCAGGAGTAGAACCCAGTAATTCATCCCGGTGGATATGGTACCCAGTGCTCATCCTGAAAAGTGCCCTCCTTAATGCCCATCACCCATTTAACCCATCCCCCCCACCCACATCCCCTCCAGCAACCTTCACGGTTGTTCTCTGTATTTCAGAGTCTTTTATGGTTTGCTTCTCTCACTATTTTTGTCTTATTTTTCCTTCCCTTCCCCTATGTTCATCTGTTGAGTTTCTCAAATTCCACATATGAGTGAAATCATATATCTGTCTTTCTCTGACTCATTTCACTTAGTAATACTTCTAGTTCTATCCATGTTGCTGCAGATGGCAAGATTCCATTCTTTTTCATCCCCGAGTAACATTCCATTGTATTTGTATACCACATCTTCTTTATCCATTCATCCATCGATGGACATTTGGGCTCTTTCCATAATTTGGCCATTGTTGATAGCACTGCTATAAACATTGGGGTGCACGTGCCTCTTCAAGTAAGCACCTTTGTATCCTTTGGATAAATTTCTGGGAATCTAATTGCTGGATCATAAGGTAGTTCTATTTTTAATTTTTTAAGGCACCTCCATAGAGTTTCCCAGAGTGGCTGCACCAGTTTGCTTCTAATATGTTTCTATTTTCTTCATCAAAATCTTGTGTACTCATTGTAAATTCCTTGATCCTCTTTTGTTGTTGTCACTCTTGTGGGTGGCATTTTATTTTCAGTAGTTTCTTGACGTATTTTTATGAGGCGATCTTTAACCTAGTGACCTTGCTATTCACCTTCATTACAAAATGCTTCCTGTTAATTTGTGCATTTTCTATATAGATGATCATCTTGTCGGTGAATATTGACAATTTTACCCCCTTCGAATCCTTCAAGTCCTATTTCTTTTCTTTCCATACGACATCAGCCAGGACCATTAGTAATAGCAATCATCTGTGAATCCCAGGTCTCAAAGTAAAAGTGTCTAAAAATTCTCCATTACGTATAATGTTTGCTTGATATTTTTGTCAAGTTAGAAAGGCCCCTTTTACTCCTGGTTTGCTAAATTTTTATTATACATGTGTGTGATTTTCTGTATCAGATAAGATCATCAGCATTTCGAAGACACTATTTCATTACCTTTGGGCATCTTTTGTTGTTGATAGGATATTGCTATCAACATAGTTATCATTTCTTTGTAGATAATCTGATTTTCTTTCTAGTTCATTTTAAGAGTTTTTCATTTCCGATCTGAAATTCCCCTACAGTGTACCTACATTAGGATGTTTAATTTATCCACTTTGGTTTCTGAATTCTTCCTCACTCTGCAGACTCCCATACTTATTCAGGTCTGGAAAGTTCCCCTTAATTATTACATCTCCACCATTCTTTACTTCTGGAATTTCTTCTTCTCCTTCTTTTTTTTTTTTTTTAAGGTGGGAGTTACACAGGTGTTTGTTCTTTCTATCTATCATCTATCTATCTATCTATCTATCTATCTATCTTTTTACGGTTCTCTTTATTTGTTCAAGCTATTTTTTTAAATTAATCTTTACCACCATGTGGGGCTCAAACTCACAACCCCAAGATCAAGCGTCCAACACTCTACTGACTGAGGCAACCAGGCACCCTACAAAATTTCTATTACACAGTTTTTGAACTGCCTCTATTTTTCCTCCTTACATCTCTTGTTCACATTTTTCATCTCTTTACCTCTTTATAAATCATTGCGCCAATTTCTTTAGCTATATCTTCAAGCTTTTTAGCTCAATGTTGTTTTAATGCAAGAAGATTAATTTCTACGACCAACTTATGTACTCACCGCTAGAAGTTCTTTGTGAGTTTTCATATTTGATTTCCTATACACAGAAACAAGAGACTGTGGAAAGTTGACTCATCTGTGCACAGCCACGGGGGACCTGCTAAATCTGGAAAATGCTTTAGGGGAAATTGAGAATCAATTGAAGGAGCAACACAATGAAAGGGAGCTTTAAGTAAAACAAATGTCAAGTTTCCTCTGATTTGTGACAAGTAGGACACAAATGGCCCATTAAAATGTACTTGGAGGACAATTTAGCCCTAGAAATATATACACCTGCTGTAAAAATACAACCAAAAATATTCCCCTAGAAAAGAATTTGTTTTTGTCTTTTTTATCTCAACCCAGATTCAACAGGTCAATGGCTTTTCAACGCCCTAAATGATTTGTACTTTTAGTATGCGTCCATCCAACTGAGATTCCAACAAATGGGCCAACATACACGAACTGCAGTCTGTTCCTCTTTGGAAAATCCCTTCTGATCCCCGCGCAACAAGTGGCAGAGTGGACACCTGGTGACATGAGCTGGGATGAGAACGAGCACCTGGAAAAAAATCATACTCTTCCCCCCAAATGATAGTAAATTGGGGAGGGCTGGGTTCTTTATCAGTGGCTTATTAGTAACAAAAAGTTATGTAAAAATCAGTTGTGTGCAAATTTGGCAAATATTTATTGTGAGAAAAGAACTCTGAAAAATAAAGTTCCTAGGAAATCCAGCTAAAGTCCTTCTGTTATCTAAAAATAAAAGCAGTGTAAAAGAGTACCCAAGGATTCAAAATAATTTTATCATTCACAAAATTATGCAAATGCGATGTGTACTTATCAAAAAATGTGAAATTAAGTTGGAGATACCTTTTTTGGGAAATTGGTTTAAATTACTTAAAAAACTCCTATCTGTGGCAGAAATATGTTTATAAAATGAGATCCTCAAAGGGTTATAAAGAGCCTTTTTAAAAGAGTTGAATTTTAGAAGAACTAGGCAAATTGATTAGCAAGGGACTGGTTTCAGCCAAATTGCTTTCTGGCAAACTGATCACCAGCCCATTTCAACAAGGAGAAGGTAATTTTTTTTAAGCTACACCCATTGGACTTTCATTGTTTGTTTGTTTGTTTTAAATGTGTGTTGGAGGTTGATATTTGACATATGTGAGTAGCATGTGAGAGGTAGGGAGTTAGCCCACTTGGCCGGAGAGAAGTGGGGTTCTTCTACTGAGCCACATCAGAGCAGACCTGGGAAGATGTAAAATTTTTCATTGATTGAAATGAGGATATAGAGGGAAAAATAAAGGTTAGGACAAAGCATCAAAGAATCCCAGATGCATGTGTAATGCGATAACAAGGTAGGAGAGGACCTAAGATATCTCAAGGGTAGAGGCAGTGCTCACAAGGAACCCCTGGGTCAGAGACTGGAGCCAGAAGTGAGAAAGGAATTATTACTGAGAAGAGATGCAAAGAACAGATACTAAGAGCAGAGAAGAGTAAGCCCAGGAGTCCTACAGCGAAAACCAACTGCCCTTAGCTGTTTTGGTAGAAAATGTACCTGCAAATTTAGAACGGCTTTGATCAGAAGCCAAACATGGCAAAGAGGTGCCATGAGTATATGATGAGTGGACTGGTTCACGGCGGGTGTGGACCAGATGCCTCACATGTCTGAGTCTTGGAAGCAAACCTTTGAGCTAACGGACAGCGGTAGAGGAGAGCGCCTGGAGAAAACTGTAATAATATTTTCATTACAAAATGGTTTTGATTATTTTGATCCGTTGGCAAACTCAAGTTCTATGTGGTAGGGGCAAGAAGCGGGGAGAAGTGTGTATTCAAAAAGCCAGTGGCCACCAACGTAGCCTGAGTTGAAGACACCTCTCCATTGACTCTCTTAGGTGACAGCAGTGATTCAGAAAGTGAGCCCCTCGCTGCTGTGAGTTACCCGCGTGTAATCAGCACTCCGCAAGGGAGCTTATCCTGTTTCCATCCCCTGTCTCCCCTGCCCTGTTCCCACCCATTCTGACTTTGGTAGCCTTTGTCTGAGCACCCACAACATCCTCTCTCCGTGTCTGTCTTATATGTGCAGTGATCATTTATTTACCTCTTTCTCTCCTTCATTACACTATGAGCTTCTGAAGGGCAGGGACTTCTGTCCTTCATCTTTGAAACCCCAGGACCTAGCCCAGTGCCCGGCCTACAGAGACGACGACGAATGAATGAAGAGACATAGTTGGATGAATAAAAGGGTGGAGAGAGGAGCGCCTCACATGCATCCACATAAACACACACAGATGCAAACAGCCGGGCTCACAGGCTCCTTCTGTGCTCCTCTGATGCTCGTCCCAAGGTCAGACCTCTCTGTGCTGTTGAAAGTAATCCTAGGAGAGACTGCTTTCAGCTGTCAACAGTTCCAGCTCATCATGTCTCTAACTGTCGTGTTTAATATCAGCCATGCGAATTTGGAGTGTCGTCAGACATTCCATCCCCATCTCTGGCATCTGTGTCCATCCTTCCAACCTCTCCTCCTTGGTGGTTGCTTGGCATTTTCTCTCCATTAAGAGGAGGCCACCGATGATTTGCTTTCTTGCGGTGTTTACTTTATGTCTTTGTCCAATAGCTATTTGTCACTTTTATTGTATTTTTCTCCCCCTCTGCATTCATCTATAGATGAGGCTTCAGCCTTAGCATTTGCTTTCAGAAAAGATGACAGGGTGCCTTCCGGACCTAGATATGTACGGCCCTGGTCCCTACCGAACCCAGCTACGTAGGAAGCAGAACATTTGCACACCCATCAGGGACCGTAGAAATTTAACACTGTGCACTGAGTACACACTCCTCAAAGCCGTTTCAAAAGCATTCGTGCAATTGAGTCTCACAAGGCTAATTTAGGACAGGTGTCATCCTCTAAAAATAGATCCGAGTTTTGAAAAGAGCAGTCGGGCCTAATTTGGGCTGGAGCTCTTTCTACCTGCCAGTGGGACTATCGGCAGGTCACTGCTGACCCTGAGCCTCTTTTTTCCCACCTCTTCCACGGTGATAAGTAATACCTATCACTTTCCTATCTTTTAAGTCAGAACAAGTATATAAAATAGCATACGCTTAACTACTTCACACGATTTTGAGAAGGCTCGAAGAAGATTGCCTGGATGAAAGAGTTTTTGAAGTCATGGGGCATTATCAAAAAAAGATGGGGATGGTCATTACTAAAGCATTATTATTATGTATAATATATGGGGAAATTCTAGGGATACAGGCAATTTTTGATGATCAGAACCCAAGTCTCCTAACTCCCATTCCAGAGGTTTTCCCTCCCCGTTGTGCTACCTGTGCCAATACTGAGAGAGGCCTGTAAGGCGCCTCTTTGCACCAGCGCAGGGGGGCGGGGGGGGACAAATGTCATCTTCCCACCCCCACCCAGCCTTCCACTTTCTGGGTAGAGAAGCCTTGGCTCTCTTTCTCTCCATGTCAGTGCCTCTTGGAAGAGGTGTCGGACCTGAGCACCTATGACCCACCTGACGAGTCACCATACAGCCAGCCCCGAATTCTGCTCAAGGGCACAGTACGGAAAATCACATCTGCCTCTTTCTTTTTCTTTTGGTTTTCTCCGGCCTCTCAGTCACGGCTCCCAGACCTGGCTAGTTTTCTGACTCGCTGAATGATTCGGCTCTCTCAAAAGCGCGTCCGCTTACCGACAGATTTCCTTTCTGGCAAATACTTCAGGGGTTGCCATCTGGGGGCTTTCTCTAAGGTGACGTTTGCCATCACTGGGGCTACCTGTTTCGTGAGCGCGTTTACATAATAGGCCACAACCGGCCTGAGAGCCACAGCGAGAAGCAAACCGTGGCCCGTGAACGGATTGCGGAAGGAGAGTGACCTCAGAGAGCAACGTGAGGCCAAGACACTCCCGAGCAAACAAAATGAAATTACATTTTCTCGATTCCGAAGGAGCTTGATGGAAACATCTTAGCCTCACATCCCGTTGCTCTCACCAGATAGTCATGAAGCTGGCTCTGTGGATAAAAGCCGGCACATCTCCCCTCCCTAATTGCATCAGCTTGACCCTCTCTTCTGATTAAATGCTTATAATTTTTCTCCCAGCATGTAATTTTTTAATTATAATATGTTTGAAGAACATCAAAATTATTTGGCTGTTTGCAGGGTGATTGTTGACAGCAGAGTCAATTCGTTTCTTCTCTGATGTGCTGAGCACCCAGTGGGTGCCTGTGAAATGGTAATTGATGATGGAGGTAGAGACGTCCCTGCGGATGGGTGATGGGCTCACGGGCACTTATGTGTGGGGAGGAGAAGGCCCCACCCTCTGGCCCCAGTGGGTGCTAACTTCCTGCCTCTCCGTGCCTTTGCGGTTGTATGAAAGAGAATACTGGATTATGTAACCGTGCTCTTACTCACTGTCGAGAAATTTCTGCTGAAAGGCCTCCAATTAGCGCAACTGGTCTTCCCTGGGTTTGGGGATGGGATACCGTGCTCTTTCAAGAGAAAGATTCTGTTTGGGACATACTTCCTTGTCATAGGTTTAAGAAATCTGAAACCAAGTAAAATACATTATTTTCTGGGGAAAAAAAAACAACAAAAAACAGAAAAACATAAAAAAAAAAAAAAACAAAACACCACCTAATGAACAAAACCCACCCAGAATTCTGGAATGATGGGGTGACAAGAAGAGAAGAGAAAAGATAGACATAGGGGGGAAAAAAGAGTCTCTGCAAGGGATACAAAAGAAGACCAGGCTTCGGTCTCCAAATTTCAGTGGTAGGTGGATAACTGGTTGGCCTCAAAAGAACAGTCCTCAGATTCTGCCTCACCACCTATCCGCCGGGCAACTTTGGGTAATACATTTATCTTCTCTAACCCCCACTTTCCTCATCTAGAATAGCGATGACGGTGCACCTAACCGCACACACAGTGATGCTTCCATGAAACGCTATTTGTAATAGAACATAGCACACTTCTCCACACAGTGGCTTGGTAATGGGCAACAGCCGCTAAAATATCCAGAAGTTTCTGAACCAGCATCAAGGCGCAGCCCTCTCCCTGTGAAAACTGTAAACACGGTTTAAATTCACAACAGTCTGAACCTCTCTGGGTCGGTCCTTTCTAGAAGCAGGTGGGTGGACAAGACGCCCTCTGCAGGGTTTCATCTGAAGAAGCTACTGGTCCCCATCTCCGAAGGCACGACCTTCCGCGTCCGTTACCTGCTTTTCTGATCTGTGTGGGAGGTTTTTTTGTTGTGGTTGTTTGTGTTTTTTGTTTTTCCTGGAGTCAGCCACATGACCCTCAGACCTGAAAAGGATACTGAATTGCCAATTCAATTTACCTAAAACTGGTGGAGCCTGAAAGCCTAGCCTACATTGACATACAACTAATCTAATACAAATTGATTTTGGTTTTAAATCCAAGCAAGTCAAGAAATTGCTGTGGATTTTTCCAAAACACAAAGGACCTCGCTTTGCTACATCTGCAGAGCCTCTGACTTAGCTTTCTGGGTCCTGGTCTTTGAAATCCTATTCATGTGCCCCATAGCTGGGGCTGCTACCCCCATTCCCTCGAGCACCTCCCGCGACAAATGCCGAGGATTTAAGGAGCTAAAGCTCCTTACGCTACACCACCCTTTTCTTGCCCTTGGTGCCAGTTTGGCACTATCTTTGAACCTGAAATCTGCTCACTGACTCCATAACCATGCATGATTGTCTGGTAACTATATCCTTGGGTGTGAGCCCTTATCCAGAGTAACTTGTGACTAACTCGGGTCCTCTAGAACTGAGACTCTGGACTATTTGTGGCCTCTATTTCCATCAACAAGGACCGACCTCCCAAATTCTGGGACAGAGATCAGAGCCCCACCACTCAGGACCCTTCCGCACTGCCAACTGTCTGCCTGTTTGCTTGGGTTTCTTCCACCTCCTGACGTGGGTCTCCTTATTCTCTAACTCATTTCAGATTTCACAGACACTGGCCTCTTGCCCAAACCAGCTGTTATTACCTGTTGACAAAGAACTCTCCAAAAGCATTTTTACTGAAGTATCCACAAATCAATTTAGTCTGGATTTCCAGATACGAAGGCAAGGATGGGATTCAGATGTGACCATCTGGGGGGACCGTGGCAAGAAAGATTGCTGGGTCGCACGTTTGTGGCTAATTAGAAGTCCTATGTTAACTTTTCCGAGGATATGTCCAAATGTAGCCAAATAATAATAATACCGACTGAGTGAAGTCATAGTGATGAAACGTGGTAATTAATGACATAATTATCACTGAACGCATGATGACTGTAGTCTTATGTTTTTTAAAAGCTTGAATCAGCCAGATGGGAAACGGGCCAACTGAACAGGGTCAAAACCTAGGAGAACCAGCTAACTGAGGTGCAGCCAGGCCCAGGAGGAAGGATACCTTCAGTTACGGGTTTCAGAAAGACGTGTGGTCCAGTAGATAGCCCTCCTTACGTGGAAACTGTGGCAACAGCCAGCCCACATCAGGCTGCATGTGGAAATCCAAACAAGCATTCAGGCAGGCAATAAGTCAGCAAGGGGACAACGGAAAGGTCTTGGATCTGAGAAACGGATAAGGGTTCCAGGCCCTTATTGTATGGAATAGTCATTCTTACATTCTCACGTGTGTAGGAATTATGTAGAAGGCTAATTAAAGATGAAGCGTTTTTGTCATCATCTACAGTGTTGTTGAATCATTAAGACTGACTCGGGACATTTCTAACAAGTTCTTTGGATGATTCGGATGTTAATGGCTTCAAGACCACTCTCGGGGAAACGTGAATGCCGAGAGACAGAGAGACAACGGCAAGCAATCCCAAGGACTGGAGGAACCAGGCCACTCAGAAAAGTCCATCAGAGGAGGACTCAGGCCCAAGGATTCAGTTAGCGTGACTGCAGTTCTAGAAGTCTGAGCTCAGGAAACAAAGCAAACCCCCTTATCCTTTTGATTATTATGGGAATCAAGTCACTCTGGAGGGGGTATGGTAGGTTTCAGGAATAAAATGAGTCAAATGTCCATGAAAAAAATGTCTTTTCTAACTCAAGAAAAGTAACGATTATTTTTCCCCCAAATCTGATGCTGTTTGCCTTTTCTGTCTTCCATTCATTCAGGGAGACGTTCATTTCTTCATTTATGTATTAAGTACATCTTGATGGCTGCCTCTTTTGCTCCAACTATGATCTTGCTCCTGAATCTAAGAACTATACCTAAACATCCTCCTAAGAACTTGATATGTACAAAGTCTGACTCATCATATTTCTTTTCATCTCCAAATTAACTTTCCCTCCTAAATTTGAATTCTTCAAAGGATCAAGAAAGAAAACGAGAGTCTCTTTTTATATCTCTGTGCCATGGACTAGAATTCCAAGAAGTTTACTCATATTTGCTATGACAAGTGGCAGAGGGGCAAGGGTTTTCTGGCCATTTCCCACACCTCGAAACGGAGGCTCAGAGAGGGTGCATGGAGAGGTAGAGGTATGCACCCTGCCATGCTGATTCCCAGATGAGGGTTCCTTCCCTTTGGCCCCCCCACTGGTGAACTGAGTGTCCCTGATGTGGTTTGGACGCACAAGGAAAGGCTCCGTTTCTGTCACCCGCAACAATAGCTTGATGTAATACCTCAAATTCTGCTACAGCAATTCATTCTTTAGAAAACTTATTTTTCAATGCAAATAAATGCCATTGCCAAAGGAACTAATGACAGTTAATCTGGGTGTTTTTTTTAAGTGTATTTATTTATTTTGAAAGAGAGAAAGAGGGCAAGCGCTCACAAGTGGGGAAGGGGCAGAGAAAGAGAGAGAGAGAGACAGAGAGAGAGACAGAGAGAATCCCAAGCAGGCTCCTCCCTGTTAGCACAAAGCCTGACATCAGACTCCATCTCACGAACCCGGAGATTATGACCTGAGCCGAAATCAAGAGGTGGATGCTGAAACGACAGAGACACCCAGGTGTCCCGACAGCAAAAGTTTTTTGAACCCAGGACTCCTGGCAATCCTCCTGACTACCAGAGTTGCCAAGACCCGCCAACTCTCGTCAGCCATTCCTGCCAGCTTTTGTCAGAGGAACCCTTTTATTCCCCCGGGAAGTTTAAGAGGTTCCATGCCAAAGCATTTATTGGAAAGGGACTTCACGTTCAGAGTGTTAAAAATCATTTTGATCTTTGAATACAAACTAGTGTTAAGTTTTTTTTTGGAAACTTACGGCATTAAGGTATCCATGGTCATTGTCAACATCTTGGACGATGCAAGTTATTGCTTTCTTTCCACAGTGACCACTATCTCCGAGGAAAGGAGGTTCTGAACGGGTCAATGTCACTTTGAAGGTGATGTGAGGAGGAAAAGGCTCATCTATGACTTGTTGCTTCGAAAAGACTTAGAAGACGGGGACCATTCTGGACAGATCTGGATAGCTCTGTTTGGGGCACTGACAGCGAACAGGGAAATACTGCCTGGTGGGGAGAAGGTCAGAATGAATGCCTAAGAGAAGGAGAGTCTCCTTTTCTGTGCTTTTGCTTGGTCGTCTTATTATGAAGAGGATACAAATGGTTTTCAGCACAGATGTCAGCTTCTGAGGGCCAGAAAGTGAGAGTCCGCGATTAAAGGAAAAATCATTTTCTTCGTGGGGTGGGGAGGCTGGTATCTGGGTTGGACAACGATGCTGATGAAATCAACCAGATCCCTGCCCAGCTCCTCACTTCCGGAGTCTGGGTAAGAGGCAGAGGGTGCTGGAGTCAGAACGCCTGGGGTTGTTCTAGCTCTGGCAATTACCAGGCGACTTCTGTGCCATGAAAGAATTAGACCAGATTTTTTCTCTAAGTTCCCTTAGAGCTCTAAGCTCTGTTATAATTCACACACGGGCAGAAAAACTTCCCAGGGCTTCCCACTCTCTCCTCCACCTCTGATCCCCTCTACCAAATAGGCTCCAAGAATAAGAAATCTGCCCCTCCCCACCCACCCACCCCCACCTGCTGTGGACCAGCTTCTCCCCTGCTCGTGTGGGCACGCGTTAGTGCACGTGCACCTGGGTGCCAGGTTAAGCCCTTGTCCCCGCGCTCCCTCGGGAGAGATGAAACCAGGGCTCCGTGAAGCAACCCGGGCACTCAGTCCCGCTCACTCAGATGGAGACCAAATTTGAATGGCACGGCTCATTAATCTGCACCCTCCAGGGGAGTCTCAGTGTCCACGTGGGAGTGCGACTTCGGTGGCCCTGGCCAGGTCATCGTCTGACCCACCAAACCCTTCTTCCTCTCTATTGTCCCCTGTAGATGAGGTGCCCCCATCTTGCCCCACCTCCCCCTTCTCCCAGCCTGGTCTGCGGGGAAGGGTCGCTGGTGACCGGGAGATGATGTCAGAGCAGGACAGGGGCACGGGTCAAACGGAGGCGGAGGCGGCACCTTCGATCCAGCCCAGAGCAGAGAGCTCCACCGCCGTAAACAAGCTGCTGCCTGGGGATTCTGCATCCTGTTAACTCGGCCTCCCTCCCTTGCTTGCTCAGCTCTCCCGTGGGTGGTCCAGCTGAAACCTGTGGTTTGGAGAGTGTCAAAGAGCTCGTATGTGTAAACACAGCCTTCTGGCCAGCGGAGGCAGCGCTCACAAGCGAGCCAGGCCAGGAGTTCCTGGCTCCTATTCCTCTTCCCTGCTTGCTCAGGCAGGTCTCTCTTGGTGAACCGGACGGGTTGGCCTCCAGATCTCAGGTCGTGAGAGCCACGGCTTCTGAAGGATGTGAGAGTTGGCCTTGGCCCTTCCTCTCCTTCCTCCGCCATCCAACCAGCTGCCTAGCGCTGCGAATTCACTTTCCTAAAGTTTTCTCAAGTCTGCCCACTCTGCTCCGTCCCCCCTGCCTCTCAGCTCTTCTCACCCCCTTCTGCAGACTTGACCTCTCCACCAGCTTCCCTGTGCCAATGTCCCTCTTGAAAAATCCATTCTTGGCTTCATCGTGCAAGCGTCCAAATAAGCAAAGGCAATCATGGGACTCCCCAAGGGCAATCGCGAAACCCATGGGAAAACATCCGGTGACCCTCCTTTGTCTACACACACACACACACAGACACACAAAGGCCAATCTCCATGTAGCCTACAGGGCCTTGGGCAGCCTGGCTCTAAGTCTGCCTCCATAACAACGGCAGTGGGGGTGGCTGGGGGGCTAAGGGAGCAGCAGGTCCCCAGATAACCAATGGGGCATTTTGCAAATGCAAAATATTTTTAAAAATCAGACGCAGCTAATGTGTGGCTATTGTCCAGCGTGCCCGCTCCCTTAAACCTCCTCACTTCCGTAGATGCCCTTCTTCTGCAGAAAGTGCTCTTCTCATTAATTTTCTTCTCTGCCATTCCCAACCCAGCCCAGTGGCCTCCTCGGAGTCAAATCTCCCCTGCACGAGGCTGACCGCTCCCTCCTCGGAGTCCCCAGGGGCCTTGCAGCATCCCCGTGCTGACTGCACTGCCCCGTGACTGCAAACACGCCTGTCTCCTCGCTGGGTCGCAGCTCCTCGGGAGGCAGGCACTGTCTGCGAGTCAGCCCTATGTTGTGTCTTCCGCTGTGCTTGGGGCTTGTTTCCCTCAGTGTTCAGTTTCCGTGGGGGACAGAGGAGGACTCCGCGATTGGAAGGCGGGAGTTCAAGTACGAAACATCGACCTGCGAAGTGAGGTGCGGGGCGCCACGGGGGGTCTCGGCTTACTCCAGAAGAGGAGAGCTTCGCTTCTCCTCCTCTCACCCACTCAGCATGGGGTGGGTCTGAGTGCAGAGCAGAAAGCAAGGACCTCTGAAAACGGTGGGCTGTGGGGAAAACTAAGCCTCCCTCCTCTGGGGCTGAGGAGCTGGCCGTTATTTAAGCCCCGCGGTTGCAATTTTGATCTTGTCTTCTTCTCGGCTCCTGGCTGATGGTGGAGCATAAAGCAGGCTCGGTCAGGCTGGATGCACACGCTGTTCTTTTCCAATGGGGTGAAAACCCTGGCACTTCCTTGACCCCAGGAGGTAAGTTGAGGCAAACAAGCTCTAGCTGATAAGACCCTGTTGAACTTCGCCTCATTCACCGGGATCTGTCACGTACCTCCGGGTGTATGTCACCGCCCCTCTCTGCGTCTACCCCTGTTCCCCGGTCTTCAAGCTCCCCCTTCTTTTCTACTCACCCCCCACCCCCAGTGTCCATTCAGTGCATCCCAGCCGTGTGCACTGAGGACAGGCCCGACAGCCACCGAGCCTCACGGCCTTGTCTGCACCGTGGGAAGGGTAACCATATTCTCTACCTCAGAGCCTTCTTGCGCAGAGAGCAAAGACTGATCAAGCCCTTAATGCAGATAAATATTACATAATCATAGTGGGCGGAAACTCCTTCCACGCTACCGGGATGCTTTAGACACTTTTCAAGCTGCAGTCGTTTGAATTTCTCTTCCCAGCTCATACAACCAGATTTCCCCAAATTGCCACCTTCAGGAGCAGCTCCTGTCTTCCGGTCACCTTCCTAAGTACCTTCTGCAGGAACACATCATTCTGTTGTCTGCCTTATTCCTCTACCTGTCTCTCCCCTCCTCTTCTTCTTTTTTTTTTTTAGTAGAATCTTTTCTATTCAGGAAAAAAAAAAAAAACCCAAAACACAAAAAAGTTTTCCAACCACACACAGGAGGGGTATGGGTAGGGGGAGGTGACTGTCCAGCCCCAGCCCCCAGCCCAGGTGGTTTTGGCAGCAACAGGGGTGTGGGGTAATGTCCCCCCCCCAAATAAAAAGGCTGTATGTGTGTAAGGGAAGGAAAGGGAGTGCAAAAGCAGCGGGGCAGGCGGGGGGAAGGCTGGACGAGGTCGGTACTGGGACCGCGGGTGGGAGGCCGTCTTTGTGACATTTTGTGTCAATCATACCACCGTTCTCCCCTTCCTCTCTGTCCTCTACTCGTTTCCTGGAAGAGACGCCGAGAAGCCTCACCCTTCTAGATCTCCGTCCTGTCTGCATGTCCAAAAGACACATAGGAGGCCAGAATGTCATACACAACTGTCTTGGGAAAACAGATGGCGGGAATTCCATAGTAAGTGAGATGGGGATATTCACCCCCAGACGGTCATCTGAATTTTTCTCTCGTTTGAAACAGACACATTCTCCTCTCCCGGGGAGGCCAAATCTCCCAAAGCAGAGGCTGAGGGAGAACGCCAAACTCAACATGACCCGCTGTCTCTCCTTGCCTGGCCCTGCCTGCCCAAGGAAGGGTGTGGGACTACCTGGGAGTGCCCCCATCTCGTGCCTCCGCGCTGCCGGGTTTAGATTCGGAGTCCTTCGGCACTTAAGGGAGAGGCAGAGCTGAAGGAATCCAAGGAATCTCTACACTGTAATCCTCACTCCCGGCCTGTGCTGCCCACCGCCCTGCCTGTCTCTCCCCACTGGTAACCACTCTGCCATTTTTCTGCCGGTGGGTATCTCACCGTGGCATCCCTCGGCTTCCCCCATTGCCAACAAGCAGAGCCATGAGCCATGCTTCTCGGCCGTGGCGCCCAGACACTGTGAAAGGTCCTCTTGTGATCACCACCAACAGCGCAACGGCTCCGTCCCTCTCCTCGTCCACTGAATCACACTTTCCGGGCCTGGAACTCTCCATCTCTGGCAAGCGCTGCAGGCGATTCAAAGCGCGAGAACCATTTTGCCACAGAAGGGTCAGCAGGCCCTGTGCCTTGCCTTGGCTTCCACCAGAGTCACGAAGAAATGTGAGAGATTGGGCAAAAATACAGGTAAGCGTGTCCTCCGTTCTTGCCCTCCTCCGAGCTCCTTCGACTTTGATGATCGGGATCAGCTCTGCCAGACCTCTTTGGCACAGGCGTCTATGCGGTTCTTCTGGCTGCCATCAGTAGATTTCTCAAAGCAAAGGTTTTTCTCAGTGGGACACATTCTCATTAAAGAAAATTTGGAAAATACAGAAAGGCAGTAACGTTTAAAACGTAGCCCTGAATCTAGCAGGTGGGAAAAAAAGCTCAGTTAGCGTTTTGGTTGGTCCTTACATGCCCCCGCCCATCTCTCTCTCTCTCTCTCTTTCTCTCTCTCTCTCTCTATTTCCCTATAAAACTGAAATAAGATGGTATCGGATTTTGTATCCCGTTTCATTACACTTAGGGTGTAATGGGCAAAAGCCCACATCCCTGGATATTCCTTAAAAACATCGATAACTAATGGCTACATAATATTCCATGTCTTACCCCGTATTTCCCAAGCGTAATTCCGTGCGATGTTAATAAAAGATTTATTGACAGGCTAAATCAAGTTAAAATGATTTCATTTCTCCCAGATTCTGTAAGTCTTTGAAGAGTCACGACATGGATTTTGACTCTTTTAAGAAGGGAAATGTAGCAAGCGGCAATTTCCTAATGTATCAGCCACAGAGTCTTTTCTTAAAGCAAGCATCTCAGGGGACTCATTTTCTACAAAAGTCTGGGAAATACTGGTTTAACCTTTCTCCCATCGTGGAACATTTAGATTGTTCCCAGTTTTTCACGGTTATAAATAATGCTTAGATAATGATCTTTGTACAGAAAATTCAGGCCACAGTTCTTAATATTTCTTTAGGAGAGATTCCTGGAAGCAGAGTCGTGGGGTCAATGTGTGTGGCTTTTTAATTCTTTCAAATGTTATACTCAGGTTCTTTGAACGTGTGTCTCTCTCTGTCTCTCTTTGTGTCTCTCTTTCTCTGTGTCTCTCTCTCGACAACGAGCCTCCTAAACTCTGTGATTATCCTATGCCTCGTTTGCATCTCTCCTTTATATAGCACAGTGTCCTTTATTGGGCAAGTGCTCAGAAACTTTCCGAGGACAGTGATAACAATGATAAGGAAGGAGAATGATTGGGAGCGAGGGTAGATTCAGACCAGGGAGGAATTGTATCTTTCAGTAGAGAAGTGTCAGTATAAAATAGTCCTTAAATACAGGTTATTTCAAGTCAGCCAGCCTGAGTTCACTTGTTCCACTCATTCTCCCCATGACTTTGGCCAAATTATAGTGATAATAGTACCTAACTACTAGACTGGTGGCAAGACCTAAATGAGAAAATATGTACAAGGCTTATAGCACATGCCTGGTCACACATAAGCACTGAATAAATACGGCTATTATTATTATTACTATTAGCCGATGTCTCAAGGCCCCAGGAAAGGTGACCATTTCTTCAGAAAGTTGAGAGCGTATGAGAGGTGACCAGCATCAGACCCAATAAGCAGCTGATTCCGGCAAAGCTTGCAACGGAGGAGACATCCAGCTGCAAAGGCAAGGGAATGGATGGATTCTACTAGAAATGGCCACATGGCAGCAAAAGAGAGCCAGGAGGGAAAGACGGAAGCCAGCCAAGGCAACCAGGGACCGCATTAAAGATAAAACATCAAATCTGTGCTGGTGCAGTAGAGACTAACATATTCATTTGAACTTCTCTCCCATTGGAAAACTCCGTTCGGATCCCATTTCCCATTTTAGAGATAATCAGCCATCTCCCCCTGGACATACTGTGGCAGCCACGAGCCTGGCTCTTACCTGTCAGTTCCCTGTCACTGTCTAAGTGACAGCAGGCCCTCCAAGCTGGCAACCCCAGAGGAGACCCCGCGAGAGCAAGTCTGATGCCTGGCAGCTCCCTGGCCCCTCTTGTTTATTTCTCTATTTCAAAGCAGGATTCATCTCTGTGTGTTTGAAGCCACGACGACCTCCCTCTGGATGTCCCGGGTGCATCCAACCCAGAAGCAAAGCCTTGACCGTTCGGCTGCATCTCTGAAACCTGAAGGGAGCCGCAACCCAAAACTCCGGAGAAGTGAGCCCAGAGCAGCGGGGGCTGACGACGGCCCGGCTGGGTCGCAGCCCTCCTCCAGAGCCTCCCTCTCTCCTCCCTACCCTTCCCTGTTACTCTCAGAGCTGCCGCGAGCTAACAAGTGTT
This sequence comes from Panthera tigris, assembly GCF_018350195.1. Taxonomy (NCBI): domain Eukaryota; kingdom Metazoa; phylum Chordata; class Mammalia; order Carnivora; family Felidae; genus Panthera; species Panthera tigris. Next base: position 34,477,482 of record NC_056678.1, read on the forward strand.
AAAAGCCCTTAGATCTATTTAGAGGGAAGGCCAATTTACTCTGATTAAATGCAAGGTAGCGTTCAATTAGCAGAAGATAAACACAACATATCAACCCACTATGATAATTTTTAAATCAAAAGTTAGAGCACACAGAGGCTGCTGCAATAATAATTGACTAATTTAATGATGATGGAGTTTTTTTAAGATCTTGCCGTTCTCTAAGAGTATGTATGAAGGACACCCCTAATGTTAATTACAGCTTGCTTCATTAACAACTTAACCGAAAGGCCACACTTTGTGAAATTATTTGGGAGCCTATGAGGAATGAGAGTTGATGGAAGGAAATTACCAGGAGTAGCTCTCCCATCAGCGAATGAAGGCTATGATCTATAAATCATTAGTGGGGGGGCCTTATGGTGACGGGAACAGAGAACTTCGAGTGTATGGAGAGGAGCAGGGTGGGTGGATGGCTGGGAAGAAAGTGTGAAGGCACAGGCCTCTTTGTAACTGTGCCCCCACGGCAGCCAAGGCCCAGGCCGCCAGGCAGGTACCGGGTGGTTCTGTTTGGCGGACGGTGGTCGCTCACACCTCTGGGCTCTGCCTGACAGCTGGAGTCCCCTCCCACAGAGTGCGAAGGCTTTGACCGACGGCAAGTGCGTGGGAGCTAAGGACGAATCCGTTGGCCTAGGCCGCGGCTGGAGGGAAGATGTGCAGATTCAGCCCGCGACATGTGCACAACTGTCCCAACTAACTCGGGAGACTGAGAGTCTAGGGACAGCGGGACCCAAAGGTTGCCGGCAACAGGGGGCCTTTGTTTTTTTTTTTTTTTTAATGTTTATTTATTTTTGAGAGAGAGAGAGAGAGAGTGAGAGAGCAGGCGAGGGGCAGAAAGAGAGGGAGACACAGAATCCGAAGCAGGCTCCGGGCTCTGAGCTGTCAGCACAGAGCCCGATACGGGGCTCGAACCCACCAACCGGGAGATCGTGACCTGAGCCAAAATTGGATGCTCAACCGACTGAGCCACCCAGGGGCCCCTCAGCAGGGAACCTTTTACAAATACCGATTTCTGGCTCACATGCCCAGACATTGACTCCATATGGGGGGCTGCTGTGCAGGGAATGTCTGTGCCCTCCCCCAAACTCCCGTGTTGAAACCCTCATCCCCAGTGTGATTGACGGTATTCGGAGATGGGGCCTTTGGGAGATGACTAGGTCACGAGGTGGAGCCCCTGTGATGGGATTAGGGCCCATGTAGGAAGAGACACGAGGGGAGTGTCATGTGAGGGGACATGTGAGGGGAGGACACCTGCCAACCAGGAAGAGGGGCATCGCCAAAGACTGACTCTGCCAGCACCTTGATCTTGGACTTTCCAGCCTCCAAAACTGAAAGAAATAAATCTGTCTTGCTAACCGCTTCCACTGCTCCCCACACCCCTGCTTTTGTTAGAGTAACCCAAACGGACTAGGTAGCACATGATCTTAGCATCAAGATTTTTTACAGCGCTGCCTGCCTGGGTGATTCTAATATGCAGCAAAATCTGGGGATTGCTAGGCTCTGGTCCAAACCCAAGGTCTAGGGCAGATGAAAGGTTCTAAGCCCCGCAGCAAATTCTGGAATATGCAAAGAACATATTCATAGCAAAACCGCTGATCGTTAAAGGTTGGGGTCTTGAGAGAGAACAAGGTCTTTCGCGTCGAGAGACCAGGGTCCAAATCCCAGCACCACTGCTGATTCTGAGAAATTATTCTCCCTGAGTTTTCTGCTCTGCAAAATGGGAGTAACAGTGCTTTCCTCAGAAGTTGTAGCAGCCGAGGGGCGCCTGGGTGACTCGGTCGGTTAAGTGTCAGACTTCAGCTCAGGTCATGATTTTATGGCTCATGGGTTCGAGCCCCGCGTCAGGCTCCGTGCTGACATCTTGATCCCGGAGCCCGATTCAGATTCTATGTCTCCCTCTCTCTCGCTGTCCTTCCCCTGCTCATGCTCTCTCTCTCTCTCTCTCAAAAATAAACAAACATTGGGGCGCCTGGGTGGCTTGGTCGGTTAAGCGTCCGACTTCGGCTCAGGTCATGATCTCACGGTCGGTGAGTTTGAGACCCGCGTCGGGCTCTGTGCTGACAGCTCGGAGCCTGGAGCCTGTTTCGATTGTGTGTCTCCCTCTCTCTCTGCTCCTCCCCTGTTCATGCTCTGTCTCTCTCTGTCTCAAAAATAAATAAACGCTAAAAAAAAATTTTAAAAATAAAGAAATAAATAAACAAACATTAACCTTTTTTTTTTTTTTTTAAACAAGTTGTATGAGCCATAAATGAAATAATACATGTTGAAGGCAGAACCTGGAATACAGTGAGTGGGCGGATGATTTGTCTAACCAATGAGGATTAACTAACTAGCAAAAAAAGAAAAAGAGACTCATGGGCCAATCAGCGTCTAGAACTTGGTGGAAGTTGCCAAGGAACCGTGAGCATTTGCGTAAGTGCCTGAAATAAACCCAGGCCACTGTGGTCATAACCGTACTGTCCCGTACGCTGGCTAGCCAACAGGCACGGTTCTAGGCGCTTCACAAACACTTCTTGGGATGTTAACTGTCAGACAGTCAGTAAGGATTTTCTGGCAAAAGCGGGCCAGAGAATAGCCGCCCCTAAGAAACTCCGCTGAGCCGAAGCGCTCACCGCCCTTCTCTAAGCCCTGGATACTGAGACCATAGATAGCTGTTCCTTCCCCTGTGGCTAAGATGTGATTTGCTGGCGAGAAGACTGGACTCGGCAAAGGGCCTCAGGTCCGCCACTCCCAGGCTGACCCGCTGCGGGCTCGCTTCTCTGCCGCTCTGAACCCCAGTTTGCTCCACCAGGTATAAAGACAGCGGCCTCACCGAGTGCAAAGCGTGCAACGAGAGAATCCGTGTAAGAGTTCAGATCACGGTGCCAGGTTCACGGCAAGAACCCAGTACCCAGCTGGCAGAACAGCACCTTGTAAATGGCAGAGGCAGGAGGCGCGGGTGGGAGCCCGGAAGCGGGGAGCCTGGATTCTGGGAGGAGATAGAAACTTCCGCGGAACATGCTACCCCACCCCACGGCCCAGCACGCACCAGGTCTGATGAGCTCTTGAAATTGCCCTCTTCTAGGGGCCAGGCATATGCATACACCTGCGGGCACTTTGTTCCAAGCGAGCCCCTCAGCTGGGGCTGAGGAAACCGAAAGGACCAGGCAGCAGGCTGTGAGTCCCGCGGGCACGCTGGCCCCGCATCACCATTAGACTGCGAGGTCCAAAGCCCCACTCGGCGCCAATCCTTTCTGCAGGCAACGGCCAACCCCCCAACTAGGAGAATCAATGGATTTTTCTCCCCACCGATACCTAAATAGCTATTTGAATGTGTTCTGTAACAGGAGGAGCCGTTGAACAAAAGGTCAGGGCTGATCTGAAGTCCGTCTTTCCATCGGCAGTTGCTTTTAAACACGCAACGCTCCAGCCCTGCGAGCCCCTGAAGATAAAAAAAAAATTATATAAATGTACAAATGACTTTATGACTTTGATTATGCAACTTCTGAGAAAATAGCCATCTGAACCGTTAAGGAAGACTAAAGATATTGTGATAAAGAAGACTCTTTGAAATTCTGCTTTAAAAAAAAAAAAAAAAAAAAACTATGTCATGAGATATGAATGTAGCCAAAGCCTTGATAAAAGTCGTGTCAGCCTTTTGCCACAGAAGCTGCCGAAGCATGAAAGAGACCACGGGCCTGGAGATCTTTGCTGCCTTTAAAGTCTGGCTTATTAACATGCATTAGAGTCTTCCTGAAGATGGGTCTGGCCAAAGGTTATCAACGGAAACTTAATTTAATGAGCCCAGAACACAGGGAGAGGAGCCCTGTAAAGCCAACACCGGGAGGAATTTGGGGCAAGGGCATTTCATTTTCTGAAGAGGAGAAACAAAGATAAACTCATTAAAGCGCAAGGTACTATATTGTTGGTTTTTTATCCTCAGAGTGCCGCTCTCCCAGTAAGGGGGTGCCGCTCACTCTCAGTTCGGAGGCTAACACCCCTCCCCACCCAGAATGGAAGCTGATGGTAATAGAAGGTTGGGGGTTGGGGGGGGCGGGAAGAGAAGGGCTACGGGAAAGGCTGTTGTGTAGACGAGCAGCGGGGTTGAGGTACGACAGGAGTCTGTCCTGTCAGCCAACAGCTTCCTCCAAGGCTGAGGCTGTGCTTTCTGCGATTTGGTGAGCCGTAGATCTAACCATTGCGGTTATGCAAATGCAGGTTAAAAACTCTGGAAATCCTAAGGAGGGAGGGAGTCGCCGCCAGTAATGTTGCAGCTGCTCCCCAGCCATGAGAACGAATTGTTCCAAGGCTAGAATGGTAAAGACACCTTTCAATTAAGGGTCATAGACCGACATGCCTATGGGACACAGGCACCCAGCGTAAATTAGTGAATCAGGCCAGCCCTGAGATAGAGGGCATGTTGGAGAGAGACTGTGGCTCTTCTTTTTTTTTTTTCCCCACTTTAATGTTTATCCACTTATTTTGGGAGAGAGAAAGAGAGAGAGAGAGCAAGCACGAGCAGGGAAGGGGCAGAAGGAGAGGGAGAACAAGAATTTCCAGCAGGCTCCGCGCTTGTTAGCACAGAGCTCCGTCCCATGAACTGAACAGAAATCAAGAGTTAATGCTCAACCGACTGGGCCACCCAGGCGCCCCGGGGCCGTGGCTCTTCTTAACGGGGCACCAAACCTGCCTTCCTGGCGCATGGTTGCCCTACTGGGAGAGCGACTTATTGCCAAATCTGCTTGTCCAAAGGAAGCCGAAACTGGAATGTTTAGAGGAAAGCTCCTGATTTTAAAGCGCTGGTGTCTAGCTCAGTGTTTCTTGAAGTTTTAAACGCGGTGAGCCAAGCAAAACATGTCTGTGGAATGTATATAGCCAAAAAGCCTGTCAATCTGGGGCCTATTAGCCGACGAGTAAATGGTATTGGATGGCATTGTGCAAATGCTGAAAGTCAGAGGGAGAAGGAAGTACCTGTTGGAACGGCTGAATGAATGATAGCATTTGCCTGAGTTTGTGGAAAATATCACCCAACTAGGACTGTCATGAGTGGCCACACCTCTTATATATTACACAACTCCGGGGCGGGGGGGGGCACCATTTATAACGAAGACTACATACATGGCCCCTCTAGAAACCTCAGAGTGCCCAGTCTACACAACCACACTCCCGCAGCCCTGGTTGTGACACATACCCGGTCCTTCATTTCAAGTGGGTTCTTGAGGGACAGAGAGCAAACTCATCAAGTCCTCACCCTTGATTCAAGATGGAGCAGAACGCCCATGGCTTGATCCTCAAGAATGATTTTAATTCTGATTTCATCAAGATCACTTAGAAACAACTCCTTGGCGTGGTCAACAATACCCAGCAGGAACGGGATTTTTTTTTTTTTTCTTTTATCTCACTGGCTGCAAAGTAGGATGATCCCAACTTTCATTAGCATAGACCCAGGGGACTGTACTTTGGTAGTGACTCAGCCTAAGGATGATCACGTGTGAGATTTTATTTCAATTGTACAAATATAAGTTATATAAATTCCAGTGGCTTTGTGTGTCTTATGTTTATAAAATTTGCCATGGAAGATTGACGGTTGGGCTGTATATTCTGGGCTAGATTAATGTAATAATGAAACGTGATGTATGCCCTCATAGGGTGTAAAGTTCTATCTCAAATGACCCAGAGGTTTCAAAGGCAGTGGCAACACCGGCTGGCCTCTGGAGCAGTAAGCTACCTGCGCAACCGTGCAACCGACCTCACGGTAAAGGATAGAAAGGGAGCGCCAGAAAGTGGCAGAAGGACACTTTCCTAGCATCTTGGATCCAGAAATCGTTATTTTCCTCGGAAACTCAATAGGGACAGAAACACATGCCTGCAGTAAGTATCTTCAAGGAAGAGAAATAAATGAATGTGCTAGGGAATGTGATGAGCTGCCTTTCAGTAGCTCAGAAAATATGTAACCAGTAATTCCCATAAATATTTAATAATAAGCCAGATATATAAAGACAAAGGGAGATACAAACACATTTGTTACACAGTATTAAAAATGCATCATAAACATTTGTTGACTAAAACGATATTTCAATTTACATAATCCCCCAAAGACAGAGTTTCAGTCCTGATGACAAACACTGACAATCTCTAAGGGAGGGGATGAAAAAGAAGTTTGGGTCTCTCGGCTGACCCTGTGTCTGCTTGTCTTGGTGGCAGTGGTGGGGCAGGACAGATCCCTGGGTTGCTGGATCACTAATGAGGACCTTAATACTCATCTGCATAGGGGCTGTCCTACGACAGAGTCTCTAGAACATAAGGAAAAAAAACCCCAAAACTATGAGACATTCCTCTCTTTGGTTACCACTGGGTCAGCCCGTGCAAATAAAAATCGAGCGTTCAAAATAAGAATGGCTACATCTGACGTGTTCAATGCTTTATGCGGGGCGGGAAAAATGAACTGTCACAAACAAAGAAATATCAGATCGGAACAGTGCAGGAGCCTAATAAACATCTTCATGAAAAGTTAAAACGGCTGCCTCATTTGTCTGCAGCATGAGTCAGGCACCACTGGGAGGGAGCTCCTGCTTCCCTTCCAAATCAAGGACAATCTGCTGGCTTCAAAATAAAGAAAAGGAAAGAGAAGGGGGCCCCGTCTGGTCAATGATTTATTTATGGAGCCCAGAAAACTCTTCTCCTCTAAAATGCTATTTTTCCTGGGTTCTAACCCTTCAATCTTCTTCCAGCCTGGGAATATATGTTTCTCTCGTCCATGTATTTTTCAGTGGTTTTCATTATTACATGACACATAGTTCACCTCCATCTACATTGCCAAGATCTCAGCGGGGTTGCCGCTCCGAAATTCAGAATCAATGCTTTGTCTCGCCTGAGGACCCCGCCTGTTTCCCCTCTGGAGGAAAGACCTTCCGACCCCAGGAAGAGGCTGGGAGCAGAGCAGTGGGAAACAGTGGCATCGGCAATCGGTAATGTCCACAGTTTGTACACAAATGACTTTTGAAAATGAGGCAGAGAGAAGGGTGAATGAGCAAGCAGCCCAAAAGTTAGCCTGTTGCTAGGTAGAGAAAAAAAAATCTTAGCCCATGTCCTTGGAGGGGTCCCAGTTGTCTCAGACTTTAGGACGACTCTCTATAAATACTCGTGGATTTGAGGGACAGGGACATAAAAGAGACTCCAAGCAATAACCCCTAGGTATGGGTGAGCCTGCACGTTAGAGAACTCAGTGTGAACCGCGTGTTGACCTTTAATAGAAAAACAGGTGTGAACGAGCTTCCAGGACTACATAAGCGGCATCACAAGATACATCCCCGCCCAACGTCCGGGGTCTGAAGGGCAACATCAGTCGGCACTGAGAGAGACGTAGCCACCCATTTGCTTCTCCGGCTGCTCAGAGAAATACTTCTAAGGGACTAGTATTTACTTACAGAATCATTCTTTTAGGAAGATGCTCCACGGTTCCTCATTCCCTGCCCACAGATTTGCTCAGAAAACTGGCCACAGACCAGAGTGCAGTTCAGGTGTTACCTTCTTGAAGAAGCCCTTCTTTCTGCTCTGTATCCTGTAGCTGCTTACGTAGTGGCACCTGTTCATACTGCAGCGTAGCTCTTGGTTGGATGGATATTTCTCCCACGAGAATGAGAGTTCTCAAGGGCAAGACCAAGGCTCATTCAGCTCTGTATCCTCAGCACCTAGTACAGTGCCTGGCACATAGCATGGAATCAGCAAATCATCGCTGATTTTGTTTGTCGAGTGGAAATTTACTCCGATTTCCGCTTTTCTCTCCCTGCCCGCTACAGTACTTTGGGTGTTTTCTTACCTTGAAGAGTATTTTTCTGGTCCTCTGTCTTTTCCCTTTTGGGTACTCTTCTCTCTCCCTTCTTTCATTCTTATCATTTGTCACTACATCTTCCTCCCCACCCCCCATCCTCTTTCTCTAGTCTTGGCCTTGGGTCTACTGATGATCCACATGAGTGTTTCCTAACAAAGTATTCCCAGAATTTTCTTAAAGAAAGGCTACGTTTTGGTTCTTTGACATCCCTTGGGATCACCAGAGAGATGAGATGGTGTGAAACAGTGAAATCTCTCAGTGGAGTAGGAGAGACGAGAAAGGTAACCATGCCATCTATACTCCCACTAGGATAGGGAGCTGGATAGGAAGTGGGGGATCCTATGGTAACAACCAACTTTGAGTCTCACTGGAAATTAGCCCGGAATCCACAAGGAGATCCACACCCACGAGGTAGGCCTTCCCTCATTTAACATAACAGGTAGATAGAGGTGGCTATCTCTGCTTTAGGGGATCAGCCCTTTTGTTGTTGTTGTTTTTTCTTCCCTACTCAGGAGGGCACAGCCAAAACTGACATACTTTTCTTTCTTAGGAAAGGATACCCTAAGTCCAGAAGTCAGGAAATGAATAGAATCGTCCAATGGCAGACTCCATTAGTAACATCTCAATGCTCTCCAAACATAGTCCTCCCAGGGATGCCACATTCAGCAATTCTGAGATGTGCCCATACAGCCTGTGACATTAATCAAATTCATGAAGGCAGGCTGAGGCCAGAATGCTTAAGGCCAACGCATCCTAACATGTTCTTCCTCCATTACGGGGAGAAAGCAAGCCTCAGTGTAACGTGACATCATCAATCTAAGTAGGCAAGTGGAATAGATTTCCCGATTACCAGGTTAAGCGATGCATCAAACAGGAGCGAGCCTGGTCATTACTAATCATTTAAATTTAGGAAGACTGAGCTCAGTGACATTATCAGGCCCACATTAAAGAGTGACTTCTCTCTGCTATCAGGGATGTATTGGTGTCCCCTCCAGGATTTATTACTATGGGAAGCTGCAAGATCGGCTGAGGCAGCAACTATCTATGGTACCAGCACCCCATCCATCATCCCCATGACCCCAATTCTGGTCGGCCTTGAGGGGCTGGGGCCTCTAATCTCTCCCCTTGTTGGGGCCCTTCAGTGGTCAAGTCTACAGGCAGACAGACTAAAGAGCAAGCATTTAGAAATGAGTTCAATTAGAATACCTTGTTATATTGTCATTAAATCCCCAGCCAGCTTATTTCTCTCTGGTATTCTTTTTGGAAAAACACAACGATTGATCATACTCTAGACTCCGATAGCCATCTGAGCCCAAAGATGGCTTTTTCCCAAGATATACATGCTTCAAACCCACCCCCAGGGGTTTTATTTCACTGTTCTACCGGGGCCCCCAGGTATGTAAATGGAAAATGAAATTCTCGAGTGATTCCGAATCACACACATCATTAATAATCACTGATTTGGAGGGTCCCCTTTGGGAAGAAGCTAGGGAGTGGAGTTGATATCTAGGAACTCCCCACCAACAAGATCACTAAGCAAAGAGCCACCAACCGGGCTTGAAAACCAGTGTAAAGACATTGGTCAGGAACAAGGTCTCGGGCATCATCCTTCTATGCCAGCACTTCTAGAACTTTAGTGCACGTGTGAATCACCTGGGAAACTTGTTGATATCTGGACTCTGACCCAGTAGGTCTAGAGTGGAGCCTGAAACTCTGCACTTCTGAAAAACTCCCAAGTGACACCAGGGCTGCTGGCCCATGAACCACACTCTGAGTCGCAAGGATCTGGAAGAATGGTTCTCAAACTTGACCTCACGTTAGAATCACCTGGGGAGCTTTTAAAACTCCCAGTGGCAGGCTCAGCCCAGACCAATCAAATTAGAATCTCCAGGGGTGGACCCCAGGCACCAGTATTCTTTTTAAACCTCCCTGGGTGATTCCTTTGTTCAGCCTAGGTTGAGAATCATTGATGTGCACTGATGAACAGCTCCACTCCTGTGGCTGAATTCAGTAAGTACTCAGTCTTCTATGTTGGCTATCTTGGTGGTGGGCATTTAGTATAAATATCCGCCTTCATCTCAAACACATAGGCCAAGTGCTTATCAGGAAGCCGACCCCATTTCCAGCTCCAGGTACGGGTCTGAGGGGTACAAAGGTTATTTGACTTCCCCCGGTTGGTGATGTATTAGTGATTAGGTGTATGTATATCACCTAATATGAGTCAATGGATGTCAAGAGAGGCTCCTGAAGTCTGTCTTAAATATAGATATACATGAACCAATAAATGCCTTATGGTTTAACCTAGTTTTATTTAGATGACTATATCTTCTCATATGGGCACATGGCTTATGTAGAACAAAGGACTGGATAATGCAGTAAAACCCTCCTCCTACGTCCCCAAATGGGAACAGGTCTACCAAATTTGACTAAAACTTATCCCACCCCCCTTAACCTTCCTTCACCTCCATTTCTTCTGCCATCCTCCCCTCTCTGTAGAAACGGCAGGTGGAAGGTGAAGGGAATGGCCTTGGGACTGCAAGCTGTGCCCACCCTCTCGTAAGAAGAATGCCCTTGGAAAAGTCCCCAGCTTTACTTAAGCCATGGCTTGCTGATTTTTAGCCGAATAAGAGTCATATCTGTGTCACAAGGCTTTGGTGAGCATCAAATGAGATAATAGATGTGCAAGCATCCTGCAAATGGTAAGTTGCTATAAAAATGTCATCTGTGGTTTTTTGTGGCTGCTGCTTGCTGTTAGGAAAAATAAGCAGTGATCCCAAAGGTGGAAGTTTATTCATAGTACTAGTCATTGTGCATCCATGCACTCTCTCATGGAGAACCCAGGCAAAGCTGGGTGTACTGCTCGTTCTGGCAGAGTTCCCATCTGAGAAGGTGTCCCTGAGTTATCTGGAACAATCAGGGTGGAGGAAGAGACATAAATCCTGCTGTTCCTTGCAAGAAGTGGGGGGAGCGGGGTGGAGGGGGAGAAAAGGAGGTTGCAACCTAAATGATTTTTAATTATTTTCTAATTCACTACATCATTAGGAAGACAGGGAAAACGCTTAAGCCTTAAGACACGGTGATCTAATGTCATTGATTTTCACATATATTTTATGAGGGATGAAATATGATGAAGCTGGGAGAGAAAACGTTTTCAAATATGATAAGACTAGAGAATCTTCCAAGCCCATTTATAAAAAGAAGTCAAGTCGTGGGCTCAGGGTGAGTTTGCAAAAGTCAGACTTCGAGATGCCCCTTTGTGGGTTAGACCTGAAAGCTTCTTGACTCCTCAGACCGACTGAGGGGGTGTTGGCTGCCTCCTTGACAATTATGAATCTGAGAATTATTAAGTGTATGTCCACTAAAATGTAAGTTTCTCTAGATCGTTCACCATCACGTCTTCAGCCTTTAGCACAGAGCATGGCGCATCAGAGGCCCTCATACATTTCAAATGAATGAAATTCAAGTCTCTCGCACTGCACTGCGCCCTTCAAAAATAAGGGAACATGACCCTTTCACTAATGTCACTGGGCTTGTATTATTTGGGGGCCTATATGCAAAAATAATTTAACGAGAAACAAGTCAACAATGTTGAAAATCATGCAACTAAGTACCAAAGAGCTACTACCAACAGTGAGGGACTAGCGTTAACGGAGCAAAGAAAAATGAGGATAGGCTAGAGTTACACAGAACAGCCTCCCAGATGAAGTAGAATGTATCCCTATTCCTCCAGTTCCTAGCATGCTGCCTTGAGCAATTATACAGTCTTTAAATATTCAGTCAAATGGCTTTATTTCCAGATGATAATCTCTTCATGATCTTTCTAAGGTGAAACTAAGCAAAACTCAATCAACCCACCTTAAGTATAAATTATTAGTAATGTTAACATACATATAGTGAAGTTCACCATACAAAGGCATATGTTGTAGTCCATCTTTGAAGTTATAATAAATTGTACGTGGCTGGAAAGGGAGTGGAAGGCAGACCAAATATTCCCACAAGAACCGAACTGCCTGCCTGTTTTGGAAGTCTCCCTTTCTTGGGTTGGTTAGGGATAAGCCAAAGCCCCGTAAGCTGGGCTGCAACGGCAATTTTTTGTGTACCTTCTAAGCCCAGTAATTTATAAATGATTTGTTTATGTTTGTTGTATTCTAGCAACAACTCTAAAAGGGTCATATCCTGCCCTTACTTTACCAACGGAGAATCTAAGAAACACGATACTTCAGTAACTTGCAAAGAGTCACATGGTCAGTAAGTAGCAGAACCAGGCTTAGAACCCAGATCTGACTGCAGGGACAATGCTCTGAACCGGATGCTACCCCACCTTCTCTCTCCTGCTGTGTTATTAAATCAGACTTTTTCTAAGAAGAGAATAAGGCTCCACTGTTTTACGACCTACTTGGAAACAGAGTATGGCCCAGATAGAGGATGGACTGTGTCTTTCTTCTTCCTCAGGACCAGGAAACTGTCTGCAATAATCTGGAGGCCCGTGAGCCACATGACAACAGTAGGTGAACTAGGGTTCAAAAGGTAACTAGAGTTTGCTGGACTTGTGAATTGAGCTTGGAGTCCTGGAGTCACTGATATGGTAATGCAAAGGCAAAAAGGATAGTCACTGAAGAGGATGACTTAAAGAACCCAAGTGAAGAATTGGCTACATTAAATGAAGGGAAACTAATTCGGAGGTCACTAACTCTGCATGGGGGTGGGAGACGAAAAATCAGAACTCTTTTTATAAGATTGGGAATTCACAAATAGTCTCTGCTGTGATTGGAGAGAGAGAATGTATTTCGGGCGATAAAAGTAGGAAGAGGTCAATAAACATTTCTGAAAGCACAGATGACCAGTTGAAAAGACTATCTTACGAAAATGAATCTATTACTGAAGTGCTGGACCAACAAAGGAAAGGAGAGGTTGAAGTCAAGGCCGTAGGGATTCAGCCAACTGTTGCTAAAGTAACAATCCATTACGAGGCTATTGTAACACAAGAAACCTTGAAAAGAATGATTGATAAAAACACTTCGAGTGGATATAGAGGAGGACAAAAAATTTGTGTGGAGGTGTATAGCCTAGATTACTTATAGAAGACTGGTATCATCAGTAAAAAATAGAAAAACACAAATATTCAGTTAGGAGAAAAGTTAACGACAGTAGCGGCTACCATTTTTTCATTGAAATATCACTGTGCCAATCATTGTATCACTCTTCAGACCCTATGCAATTGAATCTTCACAAACATACTGTGCTCTAGGCAATTGTTGTTCTCTTCTACAATAATAAAAAAAAAGTCTCAGGTTAAGTTATTTGCCTAAAGTCACATAGGTAGCAAGAGATGGTCCCAAAATAATGAGATGAGTCTTAAACATTTTGAGATGTTGACAGAGTATTACAAAAGAAATACTGAAATACAATTTGGAAAATGGGGTAGGAAGAAAATTAACTGGAGGTATCATTGTAATGATTTTGTTGCCTGAAGGGACCACCAAGACCTGTGCCTTAATGGCACCAAGGTGAGGGTGTGAGGCTGGAAATGCTCCTTAGGGAGCATCTTTCATGACCTTGTCAAGAAAAGATGGTTTCCTGAAGAAATATCCAAAGGAGGTGGGGGAGCAGACTACATGACAGGATCTTGTGAATGCTCATAAGTCAAAGAGTAGTTTGACCATTAAGATGTCCATTATCCAAAAAAAAAAAAAACAGAAAAAAAGTATGTGAAGAAACTGGAACCCTTGTGCACTGCTGATGGGAATGTAAACAGGCACAGCCGCTGTGAAAACCAATATATGAGATCTAAAATGGCTAAAATAATGATGGGAAATAACTACTGTCTTTCAGCATAATGGAAAAAAAGATAATGGCTAACATGGTAAATGCTATGCTATATATAGTTTATCAGAATTTTAGAAGCGTAAAGTTGGATGCAGAATGAGGCTCTTCCACTCCGCATTATGTGTGTTGTGAGGAGGTTGGAGAGGTCCAACTAACCATCTTAAAGGACGGTCCAACGCACCGTCTTAAAGAGCCTAGCATTAGGAAAACAAGTTACAGGTGTATGGTTGCTGATTTTTATGCTCTGACCCACCTCATCTAAAGAAGAGAGACTGGGATTAATTAACAAAATGATTTCAAGAATTTAATAACAAATTCATTAATTTATTCCCCCACTAAGTGTTACCTTTCGTATAGCACGTAGCCACCTCTGGTCCCAACGTGACATCAGAGGAAAAATCCATAATTGGGATTAAGGAATCAAAGAGCGAAACTAAAAACGAGGACAAATTGTCTCCTAGCGGAGAGTTCTTCATCCTGGCACTGAATGCCTCAGGGAGCATAAAACCTTGTTTTCTGGAAGTATTCAGGCACAGGACAGGGTCAAATCTTCTGGGTTAAAAATAGAAGCAAGGCATGGCCACCATCACTCTACAACTCCCTCCCTACCTTCCGATCCTGTAGGTCATTGAGCTCTGTGTTGTTTTCTGCTAAGTGCCTCATACAGACTTGGAGATTCCTGGAGCCTTCTTAGCTTGAGCAAAGAGACAACACACAATGTTCCAAAGCTATGCAAACCCTTAAATGGGGGCTGAGGGAGAGGGTTTGGCATTTAGTGGAGACAATGCTCCCACACATTTCTCATCTCAGAGATGTTACAACTCCTGACGGCTTCAATCTTTCATTTTAGAGATTTCTATTGATTGGTTAAGAATCACACACATTTTGTACACAGCACAGAGATATCAAAGCAAATTTTTCCCCTAGTGCCATTTCCCCAGGGAATGGAAATGATTGATTTTTATTGGTTCGGCTTCTAGGATACTCACATCTCAATCCAGCCAATTTTCTTTGGAGAGAGCCCACTCCAGTCCACTTAATTGTATTTTCTAACCAAAGAGTTGAAAGAGATTTGTCATCTTTACAGTCCAGAGGAGATGAATCTCCAGACTCGTCTTCCAATTGCGTGAGCTTGTTTCTGAAGTTGGTGATCGAAGAAGGGAGCCAGGGCTTAGGGGGAAAAAAAATCACGTAAAAATATAAAGCTAAAAATACAGTGACTGAGATACTGGCAAAAAAACAAAAACAAAAACAAAACAAAACAAAAAACGAAAACAAAAACTGAGTCAGGGCATGAAGGAAATTGAGAGTTCTGAGGAGAAATCATGTGCTCCCCACTTTCCTAACTTTTGTTGGACAGCAATTACTGTGCATTGTCTTTTATTTGGATCTGAATGAGGAAGAACCAATTAGAGGCTAATAAGGTCACCCCCCCCCCCAATTCCCTGATTACATCTTCTTTTCTGTTTGCCTTTTCTCTAGGCTCATCCTGTACTTCCATGAACCTCTCACGGCACCCACCTCTGCTTCTCTTAACTTTCATTTAATCTCACACCAGCTCCCATGTCCCACTTGTCTCCTCAATATCTTGCTCCAGAGCAAATTAGGAATGCTAACCAATTTTGAGACTTTGGAAAAATCCATGCCCAGGGGAAAAGAGAAGGCTCCCTCCATTCTCTTGGCGAAGGAAAAGATGCCCAGCTCAGGTTTCTTCTGACATTGCCACTTACTAGCCCTTGAATTTTTCCTTACTAAAATGTGACACTGGGGGCACCTGGGTGGCTCAATCGGTCAGGCCTCTGAGCCTTGACCTCAGCTCAGGTCAAGATCTCATGGTTTATGAGATTGAGCCCTGTGTCGGTCTCTGCACTAACAGTGTGGAGCCTGTTTGGGATTCTCTCTCTCCCTCTCTCTGCCCCTCCCCACCTCTCTCTCAAATAAGTAAATAAACTTAAACATGTAACATTGTATGTGAAATATACTTAAATAAATAGTTATAGATAGATAGATAGATAGATAGATAGATACCACACACACACACACACACACACACACACACACCTGATAATTTCTATGCATTGAACTTCTCCAAACCTTTATCCTACCTTGTTACATACTTCTATTTTGTGCATGGATTTATTTTCATCTTCTCTATTGCATAACATTCCCATTTGGACTACAGTATTCCTGTGGGCCCTCTAATATTGTTTATTTTGCTTCTTCCACAACACCTACCAAACACAATGTTGGGCAAGACTTTGGAAATGTCACAAGATGGTGCTGCAAAGTGGTCATATCACTTATGTTCTTTTTCTAGAAAAACACACTGAAAATCAAAGAACCCGAGTAGTACTGGGACTGCAGAGAAATTGCTCGATTTTTCTACCAGGGATGCCATTTCCTTTTTTTTTTTGTAACCTTTCTAGCCAATCTGTAAACCCCAGAAGAGAAGTTGTCTTAGTTTACAGTCAATCATCATTTTTGACACATTGCTATTAGTTTATTTTTTTACCTATATTTTTATATTACTCAACTTGATCTACTGGGTCAAAATTATTATTTGATGGCTTCAACAATTACTACTGAGGATTCTCTCCAAGCAAAAAGAATTGATGTAATGTAATAATGTAAAAACAATGTAGCAAGCAGGTTGGAAGGTGGCCCCCAAGCAAGGATAGAAAAGATTCTGAGTCAGGTGACAGTTTTAGTATCCAGCTGCTGAAGGTAGCCTCTTTGAAGAAGATATTGGGAGACAACTCTCCGTGAATGTTTTTATCTTTCTGTATGGTCCAGGCTTTCTAAGCAAAAGTAGTGCAAACTGGGTTAAAAGGATGGTTGAATGGCAAGCATTCAGTTAGAGATAGCATATTGTTCCAGGGATTTTTTTTAAGTTTATTTAGAGACAGAGAAAGACCTCATGCATACAGGGGAGGGGCAGAGAGAGGAGGAGAGAGGGAATCTCAAGCAGGCTCTGCTCTGTCAGCACAGAACTTGATGCAGGGCTTGATCTCATGAACCATGAGATCATGACCTAAGTCAAAATTAAGAGTCAGACTCTTAACCGACTGAGCCACCCAGGCACCCTTGTTCCAGGGATTTAGAGACTCATCCCCCCTGGAGCTCATCTGCTATTCTCTTAAACTCTAAGCGAAGAGAAGTAGAGTTTCCTCTCTCCTCCTCAGGCAAGATCTCTCTCCCTCTCTCTCTCTCTCTTTCTCTCTCTCTCTCTCTACTTTAGAGGGGGTGCAGTTGTGCTAGATATTCTATATAAGCTTCAACTCTCATAATTTTAAGGTTTATCTTCTGTGGGACTAAATCTTCTGTTCCCAATTACACCATGAAGGGAGCTCCCATCCTCTGTCTTTGGTGCACCAATTTCCCCAGATTTTTATATGTTCACCAACCCAGAAGCTCATTGAACCCAATTTGGGGGATGGAGTATGATGGCTTCATTTCGTAGGCATGGCTGATCAGATCATTGGCCACTGATGATTGATTCAACCTCCAGCCCTTCTCCCCTCCCCCAAGGTCAGGAGGGTGGGGCTGAAAGTTCCAACCTTGTGACCACTGGGGTGGTTCTCCTGGCAACCAGCCCCCAACCTTAGGTAATTTCTGAAAGTTACCTCGTTAACATAACAAGAGACAATGCCTTAAGAAATTCAAAGGGTTTGGGGAGCTCTGTACCAAAAATGGGTCATTTTTGACCCATTTTTCCATGAGGAAAATCATGATCATTTCTTTTTTACTTATTTTTTAAAAATATTTTTAATGTTTTTATTATTTATTTTTGAGAGAGAGAGAGAGAGAGAGAGAGAGAGAGACAAAATGAGAGCAGGGGAGGGGCAGAGGAAGAGGGAGACACAGACAAAGCAGGCTGCAGGCTTTGAGCTGTCAGCACAGAGCCAGATGCAGAACCTGAACTTAGGAACCCAGGAGATCATGACCTGAGTCAAAGTCAGATGCTTAACTGACTGGGCCACCCAGGTGCCCCAATTATCACTTCTTATCATAAATCACTGTATCACAGGTACAAACCCTCCTTCATGCACCGGTAATATCAGGCCCTTGTCACATCATCCCCTGGGTAATTGGGACACAAGAAAGCAGTGCTAAGATGCTCTATGAGTAATGATGTTGTCTCTGCTACAGAGGTTCTGCTGTTTCTTTTGGTGCATATGTGTGTATATACTGTTAGAGTGTGTGTGTATTTATACACACATACACATACAAATGATACATATACACACACACACACACACACACACACACACACACCTACATGGCAGGTTAATTTGCTAGCTTGCAGGTAGGGTGGCATCTCAGGTCTGTCACAGTTTGGGACTTACAGAAGACAGCAATCATTATCACAGCATTGGGTATCAATCAAATAAAATACATAAGCAAGAGCTCAATGGGATGTAATTAGATAGGAGCCTCGTGGAGGGAGGCTCTGCCCTTGGCCCTGTATCCCTGCCTGACGAGTACTACGTGCAAGGTGGGATCACTGCCTTGGGGCTCCAATTGTAAATGCAACAGATTCTCAGTCCTCAAGGAGTTTATCACCTATAGGGGAAGAAAAGGTCCTCCAATCAAAAGACATGGGGCGATGGAATGAGTGAAAAAACAACACCCGTCTATATGCTGCCTACAGGAGACTCATTTCAGACATGAAGACGCATAGAGATTGAAAGTGGGGCAATGGAGAAACATTTATCATGCAAACGGTTGTCAAAAGAAGGCCAGGGAAGCAATACTTATCTTGGTCTTTAAGCCAAATATCTTGAAAACAAAAGAGAAATCATTTCTGTGAAAGAAATATATTTAGTACCAGGAGGGATAGAAGGAAGAGGCCGTTGTTATTTTTAGCCACGCATGTTGTGGGTAGGGAGAGGCTGACTGCAGAGTTCTCCTGAAGGGAAAATTTCGATATCTGTATCCATCAGTTAGACAAAGCCATAAAAGCCACACGTCTTGAATTTGTGAATAATACAAGGCAGGGTGCGATGGCCAGTAAACTGGTTAGCAAAATCAAGCCTCTGAAATATTTCTACAAACCAGAATGACAAGAAAAGTTAACAAAATGAAACTGTATAGTTGTAAGTGTGGAGTGATCAGCCGGTGAACAGCAGAGCTTACGGAGGAGAAAGGAGAGTTGCGGCTGACTTCCTAAGCTCAACAGCAGTAAATTTAAACCCCCATATCCCTCCTGATGTGATTTTAAATGCTTTCAAGTAGCAGGTCAATTTTGAGGCTCGCACTAACCCTAAAAGCGCCCCATTGGGCAAGTTTTGCTGTTCCCATGAACAGGAAATGAAAGGGGGCGGCGGGGGAGGTGGTCTCAGAGTCTGAATGACTTGACCACAGTCGTGTAGCAATCGGAAAAGTGATTGAAGAATGGCGTCACAATCAAGGAGTCTCAACAATCATCAGACTTCCACGTACAGTCTCCTGCGCAACATTTTAGGAAGGATGTTGACGGTAAGGTGCCGTCTATCGAGCGGGGGCAGTAGGATGATGAAGGGTCTAGACATCCAGGCATACAAGGAATATCTGGAGGACCTTGGGCAGGAACAGAGAAGACAGAAGAAGTGCTATCTGCTCTTATCAGAAAGGAATTAGACTTTCTGTGAATTGGCTGTTCGGTGAAGTGTCGTGGCACAGAACCAACACCACCGGATGAAACTTACAGTGAGGAAGACTTCAGATTATTAAGGGGAGTGGTCTGTCATCTAAAGGGGAGAAAGATAGGCTTGCAAGAGAGTGACCCCACCCCCCCAGTGCCAGTTACAGCCCAGGCTGTGACCAGCCACAAATCACAGCTGTTGTAGAAGGAATCCCTGCCTAAAGAATAAAAAAGCCAATGGCTTCTCAGATCTCTTCCAACCCTAAGATTCTCTTACTTAAATAAAAATCCACAATCCCGGGAAATTCATGTCCCATCGATAGATCTTCCAAATATGCTTCGACATTAAAGACCATGCTGACACCATGAGTTAGCACCATATTCATCTGGGTTATACAAACATCATAAATAGTCATAAGGCCACTCGCATTTCATGACTTTTGCTTTTCGCTAGGCTTCATCCCCCTCCATGAATGCGAAAAAGCGTTATTGAATTATTGTCACAGGGAAGTTAAGGGATGAGTTGAAGGTAATATGGCAAGTTCGTCGGGACACCAGAGCCGGGAACCGGGTCTCCCCTTAGATGGCACTAAGATCTCAGCAACAATATTAGTAACGGAAGGATTAACGTGTATAGGAACAGCCCTCATTATGGGACAGACACTGCTTTCAGCACTTTCCGTCTCTTATCTCATTACATCATTTATTTGTCTATTATTTATCTGTTACATACATCTATTCATTTATTATTTACATCTCTTATCACACATACCCAATCAGGTGAGAAATATTACCTCCCTGTTTTATAGATTAGGAAACAAAGAGGCAGAGAGGTCCAGTAACTTGTGTAAGATAACAGATGCTGTGTGGCAGGGCTAGATGCCCAACCAATGGCCATTCCATCCCCCCCACCCCCCGAAACCTGTACAGCTCTCAACCGCAGTGCTGTGCCTTCCCTCTAGATTCATTTGATCTAGAAACAAAGGGACAGCCGCCATATTTGTACATCACGGCTTCTGCGGCCCATGTTGCCAAAGGCACCAAATAATCAAGTTTGGAAAGACTCTACCTCAGGAGATAACTCCCTGCCTCGCTCTGCGCCCCCCCAACTACGGAGCACGGCTGCAGAAGCTTCTCGTCACTGATGCAATGGCGGCAATTAACCGAGCAAGCTGCAGACTTGAGACTCCAACGTTCTGATGATCGGGCTGGGCTGAAGTGGGGCCCAGATGCCGCCCACCACGATGGGGGAGGACACGCAGCATGAGAGTAGACGGCAGAACCCACATTTGACCCTTAACTGGAGTGTGAGAAAGACAAAGCCGAAATAATGGGTACCACAGATAACTGTTTATTCCTTTCCAGCACAACAAGCAAATAAACTGCCATTGGTGCCTCAAAACTTCATACAGGGTAATATTCCTTTAATGGAATGCTTTTAGAGAAGAGTCATAAAAATAAATTGAAAAGTGCTTTCTGCTGGCTACAGCTGGCATAAGCAGCATCTGAGCAAACAGGATAACACAAGGCTTAACTTAGCATCGCCATTTTTATTACTCACCCGCGACAGGTCTTATAATAGTATAAATTCACTTAAAAAACGGACTCTTTCCCCTTCCCCCCATCGCTGTCCCTCCTTCCCTGCACCGCCACACGCCCAATAAATAGCCTTCTGCGTTAATTCTGAACAGCATAATTACAGGTCTTTTTATGATTTAGGTTTGAGACCAATTAGCTGATACTGCAAGCCTTTCAAATGCCAGCTTCCCTCTCTTGGCACTCCCCGTTCTGCTGGGATTTATCTGTGTGCTTGTAAAAGGCAAATGTTTTGTGAGGAGTGGAGAAATCGGGTCTGCTGGTGGATGGGGTCCCCCGTCCCTCCCTTCTCCCTTGCTCATCTGCCGGTGCATCTTTGGTGCACCTGGTCTCTAAAATTGTCACGGTGCGAAACGCACACTGAATATTCATGCTGGCTGCCCACGCTGCTTCGGATACCAGGTAGGTGTTTCAGAGAGCTACTGGTTGCCCCCCCCCCCATGAAAGGCCGTTCCTGTAGTTGGGGCTGCAGACCCATGAGGGGCAGTGTGCTGCCGTCATCTGGGGACATGTTAGCCACTGACAGGAGGGCCAAGGTTCAGGAGCCCAGAAAGGCACCGTCTAGCAGCCCTGTCTCCCCCACTACGTCTGCCCCCAACATCTCCCACTCTGCACTCATCACACAGCAAGGCTGCAACATGGGCCGTGACATTGGATATTCCACAAAGATCTACAGAAGCAATCAATAAGCATGAATCTTATAAAGCCTTCTGCACCACTGGAGGACTCAGGAGTAGAGGATTCCTGCCCTCACTGTGCTTTCAACTGAACGTAAGAAGATACGTTTATCCATGTAAAAAGATAGCATAGCACCAACAGCAGGGTGTAGTTAGCGCTGTAGGGAACAGGCAGTAAGTTCCAAGAAAGCTTTTGCCATGGGGACTTGAGTAATCAGGGTCTCCACATTTCTACTCTGTAGCAAGCACTTTACAAATAATTGTGCTTAATCCTCACACAACTCTTCAAGATACATATAATGTATACATATACAACCCTTCAAGAGATAGATGAGATACATATAACATATACAATCACATATATGTTATACCTGTAACATTTTCCAGATGAAGAAACCAGAGGGCTCACAAAATTAGGTAACTTGTCCACATCACAAGATCTCTGAACGAATAAGTGACAAAGACTAGAAATTTAGTTTTTGTCCTGACACCAAAACCTTTATCACCATAGCACTGCAGGTCAGCAGAAGTCAAGTTCAAGGGCATTGTGCGGTTGGCTGTGTGGGCAGTTATAGAGGGAAGTGTAAGGATATTTGTAAAAGGAAAAGTAGGCTAGTTTGGATAACACAGAGGGATTAAGGAAGATCATAAAATACTAAAATATTAGGCCAGGAAGGGATATAAGAGCGAATCTCAGCAATATTATTAAATTAGCAATTCAACAATATATTGGGATATTATGCAACCATTAAAATAACTGTGAAGACCAGGTAGGGTTGTGCAAAATGCTAATGCTGTAGTACTGACCACAAAATAAATAAGTAGACAAATAAGTAAATAAGACAAAGCAGAATTCAAAGTACTCTCTGGGTACAACTAGGTGGAAATGAGTGTTGATAGTGTTCTCACATAAAAGTTTTAGTTAAAATTGTTTAAAAGGAAAAACAAAATAAGTCCATCCCCTGGGCATAAGCATGACTATATTTATACTGTTCCAGACAGATGGTTTTCTCTCATCTTGTAACAGATTTCCATGGAGGGAAAGCTAATGCCCTCCCTCTGTGATTTTAGAGCCTTATGACCCCCATTTCCTCAAGTCTAGGCTCCATTTTCCTACTGAGGCAATTTCACCCCACAGTTGGTTTCTGTCTCTTGTGAGCAAACTGCTGGTTTGAAATTTTTAACATGCTTTGGGTTCCAGAGAGAGAGAAAGCAAGATTGTCATTCTCCCCGCCCTCTTCTTGCATTCTGCACACCTGCTCTTGATACTTTTGATATAACTGAGGAGGTGGAAGGAAGGGAAGTAATAACTGAGGGGAAAAACTAAGCATCGTAATTCACCAAACCTGTTATTTTCCTATCTCATGTTCCTCTTTCATGCTGCTCACAGTGATTCCACTTAATCTCCCAATATCATTCATGTCTAGTAATTTTTAAAAGCTCCCGTACTCTGGTGGGGGTGGTGCCTGGGTGGCTCAGTCCGTTAAGCATCCGACTCTTGGTCTCTGCTCAGGTCATGATCTCACAGTTCATGGGATCAAGTCCCGCATTGGGCTGTGTGTTGACAGCACAGAGCCTGCTTGGGATTTTCTCTCTCCCTGTCTCTCTGTTCCTTCTCTACTCTCTCTCTCAAAATAAATAAACAAACATTAAAAAAAGAAAAACCTCCCATACTCCAGAATCTCCATCTCTCCTCTGCTGTTTGTCAGTGGTAAAGTCCTTACTATTCCTGCCTCACTCCTCCCACCTGGCCTCATCCCCAAATAACACGACCCTTGATGACTTTAAATAAACCACATCCCATTTCCTTTTATGCATAGATATCAATAGGCCTGTTGAAGAGAGGATTTTGCTCGTCCTGTCTGCTCCTCCGTCTCCAGAAAAGTACCCAACACTGTCACACTTCATTACTGCGTAGCTAGGCAAAGAGCAGAAATGTCTGTGTCAAAGATGAAAAGAAGGCTTTGACTGAAAAAGGAGGACATGAATAGATCAGGAGAGAAAGAAAGAGAAAGGAATGAATGAATTAGTGAATGAATGAATGAATGAATGACAGAGTCACCTAAGCAGAAATACCGATGCTCTGAAGCAAAGTCAGTAATCAAGCTCGGTTAGTCTCCAGATCTGTGGCGGTCAACTAGAAAGGCAGAGCCAGAGGGAGATCTAAGCTCAGAACCCGCTGTAAAATTTTCAAAGAAGGGAAAATCAGAAGGCTGTGTGAGGAGTGGCTGTTATTTGGGCACACTGGATTTTGTGGCTCCCGCTTTGGAAGGTCCACGATCTTCTCTTTGTCTTATCAGGAGGCACCCCGAACCTGCTGTCTGACCTCCACAGAAGGAGGAGCTCTGATACTCTCATCCCCAACCTACCTTTCCAGGACGCCTCTTCACTCCCTCGGCCCCGACTCATGCCTTCTGTGGGATGCCACACACTGCTTCTCATTCTTCCACACTTGACTGTTCCCTCTGCCTGGGCTGCAGTGCCCCACCTCCTCTATCTGACACACTCAGTCATTCACAGTCTCTGTCACACTGTCCCCGTACTCCTCAGCAATTTGCAACTCCATCTTTGAGACTCCGGTAGCCTTTTAGAGAAGCTTCTATCAGAGAGCTTATTGGCGTGTTATCATTGAGTGTCTGTGTGTCTCTCTCCCTGACTATACACACAGGTCCTTAAAGACTGACTGCACTTTTCTTGTTCATCTGTGGGTCTCCATGCCTAGCACACTGCTCATTGCTCAATGTACGTGGCTGAGATGGATGAATCAAATATCATTCATTCTAGTTTCACTCGTCTGCTTTATTCTCCTTTAAGATCTTGCACATCAAGAGAGGCAATCTCCTAAAACAAAGACTATGACACCTAATGGATGTATCTATCACAGTTAACAGCCAGCCAATGGCTTCAGACAGGAAAAATCATTAGTACGCCAAGATATTGTGTTTCTGTTTAGTCCTTTGTTCCCACGGCTACTCGTCCAGGTAAGGGCTCTGTCTCTGGGAGCACGTGCACATATATTTTCTGAGCCTCGTTCTGTAGCATACAGTGCAAGATTGTGAAATTCAACACACACCTGGGAAATTCAGACACGATCTCAATAATAAGAGCTGTAATCAAGGAAGAAACCCTTACTTAGGCAAATAATTTGCCTTGGGAGTAAAGGCTGAACGCGATGTTCTTCACACACAGGGGCTTTAGCTGGCATTCTATCTTCATTCTGAATAGACCTTGCTGAACAAATCACAAACATAAAATATTTACACTATGCCAACCATCAGTACAAGTGGTCTTCCAATCAGAGAAGCAAGGAGTGGGATGGGAATGAAATGCCTACGTTCAAAGAAGACATGAGAGGGATGGAGGGAGAGAGAGAGAAAGAGGAGAGGGAAAGAGAGAGAGGGGGAGAGAGAGAGAGAGAGAGAGAGAGAGAGAGAGAGAGAGAGAGAAAACTTAAAATTAAAGGGAAGTGTCACCCAAGAGCAAAGTAATTTGAGTCAAATTCTCCTCAAGTGAAGGTAACATAGACGGTAGTGAATTCTGTCTCATCTCTGTGATTATGGGGAGAATTTGCAGACATCAGATTTTCTGAGGTTACAGACATGGTCCCCAAATTGGAATAAAGGGGGAACGTAGATGCACGACAATACACTTGGACTGGATAAACAATAGGTGGACAAGGAAATATCACAGCAAGATGTACCGTCAGATGTGGAATCAGATAAATTGCAAATAACAACGGGGAAGGAACGGAACCTTGAGGACTATCAGCAGATAAACCAGATGAAATGGAAAAAGACTCACTGGGTAGAGAAGGTGGGGAAGCCCTGGCAGAAAGTTGGGATGGAAACAGTGAAGTGGTGATGGGGCATGAACGCCCAGATAAAAGCTGCAGTCAGCTTCCCCAAAGTCCGAGAAAATAATGGCGAGAAAAAATAGAGTAGAAATGTAGCGATGTCAGCGGTGATAAGCAGATCATTTGTTACTCTGTACGGCCCTAGGGCCCTTTCCAGAGGCAGGCAGAAGTCCAAGTTCCTGGACTTATCAGCCAGTGCAATCAAGAAGAGAAGACGTAATGCAAAGAGCAGCAAGAATCCGTGTTGGCACTCAAAGGGACCTTAGGAATTATTTAGAGCCACCTCCTTTTCCACCACAGCATCCTTCGTTGGTTTTCTTCCCACATCACTGGCTATTTCTTCTCAACCCCTTCTCTTCTAAAGCCTCTCTTCTAAATGGTGAGTCTGAGCGCTTGCTTCGGCAGCACGTAAACTAAACGTTGAGTCTGGGATCCTTTTCCTATCTACACTCATTCCCTACGTTATCCCATCCCGTTGCCCGGATTTAGCGAGCCAAGTGCTGATGGCTTCCACACCTATGTTCTCTAGCCTTGACCTCTTCCAACCGAGCACCTTACTTGTCATCTCCCCTTGCAAGGCTTCCAGGCATCTCCGACACAGTATGTCCACAACAGAGTTCTTGATTCTGCCTTTTCCACCAAAAACTGTTCCTCCTTGCTCTCTCCCATCTAAATAAATGGTACATGCATCTACCCATTTGGCCAAGCCGAAAACCATCTTTGGTTCCTCTCTCACTCTCTTTCATATAGACACACACACACACACACACACACACACACCCCACATCCCATCTATTGGTGAGGCATGCTAATCTATTTGTTAGGGACAAATGGATGTCACTGTTCCATTCTACTGCCAGCACACCAATTCAACTCATCATCAGAGTTCATCGACAGTGACCTCCTGGTTGGCCCTTGTTTCCATTCCTACTCCTCAAAGCTCAATCCTTGCCCAGATGCTAAAGTGATCTTTTAAAAAACATTGTAAAAATCGTAGACATTGAATGAATTATTTGTCAAACAATCAATCTGACAGACAAAAATGGATGGGCAGAATTTCTCTGAAGTAATAATCATGAGTGAATGTAGCTTCACTCCAGTAAAATGTTTCAATTGCATAATTTCCCATTGAGCACCCAGTATTTCTAGCATCACCACCATGGTCTTTAACATGACACCGTCTCTTCTCGGGGGCCACTTTGTACGTGTGCTTGTACAATAGAAAAAAAAAAGCAAACACTCTTTTCTCTTTCTATTCCTCTCCTTCCTCTCTATTCTGGAACATTATTTCTATATTTGCCATGTGAACGTTGCCAAAAATCTGGGCAGTTAGAAACATGTGGATGCTTTAAAATGTTGCTCACCTTTCTTTTGGAAACCAAATGATGCACATAACTACAAAGTCTCTTAGCTTAAAAGAGAGCAGAGGCAACGCAGGATTTGGGTGACTGTCTCGTTTGCATTAATCCCCCTCCCAAACTGGGGCATATAGGTCAGTGGTTATATCCATAGTTGCATTAAACCCATTAAGCTGGGGATGAGGATGGACGGGAGAGAGAGAGAGAGAGAGCGAGAGAGTGTGTGTTTGCTTGTTTATGATGAGCGCCAGGATAAGGGCTCTAAAGTGCCCTAGAGAGTCTGGATTCTGAATAATATAATGATGTGCACTTCCCCAAGTGCTATCACATTCATTATGCCATTATTCAGCCCAATAATGCTGACATCTCTAGTTTACAGGAGAGGAAACTGAGGCTCAAGGGGTAAAGTGGTGTGCTAACAGTACAGAGCTATGTTGTTTTAGGACACATTCGGAGTGCATTTTAAAATAAACAGTCAAAGCAGCCGGCACGTGTCCCCTGAATGGAACGAGGTTACGGGAAAGGTAGCTCGGCAAGATTACCTCTTCCTATTAGCACGGGAAGCCCCGCCCTAGCAAGGAAGCCCCGCCCCAGCAAGGAAGCCCCGCCCCAGCAAGGAAGCCCCGCCTCTGCAAGGAAGCCCCGCCCCAGCAAGGAAGCCCCGCCCCAGCAAGGAAGCCCCGCCCCAGCAAGGAAGCCCCGCCCCAGCAAGGAAGCCCCTTGGCCGGCCCTCTTTCACACGGCCACTGTGAGCATTTGAAGGGTCCTGGGTCAGTCCGTCTTCAAGGCGTCTGTTTTCTAGTGAGAGATTTCCCCGTGGTTCTGCAAATTGTCTTTTTGCCTCCTCACCTCACCGGGCTCTTTCTGTGGGTCTGTCCTTGCTGCAGGGACAACCTCGCGTTCACACTCCCCGACCTCCCCCAGGGAACAAGTGCTGATGAGATCGTGGGCTCTTCCCACCCACAATCCAATCTGAGGCCGGAGGCACTGTCAGACGGCCCCCTCCGTCATCTTCGGCACTCTCTGCCGTGTGTTACTGTGCAGACAGAGGAAAATGACAGTTTTCATCATTTCCTGCTAAATGATTCGGTGCTGATTCAGCCAGTTTCAACTCCACAGCCATGCGAGGAAGAAAAAGAAGAAAAAAATAGAAGGGAAAATGCTTATCAACCATTCTGAGGTCTTGCTACGGAGGGGCCTTTCTTTTCCTTCCCTCAGAGAAGCCCTTGTTGACCTGGCCGACGGCTTGCAGCTGCACTGGGTCTGCCCCTTCATTTATCCTACTTACTTCCATTTCCGCGATCTTCTTGGAAAGAACCCTTTTTTTTTTTTTTTTTTTTTTTTTTTTTCTAATGCCCCAGCAATGGGAATTGCGTGCCAGAGTAGGAATCTGTAGACTGGGCTCTGCCCCGGAATGGAGTCCTGACCTTGGATAAATCATTTCCTGTCTCTGAATCTCAGATGCTCTTTATAGAACAAAGATAATCAAACCCTCTTCAGATGTATGTGAAACCACTTTGCAAAGCTATAAAGTAATGGAAGAGGGCAAAATGCACGAGAGTTTTCTCTCTTGCAAATCTCCAACTTACTTTTAATGTCGGATCTGGCCGTGTAAGAACGTAAGTGTAGACTGGCCCAAACAAAGGGTTTTTGTGCCCCAAAGACACCTGGTTGAGGGCAGAGAGAATGGCTCATTCGCTTTTGCCTAACCCTCTCTGAACATCCCCTACCATGCCCCAGACACTATTCTCCTCCAGCCACCCCCCAATTGCATTGCTTTATTCAAATTCTGCCTTCAAAAGATAATCCACATTCCTTTGCCCCCTTCCAGATCACTCCAATCGACACCAAAATGTGTGTATTCCTTCCTGATTTCCCCTACCTCGACTTTTAATTTAATATAACTAATTAAGCAGTGCAAATAAATTCTCCAGATTCTTCCTGTGTGCCACAATTTCCTTTGTCCAGACATCAAAGCTAGAGTGTTATCCGCAGGTGAGACTTCTCTTTCTCTCCTCTGTGTTTCAGACACACTTCTTTCTGCACTGAGCATTTTTCTCTCTTTCTTCTCCACAAACCTCTTCTCCTTCCTATCCCTAACCAACTCCTGTTCACATTTGAGGCCGATCTTTTTTTTTTTTTTTAATGTTTAGTTTTTTTTTATTTTGAGAAAGAGACGGAGAGTGAGAGTGGGAGAGGGGCAGAGAGAGAATCCCAAGTAGGTTCTGTACTGGCAGCACAGAGCCTGACTCGGGGCTCGATCTCATGAGACGTGAGATCACGAGCCACGCCGAAATCAAGAGTCAGACGCTTAACCGACTAAGCCACCCAGGTGCCCCTGGCTCAGTCTTCACATCACCTCCTCTACGCAGCCTGCTCTCACCCTGTGAGATGACGTGTCTGTGGCACGTCCCACGGCACCTGTTCATCTTCACAGCTGGCACACCCAGACCTCTTGCTCACTCTCTGTCTGTCCCACTAAACGGGAAGTTCCATGTCAGTGGCGTCTGTGGTCGTGTGTTGACTTCCTTGTCCCCGGAGCCTAGTACTTTGGCTAGCACATAGTAAGCACTTACTAAAGAAATGCTCGCTGCCTAAACGATGGTAGCAGGAAAGATATTTTGTACCAACTCAGGGCCGGCAGGATCTCAGGGGTCATCCAGACTGTGTCTCCACCCAAGCCTGGCATCCCTATGCCACATCCCTGACAGGCAACTGGCTTCCACATGAGCAGGAGCAGATATGGAGAAATCACTTTTTTTACGAGACCATTCATTCTCTCTCTTGACAGTTCTGAATATTAGCAAGTTATTTCTCATCCAAACCGGCTCGACGCACTAACCGTTCCCTTCCTGCTGCAGGTGAGGTTACAGATGTGCCTTAAGAAGCCTTGCATTTGGGTCCGGCGCTTGTGGGAATGGTCCCACGTGGGGTCTCTTGATTCCTTTTTGAAGTCATTTGCTGAGTCCTATGGCCTCCCGTTTCCATCCCACTGCCTTGGGTCATATTTCCGTCTTTCTGCCCAGTCCTTTCAGATGGAGGCTTCCTTGGGCTTCTCTGACTTTTACTTCCAGGTTCACCCCCTAGACACCATCTTTCCTATCTCCGTTGACCCCACCCTCCCTATTCCGTACTCAGGCACAAGTCCCTGAACCTCTAATGGAATGCAGCACTCTAGATGCTCTCTTCTCTGGAAGGTGATTTGGGACATCACTTCGATGGAGTCAGGGCATCTTCTCTCGTGAAAAGTAGGCAGTGGTCCAGGTGTGCCTTCTGAGGCCACGTGCCCCCTCCACGTGGGGCAAACTCCCTCAGTTCACGTTCTTGCTTCCACCCTCCTCCACCCGAGATGGTCTCTTCTTCAGGTGGTTCTGTGATTTCTCCCATGGTGTGATTTCCAAACCTTCCACAGCCTTGACCATCCTTCACAGGATGATTTTTCATTGGGATCTTCCCCCCACATCACAAACCTCCAGTTCTGACTCCAGCCACCTCCACCTGAGCCCCTGCAGAAACAAACAGGACGGGGAACCTCACTGGGGCGGGTCTCAGGTTTTCATTTATATGCACGGAACACTGAGAAGGGTCCCCATCACTATCAGATAATTATTCTTTCTCACAGTGGAATATGTTATATTCAGCAAGGCAGAAGTTGCCCTGGGGAAGGACCAGGATATACACAATCTGCTCTATATTTAAAAAATGAAAAAGAAAATGGGAAAAAAAAATTCCACAACTTCTCCCTTTCTGCACTGTTAAGATAAACATCCTTTCCCCCAGTTACACGGCTCGAGCTGATGGTGAATACTTTTCTCCCT
The DNA here is from genome assembly GCF_018350195.1 of Panthera tigris. NCBI lineage: Eukaryota > Metazoa > Chordata > Mammalia > Carnivora > Felidae > Panthera > Panthera tigris. The sequence goes on from NC_056678.1 coordinate 34,508,079, forward strand.
ACAGAAATCACTTCTGAAAAGCAGACATTTAACATTTCCAATCTGTCTCTGAAGCCGAGACTAAATTACATTCTGTTTTGAAGGAATCGAAAACACACTTGTTAATATAATAAATGCCTTCCGTTCGTTCTAGGATTTGTCTTTGTTAGGCACATAATTCAAGAATTATCTATTATGGTAAAAAAAAAATTGAGCCATCTGGGTCTGTGCTAATATCTGTAAGCAATACGTCTTCGATCTCCTTCATACTTCATTACTGGCGATACACAGAGAGCGATCATTCCAAAATCAGAGCTTGTTTTCTGTTGTGGGACTATTGTTCATCAGGATTTATGAAGCAACAAACAGGCATTTTCTTGATTTTCATAAGTTAAGCTAACAGTCCGGTGATGACAACCCCATTAAAACTCAGCAAGTTAGATGTTTAAGCGATGGAGTTTTATACCGTATCCATCATTTTTACAAAGCGGCTTTCTTTCCTCCTTCAACTTTGCGTAGCATCTTTTATCAATAGAGAGGACAGGAAAAATGCTTATTTACCATATATTTGTTAAGCCACATACATTTGCCATGTATCTTACCTGACAATGTGTAAAGGATAGAAAGCATTATTAAACTGACCAATTTTGATGATGTAGGACGAAGGGATGGCAGGCAAACAGCGTCCTCTTCATAATGGACTCTGGTGCACTGGCTTTTTAATGCATTTCTCCCCGCGGGTGGAGAGCAGGGATGGGACAGATCATGGGTACTTGGGGCCAGCAGTACATTTCCCTGCAGAAATAGCGGCCCTGCTATCTCTGGGTTACGGGTGCCCGTTCTGCAACCGTGCAAGAAAATTTCCTCCTAAGATGAAGTAAGCTTCCCAAGCTATGGGTTAACTGCAAACATGCCTGGAGCCAGAGAGGGGGACTGAGTTCTGGAGAACCCAACCAAGTCTTATCCCTAGACATCTCCCATTATCTGGCTATTCTAGAGACACAGTGGGAAAGAAAAAATGGAAGGTAACCTTTTCCGTGCCCATTATATTCTGCACACTGTACTAGGCGTGTTTGTATACGTAGCCCGTGGTTTTCAAAGACGCCTGATCTACTATTTTCCCAAAAACATAGCCTTTCATGAACCCAATGCTACAAATTCCAGCTCTGATGGTAAGACACGAAAAAAAAAAAAGAAAGAAATGTGTGCCCAATTGTGCTTGATGATCTGCTCCTGGGAGGTGACTGATGTGGAGCGGGCAGAAGCACAATCACTTTGATAGATGACTGGTTCCTTGAGGCTCTGTTTCTAAGAAACTCAAAGCCTTCCTGTGGGATTGCCCAAGATTCCGGAAAGTCTGGGCTTTGTTTCTTTCTGCCATCGTTGCGGCTGAGGTCAGATGCCATCTACGGTGTGACTAACTCCCTTTCCTGAAATGGAAACCAGTAGAAACAGCACCCCAACACAACTGGCATGGGCCAGTTGTTAGTCGAATTCCCCTATCTACCAACTGGTGCCCCTTGCTCTCTCAGCCTGGTGTGTTAATCCCATAAACTTAATTCTCATTAGTTCTATTACTGCTCTTTATCTGGCTTCCCTTGGGGCACCCAGCGGAATACTATGTCACAGGCTGTATTTTTTTTTTTAATGAAACTGCCCTATAATAAAATAATTTTTAAAATGATAGATTAGATCTTAAAATATATGAACAGCTTATGTGATCGCGTGCCTGGGAAACTTCACCCCTTCTGTATGATTCTGACTCTGTTTCTGATTAAAGGGAAAAAAAATTGCTGTTGTGAGCGCTTGGCTTCTGATATTCCATAATTCTTATTTGTAAGCACTTTTGTGCTGGTACCTCCTTATAATTTACTAAGTGCTTTGCTCTTAAAGAGCACTTAGCAGAAAGAGGTGCAGGGAAATTACATCTGGCAATTATGCCAGCAAATTTAACTCCGGGACCCAGGCAGTATAGGTCATTCCTGGCTTCAGGTTTCCTGTCCCTGTCACCCGCAACAGGTTGCCTGTGGCCTCCTCCTGGCCGTGTAGAAGGAGGCATGGTATGAATGTCTGTTGTTAAGCTGTCATTTAGGGCTCTGATGGCCTCCAGACTCCATTAGTGAGACTCATTCAAAAGCCAGAACAAAGATCATACAGCCAAGGCAAAACTCAAGAAGCCTACATTCCAAGAAGTCATGTGGTCTTAGTTTCTTGTGGTGCCAACTCAGCCCTCAAAAAAAGAATGTGGTCAAACATTTTTCTCTTCCCTAAAAAATGTGCCAGTGAACTTGCCTATGACCCATGCCTCTCTCTTGCCCAACCATCTCCCATGCCTTACACATAGAACAACCATATAATATAGCTCCAGATGAAGGCATTTTGAGAGGGAAAGGGGGAAGCTACTGATAGCCACACAAGGAGAATGAGTATAAAAAGAGGATTCCAGGGATCCTGGAACGAAGGATGAGTAGACACTGCCTCCCGAGCCTCTCGCTTCTAGAGTTAACAAGAAATAAGGATATGAAATGAGATCAAAGAAAGAGTGGTTTGAGTCATTAGATTTGAGTCCAACTCTCCGTGCTGCCTTTTCCAAAGAGCTGCTGGTTTCAGCCTTCTTGGTGCCAAAGAGAGAAAACAGAGTTGATATCATATGTACTTTGTCTTCTGAGGAGCTAGCATGGTGAACCATCAAAGCGTGTGGCCTCTGAAGCCGGATTGCCTGGGTCGAAATCCTAGCTGGGTGAACTTGGGCAAGTTATGTAACTTTTCTTGTGCTTCAGGTGCTGAGTGAGTGAGGAAGAGAAAAACCAGGAGGGTTACGCCCATGGAAATACATCTACCTGGAAACAAGAGGCACGGGCAAAGGCGGCGGGGGCTGCTAGCCAGGGTTACCATGACTAAATACCCACTAGCTTCGGACCCTACGTCATAATTTTTACCTTAGCAACAGCTCTGCAAGGTGCATATTTTTGTCACCCTCATAATCATCACCAACGTTGTTAAGCCTATTTCACAGATGTGAAAATGGAACCTCCGAGACAATAAATAACTTGCCCAAAGTCATACAGCTAGCAAGAATTGGAATCTCTAGCAACCTATCTCTGACTTGAAAGTCCACATCGCATCTAGAAGGCAATGTCTCTTGGGGCACCTGGGCAGTTGGGTAGGTTAAGCTCAACTGTCCAACTCTTGATTTGGGCTCAGGTCGTGATCTCATGGTTCACGGGTTTGAGCCCTACATTGGGGGATTCTATCTCTGTCTCTCTCTGCCCCTTCATGTGTGTTCCCTCTCTCTCAAAAATAAATAAACCTAAAAAAATAGAATGCAGTGCCTTTCAACTGGAGTATGCATGTATATTCATGCAGGAATATTCTGCCTCAGCGGGACCCTTGGTCAAACTTACTTCAACTCACCACCAGCACACATTTCCTAGAGACATTTAGCCCCAACCCAGATTCTCTTCTTGCCAGAGACTTCCTCTCTCCTCAGGACTTCGATGACATTGCTGTGTGATATAGGATGAGTTATTTAATCTCTCCTTGTTTCAGTTTCCTCATCCATAAAATGGGGTTAATAGTCACACCTACCTTGCGGGAGTTTTGCGAGCATTCACTACATGAGTATGCATGCAAAGTCCTTAAAATGATTCCCAGCACATGTGAAGTGATCAATACCTGTTAGCTGTCATTATCATGGTCCCAGCTAGTGGGGCAAGTCAGAGAACTGGACAGACAGTAGCCTCTTCGTAGGGCTGGGAAGAACTTCAGGATCCCTCGGCCAAACAAGAAAGAGGTGAGCAGGACAAACAAAAGATTCTCCTTTCCTGCCCTCATAAAGAACCTTCTGGAGGACATGGCTCTCGGGCAGCATGCTCCCCTTCACTCACGTAGTCGCAAACATTTTGTCCATCATCATTGGTGTCCAGGTCTGCGATTTCTGTCCTTACCTGCTGACACGTCCTACTTCCATATTGCCCACAAATTGGCAACACTAGCTAGTACGAATACCCCATAACCTTGCCTCCCTGTGTCTTCCCGGAGAGAACGAGAGAGAGAGAAGAACAGCCAAGGCTGCAAGGCACACACACCTGAAGAAAGGTCCCTTATCTGTGAAATGAGGAGGTTGGACTCACCAGGTGATTGCTAAGGCCCATCTCCAACATTCTCTGGGTCTGTGATTCTTTTTGCTTTCTTGGGTTTTTTTTTTTTAAGAGAGTGAACACGAGTGGGGGGAGGGGCAGGGAGAGACGGAGAGAGAGAATCCGAAGCAGACTCCATGCTGCCGGTGAAGAAACCAACACGGGGCTCGATCCCATGAACCATGAGATCATGACCTGAGCCGAAATCAAAAGTCAGACACTTAACCAACTGAGTCACCCAGGCGCCCCTCTGGGTCTGTGATTCTGAGGCACCCTTGGGGTACCAGGGCTGAGCCAGTTGCGTTTCTCATGCATAATGGACTAGAGAGAAACAACGGTGGGAATTTAAGTCTCAGGTCCTGAGCACTGCAGTTTGTCCTTGCTGCTTAGGGAGAAGCCGAAGGTCACGCTTTGCCAGAGTCTTAAATATCAATCTCATCCATAAACTTCATTCAGGCTGCCTGGAGAGCCGAAGTGTCCTATTCAAGAAGAGAGCAAGGAGGTAAGAGGACAATGGAACAGTTTAATACAGGCAAACAGCTTTTGGAGTCAAATCACCTTGTTCAGCTTTCCTTTGCAACTTGCACGGTTCGATCTCCTTGCCATTGGATTGCAAATTGTAAAAATATTTAACTTGCAAAACAGCATGGTGGATATGGTTTTCCAACCATCAGCTTTTGGGAGGCATTAAATGCTTTAGAACTCGATGATAACCGGAGACCATGAGCTGAAATCATCAAGGGCAGTAGGTCCTGGGAACAGGGATGAAGGTCACCAGCTTTGTCCTGTCCAGCCCGTGAAGGGCAAATTTGAGAATAAGTGGGGTGTGGGGGGTATGTGGATGAGCTGATTCTCTGTAGAACAAAGTAGTGGTTACCTAGATGGCACGTTCAGCATGGCCCTGGCCAAAAGAGAGAGAGGATGCGCCTAGTCCCCAGACACCTAATCCAATCCCACCTGCTGTGGAGATTCTCCGTACCCTCCAGGAAGTTATGTCTCTACCATATCACAAAGGCATATCCAACAGTCTAATGAGATCTCTATCATGGATTCTCCGGCCAACTGGTCAGGGAATCACTTGATTCTGTCGCAAATGTGTCTCTGATTCACAACCCCTAACTTGGCTTTGAAAACCCACCAGCGAGGTTCGCTCATGATTTCGGGAGGTCAGGGGTCCAGACACACATAACTGGAACACCGAGAAGCAGTGTAAGAGGTTGCCAAGTGCTGAGACCCATGGCCCAACCGTCTGGGTTCAAACCCGAATTCTGTCACACCTCGACACGTTATTTGACTTTTCTGACTCAGTCTCCCCCTGCGTAAAATGGGGAAGCAAATATAATTTGCCTCAGCAAGTTGCAGAAAGGATTGAGTGTGTGTGTGTGTGTGTGTGTGTGTGTGTGCAAAGTTACCTAGGTTTTTTTCGTCATCATCACCAAATGCGGGCCAGATATATTGTGTTAGAGACTGCTTGCTGGGAGACCCTTATAGCCACTTAAAATCCTCCTTCACTCCTTGAGAGATTTATTTTGTCAACATGTAAAAATTAATTCCAGTCCTTGCGGCCGCAGAAGGGAAAGGGTACTTATCTCACTGTCTTGGTGAGATCAAACCCTGTGTTGGTGTGAAAGGAAGTGGGAAGAAAACAGGAAGTCACTAAGTCTCCTGAAGCATGGGGAGAGGAGACCAGGAGCAGAGAGAGGAGCAGGGGCCCCAGCAGAGTGGCCCAGACACCTGAGAAAAGTTCGGTTGATTTTATAGATTTGCTTCTCTGGTCCCACTGATTGTGCTCCCCCTTCCGTCTGTCACCAGAAACTCCCGTATCTCTTCCTGCCTGATGCCCCTCTCCTCACCGTCTGCCAGCTCCATACCGCCTGGTACCCTCCCCCCTTCCCCAAGAGGCCCCTTAGAGCCGAGGAAAGAAGCTGGGAGGATGAGATGGGGTTTCATGTGACTTCGTGGTCACCGCCCATAGCACCAAGCCCTGCTGGTGGTTACTAGATATTCAGAAATAAGCCTGGGAACACGCTTTAAAATAGTGCTCAGTCTGACACTTGAACTGCATTCTCACAGCTGGGCTCAGTGTAGAGTTGAGGGGAGGGTGGAAACTGCCAGCCAGAAGCTTCCAAGCAAGGGGGTTCCCACCTCCAGGGAAAAGAAGAGGGTGTCTCCTCCCCTCATGCCAAGATTTGATTTCTTCTTCTTTGCGGCTCCAAGGCATTAAGGATTCGGTCACTGGCTTGTTTTATCAGTTAGGAACTGGTCCTCTCCCTGAAAAGTTTCAGAGACCCGAGTGGGCAGCCATTGGCACCCGTATTTCACCCCCTGTGTCAGATTCCTCCCCTCTTCCTCCTTTTCTTGCTTCTTTTTTCTCCACCTGTAGAAAAAGCTCCTGGTTGTACAACGTACTTGAATTTTTGGACGGGAGCGTGTTGCAAAAGTAATACGTGTTCATTGGGGGAATAAATGAAGTAAGGGTTTGCGAAGCAAAAAGCACATCATTCCCATAATGGCTTCACCCAACAAGTCCCCTCCTCAGGGGTGATCCTGTTAAACAGCCTGTGGATGTCTTTCTAGAAGCTTTTCTATGTACCCATAAGCATATGAAAGTAAGTACAGGATCATTCAAAAATGAATTTACATTACATTTATTGGTCTGCCACTTGACATTTTGCTCCGTTTCCTAGGGCTGCCATAACAAAAGACCAAACACTGAGAAGCTTAAACAACAGAAATGTTTTCTCTTACAGTTCTAGAGCCTAGGACTCCAAGTTCAAGATACTGGCAGGGCCAGGCTCTCTCTGATGTCTCTTTTAATTTTTTTTTAATGTTTATTTAGTTTTTTGAGACAGAGAGAGACAGAGCATGAATGGGGGAGGGTCAGAGAGAGGGAGACACAGAATCTGAAACAGGCTCCGGGCTCTGAACTGTCGGCACAGAGCCCGAAGTGGGGCTCGAACTCACAGACCATGAGATCGTGACCTGAGCCGAAGTCGGACACGTAACCGACTGAGCCACCCAGGCGCCCCACTGATGTCTCTTTTAGTTTTTGGTGTCCGTTAACAATTGGTGACATCCCTTGGCTTGTAGACACATTACTCCACTCACATGGCCATCTTCTCCCTGCACATTTTCGCATTACCTTTCCTCCATGCCTATCTGTCTCTGTATCTAAATTTCCTCTTTTCCTAAGGACACCAGTCATATTGGATTAGGGCCCACCCTTAAAGATCTCATTTTAACTTGTGTGCGTCTGTAAAACTCTTTGCAAATAAGGAAACTACTAAGGGTTAGGATTTTAACATATCTTCTGGGGGGTATACAATTCAACCCATAACAATGGGCGTTAAGTCTGGATCCACTTTGTTTTCTTAATGGCTACCTGATATCCCAGATTTTGTGTGTGTGTGTGTGTGTGTGTGTGTGTGTGTGCTATAATTTACCACGCCCCAAATGATGGATATAAGGTCATCTTCAATTTTCTGATATAACGAACAGTGTTGCAATAAAAATACTTACATTATAGCCCACATATTCTTGCACACTTGTATTTTTTTTTTAGGATGGGTTCCTAGAAGTAAAATTTCTGGGTCAAAGGATACGTGCATCTTAAATTTCGATGGACATTGTAAAACTGCTCTGCATACGATTATATCATTTTTATACCCACCAACAGTAAATGCCAGTGCCTTTTGTCCTCACATCTTGATGAACACTGGCTATCATCAATCCTTTATATTTCTGCCAGTCTGATGGGTAAACAGAAAATGTGTCTTGTGTAGTAGGTATTTCTCCAATTTCTAATAAAACTGAACATAGTATGTTTATAATCCATTTGATTTTTTTATCCGGTGAATATTTTTATGCTTTGTTCATTATTCCATGGGGTTGTATATTCAACCAACAAATATTTATAGAACACACATAATGTGGCAGCATAATGTGCTGGGTTCTTGCTATGTTTGTTTGTTTGTTTGTTTTCTTATTGGCTTATAAATTTTCAGAAGGCACCTTTTTATTGGGAAAATTATTCAGTTGACTAAAATACAATTAACTTCTTTTCTTCTGTTTTTGTTTTCATTTTGTTTATAGTATCTCTTGCCCTATACAAACTATAAAAATCTAATTGAATTGCCCCATCTGTATTTTTTCTTATTTATTGGAAATCTCTGTTTAGAAGGCTTTTGATAGGCCAAGATTATGAAAAGCATTCTGATAATTTCTTCTATTACTTTGTAATTTTGGTGGGGGGGGTGGCATTCACATTTTTAATCCATATGGAATTCGTATGTGTTTGATGTAAATTTATCTTCTTTTCCAAAATGGTCTGCTGATATTTAAATACCGCTTAGCAATTATTCTGTCCTTTCTCTTACCAGTTAGCAATAACAATATTAGCTAACATTTTATTGTATACTTTCTGTTTTAGCTTTGGTTCCCTGAATGAAGAACCTGAAACAAAAGCTTCGTGCACTTAGAAACGTGGTCCCATGAGACAGCAATTCGTAAGTGGGGACTGAGACCCGACAGGAGCAAAAGTCAACACATGAATATGCTTTCGAGTCAGCTATCCCCTCCAGGCAACTGTTGCCTAATCCCCCTGGACCTTCTGAGTAATTTACCAAGTATTCTGGGAATTTTACTAAATACACTGGGAATGCAGGGGAGAAGCTTTATCCCCCGATTCCCATTCGTCACTGGTCAAGGTTGGCCCTCTGGACATTAACGTCCTACATTTCCAGGCTGCGCACATACGAGCGCAGAACCCATCTTCACCTGCATTGTTCCACATTTCACCGCAACGTCCCACAGCAGACAATGAGGGTTTCGTGGTGGGGCCCGAGACAAAAGCGCTCTCTGACTCAAGGTGCGTGAAGCTGCTCAAAGCTTGCGATTCGTGCAGCTGGTTGTTGCCGAAAGCTCTTGAACAGTGCTAACAGAACTTCCTGCAGTGAGAGAAAAGGTCCATATCTACGCTCCCCAAAATGGTAGCAGCCCCTGGCTTCAAATGGTGAACTCTTAAAATGTGGCTCGCGAAATGGAGAAAGTAAATTGTCAGTTTGGGGTTTTAATGAATTCCGATTTAAATATACCTAACGCCATGCGGCTAGCGGCTGCTATGGACCCTGTGGGTCTGGATTAAGAGGTGCCAGATGAGGATTTTGAAATAGTAAGTGGTACCAATACACCTTCTATGATACACCAGGCCCCCGAACAGTTCGGCGTTTTCTACGACGTATTAAGACCCCCACATGTATTATCTTATTTAACCCTCACGATGACGCTGTGACATGGATATGATTTTTTTGTGTTCTATCATGAGGTGACTAAAGCTTAGAAAAGTTAAGTGACTTTCCTGTGTTTGCAGAGCTAATAACTGGTGGGGCCAGGATGCACATCTAGGCGGTATAGTTTCAGAGGGTATACCCTTTTATGATTATATTATTAGGTTCCCTTTGCATTCAATTCCCACATACATCGGGATCTCTCTCTGGATTTTTTCATTTGCCTATTCACCGACCACGGTTGAAAAACTGCAGCTCTCGCGTAGGTTTTGACTCCTGGTAGCTTTCTTACCATGCAACCTTTTAACATGTTTGGGCCCTATTTTCCCTATGCAGGCCAGAAGAAGTTACAAAGGTAGAGGTCAATTAAAATGCTTCAGGCTTCAAATAATAGGAAAATGAACAGAAAAAACAAAGGTGTTGTTACGCCATACAATAAGAAGCCCAGAGGCAGACATTTCCAGGATTAGTTTAGAGACTTAAGGTTCCAGATTCACTTCTCTTCCCATTTTTCCGGCATAGTGGCATTTCTCCCTACAGATTGTCCACGGTCTGCAATGGCGAGAGCAATTCCAACATCACGTCCTCACGCGACCATCGGGGAGGACACTTAGAGTGTCCGCTATGATCGCAAGGGAGGCCGTGATTCCATTCGGAGACAGCGTAGATTTACTATTCGAAAGAACTAAAAAATATTCCAAGTTTGTTTTATACTTAAATATAATCTCTAAGTGCAAACCAAAATAAGGGGAGAGTACAGGAGTCGGTTCCGGGAAAGGAAACAGTGTGCATTCAGTTCTGCATTCTATGCGTAAAAGGAAATCATGTCTGAGTTCAAAAGACACAACGGGCACAATTTCTTTCTTGGAAGAATTCGAACTTGCCACACAATATCTCATCAATGGGAGGAGAAGTGGACTTTTCCACTCACTGGGCAGCAACTCTCAGTAGAGACTTAAACCCTAGCACCCTAAAATTTTACATCTGGGGAAATCTGGGAAGTCACGTGGTCCCAATTTTCACGTGGCAGAAGAAACTCAGCCCCGTTCAGACCGCGTGAGGACGAGAACCTCGGTTCCCTAACAGCTTTTCCAGGCCCGCTCCCCTGTTGTGGCCCCCCCAGTGGGCTCTAATAATTTCTGAGTACATTTTCTGTGAAAGCCCTTGAACCACTTTTGACCCACTGCTGAAACAGGCCCTGCGCACAGTCGTCAGAACCCTCATGCTGCTGTCGTTCAAAGAACCTGGATATTTTCCAAACAATTTAGATTATGTTTAACTCTTATGAACATTCCAGGAGATTACTTAGGCATTTGGTGGACATCGTAAGCTTAAAACCTGAAAAGACAGACGGAAAGTCTGTTGTGTATTTTCTAATGAAAAAGGTGATGTGTACTGATTGCACAAGACTCAGCCACCTCTTGAGAAAAGAAAAAACTCGAGGGAACAAAAATCACCTAGTAACATCGTGGTTTAAGTGTTCCTATACTCTTGTAGTGCATTTATATGTGCATTCTGAAATGAAAAATTCTGGGGGCCTGGGTGGCTCAGTCGGGTAAGCATCTGACTTCGGTTCAGGTCATGATCTCGAGGTTCGTGGGTTCGAGCCCCGCGTTGGGCTCTGTGCTGGCAGCTCGGAGCCTGGAGCCCGCTTCCGATTCTGTGTCTCCCTCTCTCTCTGCCCCTCCCCTGCTCATGCTTTGTCTCTCTCTCTCTCTCTCTGTCAAAAATAAATAAACATTAAAAAAATTAAATAAAAAAATTTAAAGATAGAGCCAGGGTCATTTTCCAATATCAATAAATAGTATACAGTTTGATTTTTTTAGTGCAAAGTATCATAGTATATCAACAAACCACGCTTACCCTAGTCAATCCTCCATAGTTCAACATGTAGTTTTATTACTAATATTTTAAAATTTTAGACATATATCTTTATGCATTTCCAAAGGTAGAAATATGTAGTCAAAAGATACGCATCTTGTCAAGGTCATGAATACATTTTGCCAAACTGTCCTCCAGAAAGCTTACGCCAATTTTCCTAAATCCTAGCCCTGTGTCAACTCCCCTGGCCCCCCTCTCTTACCCACAGTGTTGGTTATCATTCATCGTAATCTCGGCCAAGGGCAGTTTTCTAAAAGCCACGCTTACCTTTGTGACTGCATTTTATTTGTCCCCCTTTGCGGTTCCCATGAATTCTTGTCTTGGCCAAGGCTGTGTGAGGGGTTTCTGGCCTCACTCGGCTGCGCTGACATTGATTCAGCAAACAGTTTTGCCAAAAGGACAAAGCTAACGGAGGTGTTCACTTGAGAGGCTGCCAGCAGTGGCCCATGAAGAGGGTTCGAGGGGGAAACAGCAGCTTCTTCAGAAGCGCCTCTGAGGTTCTGGAGAGAGGTGATCCCTTCTTTAATTGCTTTCACCTTCCTCTCCAGCAGGTGGTCCCCCCCTGGCCTCAGATTTCCCTAGGTAGGGTCTCATTTGCATTTCCTTTTGCACTTCTTGCTGGTGGATACACAAAGGTGAATCTGGGAGCACATTTAACTAACTGGCAGGAGAATCTATTCCAGACTGTTCTGGATAAGCTCGGTATACGAGGGTATTTTATTCACCGCAAAATCAGCGCAAACAACGGGGTGCTTCCTTTCCTTCCATGCAAGCCTTAATAACCCAACCCAGTCGTAATGAATTCTGGGGCAGAATTAATGTAAAAGAGTCATGATGATTAGGTAATTATCAAGTACAGAGAGTATTTAACCTTCCCAGCGACAGAACTGCCTAAGACTACCTGATATCATGTATGCTCTCTGAAAATAATTAATAATTTAAAAATTATCCCATCGCTACTACTAATCAAGAAATCAGGATCCAGGAGCAGCGTCAATCAAACTGAGTTTTTCTTCCATTTAACGTCTGCCACAGTGCTGCTTCTCTCTAGTGTCTTTGAATGTGTCGGCCTCTTTGATTTTTATTTCAGGCTGGCCAGACTTAAGCTGTTGAAAGTCTCTCAGAATATCTCAACAAGCTGAGACACATCACCCTCTAAAATTATCCACCCTGAGTGAAATGCCAGGGAGTCACCTTTGGCCTCTGCCTTTTTTAATTGCAGCTCAAGCCATTTTTAAGCCAGAGGCTGTGACAGCCCCCGTGTTCTGCTCTCTTTCACCCACCCTCCACTCCCCTTATCCGTCTTGGGCGGTCTACTCAAAAAAGAATGTGTGTGTGTGTGTGTGTGTGTGCACGTGTGTGTGTTATGTACTGTATTATGTTCTAATAAAAAATAGATGTGTTGTCTCCCTGATATATATTTCAATTCCACGACAAAGGCAGCTATACATAGATAGGCTTTACCAACCCATACATACACGAGTGCCTGTGTGTCCCCACAAGTGCACACACATGCACATATAACACAGACAATAAAATGATTTGTCATGCTAAGTGCCAGAGCATGTACTATGGGAGGATTCATGGTAGAATCACCAGAGGAGCCTTTCAAGATTATTTTCTCCAAACCCCCTACAGAGATAATCCTGAGACACTAAAAAAAAAACAAGTGACTTTTCCAGGGTCCTACAATTAATTGAAAAGAGAAAAAATTACTGAAATACAGGTTACTGACTCCTGATCTCAGAAGTGTTTTCCCTCAACGTGATATAGCCCGAGACCAGGGTAGTCAAATCGTAATCCAAGGAATCTAATTACCAGAATATTTGCTTTCATGCACACCGCTCCCTCTTCCTAGAATTCCGATCCATCGTCCTTCTTTGGTTGGCTGGAGTCTTCAAGATGTAAATCATGGAGCACTTCCTGCAAGAGGCCTTCCGTGATACACTCAGGGTTAAGGTCAGGTCCCTCCTGTGGCCTCCTGTCGCATTCAGTGCTTACTCTTAAACCAGTGACCTTTACATTGTTTGACCAATGCCAGTTTTCCGGTCTTATATTTCTCCCTAAATTCTAAGCTCTTTAAGAAGGGTGCATGCAGTTCCCCCACGGATCCCCAGCCCCTCGCCCAGTACACAGTGCTCACTCAGATATATCACCAAATTATGCAAAATCCTATAGATTCAGAGAACCATGATAGGGCAAGGGGGCAGATTTGTAGAAAAGCTCAAGCCAGATAATCTGTCAACAATCCTGGACAAACAAACAGGCGCGTGAAGGGAAGTGACTACGAGAGGGTGTTCCTAAAAGGCAAGCACAGCACAACATTAGACAACCTTGCTCCTTTGTGAAGCAGAAATGCTTATCGGGGTGAAATCCACGTGGGTCGAGGGAGGACAAGTTTGTGACTCCATTTGTACAGAGAAGCAGAAAGGGAGCCGAAGGCAGGGGGAACATAGATGCCAATGACAGCTTAGAGCGATTTGGCGGCTTACTTGGAGTCTCCAGCCTGTTTCTGTGGAGAGCACTATTTTGGGGGCAAGGGAGGGTCTAAATTTTTGCCCGCTGAATCAACTGACCATCTGCTGATTCCAGATCCAGACCCCATGAGGCTAGTTTAAGGATGAAGATGGGGGGGTGGGGTGGGGGGTGAGATTCTGAAACACAATTAGTCTCTAACCCAGGGCTGGACTCTCAGAAAACAGATAATAGTGCGAGATTTTCACATGCGTCCCTCTCTTCCTCATTAGGCCAGGCCTGGATCATTAATCCTGCCTCCTGAATGTCCTTTATTCTTTGCAAACATTTGCTGAGGACCTTTGGGTGCCAGTCACTGGCCGGGCACTCAGTTACACCGATCAGCATTTCCCAAACTTCTGTGATGACAGCAATCATTGCAATACTCCGTCATATTTTTATTTACAAATTCTTGAGCCACCATGCTGTACCTACTGAGGTAAGTAATCTAGGGCAGGGGTCCAAGAATATGTATTTTTTTTTTCCAACTTCCCCAAGAAATTCATGCCATGAGACAACTTTGGTGGCGATAAGTAACAGCAACAATAACATTAACAGAACAATAAAATAAAATAAATAGAGATAATGGCTCTTATCTCCAATGAATACACAGGTGAAAGAACCTTCTTTAAAATAATCATTCCTGGGACGCCTGCATGGCTCAGTCAGTTAAGCATCCGACTTCGGCGCAGGTCATGATCTCACGGTTTGTGAGTTCAAGCCCCACGTTGGGTTCTACACCGACAGCTCAGAGCCTGGAGCCTGTTTCAGATTCGTGTCTCCCTCTCTCTCTGCCTTCCTCCTCTCTCTCTCAAAAAATAAATAAACATCAAAACATAAAATAAAATAAAATAAATCATTCCTGACCCAAGGGACACTCACTTTACTTCCTAATACATGAATATAATTAGAAGTCATTTTTTTTTAAGTCCATAGAATTAATTTGTGTGATTTCTGTGCAAGCATTTCTTTTGGGGATTGACTTGGAAATCTCCACAAGAGGACAAGTAACCAATGAGAGGACCCCAGAGTAGCTATGAGCAATGTTGACCTAACTGGAGGATTCTTTGCAGAGCTGTGCTTAAAAAACAAAAATGTAGGGGCGCCTGGGTGGCTCAGTCGGCTGAGCGTCCGACTTCAGCTCAGGTCATGATCTTGTGGTTCGTGGGTTCGAGCCCCGCGAAGGGCTCTGTGCTGACAGCTCGGAGCCTGGAGCCTGCTTCGGATTCTGTGTCTCCCTCTCTCTCTGCTCCTCCCCCGCTCAGGCTCTCTCTCTCTCCTTCAAAAACAAATTAAAAAAAAACATTAAAAAACGAAAATGTAAACTTTCATGTGGTATAAAGTGTAAAAGTCATCACTCATAACTTTTAAGAGTTCTGGGAAACATTTGCAGGCCATTTGGAGAATGAGGAAGAGTAAAACTCAGCCACCCCCAGCAGAAACTTATGATAGATGAGACATTTAGTATGCATTATGGAGACAAAAAAATCACCCAGCTTCAGCCACTAATGCAGAACTTGGAGCAGCTGGACAAACAGTTCTCAGAAACTACGAGACAATCAAAATCCCATTTGGCTGCCACCATGATGGTTGCCCAACACCCCCCGCCCCCACCTCCTCTCTCCGTGTCAGTATCTCCTCCTTATCCATTATTACCCGCATCCTCTCCCCCAACCCAGAGAACTCATTTCCTCTCTCTCCACTGTTCTTGGCCCCCTTTCAAATGCTCTCACCCAACGCCAGGAGCTTTATCAGTCCTGAGGCATTAATGCAGGTACCGACAGTAGAGATGCAACGACGTTATTTCTACATGGTACCAAGATAACCAGAGCACTTGTTAGGGGGAAAGAAATCTCTCTGATTGACAGTTGCTAGATACAAAGACTAAGTGAGGAACTGCACCGATCACTTTTCAACTGGTACATTTTTGGTGTTAAAAATTATTAAATATTGGGGATTCCATGGTCCAAGGTTTTTGTTCCAAATTTGTTTGTTGGCTTGTTTGTCTTGCCTTGTTTGGTGGGGGGTCTATTTTTCCAATGAAATATTATGCGGAAGCCTAATACACATATATGCAAATCGAGCTGCTCTGGATAAATGAAGGGAAGGGATCAGATCCCTGCTGTTCCCTGCATTCGTTCTCCTTCAGTGTTCTCCTCATCACCCCGCAGGTGCTCGAGACTCTGCAAAACCCTGTCGATAGTCCTCTCAGCCCCTTGTTTTACCAATGAGGAAACTGAGATCCAGGAATCAGCAATGAAGTCCTCACCAAATAGGCAAATGACAGTAGTCTGGAGGGCGTATGTCTGAGACGCAGTTATCTACCAGAGCTGAATTCAGGAATTGAAATTCTTGCCCATGGCAGCAGAACTAGAAGCAAAACTCGGGTCTCTTGAATTCGAATCATTGCCTTGCCCCCAGTCGAGGAAGCCAGCCTGGCTCATGAGCTAAGATTCCTCCATAGGTTGGGGCAGGGTGGCAAGAGGAAGGAGCAGGTGTTTTTTTCAGCCGGCCGTCTAGTGCACACGGCACCTACTCACGGCTTTCTCTGTGAGCACTTTCTCATTTCTTTGAAGTTCTGAGCTGGATCAAGGTCAAAAATGATGAGTTAACCCCTTGGAAACTAGACAGATATCCCCAAAGAAAATAAAATGGAAAGTTACAGTTTTCATCTCCCGTCCACCATCAATTTCTGTATATTGCAGACCTGCCTGTCAAGGAGACAAGTGTTCGTAGAGCTCCGTGCCTTCCTTTCTTCATCCTTCCACCTCCCTCTCAATCACTGACCCAGTCCACATCTCTGCATTTGTATCCATCACTATTCTCCTCTCCATCAAATATTCTAAGCTTCTGACCACATTCTTTGCCCTGCCCCGAACAGCCTCTCCTTTTATTATCTGCCAATAAGGTATTAATACATTAGTTGCCTCAAAGTGCACTCTTTAATGAGGGCCATGGACATTCATTTAGCTGAATTTGATAGTGACAACACATTGACATTGGTAAGGTTAATGATCCAATGCTTTATTTCATTGAACAAGTTGAACAACACTTAGCACATTGATCCGCAATGTCCTACAATCCGTCTTTGCTATTACTTTAATGGTGCCATGGCATCAATGCCCTTTAAGTAATTGGCACCATGAAAAGATGGACTTGGCCTTGTCATGTTGGATTAGAGCTATGCTGAATTGTAAAAGATTTTTGTCTTTTCTCTATTCTATCTTTCCTCTCATTTCATGTCTTCCTGATTGAAGGGACAAGAGGGGGCTCATGGAGGCTGGGAGGGAGAGTCTGGCTATATAGTGAAGAGACAGAATTGGGTATGCAAAGATACAATGACCAATGTCTTCTGAGCCCTCATGTCCTTTGCAGATCATCAGGCCCGTGCGACCTCAGGCAGGCCTCTGAGCCTCCTTAGATCTATGGGTGTTCATCTACAAAAATCGGCATAATTAGTGCAATCTACTTAACCTCATCTGCCTCACAAAGGATGGGTCCTAGCTTCAAAACGTTGCTCTGCCCCTGGGTGCTAAGAGGTGATGGAAGAAAAAGAAAAGAGTGGGGTGGGGGTCTCACCTGAGCCTTGCCCCTGAGAGTAGGCAGATACTGGTTTGGGGACGCTGTGGACCAGAGCTCGACTCCAGGGCAACATCGGAAGCAGCGAGAAATAGAGGTTAAGGTCTTGGCAAACTCATGGATCTGCTGGGATAGGGCTAAGAGGTCTTGATCAGGTAGGTAGAACACACTGATTGAAAAGGAATATGTCCTTGAGACACAGTTGTCCAACAGGGCTAATTGTTTTTTTTTTTTAGGACAAACCTCCTGACTGACCTGAAGGTGGGCCTTAGATGGGTGAAGACTTTAAAAGATGGGAAGATGGGCTTAGGCTGGGGGACCATACAGAGCTCAGTGGTCTCTGAGTAAAGATATTCCTTGATGTGTTAGCAGGAGAGAGTCTAATGGATGATGGGCCACTAAATCCAACCCTTTTTCTTTAGTTAAATATTTTTTTATAATTAAAAAATGTTTTTTAATTTTATTTATTTTGGGGGGAGTGAGAGACAGCGCGCAAGTGGGGCAGGGGCAGAGAGCGAGGGAGATCCAGAATTTGAAGCAGGCTCCAGCTCTGAACTGTCAGCACAGTGCCCGACATGGGGCTTGAACCCACAAACTGTGAGATCATGACCTGAGCTGAAGTCGGATGGTCAACCGACTGAGCCACTCAGGTGCCCCATTAATTTTTAATATTTATTTATATTTGAGAGAGAGAGAGAGAGAGAGAGAGAGAGAGAGAGACAGAGCGTGAGTGGGGGGAAGGGCAGAGAGATAGGAGACACAGACTCCAAAGCAGGCTCCAAGCTCTGAGCTGTCACTACAGAGCCCAATGTGGGGCTCGAACTCAACGAACCGCGAGATTATGACCTGAGTCTGAAGTCAGACATTTACCCGACTGGGCCACCGAAGCACCCCTAAATCCAGCAAACTCTGAAGCCTACAAACTTACTGGATTCAGAATTAAGTCTATTCTGTTGGAACGGGCTTAGGATTTGAAAAAGAGTGCAGAAAGGTGAGCTCTGAGCAGTGAATGAGAAGCCCCACAGCACATGTAGACTACAGAGGCCAGCACGCCGACCCTGACTTTATCATTGTTTGTTGGCTGACGTGATCAATACACAGGTTACTAAACAGCTCTGAGTTCCGTTCCCCTCTTCTGTAAAAGAGGGAGTAATACTACCTCACGGGGATGTTGTGGAGTTGGTTAGTATAACATTTGGGGTGAGCCTGGCTGGGGCTGGGGGAGGAATCAGCAGCGCTGAACTTATGTTTGAAATGGACGAAATGAGGCAGACGAAAGAGGCATGAAGAATGTCTAACATCATTCATTTAACAGACCTGCTATGTACCAGGCACCTAATTTGGAATTGGGAAAACAAAGACAGACCATACGGTGTTCCCGCACCCAAGTTGCCCAAAGTCTAACAGGAGACAGACTGTATATTTTGATGTCAGCTCTGAAATATTTTGTTCCCAAGAAGGAAAACATTACCAATCCAAGAAAGAGAAAGTGTGAGGGCCCCATTCTTTCCATCATCTCACTCACTGTCCCCTACATTTCTGATTGTGCCTAGGAATGGATGGATGAGTTTAAAACTGGGGGAAATTATTAGGGAGCCACATTTGGCTGTAGACCTAAGCCATGTTCTCTAGAAAATTTTACCAATAAAGTTTATGTGTGTATTTCCATCTGTGTGACAACGGTGCCTTATTTCTCAATTGATTCTAAATTCAATAGGGGAATAAAGAGGGTGTTGTGTATTGGTTTTCACAAAATCCAACATGATGCAGGTTATTGTCCTGCAGAAGCATGTCCAAAGCATAGAAACGAAATGCAACATTGAGGGATGTGTTCTGTATGGTGTGTGTGTGTGTGTGTGTGCACTTGTGAACATATGGAGAGCAGGTGAGTGGGGGAAAGATTACAGGAGGGATAGGCTGCTAACCAAAGGATGATTTGGAAAAGGGAGAGAAGCAATACAGACAAAAAGATCATATTCTGAGACCTGAATGTGATAAAGAGCATTTGTGAAAAGTTTCAGAAAGGGCAACATGATGTGCAAAATTTCAGCATGAGTGTTAGTATTATTTTGTCCACATTGTACCAAGGACCTACATCTCACGGGATAGCACTTCTCAGATTCCTCCCTGTCAGAGAGTCAGCAATATCTCCACCAGAGCTGGCCCTGTGTATACTCCAATGACACGGAAGTGTACTTTTGGGCATTATTGTACCTCAACAAGTCTAGATCTCGAGTTTGGGTCCCAGTCTGCCATCATCAGTGCAAACTCTGTGAAATTCTGGTTTCCCCATGTGGAAAAGGATCTGTGTTCTGTAATCTCTAAGACTTCCTCCAGCCCTGATATTCCATGGAGCTCTCACCATTTCACACTTAAAAAAAAAATCAGTTCTTTCTTGACCTTTCTAACTCTCAACAGGGCTCTCCATTCTAAAAATCTGGATAGATTAGTTATCGATATGTCAGATCTAACTTGGCCAACTCTTGGGAGCATCTTCCTGTAAAGCATCACTTGGCATTTATTGGATCGCTTCTTTATTACCCACATAGGAGGGGCTGGCCAATTTTGTAGAGAGAAAACAAATATTGAGCTGAGCCAGCATGTGGTTTTGACCCAAATACAATTCTTGAAGCTCCTCTCTTTCCCTTAAGAATTCCAGTACCCACTAATCATAGACATCAAAAAAAAAGGGGGCTCATGCCAAGATTTTCTCTCTGCCCAAAATTGGGCACATATGGAAAAGTTTATTCCCCAGGGGCAGAGTTTCTCAACTCGGGCCCTCCAGACATCTTGGGCCAGATGGTTCTTTGTTGTGTGGGGCTGTTCTACGAGTTGTAGGATGTGGAGCAGCATCACCTGTTTTTAACCACTGGATGCCAATAGCACTTCCTCCCCAGTAGCAACAACCCAAAATGTCTCCAGACACCGTTGAACAGGTCCTCGAGTTCACAAGTGTTTTGTTTGGGAACCACTGCTCTAGGAGGTTGTAGTCCCTCTTCCTAAAGCGAGAGGATTGATAATAAGCTAGGTAACATCCTCAGAAAGAAGCTGAAGAAAGTACTATTCATTCCTTCGTTCATTCAACTAATGGAGTTCTTACTGGGTATTTGCTACACTGTTTGGTTATTTAAATTCTCGCTTCTAGACTCCTACCTCTAACCACTTCAAGGCTGACCAGGCTGCTTTGACCCTGTATCCTCAGTTGTTACTTACGCCATGGCCACAATGGCCACTTCCGTTGTCTGTCATTCGAGCATCTCTGAGTGCCGCACCCTGGGCTGTCAAATGGGAATGATGATGGCATATTCCCACCTGCCCACCCAGTTGTGTCAAGGGAAAAGAACATGGCGGAGGAAGCGATCTGAAAACTGTGAAGCACCGTACGAGGGAGAGAAATTGTTGTTATCATGATCATTATCCGTAAAACAGAATATCTGGAAAGAGAGCATTAGCACAAACTGCTAGTCGGGTGGAGAGACAGCCAGCTGAGCGGTGGAACAATAACCATCCAGACTGGAGGCAGGAGAAGGGATTAGAGGAGAAAGGCACAATCCCTTTGCTAATTTGGGGGCAACTAAATTCACTTCCTCCAGGAGTGGGAGCCTACAGATAGGAAGCCCAGGGTGGCTGTGAGCAGGGGCTCTCTTGGGCCCCGAGGGCAGAGTTCCTTGGTGGAGCCTGGGGCTCAGGCTTCCAAGGGCCATGCTTCTATGGGAAGGGATAATCAGGAAGTTAGTCTGTTAACATATAGTAGGTACTTCCTACGTCGCAGGCACCATGCAAGGATCCTTCCTCAGAATGTTCTTTATAAGCCCTGCATCTAGAGAGGAAGGTGGCAATCTATGCTGTTCTCACAGCCCAAGTGGGCATGTTTCTGCTGGACGTCCTGCCTATGCCACCCTAGTAGTCCCATGGAACATTTCTACATTCCATAAGGGCAAAATTGGTGGGTTTTGCAAACACTAGAACACGAAATAGGATGGTCCGTGAAATCACTCCTGTACAGTTATGAAGCACGTGTCGTGGTTCTGTATTTTCTAACGATGATCATGCGCAGAAGCATGTGCGCGATGCTTAGTAGGTAGCAGGTACTAACCTAGACTCTTTAAAGATCATTCATTGAGTAACACAAAATAACCGTGAAGATCAATACGAACACCATCGCATGGAGAGACTCGCAACCCTTTCTCACTACCAAACCATTTCCATGGCCCTATGCCTCGGGATTTTCAATGAGAGGGAAAAGCAAAAGTATGCCCCCAATGGGCAACTGTCCAGGCAGCACCCGGAACTCTGACTACCATGCACGGCCAGCCGTGGTGCAAATGACCGCGTGGCATTCAGCGGACAAGCGGCAGGAGAAGTGATGGCGGGTGAGGCTAGAAGGTGCACCGTGTGGCGTCCCTGGCTGGCCAGATCAGAACCAGTGGGCGGCAACCACGGGAAGAGAGACAAGGGCAACTTGTCAGCACATCCGAGGTTAGAAACTCCAAGGGCAGCTGGAGAAGATATCAGTTTACAAGACACCGCAGAGACTTCCCCTCTTCCACTCAGGCAGAAATTTTCGGGAATGAGTCTTGTCATGATTCTTTGAGCGGGAAGAATATAATTTAATAATTCTGGCTTGCTTGTGTGCGAAGGCACATGACCTACTAACGGGACCATCAGAGTCCCGCGAAGAGACATTTTCTTCAGCACTCAAGGAAATCGTTCTACCTCCCTACAAGAGCAGCATGGTGCTCCAGTGACATTTATTTATGCTCTGCCCCCCTCTCCTGACTAAGGAGACCATGGTACCCAAGGATCTTAGTCTCCTTCGTAGAGAACTAGTAAACACAAATCAGTCCAGGACCTGCAAGTTGACATTTTTTTTTTTTTTTTTGGACTGAGGTCAAGCCCTTCTTTCCAAGGCAACAAACATTTCATTTTTGCTAAGGCAAAGTAGGAAGGAGAAGCATCCTTCCCTGATGTGCTGTCAGCAGAGGGTGGTTTAAGTCTGAAAGGATGGCTCCATTCGTCGTGGGCATGGCCAACGCTCTGAATGTTTACTGCCCTGACTTGACCAGCAGACTCTGGTCAAAGAAACATCTTTGGCAGCTACAGATTCCCTTTTCGACCAGATACCGTGTCTCCCACATTTAAAACCACTGAGAAATGTATCTTACCATTTTTTATAGTTCCCCACGTCACACAATTCAGTTTAATCCGTAAAGCCACCGAAGACCGGCATTACTATTAGAACCCCCCGTTTGACAACGGATAAAATGAGGCCGTGGATGAAAAAATAACATTCTCGTGGTCAGGATGCAGCACAGCACATTCTCACCACGCGTGGTCTTTCCAGCTCTGAGACTCCAAAGACCTTGAACTTCCCGCTTCGCCACCCTGAGCGCATTTCTTGGCTGTAGGGTTGGTCATTTATTTCTTTGGGGGCCAGTTCTGCCTCATCCGCTAACCATGTGATTCCTTCCATGGCAACAGCTGGGTTTGGTGGCTCCTGGGCTCCCATAGCTCCCACTCCCCCACCCCCACGGCTGCTTCTTTCACACTTTCACATCGAGCTACCAGAATGGTGCCCGTGGCTCCTGGTGCACCTGCTTGAGATACCAAAAGCACCCAGGAGCCTCAGAAAGGGGACGGTTGTGGCACAAAACTTTCTGACGCCGTCGGATATGGGGTCTGTCCTTTTTTCACCTTCTCCTTTCCTTCTAAATTACTCTTGATTATGCAGCATCTGGTTCCTTCTGAGATGCATATGCTTCTCCCCCTAAATCGGGATGCCTGTCGAGTAGCCCATACAGAGAGCTGCATACAAATACACAGCTGAAAGTTGTCTTTAGAAGTCCTCCATAAATCAGATCCACAAGCTCAGCTAGCTCATCCCTGGAAGTGGCAGATAGAAGCACAGGCAAAAATACCAGGACCCCCCCCCGCCCCCCGCCCTCCACCAAGTCAGCCGACAGCTCAGAAGCTTTCTATTGCTCTAGGTACTGGCAGCAGGCAAGACAAATAGCAAGGAAACACGTCCCGGTCTTTCCATTGGATGGATCTGCAGTCTTCCTGGCAGTGGAAGAAAAAGGGAAGCTGGGGTGTCAGGATGAGGCCACAAAAGTCAAAGAGGGAGGATCAGATGATGTTCTCATCTCAGTCAACCCTCACGTCGATATTTCTGCGCCTCCCCCCGCCATAGGCCATCCTCACTCTGCCTCTCCTTAAGTTACTAGTGTTCTCCTGTGAGGCCTTAAACCCCTCCTGCTATGAGGTCCTTCTAGACATAGTCTCTTTCTTACTCATCTCGGCCACGTACCTTACACATACTTAGCATTGAAAACGTTGGTAGAATTAATTTGAGTTAGATGATTGGACTTGTGTTGGTGGCCAAAAGAAAATTCGGAAAATAAAGAAGTAATTATTAAAACCAAGACACCAAGAAGGCCTAGTGCGAGCCATGAAATGCTGAGGACTAAAGAAACCAGCCTTTCTTTGAGAGCATAAAGAGAAGTTTTCGCCAACCTCTTTCTCTACCAAATGGCTTTTGGGGGTGGGGGGCACAGACAGCCCTGAGAGCCAGCACCGGGATCCAACAGGGAATCCTATCCAGGCCAGGGTGGGAGGTTTTTCCTGCCTATACTTTCAGTATGTGGAGCCAAAGGGCAATCAGAGAAAACAACCCTTACTGCAAGCCAGAAACTTTAAATGGATTCTCTTTGCTTTTACCACTTTATTGAGGTACAGATGACGTACAATAAAATGCACGTATTTAAGGTACGCAATTTGATAAGGTTCGACATATGAATACACCAATAAAATTATCACCACAAGAACATATCCATTTACCAACCCCCCCCCCAAAATTTCCTTATGCCCTTCCTACCCCGCCCCTCCCCAGGCAACCAGTGACCTGTGGTTTTGGGGGGGGGGGTTTGGTGCTATAGATTTGTTCGCATTTTCTACTATTTTCAAATCAATGGAATCATGCAACATGTACTCAGTGTTCATTCCGTGATACTGTTGGGTAGTATAGAGCACAACTGGTTTATCCATTCACCTATTAATGAGCATTTGGATTGTTTCCAGTTTTGCACTATTACAAATAAAACTGCGTATAAATATTTACGGGATATACAAGTTTTTGTATGGACATGTGTTTTCATTTCTGTTGGGCAAATACCTAGAAGTGGAATAACTCAGTCATGCGGTAGACGTATGTTGAACGTTCAAGAAACTGCCAAGCGTCTTTACAAAGTGTTTGTACCATGTTATATCAAGCAGCGGTAGTATGAGAATTCCAGTTCCAATAAGTTCTTGCCAACACTTAGTCAATCATCTTAATTTTAGCTATTCTAACAGGTAGTGAGCGATACATCATTGTGGTTTTACTCCCCTTTTCCTGATGACTAATGATGTTGAATATATTTTCATATGCTTATTTGCCATCTGTGTATCTTCTTTGGCGAACGTGTATTCAAATATTTTGCCCATTTTTAAAATGAGGTTGTTTTTTTCCATATTATTGAGATTTTTACAAGATCAACGTTGTTGAAGACTCATTTGCATATATTTCCATGAAGTCTGAAGAACTTCCAAATCCCACTAGCTTCCACCATGATCAACATGTAGAGCATGCCCAACGCCCAGAAAGTCCTACCTACTTTTGGAGGGTCCATGCCTCTCCCTCAGTGCTTACCATTTTTGATATGACAGGTTTATTGAGATATAAGTCATATACCAAGCAATGTGCCCATTTAAAGTGTACAAATCAGCGGATTTTTAGTATAGTCCCAGATTTTCGAATATCACCGTAATCAACTTTCCGCATTTTCAACACCTCAGAAAGAAACTCCATAGCCATCAGCAGTCACTCCCCGCCTCCGCTCCTCCTTCCTCTACTCCCCACCGCCAACCACCACTTTATTCTCTGCCTCTGTAGATTTGCCTATTTATGGACACTTCATATAAATGAAACCATATAATAAGTAGCCTTTTGTGATTGGCTTATTTCTCATAGCATGTTTTCAAGGTTCATCCATGTTATAGCATATATCAGTAGTTCATTTATTTTTATTGCCACAGCATATTCTGTTATAGATATGCCACATTTTATTTATCCATTTATCAGTTGATGGACATTTGGCTTTTTGTTTTTTGACTACTATGTATAATGCTTTTATGAATATTTGTCTACAAGCTTTCTTGTGGACTTTTATGAAATCATAGAAAACACACGTATTGGTCTCTGCCCCCCATTCCCGGTGCAGAGCTTCTGAAAGCTTTGTAATTTTCTAAGAGTCAAAAGAGCTGGAGGCATCTCTTGGTCTCATGTTTGGGCTTTGGCCTTATCACTGACACAGGGCTCCTAAATGCCTTGACAATTCCTAAGTGCTAAGAGCACCGGAGCATCTTCTGTTCTAATAAGGAGATTCAGGGGTGCCTGGGTGGATCAGTTGCTTAAGAATCTCACTTTGGCTCAGGTCATGATCTCATGGTTCATGAGTTCGAGCCCCATGTCAGGCTCTGTGCTAACAGCTCAGAACCTGGAGCCTGCTTCAGATTCTATGCTGCTCTCTCTCTCTCTCTCTCTCTCTCTCTGCCCCTCCCCGACTCATGCTGTGTCTCTGTCTCTCAAAAATAAATAAACATTAAAAAATTAAAAAAAAAAAAAGGACATTCTGATTAGGCTCCTGGATGTAAGCTGGTCCCATAGAGAGCCCATGCCATAATTAGAAACTTGGAATTTTAAAAGGTCCCCCTGCACCCAATTTTCCAGAGTAGGGAGAAGGGCTGGAAATGAAGCGAATGATTGATCGTGCCTACGTGAGGAAGCCTCCCTGAAATCCTTCGGGGTTTGGTGAGCTTCCAGATTGGTGAACACATTCACAGACCAGGACAGTGCCATACCTTACCTCCATGGGGACAAAAGCTCCTGCCTGAGGGACCTTCCCAGACCTCATCCTATGCATTTCTCCATCTGACTCTTCATCTGTATCTTTTGTCACATTTTTGAAGAAACAGGTAAACATAAGTGTTTCCCTGAGTTCTGTGGGCTGCTCTAGAAAAGTACTCAAATCCAAAGGGGGAGGATATCATGAAAAACTCCGGTCTGTATCCAAGTCTGATAGATGTTGTGGGTAACCCGGGGACTTACCACAGTTGACCCTTGAATAACGCAAGGGCTGGGGTGCTGACCCCTGTACAGTCAAAAATCTGTGTATAATTTTGACTCCCCATAAACTTAACTACTAATAGCCTACTGTTGGCCTAACAAAAACATCAGTTGACTAACACAAGTTTTTAGTATACTGTATTCTTAGAATAAAGTAAGCTAGAGAAAAGAAAATGTTATTAAGAAACTCATAAGGAAGAGAAAATACATTTACAGTGCTGCACTGTACTTATCAAGGAAAAAACCTGCATGTAAGTGGACCCATGTGGTTTAAACACATTTTGTTTTCTTCCAGGGTCAACTCTACCTGTGATTGGCCTCGGAAGTGGGGGGCAGTCTTGTGGGACTGAGCCCTCAACCTGTGAGATCTGATCTACCTTCAGGTAGATAGTGTCGGCATGGGGTTAAATTGTACGACACCCAGCTGGTGTTATGGAGAATTGCTCGTAGCTGTGGGGAACTTTCCCACACATTTGGTGACCAGAACTGCCAGGAGTCCAGTGTTCTGCGTGAAAGTAAAAGAGACATAGGAGGGAGGACTGGTTTTTTCCAATACAATTCTCTTTTATTTTTGTGTGTGTGCACATACCTAGGAGAGGGATTGCAAGGCCATATGGTAATTCTATATATAACATTTTTTTTTCTTAGAAATTGACAGACTGTTTTTTAAAGATCCGTACCATTTTGCATTCCAACCAGCAGTATGTGAGGTTTCTGATGACTCCACATCCTCAAAGACCCTTATTATTATCTGTCTTTTTTATTACAGCCACCAAGGTGGGTATTAAGTGGCAACTCACGGTGGTGGTTTTTATTTGCATGTCTCTGATGGCTAATGAGATTGAAAGTCTTTTCATGTGCCTGTTGGCCCTTTGCATATCTTCTTTGGAGAAATGTCTATCAAATCCTTTGTCTATGTTTACACTGAGTAACTTTTTATTATTATTATTGAGTTGTAAGTGTTCTTTATGTATTCTAGATATAAGTCCTTCACAAAACATAGAATTTGAAAAAAAGTTTCTTACGCGTGGTTTTTTCACTTTCATGATGGTGTACTTTGAAGAAAAAAACTTTTCATTTTGTTGTCTTATTATGGAGATTTAAGAGTTCTATGCAGACATATGCATATATTCTACATATATATTATTTATCTTTATATGTACTTTGTAAATATTTTTTCCCATTCTGATTTGTCTTTTCATTCTCCTACCAGTATCTTTTGCAAAGCAGAAGTTTGAATTTTCATAAAGTCCAACTGATCAATAAGTTCTTTTATAGATTATCCTTTTGGTATATTATCTCTGAAAATTTGCCTAATCCAAGATCGCAAATATTTCATACTATGTTTTCTTTTAGAAGTTACCTAGTTTAGGTTTTACATTTAAGTCTATGATCCATTTGAGTTAACTTTTCTATATCATGCAAAGTATAGATTGAAACTTATTTTTTTCTTTCTTCTTTCCTTCTTTCCTCTCACCCTCCCTCCCTCCTCCCTCTCTCTCTTTTTTTTTCTTCTTTCTTTCTTTCTTTCTTTCTTCCTCTTTCTTTCTTTCTTTCTTTCTTTCTTCTTTCTTTCTTTCTTTCTTTCTTTCTTTCTTTCTTTCTTTCTTTTTCCTATAGATATTCCATTGCTCAGCATCACCTGTTAAAGACTATCTTTTCTCTACTTAGTTGCTTTTTAACCTTTGTCAAATAACTTGCCCAGATATGTGTAGGTCTATCTATAGATTCTCTCTTATTTTCCATTGATACATATTTGTCTATCTTTAAACTAATATCACACTGGCCTGATTACTGTAGCTCTATTAGCCTTGAAATAAGGTAGTGTGAGCCTTCCAACTTTGTTCTTTTTTAGAGCTATTTTGACTATTCTATATTCTTTGCATATCTAGTGAATTTTAAAATCAGTTTATCAACTTGTACAAAAAAACCCCACTGGGATTGCACTAAATCTGTAATCAAATTAAGAACATTGACATCGTGACACTATTGAGTCTTTTGGCACATGGCAAAGTATATCTCTTCATTTCTTTAGGTCTTTAACGTCTCTCAATAATCCTTTGTAGTTTTATTGTGCAGATTTTTCATATCTTTTATCAGATTTGTCACTCTTCCATATTTTTGATATGATTGTAAATGTTACTGTAGCTTAATTTCAATTCCATTTATGTATTGCTAGTGTACGAAAATGTAACTGATTTTTATATATTGATCTTATTTCCTAAAATCATGCTAAACTTACTCATTAGTTCTAGTAGTATTTTTATAGATTCCATCAGAGTTTTCTGGATCAGTGGTTCTAAACTAGGGGTGGGTTTCACCCCCTGAGGGTCATGCAGTAATGTCTGGAGACATTTTGAGTTTTCATGCCTTGGGTTCAGGGCATGGGCAATAACACTGGCATCTAGTGGATAGAGGCTAAGGTTACTGCTAAACATCCTACAACGCACAGGACAGTCCTCCAAAACAAACAAACAAACAATTATTAGACTCAAAATAACTAGCAGAGATTGAAAAATAACTGTTCTACATAACAAACATAACATCTGCAAATAAAGATTCACTTCCTCTTTTCCAGTTCTCATGATTTTCACTTCTTTTTTGCCTGGTTGTGCTGGACTAATCTCCAATGTTAAATAGAAGAGGAGAGAGAAAGCAGACATATTTGTCTTGTTATTGATTCTATGGGGAAATATTGAGTCTCACTATTAACTATGATGTTAGTTGTAGGTTTTGGGTTTTTTTTTTTTGTAGATGGACTTTATCAGGTTGAACACATTCCCTTCAATTTCTAGTTTGCTGAGAGTTTTTTAAGGAAGGGTTGTTACATTTTGTCACATGATTTTTCTGCCTTTATTGAGATGATCATATAGTTTTTTGTCATTAGTTTGATGATATGGTGAATTACACTGATTAATTTTCAAATGTTAAGCTATCTTCACTTCCCTAAGATAAATTCCACTTGTTCAAGATACTATTCTCCCTTTTTATATTTTTGGATTGGATTTGATGAAAATCTGTTTATAATTTTTCATCTATTTTCATAAGATATTTGTCTATAGTTTGTTTGTTTGTTGTTGTACCTGTCGTGTCTTTTTCTAGTTTTGGTATCAAACTAATATTAGCCTCAAAAAAATGGGTTAAGAAGTATTTTCTCCTCTTCAATTTTCTGGGCAGTTTATGTAGAATTGGTGTTATTTCTTCTTCACGTGTTGGAGAGAATTCATCAGGGAAGCCCCCGAGCCTACAGTTTTCTTTGGGGAAAGATGTTTACAGATTCTATGTCTTTTTTGGCATATGGCTACTCAGATTATCTATTTTTTCTTGATGAGCATCTGTAGTTTGTTCTTTTCAAGAAATTTGTCAATTATAAGAGTAAAGTTGGCCACAATGTTCCCTCATTACCCATTTATTATCTGTAGATTTGTAGTGAGGTCACCTCTCATTTCTAATATTGGTAACCTCTCTTTGCTTCCTGAGCATGTGACTGGTTCTTGGAGATTGATAAAATTGGAAAACGTCTAGCCAGACTGTTTTCTACTTTGGTGAATTCTGTTTTGATCTTTATTATTTTCTTTCCTTTTACTCTAGGTTTAGATGCCCTTCTTTTCCAAGTTTTTTTTTTAACACAGAAAGTGAGATCATATGATTTTAGACTGTTCTTTCTTAATATAGATGCTTAGTGCTATAATTTCTTCCCTAAATACTGCCATAGCGCATCCCACAAATTCTAATATATTATATGGTTATTTTTGTTCAATTCAAAATATTTCTGATTTTGTCTTTGACCAATTAGTTATTTAGAGGTGCATTATTAGTTTCTAAATCTTGAGAGATTTTTTAGGTATCTTTCTTTTATTGATTCTTCATTTAATCTATCGTAGTCAGAGAACATATATTGTCAGTCTTGAATTATGTTAAACTTACTGAGACTTGTTTTCTGGCCCCAAATATAATCCATCTTAACAATCCGCAATAGCAAGCAAGCCTCCAGCCACAGGGCAAGCATTTAAGGGTAGGCTTCTGTCCCTAAGAAAAACTTGACCATGCTCCATGTATACATAAAAAGAATATATATTCTGATGTTATTGGGTGGGGTTGCTCTGTAAATGTAAATCAGTCCAATTGGTTGATAGCATTGTTCAAGTCTACCTTGCCCTTGTTGATTTTCTGAGATCTTTAACATTGTAGTTTTCATCGAGTTTAGAAAAATAATTGTCAATTCTGTCTCAAAATATGACTTTGACTCCCCTTTCTTTTTCCTCGGGGACTCCAGTCACATGCATATCAGGATGCTTGAAGTTGTCTCACAGCTCTTTCTATTTTTAAGTTCTTTTTTTCTCAGTGGGTTTCATTTCGGGTACTTTCACTTGCTATGTCTTCATGTTTAAAAATCTGTTCTTCTGCAATGTGTAATCTGCCATTAATCCTATCCAGTGTATTTTTCATATCAGACATTATGGATTTTATATCTAGAAGTTCAAAGTTCCTTTTGGATGCTTCGTATAACTTCCATGTTTCTGCTTAACTTTTTGAACATATAAATACATTTAAATGATTGTTTTATTGTCCTTGTCTAAGTCTATTATCTATGTCATCTCTTGATCATTTTTAATTGATTTATTTTTATCACCAGATGTCCTATTTCCCTGTTTCTTTGTATGCCCGGTAATCCTTTATTAGATTCCAAGCATTGTGAACTTTATTTTGCTGGGTGCTGTATTTTTAAAATTCCTGTAAATATCTTTGAGTTTTGTTTCCAGGCAGAGTTGAGTTACTTGAAAACAGTTTGATCTTTTTCTGTCTTACTTTTAAGATGTGTTAGGTGAGACCAGATCAGGGCTTGGTCTAGGACTAATTATTTTCCACTACAGAGTCAAGACCTTCCTGAGTAGGCACTCTATGCCTTATTAAATATGAGTTTTTCCAGTCTGGGTAGTAGTGATGGGCACTATTTGCAACCCTGCATGAGCACCCAGCACCATTGTCTCTAATGCTCTTAGATGACTATTTCCTGGCCTCGGGTATTTTCCTACCACACATGTGTTAATGAATACTTTGCTAACTACTGAAGAAAGACCCTCTGCAGATCTCTGGGATTCACTCTCTGTGTCTCTTTCTCCTTTTCACTTCTCTGTCTTGTAAACTGCAGCTACCTTGAACTTCTTGGATTCTTATTTAGTTTTTTCAACTTAGGAAGTTCAATAGGCTCCGCCTAGATTTCCCTGCCTGTGTCACAGGCTAGAAACTCCTCAAGGCAGTAAGCTGGTGTCATTGTAGCCCTCACTTCATTTGTTTCCCCCTCTCGGGGATCACAGTCCTTTATTGCCGAACGTCCAACGTCTCAAAACCCGAGTGTCATATATTTTGTCTGTTTTTCCTTTGGTTGTTTCAGAAAGGATGACAAAATCAATCCATGTTTCTTTATCTTGTCCAGAACAGAAGTCTTTAACTACATTGTCTTTTAGATCTCACAACCACTTGGTAAGTACTAAATTAGTATTGAAATTGTGCCTATTTAATAGAAAGATAATTTGAAGGACAGAGAGGTTAAACTTGTTTAAGTTTGCATAGCTCTTAAGTGAATGATTCAGAATTCACACATAACCTCTGTGACACCAGGGTCTGTACTCAGAACCATCATAACGCATATCTCTCCAGGCTTGTTATATACCATGACCCTTGTGGGTTTGCTACCTATGACCAACCCCAAATCAGCTTCACCTGAAGTCCGATTCTAACCACACTCTGACATTCTGTGACTTCTTTAATTTTGGCTCCTTCAAGCAATGAGCAGAGAGGGAGAAAGGGATCTGAATAGTCTCAGATCCCAGCAAGTAAATGAAGGTGGGAAAGGAAGCCCTAAGTAAGTGATACCCTAGTGGTCCCATCTGGCCATCTGCAATAGCAAACAGCCTCCCAGCCACAGGACTGCCATTCAAGACATCCCATCCACAATTAAAAAAAAAAAACAAAAACAAAAAAAACTTGGTAAAATGAAAAGCAAGGCTGGAGAAAAACTTGGAGCGGGATCCAAAAAATTTATTGTTTTCAAGGATGGTTCACAGAACTGTAATTGGGCACAAGATAAAGGCAAGAGTTGTTCTCAGAACAGGTGTGCCATGGGTGAGGGGGTGGATGGAAAGAGAAAATGAAATGCCAGAATTAGCACTAGGCGCCATATCCTCGGCCAGAATAAAAAGGAAAATGATTCAGTGCTAAACCATCATAAGATGTTGCGAGATGGTTTGAGTCCTTGATCTAGGTCAGGATCTGAGAACTCAGCTAAGAGGACGAAAGGAAGAAAGAGAGAAGACCAGCTGTGGAGAAGTAGAAATGACCCTGCCATGGTCACTTGGGGAAGCTCCGTGGAAACGTCTGCCTTGGTGACAGAAGGTGAGGGAAATAACGGAGTCGAGGATACACAGGTAAAGAGTGCGTGCATCGAGAGCAGCTCCGTCCACGAGGCTTTGGTGACAAGTTCATCCCCACAGGGTTGCGAGCATGGGAGGAGGCACTTTTTGTACAGAAGATACGCACAACTGATGGAGACCTGCAAGGCCTATGATATTGCCAGAGTTTTCTGACTTGGGATGGTTCGGGGGAGAAGGGACCCTTAGAGCTGCCTCGATTCACAGAGACCAGCAGTGAAGGTTCATTAGTCAGACCAGCTCCCAGGCCAATCTTCCTTCCAAGCAGTGGCAATGAGGGATGAATGAAGGGCCACGAACCCCAAGGTTGTCACTACACAGCTTGGGGAATACGGTCTAAGTCTGCACACCTGGCAGAAGAAAATTAGGGAGTGCCCTTGTAATTTCGGGAATGTCTGACGAACGATAGTGACATTCCTCAAGGTCATTTCAGGGCTGGGTTCTTCTCATCCTTCAGCTCTCTGCTCAAATGCCTTCCTCAGAGAGGCCTTCCGCCACCATCTCTTCTCCAAGACCTTCTCGACCCTTGCTCTCTGACTCCTCAAGCTGCGTGCGCATAACATGCAGCTGAGAGCATGGGCCCTGAAGCCAATTTGCCTATATTTGAATCTGATTCTGTCACAAACTTGCTCCACAGACTTGAGCGACCTACTTACTCTTGCCTGTCTCCACTTCCTGTCGATTGAATGGTCATAGAAATACCTACCACATAAATAAATATTGATTGATGAAATGAAGAGCACGTTTGTCCCTACCGGGTGGGAATCATATACCTGTGACCAGCAGGAACCACATTCTTAACTCATGTATCTCTACGGAGAAGTAAGGATGGAAATAAGGGCTGCCGGGTTGTGGTCCCCACACCTCCCCCCGCTTCTTGCTGGCACCCTCAGCCCCCACTGGCTCTCACGGGGCTTGAAAGAGCTGGTTGTTATTCCCTGTGGCCTCCAGGATAGTCCCATGCTACTGGGCTGAGGGCAACAAGCCTCATTTTCCCAAAAGAAGCAGAATTGCAAAATAAATAAGTAAGAAATATACCCTTGTATCTGTGTGTTTGTTTGAGAATCTGGATTTGCATATTCCACCGCCATAATGACGGGGGTGAGCGAGGCTTTGGAGCCAAGTTCCCATCTTTATCTGGATTGCTTGGGAGCCAGCCTGGTGGGACAGTGAGTGAGCAGAACTACAGTGGGTCTAAGAGTCCCTTATGAAACACATGGCCCAGGATCTGGGGATCCACATTTTCTTTTACATAAATGTGGCCTTTCTTCGGGCTAATCTGTGCCAGCAGGTAGCTTGGCATTGTAGTAAAGCACCAGCATTTTCCTTGACCGCCTCCTCAAAACCTGGCCACAAAACTTGCCCAAGGGTGGGCCCCGGGCTCCTGGCAGAGCTTTCGACCACAGAGTGCAATTTGCCCTCTCCATGCACTGGGTCCCCTTCTTCGCTTTGAAGAGTAGAGTTTAAAGAACACCATAAAGACCCACTCTGATTTGCCTATCCGTCGATGCTTCTTGGAGGCAAGGCGTGGGCTGGGTCTTTCCCTTTACGGGAAGGCTTGGTGGTGTCATTACCCTAACATCTGTGCTGAGTCCCGGTGGCCCCAGAACCACAAGCCTCAGCCACAGCTCCCAGGCCCAGAAAGGCAGTTAAGGGAAGTCAGACTGTGTGTCTTTTAGACCTTGTAACGGTTCTTTTGAGTATTTCGTTCCTCTCTCCACGGATATCTACGTCTCTGTGTTTCTCCTAGATATTTTCCCTTTGTTTCTGTTGGATTGATAGCTTCTGATACCCTTTTTTCTCCTCTCAAGTCTTTCGAGTCTCCTCCTTTGCCACCACTGTACTTTGACATCTGGACCCAGCAGCCCAACACAGCCCAGATTTATTTTTTGTCACTTCCTCTTTGCCTACCATCTCGTCAAGGCAGCTAAGCGTGTATCCCCTTCTCAAACACTCCACATCCTTGTTATACCTCTCGGTTCCTTCATCATCCCATTTCCTCTGCTGGAAATTTTTTTTTACCTGATATACTTGTCAAAGCTCAATATGCCTGGTAAACTTGAGCCCAAATGGTCATTTCCCTGACTCTCCATAACACTTTATCCCTTCCCATGTCGGTACTTTATGATTATAGCGTAATTCCTTACAATTTTCCTACTGGAATGACTGTTCCTCCAAAGAAGGGACCACGTTTCATCTCTCTCCATATCCCTTGTTTCAGGTATGGGGTGCAGTTACTAGTAGGTAGCCAGTTAATAAAATAGTAGATACTCAACAAGTGAATGAATGAATGAATGAATGAATCCCCGATCTGCTGAGTACCAGATGCTTTCCCCGAAAAGCACAGTGCTCCTAGGATTCTCAACAAACCCTTGCCTCTCTGAACGTAGCATCCTGAAGAAGAAAACCTCACTTATAGACATTCTTGAGCTTTAATTTTTCACCTTATTGCACCCAATATTAGTCTTGCATGTAGAGGACAAATTGGAAGGCGATATAGGGGGTGTCCCTCAAATGGACTGTCCCCATCATTACTGACAGTTCTCCACCAGAAATCACCTGTACTCTTAGCACTTCATCCTTACACGTGGCCATGCTAGACTGCTTCTTTCAAAAGTGGATCTCCTGCTCTCAACAGATGTCAAATGTGAAGAACGTTTCCTTTTAGCTGGGCAAAAAAGATTTTTATAGTAGAAAGGAGGCAGTTGCCAGCCTTCCAAAAGAGCAAACAACTCATTGCCCTGGAAGACCCCAGGTCCACATGACTCCCACCTTCCAAGCATAATTCTTGTTAGTCCTTACTTACTTTTAAGTCTGTATTAACCACGGAAGACCTCGGTTCTCTCACCGGCCCCATTTAGTTTCTGCAATGCCATCATGTTATTCCATTATATAACATTGGCCATGCCCCTGACTCCATTTCAATGGAAAGACCAGGTTCTATCATGTGGCTGCTCCTCCCCTGGCACTTTGACACTGAGCCCGTCTCGAGACTCACTATTCCTCCCAGATAGCTGAGGGCAGCCCCAATTTACACATGTTGTCCCAGTGTAATTATTAATAACACCCCCTTTCATTCTTGTAAGTGTCATCGTGTGGGTGA
Source organism: Panthera tigris (assembly GCF_018350195.1). Taxonomy (NCBI): domain Eukaryota; kingdom Metazoa; phylum Chordata; class Mammalia; order Carnivora; family Felidae; genus Panthera; species Panthera tigris. Next base: position 34,544,153 of record NC_056678.1, read on the forward strand.
TGAATGGTATGGTCACCCCACCCATCTCTGGTTTTTCCTCCTTCGGTCTTGTAACTGGCTCACTTATCACTCACTTGTCACACCCACCTTGTAATATGCTGAGATAGGACAATTCCTGTCCTGACCTACTTCTGTCTATTCCATAGCATTTGGGTTCCCAGGCAGAGAGTCAGTGAATATGTTAGAAAAAAAAAAATTCTAGCCTTCTGTCCATGCTCCACAAACAAGTATGTCTAGACTCAACACACACACACACACACACACACACACACACCACACCACACCTTCTCAGTTGAAACAACATTAGCATTCTGTTTTTTAACAAAGAGATCTCCATGTAGTAGGAAGGGAGGGCGAAAATTGTCTGGCGGCATTATAATGATAGATGTCAAACGGTGACATAGAAAAGAATCATAAAGGACCAAAAAGATAGGGCTAGCCAGTGATCAAACCCTTTTCATCCAATGGGATGCCATTTTCCTTTCAAACCCCACACTATAAAGGGAAGGGATATTTTTGCACAGACAGCGGCACAAATAATGCTCACAAGGGCTTTCCAGCAGATGCTCATTACCTAAGCTGGCCACCAAAGAGTTCCCACCTAAGTTGCAACCCATGAGCTGCTCACCTCAAGCCAAAAGGGAACATTTGCCTGTTAGCAGTGTTTCATCAGCGTGGCTTCCCATTCTGCCTCCTCTGAAACCTGCAGAAGCCTAGAGGCGTTTGATCTGTTAAGCATTTTTTGCTGAAAATAGCCCTTATTTAAAATGGCTTCATTATACCTCCGGAATGGCCCCAGATAGCACTCCAGGGTTACAAGCTTTTCTGTGAATTCCAACTTGGTGTGGGTAGCGATTCTCTAAACATTGCTGAAAATCTAATCCTTCCAAGAAGCCTTCTCTGACCAAGTGGGCTCAAGGTGAGGTGCCTTTTTTTCCTTCTAACAATCACTTCTAGCCAACGCCCCCTTTGGGTATTCACCTCACCGCAGATAAATACAGAAATAATTCTGACTTCAAATCCAACCAATGTGAAAGAGAATCTTATGTCCAGCTCAGCGCACTTTTCTGAATGCCAGAGCTTCTCAACCTACGCATGCATGAGTTGCTCGTGTACCAAAGTATTGATATTCAGCTCCTGAGGTGGCCAGGCTGGGACCTGAAGCAGCCAGAACTCATAACTAATTTTCTCAAGGATTAAGCAGCCTCGTTGGCTTTACTCCATCGTACTATCCAATATTAACATTTACTATGTGTGCCATGGCATAAAAAAGATTAGGAAGCATTGGCATGGGTCAACACACGGTCCTAAAATCAAATATGAACGTTGAAGCGAATGAAAAAGAAAAATTTGTCATCGGTGTGAAACTAAACAAGTCAAAAATAACAGCAGTGGATAGAGAAAAGTGGATGAATACTATAAAAACATATCAGTTCTTTGTTTGTTTGGTGCTGAAACCCTGGAAAAACATATCCGTTCTAAACAGAGTTATGAATACCTTGGGTGGTAACACTGAAAATAAGCCCTATGCTGTCCATTTGGTCACTGAATCTCATCCTGTGTCCCTTTCATTATTGGTCAGACTTGCACCACACTGCCCCCTGTTATCACATTCCCCCTGCTGCCAACCAAGGGATACAACGGGAAGGCAACTTGCTGCAGAGAAAGAGTCCTAGCCTGAAAATTAACCTGTCTCTGCGGACAATGGTGAGGCTGTGGACAAGTCACAACCTCTCCTGGTCTCAGTCTTCCTATCCTTTCACTTAGGGGGTTGATTTAGTCCTTTTAGTACTGAAATCCTATGACTGTTGGACCATTTATGACTATCACTATGCCTGGAAGTAAAAATAAGTGGTGAGAATATTGGGTTTATTAAAAATAAAAGCAAAACTCTATCATTCCACATAGAGATACTGCACTAATCCAACCTACAGTAAAGACATAATACAACAACGGTAAAGACTTCTAGGGCTCACCCATGAGCAATTCTCCCCTCCTTCTAGGCCTACAAGAGGGTTATAAGGTTTTACTCCCTCAACCACTTGTAGTTAGGCAGACCATGGGAATGGTTCTGGGCAATAGACTATGATCAGAAAGGATATGCTGTCCTTCCGAGTCAAAGAACTTCATTGCCAGTGAGACATTCGTCAGCGGACTCCTCTTCTGCCAGGACTATTGATGAATCCATGTGTTCTGGATGGTGCTGCAACAAACTTGTGCTCCAGCAGCCTGGGTCCCTGAGTAGCCGTGTAATGTAGACTCCATCCCTGACTTTCGTGAGAAATACACTTTGGTTTTTGGAGACGTGGGAATCGTCAAACACGAACCCCACCCAACCACCCAACTACACCCACTTTCCACTGTTCTTTTTGTTTGGTTGTGGGTTTTTTTCTTTTCTTTTCTTTTTTTTTTTTTTAGCGAACAAGCCCCTGGGTGAAATAGAAGAAGAAAAGGAAAACAGGTCAGGGCCCTGTATTTTTATTTGTTTGCTATGTTGAGTTGTGCAGTGATTGTAGAGTGAAATTGAGGCTACCACTCACAATATGAGCTGATGATTCTAATAACAATAGAAAACTCACTGTTTGCACTAGGACCACCAGAAGGAAAAAATATAAAAGAGGAGGAAGAATGTCATCATATTTTTTTATTCTTGCAGAACACTCCTCTTTGGCCCCCATCACCCAGTGTCATGCTTTTGACCCTCTCCCTAGTGGAGACCTGGAGTGGCCCTGATACATTTGTCTTTTGCTTCCCTGCACTTCCATTATGATGTGGAATTCTAATGTCAGAGCCCCCATCAGCACCTCTGCTCAGTGGTTCGAAGTGGGCTGAATTGTAGCCGGCGGCAGGGGGTGATAAATGTAGCGTGAGCTGCCTTTCCCCCAGCAAACTGCAAATTGCCTGAGCAGTACAGCCCACAAAAGGTTCCCGTGGAGTGAATTTATCTTGCATTGTCGAGTGGAGAGGGAAAGAGGAGAGACCAGGCATTCTATTTTTGCAAAGTCACATTCGATCTTGTTCAACGTGCAGGCCACACATCTTTTAAAGGGGGCTCCGATGGAAAAGAATACCAACCCAGGAAGGTAGAACAGATAAAGGGATTTATTTTTAACGCTGTTGGAGTTCACCACCGTGTGAGCATTTCAATTTCAAGTTGCTCGCTCTTGAATAATAATAATGTGTTCCGCTGGAGTGCGTGTTATGTCACCCAATAACTCAGGATGGAGAAGACCATGCCACGGACCAGAGGACACAACCAACAAAAGGCAAGCTCTTCTTTCCATTATATCACCTCTTCGTTCAGAAGAGGAGAGCGATGCTTCTACCAGCATCTCGAGTTTTCCTTGATCGTTGCTTCTGGGTTGGCACGCCTAAGTAAATTATTTCCTTCTAGACAAAATTCCATTAATACTTCATGGATCTGTCAAGGCAGCCACCATTTTGGAATCTTCCCAAGTGTTGAAAAGTAATAAGAACCTTGGTATCTGACTAGCTTCATTACACCAGGCTTTAGAATGAGGTCTTCGGGGCAGGTCTTTCAGATACAGATCTTTCCCTGTCTCCTGGAATAAGTGATAACAATAACGGCTTTTCGCGAGAAAGCCAGGGTTGTCATAGGACTTCATAACATTACCCTAGCCACTGGTCAGAAGATATTCTAGTATATGACTCTACTGTCTTTTTTTTTTTTTTTTAATGTTTCAGATAAGTCTGGTGGGGGGAGGTGGTTATTTCGTTTTCCTTGCTATGAACAGCATCTTCTTCTTCAAAGCAGTGGCCAAATCCTCTCCCATTTTTCTAGACCCACCAACTCCATAATTACTTCCCTGACAACTCTGGCTCACAGAGATTTCTCTTCCACCAAAGACTGAGTACTTATGGCCTCAACCACTGTCTTGACCCTCGTTATAATCGCACGCAATCACCCTGGCATCCCACACAGCACACGTAGTAGGAATAAAACCTAAAAGTTCTCAGCTGGGGTAGCAATTAATATGGTGGCTTTTGATGGCGGGGGCTCTGGAGTTGTACAAAATCAGGCTCAATCCAAGGTCCTTTAATTACTGGCTTGGGCAAGTTAGTGAACTTATTCATATTTCAATTCCCTCATTGTAAAGTGGAAATAATGATCATAATATCTACATCATAGGGTCATTGAAAGGATTAAGTGAGATAATGCCTTTAAAGGGCTTAGCACAATGTTCAAAAATATTTGTAATCCCTAGCAAGTGTTAGTAGCTATTATCGTCCTTAATTATAATTTATGGACACTCCCTTTGTTGTGTTACGACCTGCTACCCACAGCTCTTTTAACTGGAGCCTTCTGAATCATAGCAGTGACTTCACTCCAGAATTTATTATTTCTAGGGTTGGATTTATGGAAAATAAAGGCAAAAGTTTCTTGTTACCATATTCTGTTACATTTGGTTAGAAGAATGTCTCTGGGAAATATGAGTAGAATGATAACATAAGGAAACCATCCAAGGCAGAGTAATCAGACAAATTCGTGGCCAAAGCAAAAATTACCGAGTGTTCCTAATTCAGACAGGGCTCCTGAATTCAAGTTGTTGCCTAATTGAATTGGAAAAGCCATCACACAGATTATAAAGCTCACTTCCATAAATTCTGCACACGTGCTAAGAGACGAGACAACTCACCGCCCCAGCGAGCTGCTCACAGGTAGGTTGTTTTCCAAACCCGACTGAGCCACCCAGGAGCCCCAAGGGAGATCATTTTCTACACGATGGGTTTGGAAAACAACCGTAGTCAAAACAATTCTGTTTTTTAACTTCAAGTTAGAGGCTCTTCCGTGAAGATCATTCAACCCCCAAGCAAGGTATTGTGCTGTCTATACTCGCCGAGAAGAGAATCTCTCTATCAATTACCCCAAATCAGCTAAAACTCTGGCTCCAAACACCAGTTAGTCCGGCCGGCATCTCTTCACTCTTAAAAACAACAGATCTCCTTTATTCTCACCACCTCAAGCCAGAGAACCTGACCCCCCCCCCCCCCACCGCAGAGATTACATCCTGCCATCTGCTCCAGAACCCTTCACTCTCACCTGCAGGGCCCAGCCTCGAGGGAGCTTGCCTCTTGAGCCATGTGGTCATTTTGAATTAATGATTTCCAAAGCAATAAACATTAACTTGAAAAATTTTACGAACGAGAATGTGGAACAACAGGGAGAATACGCTGCCTTTTGGGTGGGCCAGAAACCACACACAGACGGTAGCCTATTTGCAACCTTTCAAAAATAATATGTCAATAACCTTTATAAGTAGCAAGGTTAAGAATTAAGAAATGAAAAAGAATCCAGCTGAGTTACAAAGTGAAACTGCTTCATTATTTTGATGGTGCTTGAATCCACCAATTTCTAACTCCACGAAATACTTTAGTAAATTAAATCCCTTTCGTTTTTAAGCTATGAATCATGCTTTCTGTACATATAAGAAAATTCCATTTGTCAATTTGCCGGCAGACTAGCCCATTTATAATGGTCTTTGCCCTGCACAAAAGTGACTCGTGTGGCTCACCCATGTCTCCAGTTGTTTTTCTCGTAATGCAGACAGAGTAACAGGGAGTCAGATCCTCACCTCTCCGATACTTTCCCCTCTGAGACCAATCGATGGTGAGGCCATAGACTTGCCCCCCAGGGTCACAGATTGAGGGACACCGGGACGTAACCGGACCAAAACCAAATCCACAACCCTAATGACGGTGATATTCTCTAAGCAATGGGGCTAACTATTGTTCAGGAGTGATCAAGACTAGACCAAGGCAGGGCACCATTGCATGGTAAGGATGCTTATGAGGCACCCTGGTGTATAACAACTGTGTGTGTTATCTGTCAGTGATTCTCTCCCATGGGCAGAATCTTCCCGCCCAGCTCATAGTAGGTAAGCAAGTTTAAATATTAGACATATTGGGGACTTGGTTTTGATCTTGTGGGGATGAACATAAGCTGTGAAACACTGGGAAATATTATTCAGGCAAGTCACAAAATATTAATAGGCAAGTCACAAAAAGGGAAAGGAAAGTCTGGACAGCTAATGAGTATATGGAGTTATACTCTACCTCCTTAATAATGAGAGAAAAGCAAATTAAAACAAAACATAATACTTTATGTCTATTATATGGTACACATTTGAAAGTAAACAAAAGTAGCACCTGCACCAGGCCCTGCTCTGAGCAAAACTCATTAAATCCTCCTAATACCTTATAGGGAAGATGTTAGTTAGAATCACCCTATTTTACAGTTGAGGAAACTAAGGGATAGAGACGTTAAGTATTTTCACCAACGATTACATAGCAAAAAAATTGGCAGAGCCGAGAATTAGTATAAAGCACTGTTAGGGATGTGGTGAAATGGACATTTGTGCACCTGCTCATGGGAAATCAAACTGGAACAGACATTCTAGAGTGCAATCCAGGAACACTTAGTGGGCGGGAGATGTGCTTCCCCTGATCACCTAGCAACCCCATTCGTAGATGTATATATCTCATGGAAATTTCCACACAAGACCATAACGAGATACAGACATGGATAATTCACTGCAGCTCTGTTTATATAGGCATCCAAAGCTAGGAAAATGGTTAAATAAAATTAACGTATTTAATATATGTATATGTATATGAAATAATATATGTATATGAACGTATTTAATATATACATATATGTATATGTATATATATGTATATATATATTTAATATATGTTACATATTGGTTAAAAATAATGAACAGGAGAGATTTAAAAATGCGATTTCAAGTCAAGGAAAGTAAGATTGAAGGCACAAAATTATCCCCGTAATTTTTTTAGTACACACAAACAACCCCATTTTTTCAAGCTATTCTTGTAAATAAGCAAATGAAAGTTGAGTCATAATAAGAAGCAAAATTATGACTTACAAAAGATCCCACACACTAATCCCCCAAAGCACGAATATGTTAACTTACATGGGAAGAGGGACTTTACCGATGTAGATAATTTTATTAACCGCGTGACCCTAAAATAGGGAGATTATCCTGTATCGTTGTGGGGGTGGGGGGGAGGGGAATCAAGTTCCCCTGCAAATCAGAGAAGAAAAAAGAACAGGAAGCTGGAGAGATTCTAATAAGAGAAATTCTAAACACAGGAGGATTCAACACATCGTTGCTAACTTTAATATGGAGAGGGTTTTGAGCCAAGGAATGCAGTGGCTTCTAGACGGAAAGAATGACTCACCAACAACCAACAAGCAACAACCTGAGGGAGCTCAGAAGGAGATTTCCACCACCCCTACCCCGCATCAAGACCCCCCTGGTGAGAACTGAGGCCAGCACCCACCTGGATTTCAACCTAGTGAGACCCTCGGCAGAGAAGCCAGCCAAGTCTGGGGAACCTACAGAAGCCATGAGATACGAAGTTTGTGTTGTTTAAAGCTTCTGTGTGTGGTAAGTTGTTAAGGCAGCAATAGAAAACCAGTAGAGTCAGCAAGATTACATGCGATACACACAAGAGTCGGTGCCTCTAGAGGAAGGGGTGGAGACATGAAGAGAGGGAACCGAGAAGCAAAAAACAATGGAATGGGATAACAGAGGGTGACACGAATATCGTGTCATTGAGGATGCTGATCAGCTCAGGTCTGTGAATCTGAGGTCAAAGAATATTATGCAAGAAAAAATACTTGGTGCTCACGTTTTCAGTCTCCAGGATTCTGAGGCCTTGTTTTGCTGGTTCTCTCCTTCTCCAGTTTCATCCTGGGTCCTTCTGTCTGCACTTTGATATCACAACAGCCTAGCCCACGAGTAGTAGACTTCATTCCTCTTTCTAACCTTACCCCCAACCACACGCAATTTCAGAGGGTCCCTTTCTTGGTCTTCCAAACAAGTTCCATATCTCTGCTCACAAGTAAATGTGGACAATGAGAGTGAGGTTTGAGTGATTCGAAGTCAAGGCCTCTGTATGTTGTGGCTTATAAAATGCAATCCACTGAAGCTTCCGGCTGGATATCAGGTACTGTTTCTTTTCTTTCTTTTTTTTTTTAACATTTATTTATTTTTGAGAGACCGAGAGAGGCAGAACATGAGCGGGGGAGGAGGAGAGAGAAAGAGATACAGGATCCGAAGCAGGCTCCGGGCTCTGAGCTGTTTGTTAGCACAGAGCCCGATGCAGGGCTCGAACTCACCAACTGAGACGCCATGACGCGAGCTGAAGTCGGACGCTCAACCGACAGAGCCACCCAGGCGCCCCTCGGTTACCGTTTCTTAAGAGAGAGAAGGGCCTGATGTTTCCACCGAGCAATGGCTAGGCGCATGCACTCGCTTACACATGCACATACATGCACACAGGCATCCCCACAGCTACCAAGGCTGTCCGAAAGCCCAAGGGCAAGGAAAATTCTAGCTTGGCTTTCTGGAATCCCCAGAAGAAATCTCTGTTCTCGGCACTCATGAGGTGACTTCCGCCTGTCAAATCCAGAAAAATCCTACGAGCTCTGAGCCCTCCGTTGATTTGTGCCTCAATCCCAGATAGAGAAAGCAACCCGGAGCACCCGTCTGATCGCATTTGTGACAGTAATTATCCAGGAATCAGACACCAAGTCATTACCAGTGAATGAATTATTACTAGAAACAGTTAGTGTCCAATAATGAAGTTAATGGGAGGTAATATGACAGTCATTAGACTGACATGGCTCTTTTCATTGTTGAAGAAAGAACAGCCATCAAGGGCTGGCAACAGGCAGGCAGGCTTAATCTGTGTCAGGCGATGTTTACGACGCACCTCCCGGACTCTGTTCTTGTGGCCTCAGGAACGGGCCGAGCTGCGATTAGGGTCTATAGTTCCTGTGGGAAGTCAGCACCGGCCGGTCAGAAGAGAGCTCCCTAGGCTTCCATAATGCTGAGAACCTGGCAATTCTCGGGCCTCACACAAGGCTGTGTTTTTGCAAAAGCTCTCGCCTCTGCCCACATCTTTTTCTTTCAACTTTAAAATTGCTATGCTTCCTTCCATCCTTAAAAGTAATTCCAGAGAACACTTTCTGTTAATGCTCCAAGAGGATTTGGCCGCCCCCACCTAGGAGGTCCCACGGTGCCTCGTTGAAACATCTCTTGTTTTTTTCCAACACTGTATTCTACGGACGTGTGAACCTTGTCTGTGCTTCTTGTCTCACCCTCAGAGGTGGGAACCATGTATGGGTTCCTCATCCCTGTATGGCCAGCACCTAGCAAAGTACCCCTAGGTTCCCTGCAAACGGCTGATGTCAGCATAAAGGAAGGGGCGAGGGGAAGGAAGAAAGGAAGAAGGGAGGGAAAATCGAAGAAGGAGGAAGAGAGGAAGGAACCAACTTTCTAATTCAGACTCCGCCAGGTCTGACTGACAACCAGTCATTTAATCCGCCTCGTCCTAAATCTCTTCATATTCCACAGGAGGGGGATCGTCCTCACTGCTCTGACTTTATGGGCTGAGGGGTAGATAAATGAGATAAAGTGGATACAGGATAGCACTCTGGGCTCGGATGAAAGAATTTACAAACACAAAGGATTTTTATCTCCACGTCGGACCGGACGCAGACCAGATCTTTCTGACATCGTATAAAAATATCCTTCAGTGTGATTCCACGCCTCCCTGTGCGTACCTGTGTATATTCATTGATGGGGCTGAGAACACACAGATCCAGCCTGACTCAGCAGAAAGAGCCAGAGCTGCAGGAGTAGCCAATGATCCGCCTGCTCTTGGAGAGTTTTCTTTTCCCTTTCGCTCCATTCACTGCGGTTGGTACAAAGTGAAAATCTTTAAAGCAAAATCTCTAGTTAATGGCAAACCTTTTGGTGAGACGGAGAAGAAGAGGGGGCAAGGAAGGGTAATAATTCTTCCTCTGTGTTGGTGCTTGCTTATGGTGGGGTGCATCTGACAGCAGTTCCCTGCAGGACCACAAAGTAAGACCTCGTTTTCCAGCCGATCCACTGAGCCCTGGGATTTGAAGCCACAGAATTCCCCTGAACAAGATCCTGAAATGAGGAGGCTCCAGGTGTCTTCTCGGGAGCCCGAAGGGGCTGAGGAGTCAGAGAACAGAAGACGTCCTGTCCTCTTAACCCCTAGCCATCAACCTGTAACGGGAGCTTTCTGACTGCCAGGCCAAGCGAAGGATGAAAAGCGACAAGCCCTGAACCCTTTAGAGCTGAGAGCATACCAGGCCATGGCATTTGAAAAGCAGAGGCGAGGGATGCCTGGGTGGCTCAGTCGGTGAAGCGGCCGACTTCACCTCAGGTCGTGATCTCGCGGTCCGTGAGTTCGAGCCCCGCGTCGGGCTCTGTGCTGATGGCTCGGAGCCTGGAGCCTGTTTCGGATTCTGTGTCTCCCTCTCTCTGACCCTCCCCTGTTCATGCTCTGTCTCTCTCTGTCTCAAAAATACATAAACGTTAAAAAAAAAAAAAAAAAGAAAAGCAGAGGCGAATGTTTTCTTGAACACCAACCGGGCTCATGTATTAGTCAGGGTTCTCCAGAGAAACAGGACCAGTCGATGTGTTTGTTGCAGGTGGGGGCGGGTAGTAGACAGAAAGGGAGAAGGAGAGGCATTTTTTTTTTTATAAGGAACTGGCTCACACAACTATAGAGACCAAAAAGTCCCAGGATCTGCAGTTATTAAGCTGGAGACCCAGGAGAGCCGACAGTGTAGTTCCAGTCTGAGTCTGAAGGACTGAGACCCATGAGAGCCAATGATGTCAGCTTCAGTCTAAAAGCCAGCAGGCTCAAGACTCAGGAAGAGCCCATGCCTCAGTCTGAGTCTCGAGTCTGGAAAAGACCAGGGTACCATCTCAAACGTCAGCCGGGCCACCCACTCCATCTCACTCAGGCTCCCGGTTTTATTGGGGTCTTCAGTTGATAGGGTGGAACCCACCCACACGAGGGAAGGCAATCTGCTTCACTCAGTCTACCAATTCAGATGTTCATCTTTCCCAGAAACACCCTCACAGACATACCCAGAATGACGTTTGGCCAAAAGTCTGGGGGCCCGTGGCCCAGCCAAGCTGATGCATGAAATTAACCGTCACAGCTCAGAACTCCCTCCTACCAGCCCCCATACTGTGGTGGCACCAACCACCATGGGTGAGCATTCCAAGGCTAGGAGGGACTGAAATTTCCCAGCTCTCACACACATAGCATCTCCTCTAGATGCTACTGCCTCAGCAAACCCTAGCTGCTGCCATATGCTGTATGGAAGGTCACCTCAACACAGAGGCTTCTTGAAGACGGGGGGCCATGTCCATTGAACCTTTGCATTGTCCCATTCTCTATATTATTCATAGCACCAACAAAGAGCCCGAATACACCGTGTACTTTGCTTGTAACACCAGTTCTCTTTCACTGCTCCTTCCTAGGTACTCAGCACCACAGCCCAGACAACCCCTAGCTCTTCCGCGGCCAGTTCCCTCGCTCTTACGCTCCCTTGCCTTTGTCCAAGTTATTCCCTGGGCCTGCGATGTCCTCCTCAGCTCTGCATCTCCCACAGCCCAGCTTCAATGCTGCCTGGTAATGATAATGACGCCTACTCTTTGTGAGCTTATCCAGCGAGTTACCAGCCTGGTGACTGTGACGGTTAATTTTACGTCAACTTGACTAAGCTAAGGGATGCCTGAAGAGCTGCTAAAATATTATCTCTGGGTGTCTACGAGGGTTGTTTTTTTTTTTTCTTTTTAGATGATATTAGCATTTGACGAGGTAAACTCAATAAAGACGATCACCCTCACCAGTGAATGGTCATCATTCAGTCCGTTCAAGACCCAAAGAGGGAAAAAAAAAAAAAAAAAGCAAGACAAGCGTGAATATCCTGCTCTTGGACAGCCATCTTTTCTTCCCCATGAACAGTGGCATTCCTGGTTCTCAGGCCCGTGGACTTGGACTGGGGTTTATATCCTCTTGGCTGCCCTGGTTTTCAGGCCTTCTGTCTTGCGCTATATCTATATCATCAGTTGTCCTAGGCCCCCCACTTGCAGAAGGCAGGCAGTGGAACATCTCAGCCTCCATAATCACATAAGCTAATCCCAGGTAAAAAATGTCTTTGCACATATTTGTCTGTATCCTCATGGTCCTGCTTGTCTGGAGACCCCTAGCTAACATCCTGGTACAATAGGATCTCATCCTAGCTGGCCGCTTCAGGATTGAGTATGGAGTGTGCCCCGGGCCAGATTTAGTCTCCCACCCTGGGTTGTGTGAATTAGGCTGCAACCCCGACAATGTGGTATTCCTCTCTGCCTGATTATTTTTCCTTGGTCCTAAGTATACAAATGCCCTTCTAGTTTCCCTGGGTTCTAAATATACACACGCTCCAGGGCTGAGAGCCAACCCTTGGACTCCAGTTTCTGCAAGCCTATGAAAGTATAGACCAGGTAAGACCAGGGGGTTGAGCAGGAAGCAGGAACCCACTGCCCTGACCCTCCCACTGAGTTTCTCTAAGAAAAACAACGGTCTCTTATAACCCAGTTCAGCTCTAGACAGGGAGCTCTTAGATGAGATCACTGTAATCTTCTAAAACTTGGCTAAATCAAGGCCAGAGATGGCCTTGCGGCTTCGATTTCTGCAGGGCTAAGGCAATTCTACAAAGTCGTCGCATGTACCCCTGGTCCTGCCTTGGCAGTAAACACTCCTTAAGTACTTGAGTGAATGGGTGATGGTATTAACTTTCCAGAAGCCAAGGGACGCCAAGGGATAGGCATGGGAGTGTTGCCATGAAAGCACACACCCTTGGAGTAGCACGAATGGCTCCAGGGTGGATGGTATCTCATCAAGTCCTCATCTGTGCAAAATTGCAAAGGATACCCTCCATAATTGCCTTTCCTACTCAAACCACTTAACAACATGACTTTATTTACAGCCGCAGACATGACTCTGGACAATGGCACCCTCCTCTAGGGTGACGGTGGTGCCTGTGACCCCAGCTCTGACGATGCCGCCTGCTTGGGCCATTGAATAGGGAGTTGGCATTGGCCTGAGACAACCCATTTGTAACGACTAGAGCATTAATTATGAGTAATTTGGAAAATGTCTTGGTAACTATGCGTGCATTGACTGGAACCAATTAAACTGGTGAAGCCAGGCACTTAGGAGGCCAGGCAGCTGCTTCGCAGAGGGCTCAGGTGGGAAGGGAGCCGGGCACTGTCCACCCAGCACCTGACTGTCCTACATTAGCAGGAAATGTCCTCTCACCGAGGCTGCCTTAGGCTGAGCTGGTGATGTTAAGCAGAAGGGGATGAAGCATGGAATGGGGTCTGAGAGGAGAAGAAAGCCCCCGTTATTTTTGCAAAACTAAACACACTTCTAAAAGTACTAAGGCTATTACTAGCTATTATCTGACATTAATATACAGGAGCTGATAATGGAAAGGGGTTGCTGAACTCTTAGACTAAATCGACATATACTTAAGCAAGACACTTACTAAAAAAAAAAGGCAAGGCAATTAGCAAATCAGGTCAAATGTAGATGCGTCCCATCTAACCTACGATGGAATTTTTCAGCCTGGCTTGTGATCCACTAAGTTTCCTAGTGGGGAAAGCAAGTATTCGGCAGATAACTCTTTTTACCAATGCTGTTACCTGCGCAGCAATCTTAAGTAAACCGACATCTCCAAATCTCCAAACTTCTAGGAAGTTATATTTCAACAAAATTCCTATTTCAAAATTCCTATTTCCTTTTCATTTTATGGCATACTTTGGGTACCGATGAATTGGTATCGTGCTTTGACCTCTTTTAGATTCCAATATGTTTCATCCCCACATTTCGTAAGTCTTTGATTTTTTTTCTCCCCTGCCTGTTTTCCAGTATGTGTTTCCTACAGCAGGGTTCAGCAACCATTTTCCTAAAAAGGGCCATCTGGTAGATATTTTAGGCTTTACAGATGATACGACTTCGGTCACAGCAATTCAACCCTGCCATTGGAGCGCAAAAGCAGCCACAGACGATAAATCAACAAACTAAGCATGGCCGTGTTCCAATTAACCTTTATTTACAAAATCAGGTAGGTGCAGATTCGGCTCGTAGGCAATAGTTTGCAACCTCTGTCCTATAGGAACTGAGTAAGAGAGATGCCTGTCCAACCTCTATGGACTTCCACGTGCAGGCACACATTCCCTGCCACCATGAGATCTCACGCAGAGGTGGATGACCCACCCTGACCCCAACCCTAATGAGGACGCTGGCCCAGAGCCGTTCAGTTAAAGCAGAAGTCAGACCAAATCACTCCTCTGCTCAGAATCCCCAGCAGTGACCCCATCTCACTTAACATGAAAAATAAATGTGGGGCACCCGGGTGGCTCAGTCGGTTAAGCTTCTGACTTCGGCTCAGGTCATGATCTCGTGGTTCGTGAGTTCGAGTCCCCGCGTCGGGCTCTGTGCTGCCAGCTCAGAGCCTGGAGCCTGCTTCGGCTTCTGCGTCTCCCTCTCTCTCTGCCCCTCCCCACCCCCGCTCGCTCTCTGCCCCTCTCTCTTACAAACGAATAAACGTTAAAAAGAATATGAAAGAACAAGGGCTCCGCATCACCTGCACACTCCCACCTACTTCCCTCTGATCTCAGTTCTCTCCACTCTCCTCGCTGGCCTCCTCACGTTCTGCCAGGAGAGCCAGGAAAACGTCTGCTTGGGAGCTGTGTCTTTGTAGTCCATTCTGCCTGCCATGTTCTTTCTCCAAAAATCTATCTGTCCCACTCTCTCACCTCCCTCAGGTCTTGACTCAAGAGCTACCTTCCTAGGGAGGTCTCCTCTGTTCCTTCATCTTAACCTGACGTTGCCTATCCCTTCTCTGCTTTGTGTCTTTCCCCCGGCACTTACCGCTCCTTAGCGTTACATACGTGCATCTCCGCTCACCTAGCATTATATATATGTATATGTTCACTCACCTGATGTCCCTCCACTTCACCTGTGCACAGGCTTCTCAAGGGCAGTTTGCTTTGTTTACCGCAATATCCCCATTACCCAGAACAGCGTTCAGAACATAATAAATATTTGTTAAATGAATGCATCCTGGCCCGTAATCCTAAGAGGATCCTCATTAAACGGAGGCATTTTCAATGAAATGAGCCTTCTCTTTTGTCTGAATACACACTCCCTTACTCCCCACCCTCAGCATCTGCCTGCCTGGGAAAGATTAGAAATTGTTAGAACTCATATAAAGAAGAAGAAGAAGAAGGGAAAAAAAAAAAAAAAAACGAGGTAATAGTCAATTCTGAAAGTCAAAATCTAGATGGGGGAAGCT
Organism: Panthera tigris; assembly: GCF_018350195.1. Lineage (NCBI taxonomy): Eukaryota > Metazoa > Chordata > Mammalia > Carnivora > Felidae > Panthera > Panthera tigris. Next base: position 34,559,379 of record NC_056678.1, read on the forward strand.
CTGCAACAACAGGCGAGGCGGGTTGTTGTCTCACGACAGGATCACTCCAATCTCTTTCTGCTTCTGCAGCCCTTGGACACCTGGTCTCAACCAATGCCAGGCCTCAATCTTAGGTATTTTTCTAGGCGTGAAGCGAGGGCCTGTCCGGTGGGGGAGGCGCTAAGGCAGAGGGAGGAAGATGAAAAGCCCACCCCTTGTTGGATTCTGGGGAAGGTAGGAAGGAAGGGGAGGGGGCACACAGAATAGCATGGGCTCCCACTTCCCCTCTCTGGACTTAGTTACAGCAGAGAAGGAGGTACGTTAGGTAGGATGACAGGAGCACTCATGGGAGGGGGCATCCATCCCGTCACTCTTTTGGAACTCTGCAAAGAATCTCGCTGGGGCGCCCGAGTGGCTCAGTCGGTAAATCAAGGGTCAGACAGTTGATTGAAGCTCAGATCATGGTTTGTGAGTTTGAGCCCTGCATCAGGCTCTGTGCTGACAGCATGGAGTCTGCTTGGGATTCGCTCTCTCTCCCTCTTCCTCTGCCCCTCCCATGCTCACACACACGCTCCCTATCTCTCTCTCAAAATAAAGAAATCAATATACTTAAAAAAAAAGAAAAGAATCTTGCTAATAGGCAGGTTTCCACCAGCCAGTGATAACTCCTGAAGTATGGTCAAGCAGAGGGCAGCTCTGAGTAGGTTGACTGAGCCACCCGTAGTTCCTGGGTACTTAATGGCTGCTGAGTTGAGATCCCCTGGATCCCCCATGGCAATGCAAGATGACCTCAGAGGAGGGGCCGGGAGTGAACCTTCTAGGCAGCCAGCTGACCACAGAGCGTGAGGCTCAGGAGTAAATGCCAGCGGGAGCCAAGGCAAGGTCAAGTCAGTAGGGAGCTCCACTGGACATGTAGGCTGAGGCAAGACAAAAGCCACCGAGTTGCACCAGAAGCAGACGAGCGTCATTAACCCAATGACTAGGCAGACGGGGAGCTGGAAGCCAGCAGTAGCAGGAGAAACTAGCTTCAGGGCCGGGGAGAAATTCCTCACTGTAGCAGAGTCGGTCTAGATCCTACCAGTCTTGTGGCCTGTTCGGAGCACACGGGCAAAGTACATTTCTTAGCTCTCCCTTCAGTGCAGTTGAGACCTTGTGACCAGGTTCTGGTAAACGAGCAGTATTAATGTTCACCCGTGCACAATCCCTTTATTCATTCTCTTTCCCAGAAAAAAAAACACTAACATCATGTATTGGGGAGAAAAGGATGTTTTGGAGGAAAAACAAAACCAAACAAAGAAACACAAGGAGTCTGAATCAAAGTCACCATTTGGTGAAAAGTTGCCATTCTCACATCAAATGTGACGTGAAGGGGAGACAAACTCTGTATTAACCCAATGAGATTGTTTGTTTGTTTGTTTGTTTGTTTTTTGAGGGAGACTGTTTGTTATAGAAACTAGCATTACTTGTCCTAATATATCTGCCCAATGCCAAAATTCCCAAGAAAGAAAAAAGCTGTGATTTCCAGACTTCCCCCTCCCCCGCCCCCTTAGGGCGAAATTAACACATTACCTGAGGGCTTTATTTAACTTTTAAAATTGGACTAAGGTTATATAAGACCGGACATCGAGTTAATTCATTCTCACGCTAAGGGGAAGTTCAGGAGAAGGAACAAGTTAATTACAGACAAAAGTAACATTTCATATTTCATTCTTTTGCACATCGGTGTTAAATTGGGAGTTAAATTTGTGATTCCATTATGCACAATTTGGAAGAAAGGTTTGAATAGCAATTCTACGATTCTAATTCTAGCTTCTGAGATCCTAATAGTGAAAGGACGGTGCAGGTACAGGAAAGTATGGAAACGAGGAATGTGCACAGGGGTGATTCACAAGGCTTGGCTTTTGCGGAGTTTCATATGCATTTGTGATCTTGAGAAAGTCATTTAATGAATTTGAGCCTCATTTTCCTCGCATTAAATGGAGATGATGCTACCTCTGTTGCAAGGGGGAGGCGCTCTATTGTATATAAATCACTCAGCCCAGTGTCTAGAAGGGCAGAACTGCAAGATGATTATCCACTAAAACAACCACACAAAAAAATCAACAAACACGGAAGCCAGAGAGAATTCCAGAGTTGAAAGGAAACTTTTGTGCTTTAGTTCCTGTCTCTTGAAGGGATGCCATATTTTCCAGTGCTTAAGAAAAAATTTCTCTCCTCTCTAATCTGTGTCTATTTGTCTGTCTCTTCTCTCTCTGTCTGTCTGTCTCTCTGCCTCTCTCTCTCTCTCTCTCTCTCTCTCTCACACACACACAGACACACACACACACACTCACTCCCCGTATAACAATTGTACTGGTATTCAAATGGGCTACTGCAACCTTCTGCAAAAATGATCAAGTCTTAACTTGGAAACTTACACAAACTTGCAATGTGACATCATAACCTCACCTCCTTCCGAAGGGTCATTTGGGACAAGTTGCAACGCCCCATCTTCAATAATAAACAGGTCTATTTTCCCCTAAGTGGAATGTGATCCCATGCGACCCGTAAAGGGACTGATATAACTAAAGATGTATATGCAGAGAGTGGATGACCGCCCATATGAGGTGTTGGGACACGGGGAAAATCACACATTTTTTCTCTGACTGCCTTTGATCTGCCCGGCTGTGAGGAATAACCTTTTGGTTCCTGCCGACCCAGAACCATCCATTGCTGAAATAGCTCATTCTAGAAGTCTATGGGGGCCCACTCCCCAGATAAATGGTGCCAGCTGCATCTCGGGTAGAATTTGCTGCTAGGAACCCCCTGGGCACTGGGCTGTAGCCTTTTTTCTGCTCCCACTTTCAGTAGGTATGGGCTAAGTGCTCTTCTATCTGGTACTTGGTCCTTCACACCGCTTCCAACACCCCTTGGAAGCTCAAACCCGAGCCCAACTGACCAGCAACTCTGCCCCTTGGCTTAGCTCTTTCCTAGAGAATGGCCCAGATCTATAGCCTCACCATGAATCTCAAAGGATGTCCTTGAGAACAGTGCAGTTATGAAGGAAGTATTACCCAGAAGCCACTCTGCAACTACACGTCCCCCTGGTCTTGGAGTTTACCCTGGTCTAGATCCACCTGAAGTTCTGATTCGTCTTCCTCCTGGCCTGTGGTCTCGGCTCATGTCCCTTCCCTGACAAAAGCCACAGCGTGCCCCATCGCTGCAAGTACAAGGAGGGAAATGGCCATTGAGCAGATGAACACTCAAGACCTTGTGCTGCCCACTTTCATCGGTGAGTGTATTTCTCAGTCTTTTTTAGTATATGGCATCCTCTCTAATATAAAAAAATTTACTTTGATATGACAGTATTTTGAGTATTTGCTGGTTGAAAAATACATAACGACCAGGAGTTATTATGAATTCAATTATGTCTCTATAAGACTTTTTTTTATTTTAGGAGCACCTGGGTGGCTCAGTTGGTTGAGCGTCCAACTTCGGCTCAGGTCACCAACTCGTGGTTTGTGTTCGAGCCCCGTGTTGGGCTCTGTGCTGGCAGGGTCTGGAGCCTGCTTCAGACTCTATGTCTCCCTCTCTCTGTTCCTCCCTCGCTCACACTCTGTCTCTCCCTCTGTCTCTCAAAAACAAAGATTTAAAAATAAACACATGACTTTTTATTTTTAATCCCAACGGTATACACACACACTCATACCAAATAAGGCACATGTACACACATACACACACACACACACCTGCATATTTGAAAATAAGTTGTACGAGTAAGAATAAAACACATATATTTTTTTACTCTTTCTGAAAGCAACGCTTAGCATATGGCATCTAGAATCATCTCTGGCTCTCTCAGAAGACCATAGCTTATGAGTAGACTCTTTACCACTAAGGTGGGGAATCAGGTGAGTGGTGAGGGCCTCAGCTGGTTTCCCCACCACCTTGCACTTGGCCTCTGACATCTCCTTGCACATATCCAGGTTGTGCCCAATTCCCTCTCACTAATTAACTCCACCTTTTCTCCCTCGTCTTGAAACCATGTAAAAATGCAAGCAAGAGTGGCATTAATGCAGAAATAACCTTTATTGTACTTTGATCTCTAGAAAAGAATTGATCATTTACAAATGTTGGTATCTTCATTATTATTTTAAAGGAACTCTATACTTCACAAGTGATTGCGGCATGTGGAGTTTCACGACAGACTTGAAACCACTGTCTGCATAGTTCTCATAATGGCACAACACCATTTATCAGATGTCACATTTGCCTGGCAGGTGATTGCATTCACATTGTCTCACTTGATCCTTCCCATAACCCTGTGGGCAGTTTACCAGAGAGGAGACCCAGACTGAGAGAGGTTAACTATCAGCTCCAAGTTCTAGGGTGATTAAGCGGTTTCAAACTCAGTTCCGATACCAAAACCCTTGCAGTTAACCATTATTCTTTACTTGGATTTCTTAGGATAGTCCTAAAGGGAAGGGGATTTTGACCACCACTAAATTATGTTGAGTTGCTGCCATTTGAACCCATTCTTGCTAGAGAGGGCTCAGTGAGGTCGGCTATTAAGATTCTGCCACTGATTAAAATATGTAAAACACGGATCTGGGTTCCCACTGGGCCACTCAGGAAGTCCACGTGGTTCTCTGCCTGTTAACTTCAGCCACTTCAATGCAATGTGTGTAGTGACTCAAGTCAGGTTCTAGAAGCCAGACTGCCTGGCTTAAAGTCTCGACGTTACCTCTGGGAAACTGACAAGGCCTGAGCGAGTTGCCTAACCTTTTCATGACTCAGTTTCTTCATCTTAATGTGAAAAAGAATAGTACCTCCCTTATGAGTTAATACATGTAAGTGCTTAGTACTTTGTCTGACCCCTGATAGGAACTGTATAGGTCTTAGCCTTTATTTCTAGACACCAGAAATACGTCGCACTGAATGTATGTCCGTCTTCCATCCTGAAACAAAAGGAGAGCCAATGAACATAGAGAGGGGACAAAGAGAGCTAGCATCCAACAGCTACGATCTATCTGGCAGGGACTGCGCCTCTAAACACTCCGTGAGGTGGGTTCTGCTCGAGGTGTGAACCCAGGTGCACGTCAAGTACTCGTTGTGCCCATGGCTCAGTGGCGAGATGAGGATACAAACCCAGATAATACAGTTCTAAAGGCTTCCTTCTGATGCAATAACATGCGAAAGATCTGTAATTTTAACCAAACTCAGTGACATTTGGGCAGAGACTAGAGAGAAAAATCGTATGAAGAAAAACATGGCTTTTTGCCATTTAAAAATACCAAAATGAGTACGTTACCCTTAGCATTTACAATGCATTTAAACTATTCCTTTACATTGGATAACGTGTAGCATGAATTACAAATGAGGACTCACAAAATGCTGTATACTTCCAGTCGGCCGCGAAGTGGGCACAAACGATCCCTCCGTCAACTAGCCCACAGTCTAATAAAGGAGATCAGAGAGTCTTACGAACGACTCGTTCCGTTCCTCGTGGGTTTAATGGTTGGGACGATGACCATGGGAAGGATGATCAGAAGGAGAAGAAATTTTGAGCGAAGACACTGAAGGAGGACAGAAGGAAGCCGGGGAAGATCGGAGGGTGGTGACAATAAAGTTATCAGTTAGAATTTCTGAAATTTTGCTAGAAGCTCCGGTGGAAAATCAGAAGTAGGGAAGATCTGGCTCCATTTCAGACTACAGATACCATTACACAGAAAGGTCAAGTGATTTGCCGAATATTTCAAGAAGCTGGCACATCCAAGAACTGAAGGTCCCTCCCGTGAGAGGCTCCGGGGAACCTCCCTCAGTTCTCCGTGAGCATTTTCCAGGGCACAGCAGGAGTCAGGGCCTCCTTCCATGATGAGTTGGCCCACCGGTTATCCAGAGAACTAGAAAGGAGCCATATTAGTCTCCTGGGGCTGCCGTAACAAAGCATCACGTATCGGGTGGCTTAAAATAACATGAAGTTGTTCCCTCATAGTTCTGAAGGTCAGAAGTCAGAGGTCAAGGTGTCACCAGGGCCACTCTCTCCCTTAAGGCTCTTATGAGGCGTGTCCCCATGTCTCCTCCATCTTTTGGTGGGTCCAGGGGCTCCTTTGCTTGTGGTCCCTCTTTACACAACCGCCTTCCCTCTGTCCTGTAACTCTTCCTCTCGGAAGAAGAGAGAGGCCACCCGAAATCCAAGATGAGTTCATCCTGGGATCCTTTAACCAATACCTCTATGAATTCCTATTTTCAAACAAAATTACGTTCTTAGGTTCCAAGCGGACGTGGATGTTTGGGACGTCAACCCACTCTAGCAGCCATGAGAACCAACACGCAAGAACCAAATCCCGGGTTCAGGAGGGCCACCATGGTGCCTGGAATCAACAATGACAGCTCTCAGGTGCTCACCCTGGGGCCCCATAGGATCTGGTCTCCCACCCCTCCGCTTCGCCAGCTTTGCTTCTCTGTACAGATCAGGCGGGTACACTCCAAAGGTCACCATCTTGAAAGGAGAACAAAATTTATTTTGAATACATGCTTCATTGCACAAGAGTCTGAGGAGACAGCTCACACTTCCCCCTTCCCAGAGGGCTATCCTCAACTTGTGGTAAAACACTCTCCGGAAGCTTCTGATGGGGGATCCGTGACTTCCCATTAAACCCGCTGGCTAGAAAACATGACACGCAGAGATGGGGAGCAGGGGGTGGAGGGGAGCAAGCCTCTGGGGCTCCATACTCAGTCTCTCTCATCACCCTGAGTGACACAGACAGAAACCCCAAGAAAAATGGATTTTTCTCCTGGTGACTGAGTGATGGCGTTGACCCAGGAACAGGTGGGCAGCAAGCCTGAGAATGCATTCCTCCAGAAAGATCCCAGGCTCAGAAGGGTTCCGATTCTTCAATCAACACCACACACTTAAGCCTTCAGTTTTTCTCCAGTTGTTTAAGACAAGATGTTTTAAACTGAGCGTGTGCCTAGACTTTTGGGAGAGGAAGAGTCTCGAAAACGCGTATCAACTGTTGTACCTACTCACCCCGCCTGAGTGGAGGGGGTCAACAGTGATTTTCAAAACTCAGAGACGCCTCTCACCCCAAAAAGATTAAGAACCACTGCGTTTCCCTTCTCCTCTTTGTGAATGGAAAATTCCTTGAGGGAGCTTCTGTTCTGATGGCCCAGATAGAACACTGGAGGTTAGGGAGGCGGCATGCAATAAACTCTTCGTTTGTTGATTGATTCAGCTTTGAGGCCAAAGATCTTAATTCCCTTCCCCTGCTTATCACAGATCTTTTTGGAGAGAGCCTTGATGTAAATTACTGAGGTCAGAAGGGAAAAGTTAAAGTGTTTGCACCCAATAGTACCTGACATTGTAAAAAACAGAACTTTTCACAGAGCAGACAATTGACATTAGTGGTCTGGCCGGTCAGCATTTAATGAAACCCTTGGAGGCAGTTGCAAAGGAGGCTGGGACTGTCAATCTATGTGCTGTGGGATTATACCGCTTGATCTCTAGGAAGAATCACTGAAACATTAGGTAATTCCATGTATTGTTTCAGTGGCCTGATGGAAAAACGATCCTGACTCAGTCAGCTCAGGTAAAGAGGAGAACCCTGCCGAGGGCACGGCCCTTTGATCTGTGTGTGTATGGCCCACGGGCTAAAAACGGGGTTTACATTTTGAAAGGAATCTAAAAATAAGAAGATAACCCTCCCCTCCAACAAAAAGAAAAATACGCAAGAGCGAAGAATAAAATACTTACCATCTAGCCCGTTAGCGGAAAAGTGTGCCACACCCTTGGCGTATATTATAATCAAACGGAACCTTGGCTCCCCGATCACCATGTCAAAACCTGGGATAGTATAGGGTAGGGGGTAAGTCATAGGTTAATCATAGTGGAAGTGACTGAGTCTGAATCCTGGTTCCACCAGCTACTAGCTAGTGACCCTGGGACTCAGACTTGTTATCTGCAAATTGTGGCTAATGAGAACATCTCATCGGTACCTTGTTGTCAGGATAACACAACACAACAATTACCCTCCTATGGCACTTAATAGACCAGCACACAATTGAGCTAGTACTCAATAAATCTCAATATTATTTAAAATGCATTTCATAAAAACACCTTTAGGCAGGGAGAGGAATCAGAACTGATACATCCTAAACAGTAAACACTGTCCAGGGTTTAAATGCTTTTCGTGACTAGCACATTAAAAGTGTCCCAAGTCTTAGAACGACCTCAAAGTGCTCTCTAGCCCATCTCTCAGCCTTGAAGCTGATACAAATCCAAATTTCACTGATGAGAAAACTGACCTCAGAGAGATTCATCAACTGAACAAAAGTCACAATCTCCTCTCGTAATGTAGAGAAATTATGTCATTTCTGCTCATTCAGGATGCGTTCATTCATTCACTCAACAAACCTTTAGTAAGCAGCTGCCCCAGGCAAGCACTGCATGAGGCATTGGCAGTGGAGAAAGGGAGAGATAGACATTCCGCCCCTCGTGAGAGGGACCAAGGAGGTCGACAAACAAATAAATGCAAAATAGAAAGTGCTACAGATGCTAAAATAAGGGAGAAGATGGGCCTCTAGGTGGAGGAGGTACTCGCCAGGTAAAGCGAGCAGCACGTGCAAAGGCCCAGCGGTAGAAAAGAATGTAGCATATTCCAAAAACTTCGGGAGTTCGGCACAAAGTGAGGGGACCACGGGGAGGGTAAGCAGGGGCCGGGGCCTATGAGGCCGTGTATGATACGCTGAGGCGTCTGGCCCTCATCCCACAGCAGCTCTTCTTAGAATTTCAAGCAAGGCAACAACATGGTTTGCACTTCAGAAAAATAGCCCTGGGAGCAGCAGGGTGTGTGACAGATGGCAGGGGAGCCACCCGGAGGCAGGGAGCTCAATTAGGGGTCTGTTGCCAAAGGCCAGATAAGAGAGAAGAACCGCCTGCCAGGGGGCAGCGGCTACTAGAAAGTCAGCAAAGAGGTGGGAGAGCTAAGTGAGGCTGACGGTGGGGTCTGCAGAATTTCATACTTATTTAGGTGGCGATATGAAAAAGGGGAAGGAAGCGTATAGGACGAGTCCATAGTTCGAGCCGAATGAGGAGAGCGGAGTGATTTATTCAAAGCGGAAGGAAAAAAGGACCAATGCAGTTTGGGGGGAAAGTTCACCGGGTGGGTTTGGGACCTGGGGGATTTAAGGGACCTGGGAGGCCTCCTGGTGGCAATATCTGGTGCGGGAAGACTGAGCCTCCAATGGAAGATCCAGGCTGTGAGGAACCAAAACGCAGGAAACAGACATAGATGCAATTTTCATGTCAAGTAAGAACCTGAGAAACACGAGCAGTTAAGATGTTGATGAAGGAAGAGAACACAAAAGACGAACCTGCAATTGAGAAGAAAATGTTGAACATCTACCCAAAGTGCCGCCAGCCCCAAAGCCGGGGGGGGGGGGGGGGGGGGAGGGGCTGGTGGGCGGTGGCAGGGTGCGGGGAGGGGAACAAAGGCAACATTACCGATGGCCTAAGCGGTTGGGAATGGAAGGGTATTGGGTTTGGAAAAGAGAAGGTCGCGGTAAGACGGATGAGACGGCCTCTCGGAGAGGCAAGATGGTTCGGGAGCCCGGACAGGCCGCTGAGAAGCACAGGGAGGAAGGCCTGGGGGCAGGGGACAGGACCCAGCCTTGTTGCTTCTGCCTTTTGTCCATTCTGCCATTTTTGTGTCTGTTTGCTTTCAACGGCGGAGACACGCAATTTTCATAGGCTATGGAAACTATAGCAGCAAAGAGGAAAATTCTGGAAAAGTGGAAGTGGAAGGAGCAAAACAGTGGAGCAGGGCTTGCAAAATGGTGGGGGGGGGGCGATGAGAGCACAGGCAGGGTCCTTCTTCCCTTGCCCTCTCTTGTCACCCCGTTTCATACATTCCCCTTCCTCTGAAACACCACTTTCAGGGGTCAACACTCCCCATCTTTATTTCCAACAGCACTTTGATTAAAAATCCTAGGGGCGCCTCGGTGGTTCAGACTTCTGCTCAGGTCATGATCTCACAGTCTGTGAGTTCGAGCCCGTTGTTGGGCTCTGTGCTGACAGCTCGGAGCCAGGAGCCTGCTTTGGATTCTGTGTCTCCCTCTCTCTCTGCCCCTCCCCGCTTGTGCTATGTCTCTCTCTGTCTCTCAAAAATGAATAAATGTAAAAAAAAAAAAAAAAAAAAAAATTAATAAATAAATAAAAATCCAGGCTCTGGAACCGTTTTTTTTGGAACCAAATGCTGGCTACACCACTCACTCATGATAGAGCTTTGAGCTCATTTCCTGTCCTATGTGCCTCTGTGTACTCCTAAATGGGGATAACAATAGGACCTACGTCAAAGGATTATTGAGAAAATTCAATAAGCTAACGTTCATAAAGTGCATTGAACAGCACCAAGTTCTCCATAGGCACTAAATGAATTGAGATCATATCCATTTTTTTTTTTACTGTATTTCTCCATGGTAGCCTGTATCACAATTTAATTCAACAAATAATTCATATAATTATTTATTTAACTCCTGACACTTCCGGTTGAATATAAGATCCCTGAGGGCCTGGAACAGTTTTTCTCCTTCTTCGTTATACTTTGGGGGAGCGGGAGCTATGCCATCGAGGAGTATTGGGAGGCAGTTGAATTTACTTGACCAAGCATACCGAGGGGGATAGAAAAAACCCATGTGGACAAGATGCACCCCGGGCGGAGGGACTCCTGAAGACGCCAGGTTAGAAGGGGGCTTGGTGATTCTGGAGAAGAGTTCCATGAGAGCAAAAGGAGCATCAAGTTCAAATGCGTTTCATCAGCCGTTGACAAGTGTTTGATGTCTAGTGTCCCATTCAGAAAAGAAAGAAAAATGTCATCTGTGCTAACGATATGATGGTGAGGTAGATTGTTAAGTAAGACGCGTTCTTCTTAAGGTGTCTGTCTGCCATGCGAAGGCACAGGGTCTCTCAAGTCAGCCAGAAGGGTCTGGACTTCCACCCCGCCCCCACGTCGGAAAAAGTGGGAAGGAGCCTCGCCTGAATTCTGAAATGGGAAGACAATACCTTCTTGACAAGTTGTGATGAGTACAGGAAAATGTATATAAAGCTCCAGGCACTTAGCAGGTGCTCAATGAGTGGGGGCTGCTGGTACAATAACAATGATTACTGTTGCTGGGTAGTTGTATTCCTGGGTGATTGTATGCAAATCAGCGGGTACTTGAAATGCACTCCTGTGTTTGCTTTCCATTAAAGAACCTCGTGTTGAAGGCTTCTGTAAAACATAAAATCAGTCTGTGAAGTGGTGACCCCTCCCGCCATTATCTAATTTGTGTCGTTCTTTTATGAATGCTGGAGTGGGATAATGCATAATAATGGGACTACGAGTGGGTACCTGTGGGCAAATTTAGACACCTGTCACACAGGCCCAGGTCCCCCTTGGGGCAGTGACCAGAAGAGTCGTTATGCTCAGTCTAGAAGCTGGAACTGAGGCGTGATTCCCAGAAGTCAACAGAATGGTCTTTTCTCAGGTTTGACCATGAAGGTGTTACATACAGAGTTTCAGAGACAGAGGTCTTGGGCGGAGCATTGTAAGACACGGATTTAAATCTTAACTTCACCACTTACTAGCTCACCTGGCCTTGGGCTAGGTCAGTGATCTGTTTTGAGATTTAGTTTCCTCCACCTGTAAAATGAGACCCATACGGTGTTTGGAAAGAGGAAATTAAATGATGCACGTAAGCCACTTGGCAGGCACATATTATCAGCTAATAAAGGGCGGGTGCTTCCTTCCCATTCCTCGGCAAACCCTCCATGCAGATACAGACTGAGACGTAAGGTGTGCGAATCCCAAGCAAAGGGCCATCTGAGGTTTGCAAGGCCTTTGGCAAGAGAGGATAGAAGCCATGCCCTTTACGGCAAGATATGGTAACATCAGGAACCCACACAGGAAGTCAGCCAGGATATTTAAAATATCCCTTGTATTTTCCAGTCTTCTTTCCACTCTTATTCTCACTTAGCATTTAGTAAAGACTTTCCAAAGGTCCATCTTGTCCTTACGGAGGCGGGGGCCCGAAGGAAGGCATCTGGGCCTAGCTTAGGCCAAAGAAGAAAGGCTGCACAGGCCAGCCAAGTGGGACAATGTCCTGTCCTGAGGGTCTCCAAGCACGTGGCTTGTGGCTCCTCCCCCATGAAGATATGAAGATTCCCTTTCCAGAGCTAATTGTCAGGGGTTGAGATGCGAACTCCTAAGGAAGTTGGATCTCTCCACCTAGGTTCCGAGTAAATCTGCCTCCTAGATAGGGTTCACTTAATAGCCACCGGACATCTGCCAAGGTCTTTTGGTCTCATCACCAAATCATCAGATGAAAAAAAAAAGAGAAAAAGAGAGAAGCACGAGGGGCATTATCTATGGAAGGGCGGAATGGGCGATAAAAGTCTCCCTGATGCCCCCTTCAGCTCCTGCCCCCACCTCTTGACTCCTGGGTCCAGAAGCTAATCTTCAAAATTCAGCAGGATGACCAGCCCCCGCAGCACTGGGAGTTGGGGCTCTCTCAGTGCTCATCAGCCAGTCCTTTCCCGGGGCTGCCTCTCCAAAGGCCATTGGCCAGAGCTGTCTCTCAATCGCTGGAAGACAGCCCAGCCGGGGCCTCAGGCAACACATTCCTGCTCCGGCCCCAGCCTCCCCTGCCCTGCTCCCCAGGTTTAATTTCATGTTCATCAGAAGTACAGAGAAGGACATTTTCAGCAGATCAAAGGGACATAGTGAGCATGAAAGAAACACAGTCACAGGGCAGGAGCTGGTGATGTGATACCCACACTGAAAGACTAGCTGCTTTCCGGGACCCCTTGGGGGCTGGGAAAGAGTGTGGCCTGGAACCATCTCTGGGAAATGTAGAAATCTGCACTCAGGCTCAGGGCAGTCTGGAGCGTGGAGAGTGGGTTCTGCAGAAAAAGAACCTGCTCTGGGAGCACTCAGTTCATCAGCCCCATAACCCTCCTGCCCACTCGTCCCTCTTACCCCTACCGCGGTGCAACATGCCCCCCAGGATGAAAAGAGGTCTGAAGCCTTGTCCATCATCTGTGCCTGGCGGGGGTAGTCAGTATAGTTGAAAAGATAAGACTATTAAAATCAGTGAATAATATTAACGTACGTTATTCAGGAATGCAACCATCCAGAACGTAGGCACAAGCAAAGGAGAGCTCGGAATTATATTATGTGTCAAAAAATCTCTGCCCAAAACAAAAGAGGATTCTGGGCTGCTGGCAATTATCTATATCTTGATCTAGGTGATAGTTGCATGGATATATGCTTTGTAAGAATTCATGGGACTACACACTTATGATTTGTGCAGGGACTCTGTTATATCTCAATTTAAAAAAAAAAAATTATGGAAAAGTTCCTGCCCTGCCCTAGAATCGCAAGATTTTATTTCTAGGAAAATTCCCTATGCCTTCCCTCCAACCTGTTTACCCCTGTTTCAGATAAAATTCAAACAAAGTGAATTACGTAATTTCTTGGCTTTAGATGGAAGTGCTTGGGGAAGGGGGACAGCGGTAGATTCTTCTAACCTCAGGTACATGGACAAGGCAAAAGTGTGGCCTGTAAAAAGAGGTGGAGAAAATAGGAAAAAAAACAGGAACACAAAAATCATACCCAAGAAGAGACAAATAGAGTCATATCAGGCTCTTTATCATAGAAAAAGTTTCCATAAAAGTATAAAGCCCTGAGAGAGCATTAAAATCCAGCATCCCTTCCTGACTGTGTGACCTTGAGCAAGTCACTTAACCTCTCTGGTCCTAGCATCCTCATTGATGAAATAGAATCAATGACAGTGTCCATCTTGCCAGGTTGCTTTGAAGATCAAATGATCAATGTTCTCATGTAGTAGGCGGTCACGGACAACTCGTTTCTAGGATTATTTCTGTATTTGGGCACATTGTAATAATGGAATGATTTCAACCAACTACCCCAAATACTGTGGTGAGAATCGTTACAAGACATCAAGAAGGAAAACATCCCCTTTGCCGTCAAGTGACTTACAATCAAATTGGGAACAAACAGCTCAAATTCAAGGAGAAGGATGCTCCCTGGAAAGAAAAAAAGACACATCGAGTGCTTAACGCTACACCAAATATTGTAGTATCTTATATATGTGAATATGTTTCACCCTTGTAACAACCTAATGAGAAAGGTAAAATTGTCATCCCCATAGTTAACAGATGAGAAAACTAAGGCACAGGAACATTAAATAATTTGCCCAGAGTCTTTAAGTTTCAGGGTCTTCAAATCTGGTCAGTCTGCTTAAAGAGTTCATGCTATTAGCCATTTGTCTCATGCGAGCTATGAACTACATAGGAAAATATGTAATACGTATTTCATCATTCATTTAAAATAAAGTATCTGAGTTACGGCCTAAACGGATCAAGAACGATATTTGTTTTTCTTATTAGTAAGTAATAAAGCTTTATTGAGGTGTAATCTATATACAATACAACGCACCCATTTTTACCTCTCCAGTTCAATGAGCTTTACCAAATGTACATCCTTATGTAATTATGTAACTGTCATCCCCAAAATGATACAGAATAATTCCTCGGCTCAGAAAGTTCCCCTGTGTCCCTTTGAAGTTAGTCCCAGTTTCTTCCAGACCCATGTGACCACAGATCTCTTTCTTTCGTTATACATTAGTTGTGACTGCTTTAGGATTTTATAAAAATGGAATCATACTGTATGTGTCTTTTATATCTGGTTTCCTTCACTTAGCATAATATTTTAAGATTCATCCGTGTTATGATATAGATCCGTCGTTTGTTCCTTTTTAGTGCTTCCTAGAATTCCATTTATTTTTTGACTGTATTACCATTGGTTTAGCAATCATCGTCATTTGGGTTATTTCTGGTTTGGGGCTATTATACATAAAGCTGCTACGAATATTCAGGTCCTTTTGTAAGAACATAGGTTTTCATCTAGTTTGAGCAAACTACCTCAGAGTGGAATTATTGGGTCATATGTTAATTATATATTTAGCATAATGAAAAACTGCCAAACTATTTTCCAAAGTTACGGTAGAATTTTAGATTCCCACTAACAAATGTCTTGGAGTTCAAGTTGTTCCACTGGCTCGTCAACACTTGGGGTTGTTCGTTTTCATTTTAGCTATTCTAGTCAGGGTATAGTAGCTGTTATGTTGCCAAGCATGTTTTTCTATACTTATTGGCCATTTGTATATATTCTTTTGTGAAGGAGATTTTTTAGCCATTTTTTAATTGAGATGCTTCCTCTCTTATTATTGAATTGTAAGACGTCTTCTGGAGACAAAAAGCCCTTTGCTGGGGTGCCTGGGTGGCTCAGTCGGTGAAGCGTCCGACTTCACCTCAGGTCATGATCTCATGGTTCATGGGTTCGAGCCCCATGTAGGGCTCTATGCTGACAGCTCAGAGCCTGGAGCCTGCTTCAGACTGTGTGCTTCCCTCTCTGGCCCTCTCCCGCTCACAGCCTGTCTCTCTCTCTCTCTCTGAAAATTAAATAAACATTTAAAAGTTTAAAGAAACAAAACAAAAACCAAATAAGCCCTTTGTCAAATATATGTAGTATGGCTACTTTCTCCCAGTTTGTGGCTTATAGGGCAACAACTGTTTGCCGCTCACTTTTCCCTAAAAAACATACCTAAATTATACCTTGAAAGAGAGGTAAAAGATAGACAAACGGACACAGTGGAGAATAAAGATAAAGACAATCTTAAGTGCAAGACAGGTTCAAAGTCAGAAGTGTACAGAGAGTAGAGTAGAAAGGTGAGTTGGAACCAGGTCAGGGAAGGTGATACACAGAAATTAGGAATTTATTTTTTATGCAGTGGGAAGCCATAGAGATTTTCCATGAGGCAACTCATGCAATTAAAGCTCCGCTTTAGGGGGAAAATAGATAAAATAATTTTATTTACGGTGGAACTCAATTAACAGATCTTAAAGTTAATGGAGGTTAGGGACGAAAGAGCAGATTTAGGTGATGAGGACTCAGGTTCGAAACTAAGCGACTGACGGGCTGTGGTAACATCACACCATGGCTCTGAAGTTAAGAGTAGAAGCTGCTTTTAAGAATCACAGGAATCAGGATTTGGACTTGCCTTTGTCAGGACTCGGGGACCTCTGGGTAGCCATGCCTGCCCCGTAGGAAGCTAAAATGTCTTATTCTCTGTAGAGAATGGACTCAGAGATGTGAAATGAGGGGTCGTCCACCATCTGCAAGGACAAGAGCGTTGACCATAGGGATAGAATCATTTTGTTAAAGAACGAAGAAACAAAAGAAGAAATTCAGTGGCATTTAAGGAGTAGGAGGAAGGACAAGAATAGGTTAAAGAAACTGAGAAAAAAAAATGGTCCAGAAAGTAGGAAGAAAACTGAAGAATTCAGTGTTGTGAATGCCGAGGAAAGTTTCGAAGAGTGGGATGTTGGTGTTGGCAAATGCTTTGGAGAGGTGGAGAATTTGGAACCATCAAGAAAATGTGCATTATGTTCAACATATTCTATGCTCAACATGCTCTGAAAGGAGAAGCGTGCACATATTTTTTTTTAATTTTCTTTTTATATGCTATATATTTTTGCAACATTTTCAAGTTAAAGTAGTAAGCTTGCGTTAACTTGGAAAATCATTTATGTAAGGAAAAACGTAGAATTCCCTGATGGCAAATGAGACAGTGGAGTGGTTCTCAAAACTCTCTCTCTCTTTTTTCTTTTCAACTAGATAACCTTTTCTTGAAAGCAAACCTTACTCCGAAGTCCAATTTCTAAAACAGACAAGAAGCAACTCTTATTAAAGATAATGGAATGGGAGCAGAGTCCCCGCTGCCCTCTGAGCCCTCCACGACTGATAGATAGATAGATAGATAGATAGATGGATGGATAGAAGAAAGAGAGAGAGAGAGAGAGAACTTTTAATCCCTTCAAATCCTCAGTGCAATGTAGTCTCCATGAGAGCAGGGACATTACCTGTTTGGCTCACCACCGTCTTAATAGAGCTTAAAACGGCATCTGGAACTTGTTGGCAACTAAGCAAGTGTTAGTGAATAAATGAACCTGAGCCTCTCAACGGTGGTAGAATAGAGAAAAAAAGAAAACTGACATTTATTGACATTGAATTCTAGGATATTTGCAATTAAGTACTCCACCATACTAACGTACCATATGTCAGCGTACCATAGGTACCAGCCCGATAAGTACATAGTATTATCTGTGTTGTATACATTCATTGAAGACCTTCTCAAAAGCCACGTAAGTTTCAGACCTAAGGACGTAATCCAGAAGCAGGTAGCATCCATGTGCATAACCTTTCTTGCTGGCATCAAAACATCACATCACTCTTGCTGTCGCAGTCCTGGACGAGAACTCGGCCTCTGACGGTCACTCTGGCACAACTCAAATGAGTTGTCTGACTCCCCACTGAGAAGCTCGTTTTTCCAGGCGACAGTGGGCACATCCAAGGGTAGAGAACCGTAGAGCCGCGGTAATAACTCGGGCCTTCCTGCCGATGGCACTCAGGCCGGTGTTGGGGATGAGCTGTGGGTGGGGCTAAATCAATACCGAGGAAACTCTGTTCTGACAAAGGTTTTCGTACCCACACACCCCCACAGGGACCAACACAGAAATGCTATAAAATTTGTGTGCCAACTCAACACGCATGCGTTTGCGGTGGGATGTCTGGTGCGTCTTAACTTTTGTATCAATTACCTATTGCTGTGAAAAAAAAAAAAAAAAAAACACTCTGAAACTCAGAGACGCCAAAGAACAATCACCTGCCTATGTCACAGTTCTGTAGGAGGGTTCATTTGGTCCGGGATCAGTCCAATGGTTCTGCTACCCTGAGCCAGGCTTGGCTTATGTTAGAAAAACTCATATATGCACCTATGGTTAGCTGCTGGGATGGTATGTTAGTTTGCCGGGGCTCCCATAAGCAAAGGACAGCAGACTGGATGCCTTAAACCAGAGATGTGTATTTTCCCACAAATCTGGGGCTTAGTAATCAGATACCAAGGTGTCGGCAAGGTTGATTTTTCTCCTGAGGTCCCTTTCCTGGGCTTGTAGATGGCTTTCTTTTCACAGTGGTCTTTCTCCTGTGCACACGTGTCCTGTGTCCAGATTTCCTCTTTGAATAAAGACACCGGTCATATTGAACTCAGGCCCCATCTAATGACTTCAGCTTAATTTAATAACCTCTTTAAAACCCCGTCTCCAGACTTAGTTATCTGTTTCCAGTTAGTTATCTGAGTTTCTGGGGGCCAAGACTTCAACACATGCATTTCAGGGGAAACACAACTCAGCCCCTAACAGTCAGCTCTCGGTCAGATGGTCTAAGAAGGTTCAGCTGGTACAGATCTTCTCCGATCCACATGGTCTCTGAACTTCCAGAAGCTAGCCTGGGTCTGCCCACACAACAGCAGTTACAGGCACCCCAAGAGAGAAGGAAGAAGGAGGCAGGGCCTTTTCTGGCTTGAGCTCAACACTAGCACGACATCTGTCCTGCCACATTCTACCGGCCAAAGCAGGTCACAAAACCAGCCCGGATTGAAGGGCTGGACGACCGGGGCCATTCTCGCAATCTGTTACAGGCATTCTCCTTCCCTCTCCTGCGCCCCAGGGAACCCACATCAGACAGGCAGAGACCCTGGGAAAACTATGACTCACTGACATTTGCTCTCTAGCTCCATCCTTACGCCAGCTTCTTAGCGGTACCTCCCGTCTCTCTCCAGCTCTCAGGCATCCCCTGCCCCTTCTCTAGCAGAAGCGAATCTGGAGAAAGCATTCATCCTGAGGGTAAATGAGTATGAAGGCGACACCCCTTCTGGAGACCGCTGTATTTTAGTAAATACCTAAGTCTTAAGCTAAGTCATGGAGCATCGGTGGCAGAACGCATGGTGACACCAGGGAGTAGGAGGAAATTCCTTTGTCCCGTGAGAATTGCTTGTCCCCGTGGGGCCAGCAAAGCCTTTTGCCTGCTGCTTTGTCAGTTACTTTCCACATGCTGGCATCATGACCTCACGTCCGACAGCCGCGAAGGCCTGAGTGATCGTGAACTTCCTACAGTCTTTTCTGTGTGAGCGATCACCGAAGACTAGTAGTAGGAACCAGGATTCACAGAATATGGCTTCCAGTCTATTCTTAGCTGCCATTTGATGGGCGGTGCCTATCTAAGCTACTCTTAGCTTCTCTGAATCTCAATTGTATTCTCATTTGCAAACGAGAGATTTGGTGAGACGATCTCTAGGATGGCTTGCGGTTCTAATCCCCTGGGGATTCTAATGAAGTCTTCATTCTGTTCTATCCTGTCTCCAGCCCGCCAACCTGCTTGCTCAGGTCCCTGCCCGGCTGGCACTGAGCTACGGAAATGGTGCATCTAGGACCAGCCGGAAACCGGTCACAAGATGTCCCACGTTGTCTCGATGCTTCTTCCTTTTTTTTTTTTTTTCCATGTTTTTAATGTTTATTTATTTTTGAGAGAGAAAGAGAAATAGAACACAAGCAGGGGAGGGGCAGAGGGAGAGGGAGACACAGAATCCGAAGCAGGCTCCAGGCTATCAGCACAGAGCCAGACGGAGGGGCTCGAACTCACGAACCGCGAGATCATGACCTGAGCCGAAGTCGGATGCTTCACCGACTGAGCCACCCAGGGGCCCCTGTCTTGATGCTTCTGAGTGGCCCTGGGGAGATAAAAGAATATTAATTTGAGGAAGAATTGTTGATGGATTTCTAGCCACCACGCATTTTCTGCCACTCAGAAGAGGCCAGAAATTAGGGCTCTAAAAGCCTGGAGCCCATCAGCTTCCCTCTGCCACCCCACTCCTCCAACAACCGTGTCTAATATGTACCGAAGAGCAGGCTACTATATACATTTTCTCTATATACACCATACATCTGTCTGCCTTGCATAGACACAGCCAGTTTCCACTTCAAATACTGGTCTGTATATACAATGTGTGTGGGTTGAGTTTGGATCCGACCAGGGCAAGGCCATGCACCCACCTATATTTCATGGCCTTGTCTTGACAATCTACCATTATAGCAAATGTGAAAAAAAAATAAACAGGGACAGGACCTTTTTTTTTTTTTTTCCCCCGATCTCAACATCAAAAGTTATTGAGTGATCTTGCTGTGCCAATAGCCAGGGGTAGCGTTCACAAAGGAGAGGCTCCAGGCTCTATTTACTGTGTGCAAAGTAGTTCATATGCTTTATCATCACTTAGGACCTGTCAAGCTCCGTTAGTTGGGTGGACGTGGGTTGCCTCAAACGGCATTTGCTACGCATTTGTTTTCCAACCACACTATACCCTCCTTAGGAAGGTTAATCCCAGGAGATAAAATGTTTGGAGGTTGATTGGGGGCATCCCAAGTCGCTCCCCTTTAAAACTCAGGCTCCAAAGGAAAAAGAGGAAGCGAGGTTAGAGTTGCATCACGTAGCACAGCAAACCTAAGCTTTAGTTAAGCTTCTGCTAGACACTAACTGAAAGCGAATAATTCTTTTTTTTTTGAAGCAGAGACTTTATTTCTGTTCACAAATAAGGCTGTTTCGCCGGCAACCTCAAAGCTCCAACATTCAGTATTTCCAATCTACCAGACTCCCCCGACTGCCTCCCCAAAGACGCTGTGTGGCGTGCAATTCCAGTGTATTCTCCTGAGGCCTTTGAGGGTTTTTGCGTTGCAAGGTCATTGCTCTGTATGTTAATAGCATGGCGATAAAGAACGTATATACAGCAACTTTCAAGACAAGATGAAAAAGTAAATAAAAAATACCAACACCTTTTAAGCTTCTCCACGGCAATGAGTGGGGTTACAAAGAGATATACAAAAAAGAAAAAAAAAATACATACATGCAGGCATCCTCCTGGGTTCTGGAAGTTGAAGAGACTAACCCTGCAACAGCTCAAGTATAACATGAACCAGAGCACAAGGGAGTGTTTACACCACGCGGTGGATGGTAACAGACTACAAGGGAACTTGAAGAATTTCAAGAAGGTCAAGAATTTTTGTGCAGGGTAGCCAGGAGAGTGTATATGCAGACTCTTAAAACGGCCCCCAAGATTCCCATCCCCTGGGGTATACTCCCTTCTCCTGGAGTGTGGGTGGGCCTGACCTAATCAGGTGAGCTCCTTTCAAAAAGGATTAAAGGATTGGAGACCGAAGTCAGAGACATCCCGAGCTGCAGCAGATGCTCTCCTGTTTGCCTCAAAGAAGCAAAATCTTATGTTGTTGGGAGAATCACGTGGCAGAAGATGGAAGACAGCCTTTTGTTGCTGAGAGAGGTTCCTGGCTGATGGCCAAGAACCCCAGCCTACAACCTCAAGGAATGGAATTTTGCCGACAGCCTCGTGAGCTTGAGGACTGCGGGCTCCGGAAAGGAACGAGACCTGAGCGACACCTTAACTTCAGTCTTATGAGACCCTGAACAGAGGACCCATATAAGCTGTGCCTAGACTCCCGACCTATGGAGACTGGGTGTCTTGAGCCCCTAAGTTTGTGATAGTTGCTAACACAGCAATCGAAAATGCACAAGGCTTCTTCTGAGAGCAGAAGTCACTTGAGCAGAGTCTAGAAGGAGAGGCTGACAACCGGTAGAAATTCAAAGGAGGCAGGAAATGTTTATGCTGGGAAGAAAAGAAGGGGTGGCTGATATAAGCAAAGGCCCCGTGGCAGGCAGCACCATGAAAAAGGAGACCTTCACTCTGTTTATCATTTTGATGCATGCAACATGTCTGCCTGGGGAGCAGGTCAAGAGTCGCTATGCCCATTACACATGGGAAAACCGAGGTCTCTAGATGTTGGTCGTCGAGCACCGACATACGATTAACCAGGGACACAGTTAGCTTTGTGAAATGAAAATCTGGTTGAACTATATGAAAGGCTTTTCATTCCTACAACCTAGAAGATAAGATCGAAATTCCTGAAGCAGTGTAGGAGGCCCTTCGTTAACTTCTCGTCACTCAACCACCCTGCTACAGTCTGGCCAAGTCACCCCACCCCTCCCCCCCCCCACACACACACACGGGCACACGTCCCCTCTCCCATGTCACACCGAGGTACAAACATTCCTTAGCGATCCTGTAGCACGTAGTATACTGTTAGTACTTCATAGTGCTAAAGCAGTAATGTTAATAAGAGTTCACTTCCCATTTATCGAGTCATAGCCACAGCCATGTACTAAGCCTTTTTACATGCATTATCACATTGTCTTTTTATCACTTTTTTAAGAAATGTGTTTACATGCTCCTTTACTAAATGGTAAACCTTTCAAAGCGAGGATGATGGCTTTTTCATCTTTGCATCCCCCAGAGCTTTGCGGAGTGTAGAAGGCACTCAAAATATATTTAATAAATGAGTTAAAAGAGTCAGAAGTAGGGCTGGGGTTCAGGTCTATGGATCGCCGTGCGGAGTAATTTGCTGCCATCCCATCATGAGAAGATGGATGTACGAGGGCTTTGTGAAATTACCAAATACGACGTGAATGGAAGGCAGCAGATGCCAAATCAACCCCTCCTTCCTGTGCCCCTCTCTCAACTCCTGTCTGTCTGTCTCTCGCTGACCAAATAATTTTGGATTATGCAAAAGCTTAACGGCAGTGCTGATCTATTCATCTAGCCCAGAAATCCAAAAATATAAAGAAGAGTGTGTCTGTGTTCATGACAGTGGGAAGTATTGTGAAGGCTGGTGCCAGGAGAGCCAGGGTCTCTAGC
This sequence comes from Panthera tigris, assembly GCF_018350195.1. Classification (NCBI taxonomy): domain Eukaryota; kingdom Metazoa; phylum Chordata; class Mammalia; order Carnivora; family Felidae; genus Panthera; species Panthera tigris. The sequence continues at coordinate 34,582,053 of NC_056678.1, forward strand.
AAACAGGGCAGAGCCATCTGGACACCTTCGTGGAGGACCTGGAATCCCTTGAACACCCAGGAATCCCAAGCGGATGTGAGGGGGCTCCCAGGTGGGCCACCGGGAGATCTGTGTGCGTTCACCTCGTCCTTGGAATTCTGTGCTGAACTCCAAGCATTGCTCTGGTAAACAAGGCAGCCGATGAGACTCTTAAGTGAGCTGTGACAAATTCATTATCATCTAAGTAAGTGGAATTCTCCTTATTCAGACCCTGCTGTTCAGACATAGGTAAAAATCATTCTGCGTAGTACTAGCCCAGCCTTGTCTGGCTCTCGTGTTTAGGCAAAAGTTGAATATTAAATCGGCTACCAACCAGCATCGTGCTCTGTGCTGCTGACCCTAGGGCTCAGCCAGAAAAATCAGAGAAGGAAATGTTTCCTCTCAGTTTAATATAGCAGGCCCTATCAGGGGGTCTGTTTATCTTTCTTCCTTCCTCCCTTCCTTTCTTCCTTCCTCCCTCCCTCTTTCTGTCTTTCTTTCTGTCTTTCTTTCTTTCTTTCTTTCTTTCTCCCTCCTTCTCTCTCTTTTCTTTCTTCCTTCCTTCCTTTCTTTTTTTCCTTCCTTCCTTTCCTCTTTCTTTCTTTCTTTCTTTCCTTCTTTCTTCTTTCTTTCTTTCCTTCTTGCTTTCTTGCTTTCTTTCTTCCTAATGGCAACATATACAATTCTTTCCTTGTCCCAAACCTCCCTCCTTCTCACTCTCCCCATGCCAATGGCTGCCCACCCCACGGAGCACAGGCCATCTTTAACGTGGGCTGCATGAACAAATATTTGATGGGTGAGAACAACAAAAACAAAAACATCTTAGTGTCCAGCTTGAATCATTGGCCCTGATCTTAGGAAGAGTAAACTAAGGTCAATTACAGATATAACCCTCAGGAAGAGTTAGCAAGACCCTACTTTATTTTCTATGGAGGAGAAAACATTCGTACAGCTTTTGACCTGAGGAGTGGAGGGAAATAGCGTATTCTTTTATATTATATTTGAGAGTAATTCTTGCCTCTGCCCAGTTCAGGTCAAGAAACCTTACATAAAGCAGAACTAGGAACCGGAAGAGACACAGATGAGAAAGAAGGAGTTGCTACCTTCCAGAAACTGACAATCTAGTAGGAGACTCTGCTTGATAAGTAAACAAACTGACAATCTAGTAGGAGACTCTGCTTGATAAGTAAACAAATAAATACTCTATGTGAAGCAGAACCAGGACAAATGTTACCTTTGAGATAGAAGCAAAGAGATGTGTGATGGGGAAAATGACATTTATTGGGGCCGGCTTCTCATGCTTCTCAACTTTCCTTTTCTGGAATATGGGGCAACCAAAATCAATTCCAGTTCAAATTTCTGAATAATAAAAAAAAATGCATTATTTTCCACTATAAAACAATGGTTGCATTCCTAAAAAAGTACCACACTATCAAAAATTGCATTACAAAAACAGTTACTCTGATAGGGCAACAGAAGGGTTGGGCCTAGAAACTTTTTGATATGTAATAGCAGTCATGTTTCCTTCAAGAATTCCAGCAATGCAAATGTCTTTACTAGGTCTAAGTGTATTTTGTTATTTGATGCAATTATATTAGTTCATCTAGGGGCACCTGTGTGGCTCAGTTGCTCAAGCGTCTGACTTCAGGTCATGATCTCAGAGAGTTTGGGGGTTCGAGCCCGTGTCGGGCTCTGTGCTGATAGCCCAGAGCCTGGAGCCTGCTTCAGATTCTGCGTCTCCCTCTCTCTCTGCCCTTCCTCCTCTCACACTCTGTCTCTCTCTCTCAAAAATAAATAAACATTAAAAAATTAAAAAAAAAAAAAGTGACGATAACAACCCTAAACCTTCCTGGACAAATCTGAGCATCACATAAGACAAGACCCAACTCAGTAAGTTTTGAGACTATCAAAGTCAGTGTCAGCTCCATTTGGGGCAGGTTGTCTTACTCGGCTAAATTCTGGGTTCAGTTCCCTTCAGTGTCCTTCCCAGAAAGAGGATTATGCACACCTGCCCTGTGAGCTCAGGAGTGACCAGGGGACTTGCTTTGGCCGGTGAAATGTAGGCAGACATGACAGGCATCACTTTCAAGCAGAGGCTTTTGGGGATCCACTGTGTCCTTTTCCCTCTGATGGCACCACCAAAGGTACCCTCGCCAGGGAATGCTTTTTCAGTCAGAGTTCCGGAGTCAAGATGACCACGGATCAGAGCCCTGACCAACTCAAGATGTGGACACACAGCCTAGAGGGAGAAATAAACCTTTGTTGGTGCAAGCCAGTAAGACTTGGGGGCCATTTGTTACGACAATGTAACCCCCTTTATTCTGACTGATACACAAATACAAAAAATAAACGTGCATTGAGCAGACAGCAATTCAAATAAAATAATTCAACTAAAATAACCACCCAGAAGCCCAGTGGTTTTTCCCAATTGTGATCCTTATGAGCAACCATAGTCTCCGTCACACTACCATTTTTTGAAGGCTCTGTGCTGGATGCTTTCATACATTATCTCATTCAGTCCACTCGACAATGGCAATGAGGTAGATTGCAGTCTCCACTTGATAGGTAAGGAAATAGAACCAAAGAGGTCAGGTGATTTGCCAGATATCCTTCACCTATTAAGTGCCAAAAGCGGGAGTTCTTCTGTTTGATTTCAAATCTTGCCTCCCTAAGACCCTTCCACAGGGCTGATTAAGGAATAAAGTAATTGGCCACACAAAGTGACCTCTGGTTACAATTTGAAGTCATAACTACTGGGGTCGGGCTAACGTGATCTGAATTAAGTTCCTTAGCCTCCCTGAGATGGTTTTCTCCTCTGCAAAATGGAGGTAACGTTATGTCCAGTGTTGTGGGAGGAGTAAATATACACACAGTTACCAGCGCTCTGTCTGGCACATATCAGCTCCCACTGAATGACTCTGAGTCTAATCAGAGGCTGTCCCGATATAGCCCAAGCAGACTCAGACTAAAGAGGGAAAGAGCCCTTCTTTCTGAGGCACTTAGATAAAGCCACCCGTTCCTGTGTCCTCATGAGGCCAGGGCACAGCAGGGGCCCAGGCGGACACAGACGCAGTGCCCCGTTGGCCACAGGGCAGGATGGGAGTCACCAGCGAGAGGCCCACGGGGCCATGCACGGAGCAGAAGATCCGGCTCCTCCCTCCATGGAACAGGCCAAGCCGGAATGGCAAGGGACAGCCGTCAGCAAGCCCCCTGACAGATGGGCCCATGAAATACAGGAACAGGTTGGGCAGAAATGGCCAGAAAAAGAGAGCTCGGAGAAGCAGGGCCTGGCTGGGGATGAAGGCAGAGAGAGATAGCTGCAGACAAGAGCCAGTCTGTGACATGCCATGGCCCCTGACTAGCAATGAGCGGGTGGAAGCAGCTGACGGCATTAATGACAGGAGCTAATGACGTGAAAACACTTAAGCAAGGGGCCTTCAAGGAGCTGCTGTTGCTGCTGAAAAGCCTCGCCACCGAACAAAGCAATTAGTCAGTCACCCAGCCACCCCGCCCCTCCCCTGCCCGCCTCTCTTTTCCCACCTTTCCAGACCTCGGACCATTCATCCCTTTGTCTCCCCAGCCTGGACTGCAGCCGCCCAGACCCAGCAAACAGCAGTGCACCAGCTGGAGCCCAGCCTGTAACGGCTGTCTCCCAAACAAGCAGCGCCCAAGGCAGGCGGGGCTGCACAGGGGGGGCAGGGGGGTGGGGGGGGCGGGGGAGGGCGGCCTCGGAGGAACCTTTCTGTCTCTGCAGTTGTGCCACGAGTTTTTCATGAAAAAGTTACCTGTGCGTTTATGTATTTCAGCATACGGCACTGGCCTCGTGCCATATCAGGAAGAAGAGATCTATCGGTTTTCGCAGCTGGGACGGGAATTGGAAAATAATTTTGAGCTTGGGCACCTCTCTACCCAAAAAGAAAGAGCACGAGGCTGGAAGCGGAGGAGTCCTGAGTTCTCACTCTTGCTTCTACTCATCTCTTAAGGCTTATCTTGAGCATCCCCATTCTAGGTCCTTCCCTGGTCCACGATGACACTGTACACACCCAGTACAACAGGAATGGGCATGGACCGGCTGCTTCTTGTCGGCCCTTCTCAGCGCTCTGAGCTCACACATGGCCTCTTCTTCTCCTCGGCATCCACCACACGGGTCCTCTGCAGTACCTAGTTCAAGTCTCTGCCAGATGCAGCTTCCAAATTAAGTAGGGGTGATAATACATGCCATATTACATGTTCCAGTCTGATATTTGGGGGTCAGATATGACAGCAAAACCGGAGGGTGTTTGGAAATGCACAATGACAAGCGAATTACAAATGTGAGACATTGTGCATCTCTGTTTTCCTCATTCACTCATACAGCATGTTTTGGGCGCATATGATGTGCCATAGAACTAGGCCGGGACACATGGAGCCCCTCTTTAAAACCCCCTCTCCCAGCAACTGATCTCAAAGTCTCATCCCCTCCAGCCCTGCGCTTAGCCTCTGGCCCAAACCAGTGAATCCTCTCTTGACGGGCTCTGCCTCCCCTTGTTGGTATCTTTGCCAAACCCTAAGCTTACTACATACCATCTATAAAAAGATCAGCAATCATACTTTGAGTGCCGTCTACAAGTAGGACATAAGACCAGGCATGGAAAAGAGGAATGAAATACACGATGGGTAAGGTATCAAGAGGATAGAACATAATATAAACTGAAAGGGGAAAAACTTGGAAGATATACACTAAAAAATGATGTCGCAATTCAGAGAAGGGGGAAGTTTCATTAACAGACCCATTAGAAAAGTCTTAAGGAAAGAGGTGATATTTGAATCTGGTCATGAAGAATTGAAAGGCTTCGGGAGGTAGATATTATGCAAGGAAAGCTATTTTCAGAAAAGTAGAGCTATCTGTTTCCTTAGAGGGTCAATCTTCAACTTTTCCATCACGCAGAAGAGAAAATAGAGGCGATGACATGTCCAGCAACTCACCCAAGATCACTAAGCCAGTCACCATCAGGGCCGGGATACAAACCCTGCGGCCCACACTTTGGCCAGGAAACGGCATGACCAGAATCTGCTTTAAGAAAAGACAAGGGAGCAAAAGCGACAGAAGGCGAGAAAAATGACAGAGGAAGAAAGGGGGAAGGAGAAGAAGAGAAAACATCAAAACCAAAGAAAAACTTTCAGGTATACCAGAGAAGGGGAGACCATTTAGGAAACTACTAGAAGCCTAGCAGCAAAATAATGAAACCCCAGTGAAGAGTGGTAGCTGCAGAAATGAGAAGAAATGGATAGTTCTGGAAAGAGGCTGTGTTAGCCTATCACAAAGCCTATCACTATAGACTAGGTGGCTTACAAAAGACGGAAATTTATTTGTCACAATTCTGGAAGCTGGAAGTCTAAGACCAGGATGCCAGCATGGTTGGGTTCTGGTGAGAGGCTGCTTCCCCGTTCATGGCCATCTTCTAGTTGTGTCCGCAAATAGCTTCTGGGATTTATTTTATATACTTAAAAAATTTTTAATGTTTTATTTCGTTCTTGACAGAGGGAGACAGAGCGCCAGCAGGGGAGGGGCAGAGACAGAGGGAAACACAGAATCCGAAGCAGGCTCCAGGCCCCGAGCCGTCAGCACAGAGCCGGACGTGGAGCTCGAACTCACAGACCGTGAGATCATGACCTGAGCCAAAGTCGCCTTTGGCGCCTGAGCAAAGGCACCTGAGCCGACAGACGCCTAACTGACTGAGCCACCCAGGTGCCACCTCTGGGGTTTATTTGAAAGGGCACTAACCCTGCTCATGCAGGCTCCACCCTCATGACCTGAACCCCTGCCATGTTCAGAGGGGATCGCAAACATTCAGTCAGTCCACAGCCGACGGGTTAGAAGATTTTTGATAACTGAATGCAGAGACGTGAGGGGGAGTAGAATTCCAAGATTTCAAGCTTGGGCAACAATTGAAAGATTCCTTGAGAAGCCTGCGTTTCCCGTAAGTATACCATCCCACTCCCCAATCCCGCCACTGACTATGAGCAGGGCTCCATGAGGAACTCAAACCCACCCAAACGCTGGGTTGGTTCCTGCCTTGTGAGAAGAAAATGCTGTCGAGCGGGAAGTGGAGACTGAGTTTTCTCACGGCAGGGCTCCTCTATCGTGGCAGTGACATTATCACGTTAGTAAATAATTGATCTCAAATGAACACGCAGGTTTCAGAATTGTACAGTCCAGCCTACGTCACCCAAAGGCACACCGCAAAGGGTTACGCCACCCTGACTACTCACAGGGGCTCTGGGGAAGGTGTAAATTCCTCTCGATCCTGTTTCCAATCAGAAGGCGGCAGCTTTGTTGAGACTGAGCCACGTTCAAATCTAGGATGTGCCCAAACACGACGGAGGCATTGTTTTCTCTCCCTCAGCCCTCCGTATGTTAAAAACATCTATTAAAATGTGTCTGGGATGGGAGACACCCAACACGCTGTCATTAATTTAAGGAAATAAAATTACACCATATGAAGGGTTATGGTAGGGAAGATGGTGACCAGCTGTTCTCCATCTCCTCTGGGCTAGAATAAGAGAAAGTGGGAGGGCGTTCAATTTGAAATTGAATTGGGAGCGGGAACTTGACAGAAGGGGGGAAGCATAGCCAATGAGGGCGACAAGACAGACCAACCGGGGATTGAGGTAAGTGGGGGTATGAGATTATCCCGGGGGTGGGGCGGGGAGGGGCTCAAGGCAAAATGAGCTTTTATGTCTCCTCTCCCTTTGGTGTCTAATAGCTTGAGAGTGTCTCTTTTTTCACCCACCTTTTTCTAGAAAGAAAAAAAAAATGCCGCTTTTTAAAATTTTCACTAAGGCTGGAAACAATGGAGGCATGTTCATTTAAATATAGATCAAGGCCTTCTAGTAAATGAATAAAGCAGGAGGTAGATTGTCAGAGGCGCCTTCTGCCAAGCAGTGCTGGGTCTCGTGCGGCGTGGAGCCCAGCCCCGTCTAGGGGATTCAGAACCTGCCCGGAGGTGTACAATGGGCAGGATTAAGTTTGAAGTCTCTCCCGATTTAAGGCATCTCTAATTCCAGCCTTGTCCACGGCTACTTTGTGAGTGGCCTGGTTTATTCATTAGTCACCCACAGACCCTTCACCTTCCCTAGGACCCTTTGCCTTTCATTTTTAGTCATCCAGAGCCTCAGTCCCCATCAAAATGTGTTTTTGACAACAATAACAACAACAAAATTCTATCAGTCACTTGTGACTACTTTGAACTGAAGTCACTTGCTGTCCCTTTTCCACTTGTACTCGTATATAAGCTGCGATACTCGCTAGAAAGACTGAGGGGATGAGTTTAGCTGGTCTCCAGGGTCAGCGAGAGCAACAGTAGGAAATGACCCCGCACAGGCAGGACAGGGCCTTGCCTTACGTTGTCCTGAATCCCGCCAGGATGAGGAGTTTTATACTTCACTCAGATGCCATGGGGTGACTTGAAGGTTTTAAGAAGGAAAAAAACTCAGGCATCACATAAGCCACGAGATCCGAACTGGCTCTTCCTCCCGTTGGTCATCAGTTAGCGGAATTTTTCAGTTATTAAAATAATCTTAGCGTTTTACCTTCGCCGTTGGGTTTTCCTTCCTGTTTGGGTAACACTTGGCCGGGAGTGACCCCAGATTACCCTGTTTCATTGTCACCTTGATTTTCCATCCTTTCTTCTTCCTTTTTTTTTTTTTTTTAATGTTTGTTTATTTTTGAGAGAGCAAGAGACAGAGTGTGAGTGGGGGAGGGGCAGAGAGAGAGGGAGACACAGAATCTGAAACAGGCTCCAGGCTCTGAGCTGTCAGCACAGAGCCCGACATGGGGCTTGAACTCACGAACCACGAGATCGTGACCTGAGCCGAAGTCGGATGCTCAACCGACTGAGCCACACAGGCGCCCTCCCATCCTTTTCTTCTTAAAGTGCCTCGGTCTAGAACAGAACCGATTCTCATTGAAAAGAACAGAAGGAGAAATGCTTTTGAATAATAATCCTTGGCATTCAGATTGCCATTTTTCTGGAATCGAAGAATACTTCAGTGGAAAACCTGGCATTGCCCCCAAGTCGAAGACTGTTGGTAGTCAATAAGAGAAATTGGGGCACGGTGAAGAAAGAAGGCGGAGGCTGAATTAGCTCCATAGAGAGAGGCATGAAAGCTTGGAGGGGGTGTTTCTGTCCCCTCAAAGCAAGCCACCAGGTGCCTCTGTTTTCCCTGGGAAACTCTATGACAAGCATGAACCCAGTCTCCAAATCAGCAGGAACCTTGCAAACAGTAAGGTCACAGAGCCAGTTTGGTCCCCTCGAAATCAAAGCTGTATTCATTTTGTTCCTAAGTGTTGTAAAGTTGGTTGATGAGGATTTGGTCTCCCGCTGACAATCTGTGTCAGAGTTTCAGCCTCTCTGGAAACAGTTGTGATCTGAAAACTCTTTCAGGGGAAAGAAAAATGAAAGAACACACACACACAACCCCCACGCATCTCCAGCTCTTTTAACGGACAAGTTGACGGAGTCCTTAACTAGCATCGCTCTGGGTCCCCACCATAATTACAGGCTGGGACAGAGGGCTGTGTTTCAGGTGATTGGAGACTGCGCTTCTGTCCGTTGGGGAACAAGGAGGAGGAAGCATTTTCAAGACCTTGAAGGCAAACATTTTTCACGAGGGAATTTTATCCAATCACGTGCAAAATCACGTCAAAGACGGTCATTTCATCATTAAAATGCTCTTTTAAAAACTTAGCACAGACTTGTTGACAGCTGATTTTGATTGGTGGCCCTGCGGAGATGACGTGCTTAATTTAGCCCCACCCTCTCCTACAACCACACCCAATGCGCGCCCTTCCGCGTAGGTATGGCACTAATTGATTCGGCCTCTCACTTTGCGCCTGCGCAGACGCTGATGAGGCTGTACCATAGTCAACTCTTAAGCAGTTCCCTTTCCCTCTTACATCACGGGAATCCATCAACCAGAGAAAGAGGGGAGCAAAGTCCTGGGAGGTGGGGGGACGCTCTGATCACCAGCAGCCCTTTCAGAACGCACTCGAGTTAGGGAAAAGTTTTCTTTACTGAAAGAAATCTCTTTATAGCCTGGTATTGGTTGGTCCAGTAGGAAATGGGAAACAGGAGAAAAAAACCTATTTAAGATACCCTTAGAACTCAAGGTATCTAAGCCAGGAACTTGGCAGGAAAATGCATTTCCAACCGGTGCTGACATCTTCCAATATTGTACCATCAGTGGTTCAGGCACTACCAAAATGTCCATCAAGCACCCCCTTCTCCCCGTCTACACCTAACTAAAACCTGCCCCCCCCCAGTTTACAAAATGAAGTTCAGACCCCACTTCCCTCATGTAGCTCTCTTTAGCCACTGAGTTCTGCCCTGGTCTCCCCCGATTTTCACTCATGGTCATGACCACAAAGTCTAGTTTCTCATTAGCCAACATCACTCTCAAGAGCAGAACTCAGAGCTGTACAGACTCCGCAAGACAGAGATGCCTCCATAGGACCAGTTCCCAGGGTGGGTCAGGTCAAGGTGGTATGCAGAGATGGGATGTGTAACCTCCGTGAAGGTCGGCCACATAGTCACCCCTTCTCCTCATAAGGCCAAAAGGCATATTTCCCACAGGGGGGAAGGAAGTGAAATGGCCACTTGGAGAAGGGAAGAAAGGCGTTAACTGGGAAGGAGGCAGAGGAACAGAAAAGGGGCCCTTATGTCTGCTTCCTGGTAAGTCCCTCAAGGCTGATACATCAAAGAGAGAGAAAAAAGGAGACAGAGCTTGTAGTGTGGGTTTTGGAAAGATGCTATCATGAAAGGTGCTCCTGAATCGAATTAATACAGCATTTTCTGTGGTTGGGAATGGGTATGGAGAGTCTGTGTGTGTGTAAAGAAAAGGCATTTGTGGAATTTATGTTCTCCCTAAGTATGGAAATTTGATCGGCACCGTAGATACCCAAGACCCGCCAGATAGGATAGGCACGAAAAGGCCTTTATTTTATAGCTATGGGGAAAGTTTGTGTTTTTCCATTCTGGTATCTTTACTTGCCTCTTCCGTTACTCCCTCTTCACCAAGGGCACACACACACACACACACACACACTCACACATTTTGTTCATTCTCTCCTCATAACAAAGTATGTTTTTTTCCCACTCTCTCCCCCCCCCACCCCCAGCCTGTAATACTCATTCTCTTTTTCCAGATTATTTAAAACCTACTAGGCAATGTTGTCACCTCCATTAAACCTTCCCTGATGGTTTGCTTTTACAGAGCCATCTCCGTTCTCCTCTCCAAAGTCCCGCCGCATTAAAAGTGTGTTCTATGTTCCCTCGCACATGCGTGCTGTGTGTGTATGTGTGTATATATGTGGGTGCACCTACCCACATGTGAGAACACATACAGTTCCCATTGGAACCAAAGTTTCTTGAGGTCTTTGCAGGAGAACTCCTTGAACACACAGTAGGTCTTATTAAAAGCTAATTGACCGGTTGAGTATTGGACCAAACCCAGATGTCTATGTTTATTCCCCTCTATGTCTACTATTAAACCCTAGGAATTTAGAAGGTATCGTATTGTCATTCCCCTTTGTCAATGATGAAGGGGACTTGGGAAGGCCAAGAAGTGCTTTAGAAGTACTCTTTCCCTTTCCCTGACATTCAGCCTTGACTCTGCCATCTTTCTTCCCAGGACTTAGGAACCTGCTCATCTCCTCTGCCTCAGGTAGGGTATAAGCACCATTTCTCATCAGTGCCAAACCAAGGGCCCTCCAAAAGTCTTGGAGTCACAGGATCTCAAGCAGTCCCACGTGGACAATTATTCATTCCACTGCCAAGGAAGTTAACAAGCCATCCTCTCCCCATCCCCAAGTTTTTATCTTTTCTGTAAAAGTAAGACATTCAATTATTTCCAAAATTTTGGCAAAAACTACATCTGCTCCTTCTTTCTATATCTTTAACTGATTCTTTTCAAAACAAAATGGAACTGATCATCTACCGGATAGCGTGGGAATAAGGAACTTGGGCATGCTTGACTCAGCACCTCCTGGGTTTCTGAAACTGTCTGCACAGAGTGGGCACCCTCGCTTCTTCCCATTTCCAAGATCTCTTATGAACGTGTAGCCATGGGCCTGGAGGCTCATCTCTCTGTTTCTACTTCTAGAGATTAAGAGACAAGAGAGAATGATTTTGCGTAAGTGTGACCACAGATACAAACCATACATTCGCAACTCCAGTGTGATAAATAAAGGCTCATATTTTGACCCATATATTTTCTTCTTCTTTCTACTTCTCAGTTGATTCAAAACTCAGTGAGAACTTAAGGGGTAAGAGCAATGATCACCCTGAAAACCCCAACCATTAATGCACTGATTGAGAAACTTGAGGGGGGCACAGACTTTGGAAATCAAAGTTACACACGGAAAGGCTGATGCTCTTCTGCGGTCAGGGCAGAAACTTCAGGTTTCCATGCTTTGGTTAAGAGTGGGTCACATGGGATTTGCCCTATGGAGGACAGAGAAGCTTTTTGTGACTGTGTCCATGGGCAGGTGGATATTTTTTGTTAAAGGTGCCAGGCTATTATTAAAATGTTCAGTCTTATTGTAACAGATGCTGGAATTTTCATATACAAACTGAATGGGTCTTAGAAGGAGGCACAGGCTACTCAGACTTCTGCCAATGTTTTATCACCTACAAATATAAATGGCTGTACTTAGAAGACCAGAAGGGACACCTCATATTGCAAGGCTGAAGGGTTAGCCTGCAAGATAGGGTACATGTTCTTTTCTTTTTTTAATTTTGTTTTTTTTAATGTTTATTTATTTTTGAGAGAGAGAGAGACATAGTGTGAGTGGGGGAGGAGCAGAGAGAGAGGGAGACACAGAACGTGAAGCATGTTCTGGGCTCTGAGCTGTCGGCACAGAGCTCAACACTGGGCCCGAACTCACACACCGCGAGATCATGACCCGAGCGAAAGTCGGGACGCTTAACTGACTGAGCCCCCCAGGCACCCCAAAGGGGTCCATGTTCTATAATGTTTTTCTTTCTCCTATTTACAGGAATCATTATTATAATTTTTATTAATTCTACTTCTTTATGATCATAATTTTCTGGTTTTTAATCTCTCAGTCTATATGGATTAAATTTACCACTTAAGTCTCCTGGGATGTAACCAGGGGAGGAACAGACATCACCTAGAGGTTGGAAATTAAGATGGCCCTTTTGACATTAACTCTGGATGCAACAGCAGGTCGTGACCTCACGTTGTCTTCTAATGGGAAGTGGCTGAACAAACGGGTGACCGTATGTGTGACAATGCCAATAATAACAGCTAGCATTTATTAAGTGTTCACCTTCTGATCCATTCTAAGCGTTTTACATGTATTTTATTGCAGAACGCTCCGAGGTGCTTGCTGTCATTATCAACATTTTATCAGTGAGGACACTTAGGAACAGAAAGGTTTAAGTAGCCTTCTTAAGGACACAATGAAACTAAAATGCGAAGCCAAGATTCAAACGCAGTCAGTCCGATTCCAGAGCTTACACTCTTCACTACTAAGCTTTAAAAATAGCTATTTATTTAGGCAGGGATGTGCCTGGAACTAAATGTGTGAGAAGGCAAGAACGCAAGGAATGGAATGTACTAGACAATTCTGCAGAGCTCCTTGCCCATTTCCCCGTCTGACCATAGCTGATTGAACCATGGAAGCACACTTGACACAAGAGTGATGATTACATAAGCTGATGAGCATCTCCTGACTAGTACCTAGAAGACAAGCTAGTTAATGAAATTTCCTCCAAGGATTTGAACTAAGATACGTAGAGATGCTTTCCAGAGTCGGTGTTGGCACTGGAAGGCTATGTAATTTTAGGTACCAGGGTAGCCATTTGGGACCATATGGAAAAATGAGTAAGTAGGAAATTTCTGGCTGGTGGAGAGGGGAACAGAATAGAAATTTAGAGAAAATCTGAGATAAACATGTAATATCTAAGAGGAAAAAAAGTTCCTCGTTTTTTTTTTTTTTTTTAGCTTTCTTGAGTGTGTCTGTTCTTTTCCCTTGCAACCTAAGTAGTCCGACAACACCGTATTACAACTGGCTTTCTATTGTAGTCATCCAGGGACCAAGCACAATGTCTGGATCAGAGTAGGTGCTCAATAAATGCTTAGGGTAAGAAATATGGATCCTGAATAAACACAAAATTCGGAGACCCTGTGCTGAATAACCAGGTGATTTTCTCGACATACCTATTGCTCTCAACTATACAGCGGAATACTTTTCACAATGCATGATTGGGTACAAGGTCTTGCGCCCTCTACCCTCAAGTTTCTAGATCCCATAGGCACTATAAATCTTGGACGAGCAATAGTAGTTGTGGGCTTCCTTCACAATCCAAAGAGACTCTGATATCACCTACCCCCCCCCACCCCAAGTGGGGTTGTCACATAAAATGAAAGATGCCCAGCTAAATTTGAATTTCAGATAAACAACAAATACCTGTTTATTATGTGTGTCCCAAGTATTGCATTGCACATACATGTGCTAAAAATGAATTCATCGTTAATCTGAAATTCAAACGCAACTGCACATCTTGTATTTTTATTTGCTAAATCTGGCAATCACCAAGAGTCAGTTTTTCCCCAAATAACCAGGTCAATCCAAGATGTCCGGTTCTTGAAGTTGTCTTCTGATGGCATATCACCCTACATAGAATATGGCGGATTCCTCTCTTCCCATACCCCATCCTGCTACCAATGCACAGGTACACACACATGTATACACACACACACACACACACACACACACACACACTTCAAAGGGAAGCCCTAATATTTTCGAGAGGTAAAAGTTACTAGATGCAAAGCATCGTTAAGTTCGTCAAAAGACTTCTGGTGGACAGGGCAATGCATTGACCCTTTTTTTCTTCACTTTCAGTAGGGAGGGGCTTAGTACCACCAACATAACCTTCTCTGCTCCCAAAGGATACTCAAGACCGTTTTGTTCGACCTTCCTTAACACATGAAAGTGTTTCAGCAAATCTATCCCTAACCTGCTACACTGAGCAATCCTTCAAATTATGACCAAGAGTTTCTGCTACCCGTCCTCCTTCAGGAGGATACATGTGATGTCATAGAATCCCTTCAATGGGAAGGTGCCTACTCCTACCACCCAACCACACTTTCTTTGGGAAAAGCAATATAGGGAAAAAGAGGTAGACAATATGGCCTGGAGGCTTCTTGTGCCAGTGTTTTTCCCTGGCAACCAACATCACCCCTTCCTGTCACATACAGCTCATGTCTAGGGGTATTCAGTCACCACCCCTCTCCCAGAGCCACGTTTAGAAGATACAGGTGAGAGATAGCCTCTGCTAGTCACACTCATGATCCCAGGTGGCCTCTGTGCCCAAATGACAACTTAAATTCTTTGTCATTTCTCTAAGACATTACCAAACCTCCCTCTCTTGCCTCGGTCCTCACAGTGACCTCGTGGCGTGGTGAGGAAAGTAGGGCTGGAGGGAGCTCAGCCAAGGAACTTGCCCAGCGCCACGAAGATGAGACGCTGGGAGAATTGGAACCGGTAGAGCTGAGACTCCAAATCTGACCTTGCCCTTCCCGGCCCAGAGCTTCTCCCCACGCCCTGCACCTGGCTCAGGTAATCGCGTGTGGCCTCTGTCATGATAAGTTTTGCCAGGAGACGCCACATCCTCTCTCGGTGTGGGGCTGGGGCAGGGGCTGGCCCCACTTGGCACCCAGGAATGCAGAGAAAATTAAAAATGCACTTCCTAAACAAGTGAGAAAAGCACAGTGCGCCAAAGGAAGGCTGGGATTTGAAGATGCCCAGCCCCCAAAAGAGAGGAATATGTCTGAGCCAAGGGCGAGAGGTGCTGCTTGGCAGTTATCTAGGGCACACCAGATCGCTGCCGAGGGCACCCGCGCTCCTAAACCACTGCACTAGGTGTTAAATGAAGCAATTAAAGATGAAGGGGACATTTTAATTACCAGGCTTGGCTGGCTCGGAAGGGGCCCGAGTTTCAAGTGAGTGTGAAGGACTCAATTATGCTGAACGGGAACAAGTCACATGGCATCATGGGGCTGATTTTCCGGGAGCCTGAGGTGGAGGAAAAGGGATTCCAAAGAGTAAAACAAAGGAGAGAAGATAAGTCACATGACAAAAATATTCCTAAGACAGCAGGAAAATGCAAGAGATCCATAACATCCTGAAGTGGAAGATCAACCCTGCCTCTCAAGGGACAACAGGCAAATTAGTACCATTAACAATTTTAGAAATTCCCTCCTCTCTTCCCTCTTAATGGATATATGATTTTTTTTTTCAGCTTCAAATAGCTCATGAACTTTTTACCTTTCCATCTTTCCCAAACCAGAGTTTCTGCTTTCTTTCTCATCACCAGCCACCCGAAGACAGACATCACAGCAATTCTGGACCTAGTCAGTCCTTTCTGGAAACTTCCAAGCAAGGTTCACACTGAGATACCCTGGGAGAAAGGAGAGTGACTGGTGTTTGGGGGGTGGGGGGCTGGGCACCATACATCAGTTTTCATTGTTTGGAAATACTTCCTTAATAATGACGATTGAAACTCCAATTTGTGCAGAATTACAGTATTTTCTTTCCCTTCCTCTCTTTCTAGTCTGCTTTAATATAAATCGGAACCGAGAAAGCAAACGCGGAGTGGCTACTTCTTACGCCCGTGAGAAATGTTTCTAGAAAACCTCACAATTGCCCAAAGTTAAGGCTACCACTATTTTAGGTACCATAAAACGCTGCACGTCTGGGAGCAGATCTGGTTTCAGACACAGTGGCAGCTAAGCTCACCCACTGGTCACTACTATTGACCAGCTTTGCAGCACGTGTATTGGACTCACGTAAGGTTATTTGTGACTTGAAGTTATTTCAGACTTGAAACCGGAACCTAAATATCAGGACTTCCACGCCCAGTACTTGCCTCAGGGGATGTCACATGCTATCTTTGGGGGTCTGCTTCATTTCAAGAAAAAATAAACGCATGGTCCAATTAACCTTGGCTGGATTTCTCATAGTGCTTCATTGCGACTCCTAGGTTGACATATTGTGGTTCCACAGAACCTCTTCGCCCAACCCTGAAAATGTCTAGAAATGTAGGTAAAAGTTACGAATGTACTCACCTTCCCACCTCCCTGTTGTCACAGAGGCCAGCCCAGATCACTGCTCACCAGGAGGATGCCTGCTCTTTCTGGGTGGTGGAGAGAAAGGGCGACAGCCCCCTCGGATGGGAGACTTACCTCCCTGCCCAGCCCCGGGGAAAGTCTCTTTTTGGGCTGGAAGTCACGGCATCATGGGGAATGAGTTGACAGCTGAATAGAAAAGGAGACAATAGTTGCTTAAGAAGAGCAGGCTGGCCCCTGAGAAAGAGGCTCGGTCGCTAATGAGTGGAACCACCCCTGTGTTGCAGGCTGAGAGAAGCATGGGGTGCTTTCAGCGAAGATGCATGGTCTCCGATTCCCACAGCCAAGACCCGTTTGCCAAAGTCTGTGTCCCAGAGTCACGACCTGAGAAAGGTCTTCCATAAGTCAAAAAGTCCATCCGTCTGCTCTCGCGAAGTTAAGTAATCATCTGAACAAAAGCATGTATGCATACGACTGGGGGAGGGGGGATGGGAGGTGGCACCTCCCTACAACTCCCAGGGGACAACTCTGTCCCCACCCTCTCATCCACTCAGCCCCGGCCTCACCTCATAAGGACAGCAACACATGCATGAAGTTGTCACCACTGGCCTATGCAGTCCCCCTCATGCCTCTTTCCCTCCTTTCCCACACGTTTTGCCCTCACATCAATTTGTACCGAGCAGTCCTCCCACACACCCTGAAATAGCTCAGAGAGTTCCGTCTCTGCTGCGACAGATGGGGAAACCAAGGCAGAAAGCATAACTGAGCAAGGGGCCCAAGGGACGGGCGAACTCTTGCTCCCGTCCTACCCGAGACTTCCAATGTCACTTCTCCACCAGGCAGAATGGATGTTCCCTTTCTCTTTCTCCCTGTAATTAAATCAGGCTGTCACCGCTTCAGGAAAAACAACATTTGTTTAGGGAGGAAAGGGGGACGCGCTGTGTGGCGCTGCCTTCCCTTTGAGCCGCCCTGACAGAAACAGCACTGGGCCCTGTGTGCCTGCCGGCTCCCCTTTGTAGTACACCCCATTCATCATTGCCTTTTGGGGCGGCTAAGTGGAGGGCTGGAAAGAGAAACAAAAAATGACACAGGCTTCCAAAAAGACAGTGGCGGTTTTCTCTCTGTGTTCTCTTTTCCTTTTCATTTAAGAGTCCAAAATGTAAAGTGCAGGGCTCAATCAGAGGGCTTGTGCTTTCCATTTCAAAGGTCCTTTAATCTGAGGAGACAATTCGCAAACGTCTCTTCTCCAGGCATCCCCTTCGCCATCGCATTAATAATACACCGCCGCTGCCTTCCGCTGAGTACCAGCGGTGGGGATGGTGTGTGCAAATTCATCCCGCCAGCTCCGTGTGCACACCTGCTATCCTCCCGGTCTGCAAGTAAGACATCCTCCTTCTGAAACGTGTGTTTCAGGTCTACCCTGTTTGAACAAAGCCCAAGACGTGAAGCACTTAGCAAAAAGGCCAATTGCCCCCATTTCAAAAGATTTGGGGGAAAAAGAGAGAGAGAGAGAGAGAGTGTGTGTGTGTGTGTGTGTGTGTGTGTGTGTGTGTGCGTGCTGCTACAGGCAATGCACACCGGGAGTTGAGAAGCCTGGGTTCAACTCATTCATCCATTAATGCATGAGTGTGTGTTTGTTCTCCTCTAAACGAGCACGTACTATGTCCCAGGTCCTCTGCTAAGGATCGAGGTTAAAAGGTGAATAAAACACAGATCTCCCTCAAGCATTCCGGGCCTGGTGCAGCCAGTGATCAGCTATGTCCTTGAGTTAGTTGCTCAAGCAATGTGGGTCTCAGATCTCCCTTTTGAAGAAGGAAAATAATAGCTGGCTTCCCTCGAGCTTGCAGAGCGAGAAGGTAGTAAACCTGTGCCTTTAAGTGTTTCTTTACAGATCATTAAGTACTATGGGGAATGGAGGGTCATAGGAATAATGGAATTTTTGAGCTAGAAGGAACCAGAGAAATCAACTAGTCTAACCTTTTCATATAAGACGGGAGACAGAGAACTAAAATGTTAGGCGCCTCTGTCTGTTGAAAGTCTATCCAAAATGAAAACAAAACATCTTTGAAATAATAATGGAAGACAGAGGGTTAGGTTAGGGAATTTATACCAATTCTTTCTGGAAGGGGGCAGCTCTCAGGAATAGCAATCAGGAGAACCGGGTTCTAGTCTTGGAGTTTTCACTAGCCAGCTAAGTCCGTGGATGAATGATTCAATATCTCTTGAGTCCCAGTTCTGTCACCTGTAAAATGAGAATTACAAATGATAAAAACACGATGTAATGGGGAAACAATGGGCTTTGGGGTCCTACAGATCTGGGTTTGAGTTCTGCCTCTGCCATACGGTAGCCGTGTGACCTTGAATACGTTAGGTGAAGGTGACTCCCTGAGCCTCGGCTTCCTCTTCCATAAAGTGGGCGTGAGCCCCCCACCCTGATGGGGCTATCAGGATTAAATATGGTGAAGCATATAAAGCACTTTGAACATGGTGAGTACTTTTAATGAATGTTAATTCCCTCTTTTCCTCGATAACCTCTTCTAGCATTAAAATTCTTTGACTATGAAATGTCTCCTGAAATGTGATCTCATATAAGTATATTGGCTTTACTACTTTTTCACCCTACAAGGTAGGGCGGAGCCAGACGCTTTTCTTCTAATAGATGCTGGAATGGGGATCCGAAAGTGTGACAGCTCACTCAAGGTCACAGCAGGTTGGCCACAGAAATGGGAATTGAACCTGGCTTCCCTACTTCTAGCTTGGAGGCATTTCTCAGAACAGCCACCTGTTGGTAAAGGAGTCTCCTTCCTTCCCACGGGCCCCCTTACAAGGAAGTCAAATGGCTCATAGGAACAGTAAACAGGAGAGAGAGAAAAAACTCATATGTGTGCCCCTGTTACTTCATTTAATCGTCTCAAAGCCCCATGGGTAGGAAGTATCCCCATTTTATAGATGAGGATGTGGAGGAACAAAGGGGTAAAGGAATTTGCCTGAGGTGCCCAAGACTGGTGAGTGATGAAGCCAGGAGTCATCCAGATATAAAGTGTTCTTACCGCACATCACACAGCCTTGGGGTCATCAGCATGGCGCATGCGCTCAGGGTAAATCTCAGCAGAGATCTTTGTATCACTCGGTCTCTAAAGTCGCACAAGGAATCTTTCCTTCTACTCCACAATCTCATTCATTGTCTTTGAAATGAAGCCCCAAGAAAGTATTTTCCAGCCTGAAATTTACTTTTAACTTTCCCCTACACACTTGCCCGGAGCCAAAGAGAAAGGTCAAAGGGATCGGGAGCTCCTGGGGGCAATAGTGAACACCTCTGACCATCCCTGGTGGGATCACCATACACCTGGTGATTTCATAGACGTCAAAGAAGGGACTTAGGAGACCCAGGACCTGGGAACGTGTGGCATGCTTTAAGGCTAAAGCCAGCAGCTGGTGATAAATGAAAAAGGACTTTTCAAACAGAATGAATGTAAATAAGAAAAGAAGCCCCTGGTTAGGGAAGTTATTCTAGCAAGTGGCTATATAAATGTCTTTATATTGTTATTTCCAATATTAGTTTGTTGTTCCTCCATGAAAGCTGATTTATTTGAAATGTTATTACTAGAAACACCCTAATCTTTTGGTAATAATTCATATACTGGAAGATTACAGTTTTGGAAGGCAGCCCAGCGCTGTCTGGAATCCTATTTATGGATTAAAGGATTTGAACAGCATTGCAAGCAAGATCTCTAAAGAGTAGGATAATGTAAACCTGGTTCCATATAAAATGCTTTACCCCAGCTATAGTAACCCCATTAAAGTCAGATTGTTAGAGGACACTGGGTACGAGGACTTTCATTACACTAAACCAGGATATCACTGCCCCTGAAGAGCAGGGATTTTCAAGCCCAATTGCCCCTTGTTTTGACAGACTACGCCTAACTTCCCGTTTCCCCTTTCTCCTAGGACACCCCAACCTCACATGATAGGTCTGGACTCCTTGAAAGGGCATATCGAGGTGAAGGAAGCAAAAAGGTGATTTGTCACAGGAAAGGCAGTCACGAAGCTAATGCGGTTTATCCGCAGGCCTAGGAAAATGCACACCACGTGCTTTTTGTTCTTGGAAATCTTCACGTTAAGATTGATCCCACTCCGCCAAAAGGGCTCGTTTAGTAAGCAGTCTGGGTCTTGATGCTGGAAGAACCCAGAGAAGATTAACTGAATCTGACAAGAGCAGGCAAGAATCATTGTTGACCATCGTGAGGGCAAAGCCCTAACCAGACCCAGATGAGCTGCCGAGACAAAGGAGCCGTGGGCTGCTCTTTTCCCTTCGAGGGCCCTGACACGCTGACAAGTGGTAGGAGGCCCCGGGAGCTGCACACGGGGTCCCCTGGCTCCACTATTTATCGGCTGCATTGCCATGAGCTGATCATTTAACCTCTTTGAACCTTACCTTCTTCATTTTTAAAGACATAACATCTACTTGCAAGGCTGTTACGAGAATGTTACGAGGTCATACGTGACAAATGCCCGACCCGCGGAGGGTGGTAAAGGAATGCCAGCCTCACCCACGACTATTATCAAACAATGGGCACCCTGCAGAAGGATGGTTGCCGGTTTCGAAATCCAAAGACTCTTAATTGTGTGCCTCACTCCTCTATCACAAACCCCTATAAGGGGCCAAACCAAAAGTGCTACCGGAACTGGCTGGGGCTCAACAGAAGGAGAGAGAGTGGAAGGGAAGCCCGGAAAAGGATAGACCAATGTCACATTCCCCTTCAGCAGACACTGCCTATTAACATAGAGTCATCAAGCATCTCGTGACCATCATCTGCCACATAAATAATGGATAATAATTCTAATTATACCACCATCTAAAACTTGACTTAAGAAGTCCTTTTTTTTAGTCCAACTTATTTCGGTCACATCTCTATCAGAATCATTGGAGGAAGGGGATTCTTTTGTTTTTTTTTTTAATTTTTTTTTAACGTTTATTTATTTTTGAGACAGAGAGAGACAGAGCAGGAACGGGGAGGAGCAGAGAGACAGGGAGACACAGAATCGGAAGCAGGCTCCAGGCTCTGAGCCATCAGCCCAGAGCCCGACGCGGGGCTCGAACTCACAAACCGTGAGATCGTGACCTGAGCTGAAGTCGGACGCTTAACCGACTGAGCCATCCAGGCGCCCCGGGGATCCTTTTTTAAAATGCAAGTTTCTGGCTTCTACTCCAGAACCATTAAGTCAGAATATCCGAGAACGGACCTTAGGAATCTGCACTTTTAACAAGTTCCCCCAGAGAGCTTTCTGTACACGAAACGTTGAGAATGGAGATTCCCTAGGGATTCCTGGAGCAGAGCCAGTGGGCGCCAGTGTCCTTCAGGGCTTCTAGGGAGCAGGGTGATAAAGGACATTTGGATTGTGTTTTAGTGTTTACAAAACACAAACATGATCACGTACTAAAGAGTGTGCATACGAACAAAACAAATCTATCCATAATGCAAACTATGGATATTGATAAACAATACAGTACACCTCATCGACCCAGCACCGTCGGAGACAAGGCTGTTCTACATAAATACATTTGCTAGAAAAACTGGGATTTAACTGTTTGAATGCCCGACATTTGAGACAATTAATAATAGCAATGTTTTTTTAATGAATTCCACAGACCTCTGCCTTCACAAACCGAGGATCCCAAAGGTAATTGAACATTATATTGATTCCGGGTCAGGCTAGGAGCCTGTGCTTTTGCATGAAGCCTAGGGAAGCAGTGATGTGTAGTTCACTGATGAATAGTGATGCGCTCTGAGCTCCACTTGTGTAAAACACTCTTTGTCCTGACATTTGACAGCCCCAACCTTGAAGCATTTTGCTCGCCATCTATGGTTTTTCTGACTTCTCTTTGAGTTGGCTATCAAATGTCACTTCTTGCCAATAGAACACCAAGCACCCCCCCCTCCCCACAACACCCTTTCTGAGATGCCACTTCTATTCTGAGGTAGGAGAATATTGAGAAAGTCTTATAATGATAAGTGTGATGAGAGGAAATCAGTGTTCAGGAAGTTGAAGAGGGTCTGTATCCAACCTTTCACTAAGCGAAGTTAATGGTTTCATAGCTCTGAGACTCTCGGGTCTGAGTGCCTGCTCTCCAGGAAGATCACGTCCAAGGACTTGGGGTCACCTATATATTTACTGCCAGAGCATGATGGGAAGGGACTTAGGCAAATAGGATCACGCAGAAAGAGAATATTTAATATTTCCAGGTAAATTGGTGAGAATTCTTTCTGTTACTGTCACAGAAACAACTTAGATCAGTTTCAGAACGGGGGGGGGGGGGATTTATTAGCTCACAAAAGCAGCAGGTGTCTCTCTATACATGGCTCTTGTCGCTACTTCTGTGTTTGTTGACAATGCTCTTTTCCAGTGCAGATCAGATCATCCTATCTTAGAACCCAAAGGAAAGAGATGCCTCTTGCTTTCCTACTTTAATACAGCAGAAAAGTTCCCTGACTAAACCAAATTAGGTCATACTTCACCCTTTATAACAATAGCTTATGGAATGACAAATGGTTAGGTCCAGATCATGTGCAAATTTCTGTAGTCAGGGGTACCCGATGCTATGATTGACAGCCCATCACAATCATAGGATTGGTGTGAGGCAGGGCCCCACCCCCACCCCCGGAAATGGAAATTGTATTCTGGCAAAAGTAAAAGGGCGAGATGCTACAGAAATCAAGCAAGAGATACCAACTATGGAAAAGCAATGGCCCATGGCCTGCTAATGAGAGTGCCATAGAAAAGCAAATGAGGATAAGAAATTGTGGCCCTCCACCCACAGGGGTTAGATCAGGGAGAAAGAGAGCAGCAGAAATGTCATTGTCCATAATGCTGAACCACCTCTCCCTATGGAATCCCCAGAAGGAGAATTCTAGCAAACAGAAAATTTTTATTTCAGTGATTCTGCATCAGCCAAGGAAACCAGGTTATGCTGTGGTAACCATCAACCTGTAAATCTTAGCAGCTTTACATACGAAGCCTTATTTCTCAATCCCAGTACGTGTCCGGTACAGTTTGCCAGGGGGCTCTGCTCATCATTGTTCTCACTCTGAGACAAAGCAGCCACCATCTGAGAGTGGTGAGTCACATCTCAGCTCTAGGAGCTTCTGTTTGATGTGATCCTTCCACTTCTGTTTAGGCGGGTAAGTATAATCCTACCACGAATCTGGGAAATATTAACGGGCCACACTAATGACTACCAAAGATTGTGGATTCCCCAGCTTCAGAAGGAAGGAAAACAGAGAGGGGAAAGAATGATTCCCTACCAAACTCCACCTAGGGGACACAGCACTTTTGGTTCACCCCTACTCCTCTGCCCGCCATGCTCACCATTGCCCCCGCCCATGGGAAACAAAGGGCTCTGCTGTTGTGATGGTAAGGAGAGAAGGAGCAGAATCTACCAAATTTCTGTTGGAAAACTTAGGGAGTGCAAGAGAGAATGGAGATACATATATGAAATTAGGGAGGGGGCTGGGGAAGGGCTCTAAATCTCTAAACAGGTTTATTTGGGGGAGACTGCAGAGGTGATATCTATCCAATAAATGACTGCCTGTGAAACCCAGTGAAATATCATATATAGTATTAAGAGGAAAACTTCCCAAACTAGGGGAGAAGAAAGAAAGAAAGAAAGAAAGAAAGAAAGAAAGAAAGAAAGAAAGAAAGAAAGAGGGAAAGAAAGAATTGGCATAGGTCAAACATTTATCATCTAGCATTTGCTAAGAATCTACCCTATTGATCAAATACTGAGTTGAAAAGGTGACTATCACAAAGTCCTTGCCTCAAAAATCTAATTTATTGTAGGCAAACAAGCAAGCAAAGAGAAAACATAAAAAAGCAGGAAGATACTGCTATGTCAGAAGCAAGTTAAGAGGTTATAGGCACCCCAAGAATAAGCACTTGATCTGAAATCTGATCCATGCCAATCAACTATGGATGGCATTTGAATGGAGGGAATCTCTGAATTTGCCCTAAAAGACAAGTAGAAGGTAGCCAAATAAGGAAAAGCAGTTTCAGGGAGAATATTCCAGGGAAGAGGAGACACGTTTGAAAGGATTCCCAAGTAAGGAAGGAATGGGTGCTATAGGTAGGTCAGTATGGGATGATGATGAGGAGGAGTAAGAGGTGAGATTGGAAATAACAGTCTATAAAGTGTTTTCTTTTGGCTTGCAAAAGACTTCGTATTTCATCCTGAAGTGAGTGAAGGGAATTTTAAGCAAGGAGCCGGCATGGTCAGATTCACATTTTAGAACAGTCAGTGTGTCCAAAGTATGAAGAGTGAACTGAAGAAGGGCAAGACTGGAGGCAGGGGTGGGGAGCAGCCAGAGGGCTCTTAGTAATCCAAGCAAAAAAAAAAAACAAAAAAAAAAACATTGAAGGCATAAACTGAATCTGCGGGGGCTGAGGGAGAGGTGGGCATCAAAACATCCCAGCCCCAATTAGTTAGTTCAGGAAAGAAGGTATTTGGGAAGGGAGGAAGATGGGACCCGACGTTCATCAGACCAGAGCGGAGACACCATCTTACTTATTTTCTTCCTTGGTCCGTGCTACTCAAACAGGCTCACTGAGGATCATGCCACTGACAGGGGAAAGTTGATGAGTGATCATGTACCCTGCACCCTATCAACCTCATCCCCCTAGAAGTCAGTTGTATGGCGTTGAAAGGGTCAATCAGCATCACCCAGAGGTACTTCAAGTAAACGATAGGGATGAACAACTTATGTGGTCAAAAATATCCAGAAGAATCAGTGGACTGTGCCCATAATAGGCTCTGATACTGAGAGGGTAGGACTTTTAGGGGCATCTTTCTCTCTGTCCCCACAGAGCTTACAAATTGTTTCACGGAACAAGGCCATGGGTCTACATGTTCGTAGAAGACGATGTACAGATAGAGTTATGGCACCATTTCACCAACCATAGCCTGCAAACAATGATATTTGTTGTCTTATACACTGTACTAAAATGAAGAGCATGCTCAACCCTGCCTTCTTTCCAAGTCATCCTGAACTCAGCCCATTAATGAGCCCAGAGCAACATCCATGAGGAGGAGCTCACACCCGAGGGCCATGGTCACTGCAAGAGTTGCCCAAATCCCACTAGGAGCAAGATGGCTACATATGTTCTCCTTCCTCCTGGGATGGAAAGGGAGCTCAGCTGGTCTGAGGTAGCAAACCTACCTAAACCAACTGAACTTATTATACTGGGCCAGAGGAAAAAGGAAAACAGCCGTACTACTGGAAAGTGGAGAAAAGTGGGACCTTCAAGGAAAGTACATTCATCTGGACATAGAGCCCTTATTTTCAACTCCCTGTTTGTTTGGTTTTGGTTTTTGTTTTCAGTTTGGGAAAAACAACACCGAAGGGTGGGATATGAGACGGACAGTCGGTTCTAATAAAATCTAAAGTCTCAACATCCTTTTTTTCCACTTTCCCAATGTATACTTGTATTTCATAAAGAGGTCTACGCTGCTTTCGGAAGAGTCCCTCTGCCTTGTGAATAATTCAGCGACTTCTCAAGTCCCCAGTGACTGGCCACGAGCTCAAGTGCTCAGTGGAGAGCACAGGCGTCTGAGAGTAGATCATTATGAGTTTCCAACAACGCTCAAGTTCTTGCCAGTCAGCCAAGCCGCCTGTTACACCTACCCCAGGCCCACCCTGCTCCACCCCTGTGTGGTGTCACTTTGAAATCCTAGGGCGCCTGGGTGGCTCAGTCGGTTAAGCGTCCGACTTCAGCCAGGTCACGATCTCGTGGTCCGTGAATTCGAGCCCCGCGTCAGGCTCTGGGCAGATGGCTCGGAGCCTGGAGCCTGTTTCCGATTCTGTGTCTCCCTCTCTCTCTGCCCCTCCCCCGTTCATGCTCTGTCTCTCTCTGTCTCAAAAATAAATAAACGTTAAAAAAAAAAAATTGAAATCCTATATGATCAGGCAGGGCCCCTTTGCTACACCATTTTCTTTCCTTTTGAGGAAGACGGGCAAGCATGGGGCAAGAATGGCAACTCTAAGCCATGCAAGCCACTCTTCTGCTCAGAACACATTTTTCGTCTCATCACCTGTTTCAGGGGAAACAGCTAAAAGTACATGGAGGCTTGTTTTGTGTGGATCTTAAACATACCGCTCTGCATGGTCCCAATGTTGCAGTGTGGCCTTTGGCCTGTGCTTGGCATGTAGAGCAAGGGCAAGGATTGCCCAACTGGGCACTTGGATCTGGTCTCACAGAAGGAAGGGTTTGAGTGTCTTACCTGGACTGATTTGAAGTACATCCCTACAAGTCCCCTCTGCTTCCAGCCCTAGTCCAAACTATCTCCCCAGTAAGTTCCCAATGATGTCCCAATTCCCTCCATAATAGGAGCATTTTTTGAATAATCACACTGCTTTCCAATAGTCTTCGGCTAAAATGTGAACCAGCTTGATAAAGATTTTGGCTTCAGACTTTCACCAGCCATGAGCCCCTCAGGTTTTTACGTAAGAAAAGCTGAGACATATGGAACAGGACACAGAAGGTAGGGTTATTCAGGTACCGGCTGCCTAGCTGAGAGGAAAGATGGGCTAGGACGGGTCTCATTTTACAACGTCAAAGGAGCATTAATAGAAAACATAGGTAGGCAAATAAAGGTAAACAACAGCTCCTATATCCCTCACTTAGCCATTTGTTCAAGGCCAGTCTTGACCATAGGCTCAGCCTCCACTGGAGTTTAGGTGCTGGAGAAATTTCGAGAGAAATGCAGGGCAAATGTTTGTTCTCAAGTACAGTTGAATCATATTTCTTCCTAACAAAGTAGAATGTAAAGCGGTGTTTTTATATCAATGTATCAATGTAGAAACATCTCTGTTTTTTACGAGGACATATCAGCAGTTCTGTCAGAATTTCAGTAAACGTTAGTTTGCGGGCACTTTGATTTAATCTTCTCTGCCTGCACATCTACCTACCCCCAACTGGGGGAAAAAAAGCTTTTCTGTCTAGTCATTAATGATGTATACACAGTCACTTAAGAGAACTGGAGGAATCATTCTTCAAGGAAGCGTTGTTTTTTTTTATTCTTTGTAAAACAAATAATTGCCTCCAAGTGTACATGTCATTTAAGGTATTTTCTACATTGTACCTTCCAGGACCCTTGCTAGAGAAGTAAGATTTCAGGAGAATGTTGCAGTTTTGACTGAATTTAAGGGAGTGTGTTTAATTGGGAGGTAGGGAAGAAGAGCCTCTTAGAAAGGGAGAGTGCTAAGCTTTGGAACACATTACCAAGAACAATTTGGGGGACTCCTTCTGCAGAGATGAGCTGACATAGGATGGTCAAGGCTGCAGCCCAGCCTAAAGAGAGGGGGCGCTGTCACACCTGACCCCAGGAGCTCTCTTCCAAGGCTCAAGTGCCATAATCCTAAATCCTGGTCTTTCCCCCTTGGGATCCTTCGATAAAGCAGAACATCGTGTCCATTCGGTCCTCCCGACGTGCTGAGAAATCTAATGAGATAAAAGCCCAGGTTGGCGTAAGAAGTAAATCAGAGGAGTCCGTCTCCACAAATTCTGAACAGGGCCCATCTTGATAAATAAAGTGTGACAGTCATAACAAACAAACCAAAAAGCAGATAAAGGATGAGGGCCCTCAGCATTAATGCTGGAAAACCTTTGGCGATAAATAAGTAATATTATAATAAAAGATATTGTAATACGTTGTCATTTGTAGGGAGAAATGTAATATAGTCCGGGGAGGAAGATAGATGGCTCAGGTTGTTTCTCTGACAGTGGAAGTAATAGCTATTGAATGTTATGTTTAGCATATCATAAAATCAGCGTTAGCAGGCAAGAAAGCCCTCCAGCCTTCCCGAAGTCCACATGCAGGCTTTTGACACCAGCAAGAAAAAGGCCTGGAAGGAAGCTCACCTGGGATGGATGGCCTCAATCCAAACCAAATCGGAAGAGACAGAGCTTCCCTTTGGCCCTCAGCCTGGAGTGGAGATGAACTTGAGGGTGACTGGAGAATATCTTTCTTCAGCCCCCTCTTTACTTGCCATCCTCAGGGGGCTCCTGGCGGTTGTAGGAGCCGAGCTATAAAATTTGAATTCATGGAGCATGGGAAACTCTTTTGAGGATGATGATGGCCAATTGTCTTTTCACGTTGGGTAGTCAAGGACAAATTCAGGTTTCCTTTAGAGGTGCAGAAAATCTTCCCTCTTCTCACTCCCCAGAATCATCATTGCCGTCGTCATCATCATCATCATCTGCCCATGGCTGTCTTACATTGTCTGAAACTCCCCCATTGTTTATTGTGTAAGTTATATCCCACCCCACCCCCAAAGGAGAAGAGCGAGCCATGCGGATCTGAGAAACAACAGAGCCTTACCTCCCCGTACCTACTGACTTGAGCTGTGCAGCCTTGCTTGCTGTAGGGACAAGAAGGTCAGTAGGCAGAAATAATTCAACCAAGTGCTCACACAGGAGGGGGTCTTCACTTGTGCCAAATGCATGCAAAAAGACCACTATTTTATTTATTTTCTTTTTAGTGTATTATTTGCCAGGAGAGCCCACTGACAAAACGTCCTGGGCAAAATGTCATTTTCAAAGATACAAAAAAAAAATTTTTTTTAATAATGGACTAAAGCCAAGAGAAGTTTACCCACATCCAAATGGAATGTTTTATGCTGAGGCAGATTGTGAGAAGGATCTGAGAAATGATCGGGAAAGGTCTCAACCTCTGCTTCCTAGGAACAGTAACGGTGGGACTAGAATTCGAGCACTGCTACCTTGGGGCTCTGCAGCCTGGAATAGGGACCTTGGACTCTCATGCAAAGGGGCTCAGAAGAATGGAAGAGGATGACTGGAGGGAAAGTTATTATTTCCTGAAAGGACCCCACTTGCCACAAAGCTTTCTCCCTTTCTGTCTGATCCTCAAGATGGAAATGCCATAGAAACCTCTGGCTCTCTCCCTCTCCCTCCACCATCGATCTCAGAGATATACAGACGTCCTTTGCTCCCAAAGGATACTAGGAATGACCACCTGTCCCTGTTGTTATATAGATAAAGAAAAAATGTCTTCCAAAAGGAGCTCTGGGTAGAGTTGCCGAGCAGGAGGTGAGTGGGTGCTTGGGGAAGGATCCACTGACCAATGGAGGCAGGCTGACCACTCCTCTCCTTCCTTGGGTCCTCGTTCATTAATCTTATAAAGAATAGAGATAGACATTGAGAATCTTCTCTGCAGAGGGCTCTGTGTTAGGTGTTCTGTGGACTATACAGGCAACTCCTTTCCTGCTCTCAAGGAAGTAAAGAGCTACACTCGCTTGAAAATAAGCACACGAGCAGGCGGTATAGCTTTGTTTTCCCACAAGATCAGAGAACTTAGCTCTGTTGCCCATGGCCAGTTTCCATTCAATGTAATGAACAGGCACCGGAAAGGCAGCTTGGAATAGTGGTTAAGAACATGAGCTTTGACAGCATCCGGGTGGCTCAGTCAGTTGAGCGTCCGACTTTGGCTCAGGCCATGATCTCACAGTTCGTGAGTTCAAGCCCCACATTGAGCTCACTGCTGTCAGCTTGGATCCCCTAACTAAAGAATGTGAGCTTTGACATCTTAGGTAATTGACTCTGCATCCTACTTTGACTACATACCGTCCTGTGATTCTTAGCAAGTTCTCTTAAGTTCTCCGAGCACTTGATTTCAATACATAAAAAATAGACAATCATTGTTACTACTTCATGGAATAATTTAATGAGTTAATGGATGCAAAGCATTGAGCACAGCATGTAGTAAATGCTCAACAAATGTTCGCTGAAAAGAAGTTGAAGATGTGTCAGATGCTAGGTTTGAAGCTGGCTACCCGGATGGCTAATGTGTTGGTCTCCAGGAGGTTAGAGTCTAATAACTTAGAGTCAAATAACTGTAGCAAGATGGCAAAAACACATACTGAGCGGTCTGTTTTTGTTAAAATGTTAGAAATGAAATAACTTCCTTTTTCCGGTTTTTCCTTTAGGAAGATTTTTGAGACTGGGAGATTTAATCTTTCAAGTGTACAAATGAGGTCATTGGATTTCATGAAAGGTCCCCAGAGAGAGAAGCAGAGCCTACAGTTCTAAACCATCCCACCCCAGTTGCACCTAAGGCTAAGCATACGACTTCTGGAGGTTAATTATTTAATCGATAAAAATATTTATTAAGTGCCTGTGAGTCAGGCACCACGGTGGGTGCTGGCGAAAGAGCAGTTATGACATAATTGTTAGTTTTCACCAATATCCACGCTCTCCTTTGCTTCCTAGGCACACATCGGGGCGACATTTTCCTGTCTCCCCTGCAACTAGGTGAGATCATGTGACTTGAGTTCCAGCCAATGAATTGGGAGCAGAAGCGAGGTGCTCCATTTTCAGGTCTGACTCCTAGAAACCTCCCACCAATGATCGCTTTCCCATTCCACATCCACCAGCTAAACTGGATGCTCTTCAGAGACCCAGAGGAAGATGTAGCCACAGATGGACACTTGCGTCCTTGAACCCTAGGCCCGTGTTGGACTCTGAAATGAATAAGAAATAGACTTTGGTGCTAAGTCACTGAGATTTGGAGGTTTATCTGTTACAGCAATTAGGACTATTTTCCATATTAATCCAGCAATGCACAAGATTCACTTGTCCCTGGCCTTGTGGAACTGACAGACTCTTAAAAACGAAAAATTAAATAAGTAATTATAATGGAGGATCATGAACGTCAGGGCAGTGAAAAGACAGAGAAATGAGACCAGGAAGTAGGATGACCTAAGCTAATCCAGGAGTTAGAGAAATCCTGTCAGAAGAGGCACCATTTACAGTGAGACTTGAAAGGCGGTATATTCATCAGTTAGGGCTGTCATAACAAAGTACCACTCCCTGGGTAGCTTAAACAACAGAAATTTCTTTCTTTATAGTTCTTGAGCTAGAAGTCCCAACCAGGGTGTTAGTAAGGTTGGTTTAATTCTGAGGTCTCTCTCCTGGGCTTGCAGACGGCCGCCTCCTTTCTACGTCCTCACCTGATCTTTTCTTCCATGTGTATATACGTCTGTGTCCTAGTCCCCTCTTCTTATAAGGACACCAGTCATATTGGATTAGGGCCCACCTGTATGACCTCATTTTACCAGAATTATCTCTTTAAAGACCCTGTCTCCAAATACGGTCATATGTTGAGGTTCTGGGGGTTAGGACTTGAACATTAGAACTTGGGGGCTATACTACACAGCCCATAACAGATGGGTAAGAGTTGGCCAGGTGAAGGATTAGGGTGACTTCAGGTTCTCTATCTGGTCCCACGATGAGAGATGTCACAGGAAAGAAGAATGAGAAAGAGGTTCAAATTTCTAAAGGGCAAGGTGCTAAAGCCATTCAAGGGATGCTTCAGATCACAACCTGGCAGCGGCCTTTTGATTGCGGATTTAGAACTTAAGATATTAAAAATAAAATTATGGACGGTCGGAATTAGCAGCATACCTTGACTCTCTGGAAATGGAAGAAGATTGACTACAGCTGTGGTTAGTGGTCCCGGAGCCTGCATGGAGCTCCTGTGCTTTCTGACAAATCCCAAGAGGGTCTTTCAAAGTAAAGATTGGAGCCAGAAGTCAGATCACAAGAACGATAGCTACCTGGCCATGTGCAGAGACTGAAGATCAATGGGTGAAAAATCAATCTGAATAAATGATCTATTAATACATACAACAGGTTCCCAGCAATTAATCTCCAGGAGGATGACAGCCCGCCAGTTACAGTGAACTGCTGATGGTGATTGACATAATGGGATCGTCTGCAGCTGCCAGGCTGCTGAGTTAGTGATATTCACATTTATTTCCTGCTTGGATGGAGTGGTTTCTGGGACAGCGCTGGAGTTTGGGACTGAAAACATACTGCTCAGGAAGCCCAAATTGCACCTTCCAAAGAAGGTGTACATGAGCATACCCAGGACCAATGTCTGGTCTACCAGCAGAAAAGAGAGGAGCCTTCTTCTCTCCCAAGTGGCTAGCTACACCTTTGCAATACGGAACTTGGTAGAGAAATTTAGAGAGACCTGCTTGGGGGTACCTGGCTGGCACAGTGAGAGGAGCATGCAACCCTTGATCTTGAGGTTGTGAGTTTGCACCCCACTTTAGGTGTAGAGATTACTTTAAAATAAAATATTAAAAAAAAAATAAAGAGACCTGCTTAGAAACCAGGAAAATTACCACACGTTTGACAGCTGCCATTGTGAAAGGAGAGAACTGCATATCCATGAGACATAGGTACTTTAAAGTATTATTTTTTCCTTTAGTTCTTCAGAAGAATACAATGAGACAACCTTGTGCTCCCAAAATACTTAACTCCACACTTTCGGTCTTCTAAATCTAGAATTTTTTTAAAAAATTTTTTGGTGTTTATTTATTATTGAGAGACAGAGAGAGACAGAGCATGAGCATGGGAGAGGCAGAGAGAGGGGAGACACAGAATCCGAAGCAGGCTCCAGGCTCCGAGCTGTCAGCACAGAGCCCGACGCGGGGCTCAAACCCACAAACCGCGAGATCATGACCTGAGCTGAAGTTGGACGCCTGACCGACTGAGCCACCCCGGCGCGCCTAAATCTAGAATTTTTAATGTCTGCCCAGTAAAGCCCAATTCACTCTTCAAAGTTCATCTTATCACCTCATAACCTCCTCTAAAAGATCTTTTCCAGATACTCCATGCTACTCCCAAAACCTATCCCAAATCCACCCACCTTTCTCCATGTCTACACCCACCACCTTAGACCAGGTTACCATTATCTCCACCAGTACTCTTTCGAGATCCTCCTACCTGCTCTCCATTTTACAGCCTTACCCTCTGCATTCTGATCTCCATACAACAGCCTGAATGACGCGTTTCAAATATATATCCATGCATATTACTTTAATTGAACTCAGAGCAAAACTCAGGCTAACACTTACCGTGGCCCACGTGGCCCCACATGAGCTGGCTCCTATCCCTTTATCTCTTGCCAGGCTCTCCTGAGCTCCTGCTGCACCAAGACGGGGTCAGATCTGTCCATTCCACGGAGCCTTACATTTGCTGTCCTACCTCTCAACAACCCTCTTATCCCCACCTGCACAGATCAGATCTTCCCATAATTGGTTCTCCATCGCTTATAATTCAGCTCCTCAAGGAGGTCTGTTTAGACCAACCCACAAGTAGTAGTTCCCACTCTCCCACCCCCCAGTCACTATCACACCATCCTGTTTATACACATCACAGCACTCATCACTCTCTGGAATTCACGCGTTATATACACACACATGCATTATATAGAAATATACTATATGCTTTTCAGTTGTTCATTACGTGTATTTTCTCCCCGGAAGGTACGCCCGGTAAAGATAGAAAGCTGAGGGGTGGCTCAGTTGGCGATGCGTCCAACTCTTGATCTCAATCCGGGTCTCAATCTCAGGGTCGTGAGTCCAAACCCTGTGTTGGGATCTGTGCTGGATGTGAAGCCTACCGAAAAGAAATAAATAAATAAATAAATAAATAAATAAATAAACAAACAAACAAAAAGGCTGGAAAGCTTAATGAGAGGGCTGCGAGAAAGCAAAGTGAGGCACAGTGGAGCTTGCTCTTCCTTTGAAGGAAAGAAGCCACCCTTGGTTCTGGTATTATTTGCACCCCCTAGCTTGCAGGAGAGTACAACGCATGTAGCAAATGTTTAAGTATTTGCAGAATAAATGAATGAACGACATAATCAATCGTTCACTCCTTTGAACTTCCACAGTATCCTATTCCCGTCTCTATGAAGACATTCACCACGTTGTAGAGTAGGCATCTGTCAGAATCTCTTTCTCTCATCCTTGATGAGGAGCTCCCGAAAGAGACGATCACGCATCGTGAAATGACGTGAGCTAAAGCAGAGAATGCTGTATTCTCCGTGTAGTCCGTGCTTCTCAGACTTTCATGGGTGCACGAATCGCCTAGGGAATCTTGTTCCAATGCAGTTTCTGATTCATATCGGAATCAGAGGGGGGGACTCAAGAGTTTGCGTTTCTAGCAGGCTTCTAAAGGAAGTCAATGCTGCTGGTACTTAGCATATTTTGAGTCGAAAGGCATCCAGTGAGTGGATGCTCTAAAACATTGGTTTTCTCTCCCCTTTGTATCTGCTACAGAGCCTTTCACGGTATCTGGATATAAAATACATGTGAAGTGAGTATACATATAAAATACATGTGAAGATGCCCATGACCTGGCATCGTGGGGGTGATGGGCAGAACCAAGGGAGGAGGGCCCTTCTGCCTGCCTTCCAAGAAGCTTGAAAACCACGGACTGCACTGGCTTCAGCCTCTGCTCCAGATTAGCTCAGAAACAGTTCCCCTTGAGAGGATAGGCCCTTAATTCACAGCCCGTCTGACAGAGCTGGTGTTTGTCGGGACTCTTCACACAGAAGCGCGTGCCGTGCGCTTGGACCACGGAATCTGCTCAAGAGGAATCCGTGTCTGACTAGCAGGTAGCTGAGCCCGAAGAACGGCCCAGGAGACAGACGTGCACTGTTTCCCCAGCAGCGACATGGGAGAGAATATGGAACACACAGAAGAAGCATATGTTGCCAGAAACCTGACCCAACTTGGAAACTTTTTCCAAACTCTTGCCTTTCATCATTATTTCCACCCGTGTGGGTCCTGAAAACCAGGGGGTGTTGCCTGGGTCCTTCCAATCAGTCATTTCGGGTGGCTTGGGGCCAAGCTCGCAGGGGAGGCTCAGGAGCTAACCAGGTTCCAGACTCCCAAGAATGGTACAGTCCCCTGTTTCCCAGACAACTCTGGGCACTTAGGAAATCTGAAAGATCCAAAGCATTGGCTTTAAAGAGACGGTTCACCAGCCGTTTTGCACCTTTGCTGTGAGCAGAAGGGAAAGACAAGTGCAAGGTGTCCAAGGTACATTTCGGTCAGATAGGCAGACACACTTTCCGGCCGTGAATACGGTCAGATCTGGAAGTGCAAGCTTCTTCTCAGCTGCTCTGACCAACAGCTTGCTACTGGGTATGTGGTCCAGAAACAGCCACGGCACCTGCAACAGTGTTGAAAATGCAGGATCCCGGGCAGCCCTCCCACACCCAACTGGGCCTCTGACTGGGGTAATGCTACAATCGTGGCCAAGGGCAAGGAGATGGACTGATGAGGAATCAACTTCCCTGGGATTTTCTGGCTAAAACCCTATCTCCCGCCGCCCCGATGATGGCTCCCCGATTATTGTGCAAGAACAGAACCGGCATTCCCGCTTTATCCCAAGGACGTAGCAGAATTTAATCCTCAGGCACAGAAACCAGCCGAGTGAGATAAGCTCGGATTTTCTCCATGAGTGAAAAATAGAACCAAGGGTGGCTTCTCTCCTTTTAGGAAAGAGCAGGACCCATTGTGTCCTGCCTTGCTTTCTTACAGCCACCTCACGCAGCTCTGTGTTCCCTACACCGTCCTTCTTCTTCCTCCTCCTTCCTCGACTCGGGAAAGTCGCTGGCAAAGAAACCTGGCTGATCAGGGCGAAGGGTCTCTGTGCCTCTGAAGGTTTGCTCAAGTGGCTCAGACCAGGAGGGAGTCCTCTCTGTCTCTGCCTCTCCAGATGGCTTTTAGATTCTGATACATCCATGCCATGCACCCACCCCCTTCCCCCCCTTCCCCCTCCTCCCCACTGCCCTTCAGACTGAGGCTTTGCCACAGCTCTGGGCTGCCGTGGGCACAAGCTTCTGTCCCTGTGAGTGCTCACCTTCCCTACCACTCTCTGACTTTAACCCCTCTCTTGCCTGGCTGAACACCTCCTCTCCTCAGGGAACCAGAAATGGCAGATGGCAGCTTGGTATTTGAGACATCTTCACAGGTGACTGAGTACGCCCCAGTCTGGAAACAGTCCCACGGGCCGCCTCTTTGTGGACTGAAAATATGTACCCCTAGAGGCTATGTGGTGTAATAAGAACCTATCTGGCTGGAGTTCAAACCCCAGCACTGCTATTTAAAATTTGTGTGACCTTGAGGGGTGCCTGGGTGGCTCAGTCGGTTAAGCGACCGACTTCGGCTCAGGTCATGATCTCAGGGTTGGTGGGTTCGAGCCCCGCTCGGGGTTCGGGCCCTGTGTTGACAGCTCAGAGCCTGGAGCCTGCTTTGGATTCTGTGTCTCGCCCTCTCTTGCCGCCCCTCCCCTGCTCATGCTCTGTCTCTGTCTCTCTCTGTCTCCCAAAAATAATAAATAAAAATGTTCCTCTTTTTTTTTTTTTAATTTTAAAATTTGCGTGACCTTGAGCAACCATTGGATGTAATTTTTTTCCTTTGGAATCCCCAACTTGGAGCTGGGGATAATAATACCCACCTCCTAGCATGGTACCTGGCCTATACTTCAGTGGTTTTTTAAGGCTTCCTCTCCTTCCACGAAATCTCTCTTGGTTGACGGGGCCCTGGGTACCAGATTATTTGTCTATCACTGATTCTGGGTGTATAGACTAGCTGTCACATCCTGTACCCTTCACTCCTTTATTCCAAAGACAAGTGGTCAGAACATCCCAGGGGCTCCTAGAACTGTCCTGTCCTTGTCTATGTAAAATAATTCTGGATATGTTAACCCTTCACAGATGAAAGAATTCACTATGGCCACTGTCAGAAGCTTTGGGACAGCAAGGACTCCCGGGCGCCCAGGAGACACATCTACCTGTCTGTGTCCAGATGCTTCACTCAGGTGGCCTCATCCTGTGTTCAAGTGTTAGCAACTCACCAATGTCTTCATTGCTATAAAAAAATTTTAACAGATCAAGATTTCATTCATACTCTACAATTAACAAAAAATAATTATTGTGGCCTTTTAATTAAAGATTGATTTGGGGGAAAAAAATGAAAATCATAAGAATAGTTATGGGGCGCCTGGGTGGCTCAGTCGGTGAAGCGGCCGACTTCGGCTCAGGTCACGATCTCGCGGTCCGTGAGTTCGAGACCCGCGTCGGGCTCTGGGCTGACGGCTCAGAGCCTGGAGCCTGCTTCGGATTCTGTGTCTCCCTCTCTCTGACCCTCCCCCGTTCCTGCTCTGTCTCTCTCTGTCTCAAAAATAAATAAACGTTAAAAAAAATTAAAAAATAAAAAGAATAGTTATCTAACAGTTTCTCTCCTCAGGGAGGTTTTGACTTGATGCTCTCAGGAGATGTGAACCCAACATAATAGTTTTATTAGCTCTTATTAAAGCTTTGATTCATGTACTTCAAAGGAATGGCCGTTCCCCTTCTCATTTGAAGTGTAAGAATCTTCTCTGGCATCTGGGCTGCTTGGAGCCACGGCTGTTTTCTGTAGGTTTCGGAGCTGAGACCCTAGAAGAAACAGAAGTTTCTGACAACCGCAATCTCCCCTAAACCTATTTTCCTCTTCTCGCTCTGTTCCCACAGCGTTACAGGAGGCAGAGGGGAGGCAATGTGAACAGAGGCTTCCATAATCAGGCCCATGCACGATTTAGGGATTAGTAAAGGTGGCCTGGCCCAGAAACCAGATCATAGTCCTGGAGTTGGAAGTAATCATGAAGATCCCTTGGCCCACCCACCCACTCTGTACGAGAATCTTCTCAGAAGCGTCCGGCTCCTCGGGTGGTCAGCTAACGTCTGCTCCTAAACCTGTCAGTAATTAAAAGCTGGCCAACTCAGAGGTCAGCATTATCTGCATATAGATACCACTAGAACTATTTTTTTAATCTATCGTGTCACTATCCACTTCCCTCTCACCATTCATAGGCCCCAGTTCTGCCCTCTGGAACGCTGCAGAATAATCCAATCCATCTTCCCTATGAGACTCTCTCACGTGTCTAAACCCAACTGTTATTATTTTCCAAGTGTTCTCTTCCTAAATGCCTCGCCAACTTTCTCAATCAATCTTCTGTCGACAAGATGTCCAGACACTGTTTAGAGTGCTCTGGTTCCCATTCTTCTATTTGTTAGTGTCCTTCCCAAGCATGGAGCCCAGAACTGACCACAATGCTCTAAGAGACCTCTAACTAGGAGAGAGGAGAACAGCTCGCTCTGTAGATCACTCCCTCTCATTATTTATATATAGATAAATGACATAGTAGATAAAGTTTATGTATGTGTGTCTATATATTTTTATATATTGTATATTTACATAACTATAAATTACAGGGGCCCCTGGGTGGCACAGTCGGTTGAGCATCGAACTTCGGCTCAGGTCATGATCTCGCGGTTCATGAGTTTGAGCCCCATGCCAGGCTCTGTGCTCACAGCTCAGAGCCTGGAGCCTGCTTCGGATTCTGTGTGTGTGCGTCTCTCTTTCTCTCTCTCTCTCTCTCTGCCTTCCCCCCACCCCCGCCCTGCTTGCACTGTGTCTGTCTGTCTGTCTCTCTCTCTCAAAAATAAATAAACATTTAAAATAAATAAATAAAAATTATATATATGAAGCCTGGTAAAGTCAATGGTTGGCTAAACTCCACCCAGATATTTCTTAAATGAATGATACTCAAACCCGTTCATCTTCATTCCCTATTTGTGAAATCAAGCTTTCTTTCCAACCTAAAACCTAGACTCCACTTTTATCTTTGTTAAATTTATCCTGTTAGTTTCAATCCGTCCAGATATCAAGATCTTTGGAAACTTGTTTATGTCATTTGTCATATTAGCTGACCTCTGCTTCGTGTCATCACAAATTCGATAAGCACATGCTCGGTGTTTCATCCGCATCGCTGATAAATAGTCAGAACATGACAGGGGTAGGTGAAGCCCTTTAAGGTGCTACCTGGAGACCTCCCTCCCTATGGCTATCATTCCAGAGATCGACTCGCTTTTGAATGGTGTTGATCTATCAGCTGCAAATCCGCACACAGCCTGTATTTTCTAGGTCATCCCGGATGATATCAGGAGAAATTCTGTTACCAGCCTTACTATATTCTTATTTTCCATGTCTCTGCTACCTACCCTACCATCATCATGCCCGGCTGCCAGTCTAATAAAGATGTCAAAAAAGGAACTAAGGTTACTTGGCATGACGTGCTTTTAGGAAATCGTGGATGCTTCGAGTGATCACCTCTTTATTTCTCCTGTGATCACAGACCATCTGCTTAATAACATGCGCTAGCATTTTTCCAAGAGTGAGCAACAGATCACTTGCCTCTAGCGTTATAATTCACATTTTCCCCTTTGTGAAACTGAGGACAGCGTTTTCCTATTAATCCAATTCCTCAGACGATAGTATCAACACTGCTTAAGACTACATAGCTGTACATTAAATCCAGAGTCTAAAGAATTAAAGGATCTGCATTTTTAAAAACATACTTCGAAGCCAGAGAGAGAAGCGGAGCCCAAGCCTCAAAGAATTCTCCTGAACACCTTAAGGGTTTACCATCTAGGCCTGACTAGCTGTTGGAAGATCGAACATAAAGCTGGGCTCTTGTTTTCCTCTCATCTATAAAATGACGGGATCTATTCTAAGTTTCAGTGAGTTAAGAGGTTAGCTGTCAAGGGTGACCAGACAGGTGGCTGGATTTACGTATAAGGATCGGATTCCCCTCCCCCATCTTTTGGAGGGTTTAAATAGCAATGAAGTGTTTATATGTCTTCTGAACACAAGCATGCACACGCAAACACACACACACACACACACACACACACACACACACACCAGCATCCACAATCATTAGTTGTTTTTCTTCCTGGTATGTGCATTTAATGAGAATAAAATCTGCTGGTTTAACATTATCTCTATGTTATAATGAATCTGCTTTAGGAACAGCTTGTTAGAGCATCATCTGTCAAGAATGTATTACTAATGCCTTTTAAGACATCCTTGTAATATGTTACTAGAGAATAGCATTGGGTCTAGATAACATTTATTAAATATTAGAAACATTGTCAAATAACTTCTCACACGAGTAAGGTTTGAGGGGTTTGTGTGTATTAACATACATGTATATTTTTTCAAGAGAATAATGAAATCCAATGTGAACAGAAATATTTGTGATAGTCTGTCAAATCCAACATCCCCAATTTATGTTCTCTGAGACATTCCAGGGAAAATCTATTTATCCAAACAGAACTGCAGTAAGCAAAACAGAGGGAGGCCAGAAGGGAACACACACACACACACACACACACACACACGCACACACACACACTCAGCAGCACCAAAAGGCGGCTGCCAGAGAGAAGATTAAGGAATAAACTGTAAAATTTTGTCCAAAG
Organism: Panthera tigris; assembly: GCF_018350195.1. Lineage (NCBI taxonomy): Eukaryota > Metazoa > Chordata > Mammalia > Carnivora > Felidae > Panthera > Panthera tigris. The sequence goes on from NC_056678.1 coordinate 34,622,386, forward strand.
GGCTGGGAAGAACCTTCTGTAGCCCATTACAAAGAGGACTGGGATATCGATTTTATCTTTACTTCCTTAGATCTAGGTGGAAAGATCGAACCACGATTCTCCATCCTCGTGGCTGATAAGAATCACTTAGGGAGCATGTCTAAATTACACATGCCTTAGACCTACCTTCCTGGTGGCACTTAATTCCTGAGCATGCTAATTTTGAAAAATCTCTGATGCAAACCTCCAGTGGATCCATAGGAATCCTGAATCCCTTTGCCATAGCTGCTGCTGCCTTTGATAAATACCCAAGGAATATTTAATGCACAGAAACACTTCATTGCACTGAAATTCAGGATGATAGAGTGGTTGAGTATATAAGCCCTAAAGCCAAACTCCTTAGGTTCAACTACTGTCTCAACCACCTTCAAGCGTCTCTGTACATCTATTTCCTCTGCTGTGAAACAAGGCTGCTGAAAGCATTTCTGTGGAGAGCACATGAGCTAATACACAAAAAGGACTGACTTTTAGTTTACGGTGAGCATTCAAAAGTGAAAGTTATCTTAGGCCAACGTACTCTTCATTTCCAGGATCTGGGTTGGCACACGTAGCTGCACTTTCTGGTGAAACTATGGCCAGCTTGACCATACACTGCCTTGTATTGGATTCTCACCCTGTCCCTGTCTCGGTGCCTTTTTACCGCCATCTTGCTTCGCCCAGATTGTCTCTTCCACCTACACCCGATAAAGCATTTGCCATAAATTTTGCCTCGAGTTCCATTTTCCAGGGAACTACACAAAGATTCTAGGATTACAAGGAATAACCAGATAAGATGGCAAAGAATGTTATTATGCTTTTTTCATTGAAAACATAAATGTCCCTAGTTGGAATCTGACCCATTTTCAAAGCTGATGAACTCCAATGGTCTGCTTTGGACTTGAGGGTTAAAGTAGGTGCTGATCTAGAGAATAGTCCCCACTCCCATCCTCCTTCACCCACATTCCCAATGAAAACTGCCAGAGAAAAAGTTACGTTCAAATTCAAGAAGGCTTTTTTCCCTGATGACAGACCTGAAGGTGACTAGTGGGAATGAGGTTGGAATCAGGGAAGACCCAAGGACCTTAGAAGCCTTCCCTGTGGGACAAATCTACTGAGGAAGAGTTTAAGAGTCTCCATAATTGGAAGACGGACTTCAATCCCCAGGAGGAACTCCTAAGGTCATAGGATCCAAGGTCCATTTAGGAGAAAGAGAGAGCCTATGGAAAACTGAGAGTCTTTGCCTAGCTCAACCTCTTGATCGAATGTCTCATTAAACGGATTCTTTCTACCACCAACTCAATGCAGAGCAAAGCTATTTGCACGGGTTCTGCCTACATTCCTGAAACTGGCTCAGGAACTGGAGTGCTCTAAACTCAAAAGCAGGACTCTTCACCAGATGAACCTTCCTCCCTGAGACAGAGACGGATAGGAACGGGGGCTGACTTTCAGATGAAGTTTGTACTGTGAAATCACTGGACCCTATAGAGGATGATTCTACAACCCAATTATTCTTCTAAGCATATTCGTGGTAAAACGCTAAGTGTGTGCGACTCCAAAGAGAAATCACAAGGAAGGGCCGTGGTTCCCAGAGTTAGCTCTCTAAGGTTAAAGTCTCGGCCTTCTGGGTGGTAGCAGGAGAAAGCAAACACCAGTAGCAAGAAAGCAAACACCAGGAAAGAATCATTTCTTTCCGCCTCCTCAGTCTGCCCCCGGCAGTGATTGTCACCACCTCTTCATGCATGTCCTAGACCCGCTTACCGTGTTCTTGCCCACACGGGAAGGGCATGAAGGGCCAAGGATTGCCTCAGAGACTGAAGCCCTGGTGGCACTACGCATCAATGTCCACACTCTTCCTTCCTCGTCCCATCTCTGAGCTTTAACATATCCACCGGTCTCTAACATTTTGCCTGAAATCTGAAAATGTCTCTTTCCTGGACCTTTGGTATCTTTTCCATCTGATGGCATTTGGCCCTCAGCTTACCTTGCTGCCATCTTTTATCAGGTATCACCTGACTTTGGCTGACCCCCCTGATCTGACAGCCTTCCCCTGTCAAGTATCAGCGACTGCATTTCAGGTGCAACTTCATACG